>NC_040088.1:41247500-41872500 GCF_003369695.1 Bos indicus x Bos taurus | reverse complement strand
TTTCCTTCTCCAGTGGATCTTCCTGACCCAGGGATCAAACCCAAGTCTCGTGTATTATAGGCAGATTCTTTACTGCTGAGCCACCAGGCAAGCCAGAGAATACAAATACCAAATTCCAATGAGAAGTCCAACAGAAGACAGTGGTTTGGAGACTCCAACATATTTGGCTAATATTAGCATACGACTTTTCAAAGTGGGATCTATTCCAGATACCCCATGCCCTGAAGACACCTCCACTTGTAAGTGTTATGGGAGTGTGCCCAGCTGGCCTGTCCCCAGCAGCAGTGACCTGGGTGAGGTTGGATTGATCTTGGGCACCAGCTCTCCTTCCTCAATAAAAATCTATTAGACCAGAAGCCAAGGGATTTGTTTCCTACATCCTCGGACAGGGATGTTTTTCTAGGATTTTGCTTCTTAAAGGCGAGTTCACTTTCTTGGACAAGTGGGTGTCCCAGTGATAGAGCCCAGCTTTCCATGAGTGGACAACAAACTGCATCCTGGGCCTGTGTTACCAGCATTTCTGAATTTGAGTTGGAATTTTAGTGTTAGAAGCAAAGCTACAGAATTGATTATAGAGAGAAAGAGTAAAGGAACTTGGGAAATTCCCATGTCCTTCCTGCTGAGGATCAGCAGGACAGGAGGTTGGGAAGAGGACTGAGTGGAGGTGAGCTCTCCTGCAGGCATCTCCATCCAGCCCCACCTGTCAGCTGCTGCCCCGGAACTGGAAGCTTTCAAAGTATCTTAAGCAACCACATTAAATCCCCAGTCTGTCTTCTGTATCCATATGATCCCTTTTATCTGAGAAGGTGAAAGTGAAGTCAATCAGTCGTGTCCAACTCTTTGTGACCCTGTGGACTGTAGCCCACCAGGCTCCTCCATCCATGGGATTCTCCAGGCAAGAATACTGGAGTGGGTTGCCATTTCCTTCTCCAGGGGAATCTTCCCGACCCAGGGATCGAACCCAGGTCTCCTGCATTGCAGGCAGACGCTTTAACCTCCGAGCCACCAGGGAAGCCTGCTGAGAACTATCTTCTAAAGATTACGAACAGAGCCTCAGTACTATCTTAGATTCTGGGGTGACTGAGGCCATGAAATTAAAAGATGTTTGCTCCTTGGAAGAAAAGCTATAACAAACCTAGGCAGTGTATTAAAAAGCAGAGACATCACTTTGCCAACAAAAGTCCCTCTAGTCAAAGCTAAGGTTTTTCCAGTAGTCATATATGGATGTGAGAGTTGGACTATAAAGAAAGCTGAGTGCCAAAGGGTTGATGCTTTTGAACTGTGGTGCTGGAGGAGACTCTTGAGGTCCCTTGGACAGCAATGAGATATAACCAGTCAATCCTAGAGGAAATCAGTCCTGAATATTCACTGAAAGGACTGGTGCTGAAGCTGAAACTCCAAAACTTTGGCCACCTCATGCAAAGAGCCAATTCATTGGAAAAGACCCTGATGCTGGGAAAGATTGAAGGCAGGAGGAGAAGGGGACAACAGAGGATGAGATGGTTAGATGGCATCACTGACTCAGTGGACATTGAGCAAACTCCAGGAGATAGTAAAGGACAGGGAAGCCTGGCATGCTGCAGTCCATGGGGGTCACAAAGAATCTGATAAGACTTAGCAACTGAGCAAGAAAAACAACAATGTTCAAACTCCATCCTTGTCCAGTTAACAATGGGCTTTTGGATGGTTCATTTGGCCTTTCAAAGTTTCAACTTCTTCCTCTGTGTAGCAGTGATAAGACCCACCTCACAAATTTTTCAGAACTGGAAGATACAGGGACTGAAAAACTGCCATGGACAGCTCTTGATAGCATTAAAGATTTGCTCTAGAATGGCTGCCACCATTATTGCTGCTCTGGATCACTCTTAACCTTCCTGTGAGTCCAGTTGTTAAGTAAAAACTATGGCCCAAAGGCCTGCAGTGTGAAAGGCAGACATCTACCACTGGGGTCCCAGGGCAGGGGCTCAGAGTGACTCATGCCAGAGGCTCCACTGGCTTCTTTCAAGAAAAGCGCTGGACCATCAAGAGACTTCTAGATCCAGGTAACGCTCTCCCAACCCTGTGACCCTAGATGGGTGTGCAGGAAAAAAAGGAATTAGACGGGTCCATCCAGCCCCTCCAGCTCAGTACTCTTGTGGTCCTAAACCTAAGATTCTGGCCTTGATTGACTAAGAGAAGAGTAATGGAAGGTTCATGCACCATTATCTTCCTAAAGAATGCTAAGCATGCCACCCCAGAAGAAATCCAGTTTTCTCAAACCCTGAGCAGCCCACTCCAAGACTTCTACCTCCAACATTGCCCTTTTGGCTCGCCTGCTTAGGAGGCTCTGAAGAGGTCAGAGGAAACAGGATGCAGCCTCCCCATCTCAAGAGGACATCTTTTGGGGAATTTCCCTGGTGGTCCAGTGGTTAACAATCTGCCTGGCAATACAGGGGATGCAGGTTCAATCCCTGGTTGGGGAAACGAAGAATCCTGCTTGCTGGGGAGCAGCTAAGTCCAAGAGCTACAACTACTGAAGCCCGGACACTCTGGAGCCCATGAGCCACAACTCTGGAGCCCGTACACCACAAAGAAGATGTCACATGATGTAACAAAGATCCTGCGTGCCACACCTAAGACCCAACACAGCCAAATGAATAAATATTTTTTTTAAAAAAGAGAAGACATCTTTCAACTGAACTAGGGTCAGCTTCATTTTCAACTTGGGGTAACATTCCAGACTGATATAAAGAAAATGGATTAGGCTGGCAATTCCTTGATTCCATTCACAGACCCTGAGAGCCTGTGGTGGTAAGTGCTGTGCTGGCCCCTGGCTGAAGCTGAACGCTGTCTAGAAAAACAAAGCAGGTTTTAAAGAATAATAAACGTCATTTAGGATGTGACTAACAGATGCCCACTCCCTATGTGTGTCTTTATGTCTATAATCTTTCTGCCTGTAACTTTCAGGCAGCTTTCCTCTGACCCACCTTCCACCTGGGCCCAAGAAGGCATATGCTGGGAGAACGACGGTGATTCCGGCCAGCACGGTGAGTCAGGGACATATGGTGTCCTGAGCTCCCTGTTTACTCTTGTTCCTGGGGGATTAGTCAGCCAGAGGTGCAGAATCAGCCTGAATGCCATCTGCTGTTCTTCAGTGCAGGCTGAAGGGGACAGGTCAGCCCTACATACCTTGATAGCTAGGGGAGGGCCTGGACCATCCAGAATGCAAAAGCTGCAGCCTGATGAAAGCAAGGCTTCTGTTCTTCCTACTGGCAGGCTGTCCTTTCTCACCAAACAAGGGAAGAGCTGCATCTGGGGAAGGAAGATGGACCTTGAGCTACTGTGGTTCTGGTTTGTCCCAGGCTCCTTGGTGGACTCTTCACAGCCCCAAGACACCAGCAGCTGCCCTCACTCCACTTGGACTGGTCTGCAGCCTTGGGAGTTGGTCTAAGAGCTCAAGGTATTCTGCACAGAAAGCTGCTGATTTGTCAGTGGAAAGATTCTAGTCTTTGGCCCCTGCTTCCGCCTGCTTTTAAGGTCAGGTCTTGAGGTCTTGGGTAACTTTTTCAACCTCCCTAAGTCTCCCTTTCTTTGTCTATTGAATGGCGATCTTCACAAGGCTGTTGCCTAGGATGAACTGATCTGAGATAATCTATGTAAAGCACCTGGATTTAGGAGGAGTGCAATAAAAGTGAGTGCCCTTCCCCCTCCCCTGGATTATGTGCCTTTTACCCGCGCTTCATGGAGATTCCTTAGTGAACAGAAAGCTGTTACATCATTTGCTTGTAATCCTCATGATAAAATAAAATTCCCATCAAAATAATGTTAATGGCCCATTGGCATGTCTGGGTCACAGAAATAATGATGTGGTGAAAATAAAATTGAGGCTATTGGCTCAAGGAAAGAGGTTAGCAAGTCACAGTGTGCAGAGAGAGAGATAAAGAGAAACTGGCCTTGGGGGAGCCTGAATCATTCTCCATCAAGAGCAAAATTTCACATACAACACAGGACTCCTGTGAGCTCTCAAGACACATGCTTTGGACAAAATACTCCCTAGTCTCCAGCGTTCTAAGTTCACTTCTTAGAGTTTTCTATTTCATCAACACTGACTCCAGTTCCCAGCCCACCAGCCCCAGGAGGAGGCTGATGTGGCTATGGGTTTCATAACCTCCTTGTGGGAGATTTTCTATCATTTGGGTGACAAGGTATAACGTTGCAAGTCACAAAACTCCAAATGATGAAGGCATCTTCATCAGATTTCTGGGCTTCCCGGTGGCTCAGTGGTAAAGAGTCTGCCTGCAATGCAAGAGATGCAGGAGATGAAGTTTGAGTTCCTGGGTCAGGAAGATCCCCTTTAGGAGGAAACGACAACCCATTCCAGTATTCTTGCCTGTAGAATCTCATGGACGGAGGAGCCTGGTGGGCTACAGGGTTGCAAGAGTTGGATAGAACTGAGTACACACCACCAGATTTCTACTAGTGCCATGAGTTTTGTTATAAGAATTGTCCCATTTGCAGCCACCAGCTCCCAGGTGCAATTTTCAGCACAGAAATCCCCTGGAGCCAGTTATAGGGAAACTGTGACAACATCCGGCCAACTTCAGAGAAATTGATTTGGGCTGGGAGGGTGGACTTTGTTCACCCATGGTGTTCCAATGAATATTTTCAGGCTTAAGGAACAGACCGTCCAAAAATAAAATTCATTGATTTTTCCAAAGGGCAAGGACAAGCAGATGGCCCTAGTAAAGGAGGTCTCTGCCATGGCTTTCCTGAACTCACTGTATTCATGTTGAACAGATGCTCTTCTGGAGGATGAAGAGAAATCAAGACAATCAAACGAGACAAAATTACAGTTGGCTACCATGAAATATGCAGTGGGCATTTTTCTGTAGGAAAACTGAAGAATCCCCACACTCCATGCCCTAAGCACATTCATCTCCAGCTCCAGGGACTGTTGGACCTCCGGTTCTGACTTCTGGTCCCCATACCAGCAAAAGATGTCTGGGACCAGGACAGCTCTGTTCATGCAAAATAAGACGGTCAGCAGAGTCCAGACAGCACAGGCAGGAGGGGAGCCAACTGCACAAGCTTCTCCTTGTTGATACAAAATGGTCCCCATGGCCCGGGTGAAAAATAAGGGCCTTCAGGATCCATGAGAATGTGCTCTGGCTCCAGCGAGCTCACTTCTGAGATAATCTGGTCTCTTCCAAGATGGTCATGCTCTCAATTCTTCCCAGGCTCTCATAAATGGAATAACAACACCTGTGTTGAAATGGGTTCTCAGTGTACATTAAATATGTTTTTAGAGCAAATGTGGAGACAGTTGACTTGCGCTAATGGAGGAATTTAAAAAAGGAAGCTGGAGAAAGGTAGGCTGAAGAGCCAATGAGGATCCCTCCTGCCCCAGACCCCATGGGCGCTTTGGCTGGTGGTGAGGCCCAGGTCCCACCTTGGTGTCTTCTTTGAGCACTGAAGGCTGCTTTCCAGGTGGGACGTGGACACCAGAGTATGGGCCATTCTGGAGAAGCCACTGTTTCTGGTGATAATCCACATTTGAGCCGTGAACAGGGCCTGCCTTTGCTAGTGTCAGACGGGAGACGTGGAGAGGGTGGTGTTAGTGGTTACTTTTCAGAATCATCCAGAATCTTTCTGAATTCTTCTCCAATGGAGACAACCTAGCTCATGTACACAATTGCTTTTGGGGTCTAACTGTTGTCTAAATTAGCCTTGCTTCCACAGACAAAGATAAATGGTATCTTGAGAAAAGTGTAGGGATTCGATGGATTTGAAATCACTTACCAGCTGGTCTTTACTCCTCACATTGACATTTATGGTGGCTAGACTCCAGTGACACATGCCCCTGCCTTCCATTCCTGAAAAGATCCAAAGTCACAGACAAGCAAAATCTGGGAGCTGAAAGCATTATAGAAAACCTGCCATTGGTTACTACATTGATAAATTAAGGGGAGACATTTTGTAGGAGCATGGCTCAGCTGAGAGCTCAGCACTGGTATTGCAATGGCACCTGTCTTGCTGTGTGGCCCTAGGCAGTCTCCTTAAGCTCTCTGATCATGCATTTCCTCATTTGTAAATGGAGAGAAGACACCTGATAACACCTGCCTCAACTATACCTTATGGATGTCCAGGATCCAGTAAGAAAATTGGCCTGAAGGCCTTTTGAAAAATCGGAAAGGCTATAAAATCTTATAACAGTACACTATCATGGTTATTATGTCCAAGGAACACCAGCTGGAAGACGACAGATCGTCCTCTATCTACTGGTTATTGCTGCTCAGCATCTTCAAAGATGTATGTTTGTGTTCAAAGGTCACCCTGACTCAGTCTGTGGGTGTCAATTATAAAATTCTTCCAACTTTTTTGTGCATTTGAAAAATGTTCTAATAAAAATGTTGGGATATGAAAAGGATCACCTTATCTGAACACAGTAGTCTTGCACAGGTCTAGAGGCAATGAGTTTGGAGTCTCCATTTTGAACAAAAAGAAAAAAAAATGGCAGCATTATCAAAATGGGAAATAAAACAAGTCATAAATTCTGGCACAATGAAATGTGTCATAGTCTATGATATTCACCAGTCTTATGTATAGTAGAACATCATTCTCTGAAAAAGAAAAATGTTGAGTCTGCCATGGCACATGACTTTGAGCAAATGCCCTTTACCTGTTAAAACAATGTGTAAAAAGATGGTACAGTAACTCTGTACCTGTAATGATGTTCAGTAAAAGAAGCAGCCAAGAGGCAGATTTTTATATACTTATGGCAATTGTGTTCAATAAAAAAGAAAACAGAATGACTAGAGGTAGAGGTACCCAAAAGATCACAGTGGTTTAGAGTGAGAGGGTTAGGATCACAGGAGGAGTTCTTCTTTTGTGTAAAATTTTCCTTTGATGTAGTTTTACTCCATTTATTATAGAAAAGAAGAAATATGATTTTCATTTAGTGTAATTCTTTGATATTGAAAAAATACATAAATGGCAATTTGTGTACACAGGTCCTCTGCCTGGCACAGCTGGCAAGAGCAACTTTGCTTTGAAAGAGGACCTCATGGGCTGCCAGGAGCATTGTTCATCTGTGGCTGCCCCGTGACTTTGGACACAATAGTTGCCAGGTTAAGGAGCGCCCGCTGGGAGCCCGACCTGGTTCAAGCCCATTGTTACTTTAAATGCTCCTTGGAGGAGCCCACATCGCCAAGCTTTGAAGTTGTGTTCCCAGAGCCTGCTTATATCAGAAAGGCACAGACTTGGTGTCGGAGGTGGGGAGATGTTCAAGATGATCCCAAAGATCCTGATGGTCCCCACATGTGGCCAGGGAGCACTGAAGACCCCCTGCAAAAGGCCAGGATGTTACCAGTTAGAAAGCTGGACACAGTTGGGGCATGTCTTTTAAAAATCTAGCCAGTGATCTGCCCAGCCTTTAGGGAAACAGCTCTCAGGCAACACTAAGCTGCCTCTCACAAAGGAACCCAAATTGTTCCTTGTTCTCAGGCAGCAAGAGGCAAGGTCACTTCTCAGAAGATCACATGGAAAGATCTTGGTTTCCCCACCAGGGCCAGCCAAGGCCAAGAGGCTGCAGGGCACCAGGTCAAGACTGTGGAGTCCTACCTCTGCCCTGCTCCCAGTCTCCAGTGACCTCTATCTCCGGAGTCTCTGCTCCAGCCCCCACTGCCCTGGGGAGAGGTCCTCAGGGCCTTCTTTTGCTTTGGAAAACCTAAGATTCTTCCCAAGGCACTAAGCTCAACAAGTTAGCCGCAGTATTTTCTGAAGACCATCTATGTGTAAAGAGCTAAAATGATAAATATAAATGCACCGTGACCTTCACAGAGGCATCCACTGTGCAGTATTAACCGCTAATAGTTCTTCCCTGATGGTCCAGTAAAGATGCAGGGGACACAGGTTTGACCCCTGGTCCTGGAAGATCCCACGTATCTCCAGGTGACTAAGCCCGTGCACCACAGCTACTGAAGCCTGAGCACCCTGGAGCCTGTGCTACACAACTAGAGAAGCCACTGAAGCAAGAAGCCCAAGAACCATAACTAGAGAGTAGCCCCTGATCGCTGCAACTACAGAAAGCCTGCATGCAGCAATGAAAATCCCGCCCTGCCCAAAGTAAATAAATAAATAAAATTTAAAAACAGGTATCAAGGAAGATAAGGTTCTATAAGTAATAGAAAAATGCTACAAGTCGAATGCATTCAATTGCTTTAGTCGTGTCCAGCTCTTTGCAACCCCCATGGACTATAGCCCACCAGCCTCCTCTGTCCATGGGATTCTCCAGGCAGGAATACTGGAGTGGGTTGCCATGCCCGTCTCCAGGGGCTCTTCCTGACACAGCTATTGAATCCATGTCTCCTGCGGAAAAAATCACTGATATCTTCCAACCTCACCACTTGCAAAGCTGTTTTCTATGGACTTTCCCTGAATAAGCTCATTTAAGCCCCACCACAGCTCTTTGACATGGATATTATTTTTATATGCATTTTACAGAGAAGGAAACTGAGGCGCGGAGAAACAAAGGCACTCTGGCTCCAGCGCCTGGGGTCCTGATCACCTGCTGTAGCGTGCCCCCGCCATCTCCCACGCAGTGACAGCTGTTGTGAGCTCTTAGCTGGGCACTGGGGTAGGGAGGCAAGAGCACTTGTCCAGGTGTTATGGAAGTTTTCTACTACAATTTGGGCTTTTTGACACTGTCAGAGAATAAAATTCTTCATTCATTTATTTCAAACTCTCAGAGTGACACTAAATAAAAATATTTGGTGTCCATGATAAAAACAATATAAACAAACTACAAAGAACTTTTCTTAACTGAAGACAGGACCAGAACATGTTCCTATAACCTCAGTGCTTGCCCTACCCCAATCGCAGTAACGGTCGGGTGCTTTTTCTTCACCGTTTCCCCACATGTTTTCCCCACCATAAGGCTGGATGCTTTGTCAATGCTTGATCCCTGGCACACAAAACTTAGAGAATGGGTTAAGGATGTGAGGACAAGCATATAGAAGAATCCAAGCAGAAGGAAGGGAGTTTTATTTTTATTATTAAAGACTTTTTGATATGGACCATTTTTAAAGTCTTTATTGAATTTGTTCCAATATCACTTTTATGTTTCAATATTCTGGCCCCAGCGCATGTGAGACCTTAGTACCCTGGCCCAAGTTCGAACCCATGCCCCCTACATTGGAAGGCAAAGTCTTAACCAATGGATCGCCAGAGAAGTCCCTGAAGGAAGGGAGATTTTGAGCAAGGTCCCTGGAGCCCCGGGAGATGGGCCGCTGAGAGGAGGTAGGGGAGGAAGTGGGAGTGGAAGCGCATCTCGCAGTCATGCTGCAGGACTAGAACACAGCTGTGGAGGCAGGGGGGCCCAGTGGGGTTGCAGTAGAGCCTGCGGGGTCTGACTTTCTCTTATGAAGGGTCCCCATGGAGGAAGCATAGGAGAGGAAGGGCCAGAGGTGGTGACGAGAAGGCAGCGCTCCCAGGAAGCAGACAGAAGAGTGGCGGGGGGGGTGATCTCCTGAGGACAAGGCCTAGGTGATGGTCTGGTTGTGAGGGAGGAGTTCACGTGCCTCCCAGGTTCCTTGTATGATGTCACCCAGCGTACAAAAGGCACATGAAAGAAGGGCATGGAAGGGATCCTCTCTGTGACTCTTCTGGACTTTACTGGACTCACATGCATAGTGAACTACCAAGAGAGGCCAAGGTGCTGCCCAAATATTCTGGCCATTGGACACTTTCCACAGAGCACTTTGAAGGGTCAGTGCTTGCAAAGCCCACTTTGGGGAAGCCCACATTAGGTACCACAGCATCTGCACTGGATACAACAGCGTCCTTGTAACCAAGCTGGGGGTACCAGGTAAGACCATGTGTGCAGAATCCCTGGCACAGCTGGGAGTCAGTGAGCATTGGTTCTTTCCTCACATCAGATGATAAAAATGGAAGTCATTCTAAAAACCAAAGTAGCTCAAATGCATACAGAAGATCTCAGGAGGCAACCTGGGACCCTACATCCTGCAACCTCTTCTGAGAAATAGCTGGGATGTGGGCTCAAGTACCAGATTTACAATGTCCTGGCTGTGTGATCTGGCAGGGGTTACTTAACCTTTCTGAGAAACGATACAGGGCACAGAGTCAGGTAATCTAGTGTGTAATACCAGTTATACCAGTAATGGGCTACCCCAAACTCAGTGGCTTAGTCAACTCATTCCTTATCAACTTATTTATTGTCTCTCACTTATTATCTCCTACCTATTGGTAGGAAACCAGGCAGGTTTAGCTGGAACCTTGGCTTCAGTCACAGCATTGGCCAGGATGGGGTCTCATGTGAAAGCTTGACTGGAAGAAGATGGCTTCTCAGCTCAGTGTGGTTGTTTGTAGAATCGGGTTTCCTGAGGCTCAGTTCTTTACTGGCTATTGACTCACCCTCGTTCCTTCCCCTGGGGACCTCACCAACACAACTGGTGGCTTGCTCCATCAGAGCAGCGAAACACAGAGATTGCCAGGGAGATGAAGGTCACAGTCTTTTGTAATCTAATCATGGAAGAGATGCCCCCTCACTGTGTTCATATATTTATCTATTTGTCAGAAGCAAGTTACTCAAGGGGCGGAGATGACATGAAGCCATGGATCCAAGAGGTGGGAGCGCTGAGGATGGTCTTGGAGACTGCATGCCACACAGATGCATTGTCGTATGGGACCCACTTGTTTATACTTGTGTTGTTCCTGTACTGCTGCTGCTACAGTTAAGTCACATCAGTCGTGTCTGACTCTGTGCGACCCCATAGATGGCAGCCCACCAGACTCCCCCGTCCCTGGGATTCTCCAGGCAAGAACACTGGAGTGGGTTGCCATTTCCTTCTCCAATGCATAAAAGTGAAAAGTGAAAGTGAAGTCACTCAGTTGTGTCCGACTCTTAGTGACCCCATGGACTGCATCCCACCAGGGTCCTCTGTCCATGGGATTTTCGAGGCAAGAGTACTGGAGTGGGGTTCTCAGTCTGTTTAAAACTTCCTGTGAAAATTGATCAGTCAGTCATTTTAGCTGATCATCACCTTAGAGACAGCCAAAATATCTCAAAGAATGCAGGTGGGAGAAGGAAAAAAGAAACTCAAAATCAGAACAGTGGCTATGGTACTTAGCACCTTGAAATGATCTTAGACCAGGAAGGATCCAGAAAGCCACTGTCCATATTTTTCACTCTCAGATACCAACAGTCTTAGAATTATGCCATTAGCTATCTCTTTTTCAGAAAGCAAAAATAATGATAATTCATTGTTTTTAGGACTTTATATATAGGAACTTATTTAATCCTTAGAACAGGATTAGGTTCTATTATCCCCATTTACAGATGAGAAAATGAGTAATAGAAAAATCACAGGACAGAGCTGATTCCCTTGTCCCTAGTGAGTGGCAAGCAGGATCCTGACCCTTTTTGTGACTCCACTCTTTCATCTCAACCACTTCTTGGTGTAACCTGTTAAGGGTGGGGATGCATGATCTCTGGTCACTGTTAATAAGGAGAAACCAGAGACCAGGCTCCAGAAAAACTCTAGAGATGTGAGGCAGGGAGAATGGGGTTGGGGGTGGGGACACCAGGAAGATTCACTCCCATGTCAATTTGCCAAGGTCCTTACCCCCATTCTGCATCTCTCTGGATGCCTGTTGGTCAAGGCTAGCTGAGTTCCTGATGAAAGTTCTAAAGGACCGGGGTCCTAGCTACCCTCCTGGGAGCTTAGATGAATTTCTTGGACTTTCTAAACTCTGAGGTAAAGAAGATACTTTAAAAAAACAACAACAACAAAAAAAAAGCTCTAAAAATTGCCTTTCCTATGATCAAGAGCCCACAAACAAGCAGGCCTGGGTGAACTTCAGAGGCAAATTTGGGCCCCAACCTATAAAGACCACAATGGCCCTCTTCACAGATGGATGGTCTATGTAAGTGCAAAACAAAGCTTGGAAGTCTGACAGCACGTGTGCATGTTCTGAGCTTGGGCAAGCCAGGGTCATGGTATGCCACCTTCAGGGGATGTTCTGGGGAAAAAATTGTTACCATGGGGTGTCAGAGTGGTCTCCTTGCCTTCTTCTTCCTTGCAGAGCAAAGCAGCAGTTTACCTCCAAGGAGAAAAGAAAAAAACTCCAACTTTCTCACAATTGGGTCCTGGTGGTGACAGGGATAACCATGGACATTCTAAAGATGCCACAGAGTTAACAGTTGAGTTTAGAAAGAGACAGAACTCACCATATCATGTGACCACGGGAACAGATTGGAAGTGGGGCTGAGAAAGCAGGATTGTCTACCTCCCTTCCTCACCTCCTAAATAACTGAGAAGCCAGTTGAGAAGTCCAGGATTTTTGCCATTGTTCTGCTCACCTCTGGGACTAATTAGCACCCCTCCTCCCCCAGAACTAAATTAGTGCCACCAGAAATAAAGACGATGCGGGTAGAGGGTGGAGAACAAAGCACTTCCCAGGGACTGGAGGTTATGCTCTGGGCCTGAGGCTGGGAAAGCGAACCAAGGGGCCATGTGACCTGCAGAACTGGGGTCCAGCTCTGGGAATCCTGCCCTGGGGAGCCTCGATGGGAGGCTCCTCACAGCATCCTCTGAGAAGAGCACTATGAGCCCACACCCGCATGCACACAAGCACCCTGCCTTCACACCGCGCTGTGGGGGTGGACCGTGTTCCCCTCGAGGACTCCACACACCCAGAGCCAGGTAGGGGAGCCCTCATCCAGAAAAGAGGAACATGATCTGACAGATCAAATCTTTCGTTGCCTCCACAAGTCCCCCAGCTCTAAAAAGCCTGCCTTAATTCTAAATCAACGTCTTATTATATCTGGGCTTGATACCTTTGAGGAGAAAAGAACGCTTTTGAGAAGTCTGGGGACCTGAGAAGCTCTCTCCTCTTTTCCTAACCATGGGAGTCTGGGCTTCCCTCCAAGTTCCCCATTTCCTAGCTATGTGGCCTAATCCAGGTGCTCGCCCTCTCTGGGCTTCAGTAGCATCCCATGAAGGTCAGAAGCATCACAAACAAGGTAGCTTAGCATTGAGTGCTGAGTCGTATAAAGTCCATGATGACGTGCCTCTTGGTTGGCCCCTCACTTC
The DNA here is from genome assembly GCF_003369695.1 of Bos indicus x Bos taurus. NCBI lineage: Eukaryota > Metazoa > Chordata > Mammalia > Artiodactyla > Bovidae > Bos > Bos indicus x Bos taurus. The sequence goes on along the minus strand of NC_040088.1, from coordinate 41,859,409 downwards.
TGAAGCATCTCTACAAAGATTCTGAAAGGCACTCATGTCTCAACTCACACAGTCAGACATGGACAGGCTCAGGCCTCCCAAGGCTGCCCTTTTCGCATCCTTCTTAGCATCCCCTGATGACCGACACTCAGGCTCACTCCAGACTCATGGGAGAACTGCCCACATGGTCCAGCCTCTTGGAGTGCAAGCTACTGGCCAACTCAGCCCATGGAGCAGGGCCTTAGGATTTGACTGGCAACACGAGAGAAGACAGGGTGGATGAGTTTAGAGGGAGAGGAAGTGAGTTCACATTGCACCCTAGGTGGCCGTGGGCTGGGGAGGGCAGGGGTCCTGTGCACAGGTTACATTTACACCTGGAGTTTCAAGGAAGGGTTGTCCTTGGAGATGCTGACTGGGCAGATGTCTGCAAGTAGCTTGAGGAACCTTCAGTGGGGACGTTAGGAGTCACCAGACAGCTCATGTATATAGGCCTTTCCTGCTGCCTGACGTTGGTCACGTTGCTCAACCACTTGAGCCCCACTCAGTTTGCTCATCTGTTGAGGGAGAGTCAGGGCCCTTGTGACCTTATTCAGGAATGAAATGAGTACAAACAGGCCTAAAGGCTCATAGTAGGCAGGACAAGCACTCCAGAACCTTCTCTGCCACTAGGAAAGGAGAAGGGGGGAGTGGTGCTGAGGGGAGGGGCCAGGAACAGCCCCTGGTGAGGGAAGGGCTGAGGAAGGGTCTTCAGAAAGGAGGGAATCTCTGAAACACAGTGGGGAGCCAAGTGAGGGGCCTCTGAAGCATGACCCTGGACTATTTCACAAGATCCAGGGAGGAATCAAGGAGGGATCCACAGGTGAGACAACCCAGAGGCCACTGGCATCACTGGTAGGTGGGTGGCTGCAGTGGGGAGAGAGAGACCAGAGGGGCAGAGGGAGATGACGGCTCAGCTGGAAAAAAGAGGAAGCAGGCCGTCCTGAGAACAGTTAAAGCAGCTGTGCCAGTGAAACCCGTCAGTTCGTGTGATACAATGCATCCAGGGGAGTCTTGTGCTTGTGGTACAGCTGGGCAAACCGAGGCTCGGAGAGGCTGGGAGACTCATTCAAGATCTGCCCCTCCTCTCTGTCCCCTGCACCATCGCTCAGTTCTGCAGCCCTCACTTCCTGCCTGGATTTGCCACGTCTCCTAACCACTCTCCCTGCCCCATCGGACCTCCTGCGATTTGTCTTCCGGCCAGATGTCCAGGTGCTTTTTCTAAAATTCTGCACTCCTCGCTTAAGCCCCTGCCCTGGTTAACCATTACCTTTGAGATAACATCCACATTCCTCACCACCCAATCCTGGCCCCTTTCTCATCCATCCCCCCTGCCTCTCAAGTCTCCTCCTCCACCCTCTGCCCCAGACTAACTGGATTGCTCGAGTCGTCAAGGTAATTACAAAAACAGCGTAGACTCCTGGGCTCTCACTAGGGACTGCACAAGTGTCTCTCTCCTTCTTTGCATCCACCTGAGATGGACAAATTATTCATCCCTCATAAGTGAGGCAGCTGACGTTAAAGAGGCTGAGTCACTTGCCCAGAAACTGGTTTGTCAAACCCAGGTCTCAGTAGCTCTAAGACCCATGCTCTTCACCATCAGGCTCCAGGAAACCGGCTGACTGCACCGTGTGGACCACCTTCCATGTCCTTCCCCAGCCCCACCCAGGCAGATGCCTTCTGGTCTGAATGCAAGGCTCAGCCCTCTGGAAAGCCAGGTGGAGCTCTGGCTCCCAGGATGGCTCCAGTGGCTCAGAAGACTTCCCTTTATCATACTCCTTTCAAGTGATGATCCCATCTTCTGTAGGATGCATCCTGGGCTTAATATTATCTCTTCAGGAAGAGAGAACTCCCACCATGGGAAATGGACACATCCTCAAGCCTGTCTCACACTACACACACACACACACACACACACACACACCAACTCCCATGCAAACAGCTAAGTCATTTTCTGGGAGCCTGTCTGCTTTGGTCCAATTCCTGATGCTACTAGGCTGGGCCTATGGAGGGATTTTTATCCCATTTTGATACCCTTGATACATGGTAGAAGCTCCATGGATGAAACTTGAGGGAGTAAATAACGAAGAACAAGAAAAACAGCTAGTCTTTCTTTTTTTTTTTTTTTTTTGAGAACTTACAAAACACCAGGCATCAAGCTAGGCATTTGGCATGGATTATCTTATTTTGATTGCTGACAATAAAAACTATGAGATAGGGAGTTTTCTTATTTACAGTTTATTGATGTGGAAACAAAAAATCAGAGAGGTTAAGCATGTCACTTAAAGTCCCACAGCTACAGTGATAAAGGATTGAGATTTTTAAACCAGTTTGGCTGATGTCAGAGTTTGAGGTCTTAACCTTGGGCTGCCTTTCCAGAGCATGAAAACTTTTTACTGCTCCTAGGAAATGCCATTCAGTCCCCCACCTCCCTCCTTCCTGTCCCCACCCCTAGGTCAAACCCACCAAGATCATGTCATACTGTTTTCTTTTCTCAGTGTTTCTCTTAAAAAAAAAAAAAATCACATACAACTATGACAGTAATTTAAGCATGGGGCTTCCCTGGTGGCTCAACAGTAAAGAATCTGCCTGCAACACAGGAGATGTGGTTCAATCCCCGGGTTGGGAAGACTCCCTGGAGAAGGGCATGGCAATCCAACTCCAATATTCTTGCCTGGAGAGTCCCATGGACAGAGGAGCCTGGAGGGCCACAGTCCATGGGGTAGCAAAAGAGTCGGACACAACTGAGCAACCAAACAACAGCAACACATACATAACTTGTCCAGTTTGAAAAACAGTAAAATTAGTACGTCCTTTGACCTGGATGCCATGATTTCAACCTATTCAATAACTGAGACACGCTGTTATGTCTTATGCATATGTCTTATGCTTCTTTCAACTGAAGATTCTATTATATGTGAAATGTAACCTTGACGTAATAGTGTCTTTGCAGGAAGACAAAAACCTCACATGGTAAATGCACACAACACTAACCCCTCCCTCACGACATGTATAAAAATAAACTCAAAGTGGATGACAGAACTAAACATAAGATTATAACACTTTCAGGAAAAAAGCAAGTCAGAAAGCATTTGGGATCTTGAATTAGACAAGTATTTCTTAAACATGACATCAAAAATACACAGGAAAAAACACATGAAAAAAACTATAAATTGGACTTCACCAAAATTAAAAAGCAAAACTATTCTTAAAAAAACACTGTTCAGAATTCTTGGGTAGTCCAGTGGTTAGGACTCAGCTCTTTCATTGCTATGGCCTGGTTCAATCCCTACTCAGGGAACTAAGATTTCACAAGCTGTGAGGCTCAGCTAAAAAAAAGGCACTGATAGGAAAATGGAAAGACAAGACCCAGACTTGGAGACAACATTTGCAAAACATGTATCAGATAAAGGACTTGTTATGTTAAAAAAAAAAAAAAACACTTTAAATTCAAGAAAAAGAAAATAATCCAATAAAAAAAATTTTGACCAGACACTTCACCAAAGAAGCTGTATGGACAAATCATCATATGAAGAAATGTTGTTCATCATCATTTGTCATTAGGGAAATGCAAATTTAAACCACCATGAGATACTAATATACCCATATTAGAATTTCTATAGAATACTGACCTTCATGTATTGCTGGTAGGAGTGAAAACTGGTATAACAACTTTGGAAAACAGTTGGGGAGCTCCCTAAAAAGTTAAACATATGCTTACTATATGACCCAGAAATCTTCCTCCTAACTATTTACCAAGGAGAAATGAACACCTATGTCCACACAGAAACCTGGACATGAATGTTTATAATGGCTTTATTCATAATAGTCCTAAACTGAAAACAACACAAATGTCCTTTAAATGAAGACTAGGTAAACATCCTGTGGAGCATCCCTGCCATGGGTACCACTCAGCAGAAGGGACTGATGACTAATACATGTGAGAAAGGGGATTCATTTCAAAGGCATGCACAGCGCAGAAGCCAGGCACAGAAAGGCAACACGATCTAATTCCATCTCTGTGACATTCTGAAAAAGGATGGAGGATTCTGAAAAACTCTAAGGATAGAAAACAGATCCTTTATTGCCAGTGACCGGGAGGGAAGGTTTGACTACAGAGAAACACAAGGGCACTTTTTGTGGAGCGTTCTGTATCTTGATTTTGAGGTTTTTATATGACAGTATGTGTGTGTGTGGTCAGTCGCTTAGTCATGTCCGACTCTTTGCAACTCTATGGACTGTAGCCCACCAGGCTCCTCTGTCCATGAGATTTTCCAGGCAGCAATACTGGAGTGGGTTGCCATTTCCTCCTCCAGGGTATCTTCCCGATTCAGGGATCAAACCTGCGTCTCCTGCCTTGGCAGGCACATTCTTTACCACTGAGCCATCTGGGAAGCCCACATGACACTATGCATGTGTCAAAACTCTGGGAACTGTACAATAAGAAGGATGCACTGAAGTGTATGTGAATACCTCATTAAAAAAAGGAATTCCTGTTCAGAGAAGTCAGTGGTGGAGGAAAAACCAGGTGACAATGAGTTGAATATCTGCACTCAGGTAGATTTTCTATCAGGAGCTACTCTACCTGTGAAACAATTAGTTGCCTTTGACACAGACTTTAGGAGGCATCTGAAATTCAGAAGCAATAGAAGGTAGAGAGTAGCCTCTTAAAATGAAGGAAATACAGTATGTCATCTTGTGATTATTTAATGGAGAAATAAATGGCAACTCACTTCAGTATACTTGCCTGGGAAATCCCATGGACAGAGGAGTCAAGTGGGCTATAGTCCATGGGGTAACAAAAGAGTTGGGCACAACTTAGCAACTAAACAATAACAACAACAATGTATAATTTATGTTTAACCTCGTGAAGGCCAGCTTATCCAGACCTTTTCTGACCCTGAGGCTATGTGTTAGCCGCCCACCTCCAGGGTCCCTGAAAGTGCGGCGAGCATCCCTCCTATTTCTCTCCCCGGGGTGAATGTGGAAATAGGACAGTAGCCATGAAAGCAGGGATGTCCATCTATGTGGACAGCTTCCAGCCAGCCTCCTCTTTCAGGCATTTCTCAGTTGACGGAGAATAGATGCAGGGTCTGTGTTTCCATTTCCCAAAGCTTAGCGCTGGATGGAGGATCCACCTTGAGATTTGAGACCTCCCCTTCAGCGGACATTGGCTGTGCAGGTGTCCTGGCCCTGTCTCTGTCCCTGCCATAGGCGTGGAGACCCAGCCACGCCTGCTAATCCAGCTGCACAAAAGCACAGTAGCTGCTAGGATACATCTGCCTGGCTTTCTTCCACCAAGAAAACATTCACACCCCAGGCTTCATTCTTAGAAAGTCCACAGACTTTTTTACTGAGAAAATAGATTCCAGGAAATTATACCTTCAAAAGCCTTTTCCTTTAGAAGAATAAGTCATTTGTGATCAAAATCAATACCAGCAATGCAGGGAGGTGGACCACTGTGTTCCTGAAGAGATGCTCTGGGCAGGATTTGATATCACCTGTGGGTACCCGGCAGATGAGCACAACCTGAATCTCATTATGAGGGAACAGGGAAAGATGAAAATAAGGATCTGTATTCTTCGAAACTGTCAATATCATGAAGCATAGAAAAGGTTCTAAAACTATTTCAGAGAAAGGAAATCACAGATGCATAGTATCATGTGCTGGGGATGGAGAATACCAAACAGTACGTTCTTGAGTCAAAATTACTGATTAAATCAGAACACTAATGGTAAATTAGGAAAAAACACCGTCAACGTTAAATTTATGGAGATTGTCAACTGTGCTATGGTTATGCAAAAAATACTCCATTTCATAGAAAATAACACACAGAAATACTTAGGAGTAAATAGGAGACATTTGGTAGGGGAAAGTCATGCTGTGTGCAACTTACTCTCAAATGGTTTGGAAAAAAATAGTTCTTGAAATTATTTGCATTATTATTGCTGCTACCATTGGGATGATTATTATTGTCAAAATTATTAATAAAAAACTTTTAGGGACAGGGTCAGCCAGGCCAAAAAAATAAAAGTTTTGAAAACGTTAACACAATGACTTGTCCTTAACGCAAGTCATTTTGAATATACATTAAACTCCGTGAACTTGGTTAATTGCAGAAGGTTGGAGGAGGAAGGATGAGAAATGTGGTTTTTCTGGGCCCTACAAAAACCCCCCGTAGACCAGATCCTTATGAAAATGTCAATTCTAAATATCACTTGACAGATGCTTTTCCCAGGCTTTTTATTGGGACAGGCGTCAGGCGCACTATCTCCTTCAGACAATGTCTTGGACTGTGTGGGGAGGCCCCTGCAGACACCCGCCTGCCAATCATTTCCAGCACCACCATTTCCATTTTCCCCCTAAATCCTCCAAAGAAGGACTGAATATTTACAGCCGTCATGTTAACATTTTCCCTTTTCCACTGTTTGGCTTGGCCGAGACATTTTTGGCTGCATCGATGACTGTGCTGGTCAGTGACCCAGGCAGTCCCACGAGGTCCTTCTTCTTCTCGTGGTCATCGTATTGCTCCTTCTTAGGGTGGGGGGCGGGGGTGCATAGATTATAAGGAGGAAAAAGAAATGAACACCAGTCCCTTACTTTCATCATACATTGTGGTCTTGATAACATGTGTTATTAACAGAAGAGGGAGGAGACCTTGGCCTTGAGTTTGGGGGTATAGATAAAAAGCCTTATAGCAATTGCCAACTCTTAGAAGATTAACACACTAAAAGTGCAATTATTACACCCACAAAATCATTAGGGACCGGATGGATCTCCTCCATGTGGTGACTCAAGGACCCAGGCTCCCTGATGCTGATGTCATCAGCATCTCCACATATCCTGCACCAGTGCCCTGCTGGGGAAGAAGGGAGGTGCAAGAGGAGATTTATGAAGAAGTCCAGTGGCTCACATCACTTTAGTCCACTTCACACAATCAATAATCTATCATCGATATCTGCACTCCTCTCCTGAGACACAGGATCTCCTTCCCTCCCCTAGAACCTGGGTGGGCCTTTATAACTAACACGGCAGACATGATGGTAACAAGTGACTGTGCATGACTTCTAAGACTAGATGATAAAGGCAGCACACCTTTAGCTTGCCTCACTCTCTGTGTCTCTTGGGCTCACCTCAGACACCAGCAGCCATGCTGGGAGGAAGTCCCGGCCGCATGGAGATGCCCTGTGTGTGCATTCCAGCTGAACAGTTCCCCAGCCACCAGCTGGGATCAGCTGCTAGACCAGTCAGCAAATGAGCCATCCATTGTCCTTTGCAGAATTTTGACCTGTGAAAAAAAATGAGACATAAAATCTTTTTGTTATTGCTTAAAGCCACTAATTTTGGGCGTTACTTGTCACACAACTGTAGATAACTAACACAATGAGCATGTTGCCAGTCTCTGCCATGATTCTCAAGCCTCTCTGCATGGTTACTCATCAGGACTCCATGACTACCAGCCAAGGGGAAAATTACTGCAACCATGGTAACCTCCACCACCATCACTATTGTGTCCATAGGGCCTTAGTAAGAAGTGTAGATGTCCGACCGGAAAGAGGAAATTGTGGAAAATTTTGCCAAGGCCATTCAGGCAAGATTGAGAGAACTTACTGGTGACACACCCTGCAACTGGCAACCACAGAATGGAGGTGGTATTACCATCCTAGTCCTGAAGGGACAATGTGGGGACTGGTTAGTGGAATCTGATATAACCTCTAAGTATAGAGAACAGATCAGCTGAGAGGGATTGAGACTTTCAGAATGCAACCACCGTCAAATGGAGGCCCAGCAAAGACAGAGAGAGCTAGGGGAACAAACACCCAAATTCTCTCTCCTCTCATGCTCTGATTTTTCATTGATATTTCCTATTGGATGAACTCAACAGAAAAAGAACAAGCAACCTGGCTGAACAGTCAATAGGGTCAGCCTCCCAGGGGATGGAGCAGGATGAGAAGGTTAGGGAGTAGATCTGGAGGGGGGAATGCAAATGTCATGTACATGAACCATCAGCCCCACCGTCTTCCTCCCATCGGCCCCACCATTATCACCCCCAGCATCACTACCATTACCACCATCACCCCCATCATCACCACCACCATCTTCATCATCATCTTTCAGTTCAGTTCAGTTCAGTCGCTCAGTCATGTCCGACTCTTTGCGACCCCATGAATCACAGCACGCCAGGTCTCCCTGTCCATCACCAACTCCCAGAGTTCACTCAGACTCACGTCCATCGAGTCAGTGATGCCATCCAGTCATCTCATCCTCTGTCGTCCCCTTCTCCTCCTGCCCCCAATCCCTCCCAGCATCAGAGTCTTTTCCAATGAGTCAACTCTTCACATGAGGTGGCCAAAGTACTGGAGTTTCAGCTTCAGCATCATTCCCTCCAAAGAAATCCCAGGGCTGATCTCCTTCAGAATGGACTGGTTGGATCTCCTTGCAGTCCAAGGGACTCTCAAGAGTCTTCTCCAACACCACAGTTCAAAAGCATCAATTCTTTGGCGCTCAGCCTTCTTCACAGTCCAACTCTCACATCCATACATGACCACAGGAAAGACCATAGCCTTGACTAGACGGACCTTTGTTGGCAATGTCTCTGCTTTTGAATATGCTATCTAGGTTGGTCATAACTTTCCTTCCAAGGAGTAAGCATCTTTTAATTTCGTGGCTGCAGTCACCATATGCAGTGATTTTGGAGCCCAAAAAAATAAAGTCTGACACTGTTTCCACTGTGTCCCCATCTATTTCCCATGAAGTGATGGGACCGGATGCCATGATCTTCATTTTCTGAATGTTGAGCTTTAAGCCAACTTTTTCACTCTTCACTTTCACCTTCATCAAGAGGCTTTTGAGTTCCTCTTCATTTTCTGCCATAAGGGTGATGTCATCTGCATATCTGAGGTTATTGATATTTCTCCCAGCAATCTGGATTCCAGCTTGTGTTTCTTCCAGTCCAGTGTTTCTCATGATGTACTCTGCATAGAAGTTAAATAAGCAGGGTGATAATATACAGCCTTGGCATACTCCTTTTCCTATTTGGAACCAGTCTGTTTTTCCATGTCCAGTTCTAACTGTTGCTTCCTGACCTGCATACAGATTTCTCAAGAGGCAGGTCAGGTGGTCTGGTATTCCCATCTCTTTCACAATTTTCCACAGTTTATTGTGATCCACACAGTCAAAGGCTTTGGCATAGTCAATAAAGCAGAAATAGATGTTTTTCTGAAACTCTCTTGCTTTTTCCATGATCCAGCGGATGTTGGCAATTTGATCTCTGGTTCCTCTGCCTTTTCTAAAACCAGCTTGAACATCAGGAAGTTCACGGTTCACGTATTGCTGAAGCCTGGCTTGGAGAATTTTCAGCATTACTTTACTAGCGTGTGAGATGAGTGCAATTGTGCGGTAGTTTGAGCATTCTTTGGCATTAGTACCTCAAACGTGCATACTACTTCCGGATTTACAAAATAATTCCTCATACTTTCTCTTGTTCATTCCCAGAAGGTCACCCCTGTGGGATCCCCTGCATCTAGCAGAGGGTTTGGTCCATAACTGGTGTTTAGTTCAATACTGCAAATACCAGCATATCCGGTCTACTGAAGGATTTCAGAATCACAGGCACAGAGAGTAACATCCCAAGACAAATATGTCAAGTATCACAAGAAAGACACAAAGTGTTAGGAAGGTTTGATTAAGAAAGACTCATGGGGGTGGTAATGCCCGAGACTGGTCCTCGGTGTGAAGCAGATCTCATCAGGAAGAGAGAGAGCTTCCATGTCCTGACAGCCACATGAAGGAAAGATTTAAAGGTGAGGAAATAGAAATCATGTTCTGGGAAGAGGAAATACTTCCATTTTGCTGGATCATGGAATCTACAGAGGTAAGACCTAAGTTACAAAATTGAAAAAAAGTGAAGTGATCATATTGGGATAAGTCACAAAAGCCAAGAAACACTTACATTGAGTACATCAGGTGCTGGGGAATCAGGGATGGTTTTTGAGCAGAGAAAGAAGCAATCTAACTGTCCTTTGGAGAATTCGGTTTACAGTGGTGGGAGGATAAGTGGAGCGAGTGCATAAATGAGGTGGGGAGATGACCCACGGGGCTGCCCTCACTTCAGAAGCAAGCCTCTTGCTAAGGGAACAAGAGCAGAAACAGAAGAAAGGGTGCGGCCACACACTGACAGGCTGAGACGGAGAGGGTGAACAGTGCTCTTCTACATCAGGCACAAGGGACTCCATAGTTCAACATCATGCTTTTTAATTGAGTGACTGCTGTGTGCCAGGCACTGCCCTTGACTCTGTGGACACAGCAGGAAGCCAGATACATGAGGCATCTCCCTTCTCCCCTGGATTCAGTAAGAGAAAAATAATGCCCTCAGATCAAGCAGGAAATTCAGGACTAAGAGATGGCATATGTGCTCTCCTTTACCTGGAATAGCCTTCATCTCTTCTCCTTTGCCTAGAAAACTCCTATACATCCTTCAAAACCACCTGGAACTCCCCAACAATTGAAACACTTGTCTCTGATTCTTCCCACTATGCTTTTCTCAGTCTTTTGACATCTTCCTTCTCAGATAACTAGGATTTCAAAGGTTTCAGAAAAGCTTTTATAATTACAATAGATTGTGAAAGGTCTCTTGGAAGTTGTGTTAAAACTCTAGTAAGTTTTAATGTGTAAGACATATAAAAAGCAAGTTTGGGATTATCTTTCAGAGCATATTTGCAAAGGGAAAAGGCAGCTTCAGTGAGCTGTGTTGGGGAAGGAGGGGTAATGTGATAACTCACTCATCTTCCTATACCACCTACCCAGTCCTCTCTACAACCCCTCACACTCCATCCCAAGGTACTTAAGCCAGCAAGAGGCACCATCGGCAGAGTTCTAGTCTAGGTAAACCACAAATGTGCTCTAGTCAGTGGTATTTTTAAAACCAAGAAATACAAGTGCATTTATTGGGGAAGGGGGGAAAGGCAGAGCATTTGAAAGTGGGCATCTCCCAGGAATCTGCCAATGGGCACACAGCTACTTGGGCATCTCTACCCGTACATGACAGGACAGGATGGGTTGGACTTAGGGTTGGGTAGGGGAGGTGGTCACAGGCGTTTACTTTGCAATTGCTATTGGACACTTTCTGTCCTCAACTCTAGGCTGAGGGCTGCAAGGCGTAAGGTGAGGGAGACAGCCCCAATTCTAAAATGCTCATGTTCTCATGCAAGAGAGAAAATTCCTGTAAATGAAGTTAACTCGTAGTTGTTACATGCCAACTGCCCGGTACAGCAGGAGAGGTGAGCCCTCACACCTGGCGGACTCAGAGTCATGTTTCCACCAGGTGCCCAGTGAAGGGTGGGTAAACCATGTTGATGATGCCAGGTGAAGCAGTTTGCATCTGTGGCTGTGAGTAAGCTGGGTCCTGGCTTGCAACAGGAAGAACCAGCCTCATCCCCCAGGAGAAAGAACCGGGAAGATACAGAACTCAAAGGAAGGATGATGTCAATAAGCAGGTTAGTGTAGAGTCTTCATGCTGGGAAATGAGGCTGAAAGAGTCATTTGAGATCAGATGGAGGCTGGTGGAGAAATAGTTCAGAATTTTGTCCTGTAAGAAGCAGGATGGCTGAGCTCAGGAGTGGGGAGGCTCAGTGATACTTTCTGGATGCCAGTCCACAAAGCAAAAGATGCTGGGGATGCCAGCCCAGAGGTGAGACAGGAGAGCCTGGATGTATGTGTGGTGAGAATGGAGAAGCATATCAACGAGAGATGAGGCTTCATGAAAGGAGAGCAGGCAAGAAATACTGTGCCTCAGGAAACATGGAAACAGTGCATGTGAGGTGATGATGGAGCCTCCAAGTGAGGCTGTCTGGTAGCTGAAGAGGTGAGACTACAGAGGTCAGGAGGGAGGCAAGCTGGATCCTGAGAGGAGGGTCGTCTATGGGGAGGTGATGGTTGGGATGAAGAGGAGAATGAGCGGATAGTTATGGATGTGGCTTCAAAACCAGAAGACAGTCAGTAGCTGCATCACCATGGGAGCCAGAGGGAGAGAGAGTGTCAAAAAGTGAATGGTGTTCACTGCTGTCACAGACAGCATCCCAAGGGGGACAACCATCAGACTGGTGTTCGGGGGTCACCCCCTGAGGGTACTCTGTTAGTAAACAGAACCGCAGGGAATGAGGAAAAGCATGAGAAGCAAGGCCGTTGCTGCATCACCTACTGAGGACTTGAGCCAGATCAGCAGTCACCCTAAGGAGGGAAGAGGACGAGAATCCAGGAGAGTGTGGGGCCCAAATGGACAGGAAGATGACCAACCTAGAACCAGTCTACCTCTGACATTAAACTTCCAGGAGATTTGGGGCAAATGTCATAATGAATGTGAGCCCCAATTTTTCCATTTTGTATTAATATTTTGGAAATGTTCAAACACCTTAAAAAGAATAGTATATTCCATCACTCTGTTCCTACAATCACTGACCCACAACCAATCCCAATTTACCCTTACTTCATCCACCTTCTTTCCCAATTGGTTCATCTGGAAGTTAGGTCTAGATCTAACTCCTTCTAAATCACTCCCTTCCTTGATTAATTCTTTGAATGCCACTTGAAAAGATAAAGGCTATTGTTCAGTTGTGTTTGACTCTTTGCGACCCTATGGAAACCATTGCTACATCTAAACAGTTAGCAGTAATTCCTGAACAGCCCAGACATGTTTGAATTTCCCCACTTATCTCATAGCATTGGAGGAGGAAGAAGTGCTTTATCCCAGTGAAAATCCAAACAATGTCCACCCATGGCATTTTGCTAACGTATGTTTTCAGTTTCTTTTAAGTTCACTCTTTTACTTTTTTTCTCTTTTTGATGGTTATTTTTTGCAGAAACAGGTAATATGTCCTCTTTCCTGACACAGGGCTTCACTGACTGCACCCGCATGGTGCCATGTTAGGGGCTTTTCTGACCCCTGCTGTGTCTCCTGCCAGCTAGAAGTTAGACCCAGAGGCTCGATATGGCTCACATTAGACTTGTTTCTCTCACATCACATTGATGTGGATCCAACGTCCTGTGACCTCTGTCTCCATCCTGCTCTGATTGGTGTGTGGATTAAGGCAGTCCACCCCATCTGTCCATTGTAAACCCCTGGTACTTTTTGCCACATTAGCAGAAAAATACAAGTTCTTTCTTTCCTACAGAACATCTAATTCTATTTTGATCAGCAGAAAAAATTAAAGACTCCAGATACAGTAGATCAGCACATATAAAACATCAATATTTCCTAAGTATAAAAATTGTGTTCATGACAAATTCGATTTTTCCAAAATGAAAGCAATATTTAGAATGTGGCCTGTCACAGACATTGATGCACTAGGTGTGAAATGCTTCATGAAAAGTATGATGTGGTACTTCCCTGGGGGTCTAGTGTTAAGACTATGTGCTTCCAAGCCAGGGGGTGCAGGTTCCATCCCTGGCCAGAAAACTGAGGTCCTGTATTCTGCAGGATGCAACCAAAAAAAACACGAAAAAGTACAATGGTAACGAGGCGGAAAGCATCTGGTGCAAAACGCCCCCCACCACTATGCACTGACACAAATTCTAGGGACCAACTGCTGGTAACAACATAGGTGGTGCCGGAAGCTGGTTTTCTTCTCCATCAAGATTTTCCTTGTCATACAGGACCTAGACTACGGTGCTGGCAGAGAGAATGGAAAAGTCATGAAAAATGTGACCTTAGGAAAGAAGAGCTAACAGGATTTGGTAAATAATTAAAAAGGGGGAGAGACGAGATACTGCTCATACCTTGATCAGTGAAATCTTAAGTAACAAAAGAATGTAAATTGGAAATTTCACAAGGACATGGAAACTGCTCCCTGGTTTAAGCCAATGGATGTCCCCAGCTGGTGAGACTCTGACTTTGCAGATAACAGATCCTCAGATTGCCCCCAGAAATGTCCCTGGGCTATCAGAATCCACCTTTTCATCCCTGGATTCATCTTAGAAAACTGCTAATACGTAACAAGGAGTTCCATCAGCTAGGGGATATTCTAAAGCACTGGGCCATGTGCCAGACAGCATTTTAGGGGAGTTAAGTATTTACCTATTTATCTGAAAAGTACCCAAATGCTTCAGATCCTGAATAATGAATGGTTAAGGAAATATATGGGGGTTGGAAGAGCTGCTGACACCCTTGCACATATAAAGAGTTCTGTAGAGTAAGTAAAAACTGTAGGTCCTTCTATGTAATCAATGCTATCAGTGGTTTAGCAATGGCAGAGCCTGCAGGGCAGAAGCTTGAGGACAGACAGTGTGGAGGGCACACCCAGGAGCCCACATTTGGGTCCCCAAAATGAGGAAGAAATAACAGAGAAGAGATGTTGAAATGTAGAAAATAAAAGTGTGAGGGACTGCCCTGGCAGCCCAGTGGCTAAGACTCTGTGCTTCCACTGCAGGGGGTGTGGGATCGATCCCTGGATGGGAAGCTATTAATAAGATCCCACAATCCCACGTGCCTCACAGTGCAGCCAAAAAAGTGAAATGAAATAAAACATCACACTGAGAAACCACTCAGAGCTGCATCTGGCCCCAGGACTTATTAGAAGCGACACGTCAAAATAAAGCATGTAGAAGTCAGCAGATTAGTGACAGTACCCGCCCCCCCCCAAGCCTGTCATTAAACCTATTTATCAGTGGACATTCCCAGACCACAAAACAACCATCAGCCAACCATTTCTCACCCACCAAGGTGCAAAATGACCCTTGATCCAGGGCAAGGGTCTCACCCCTCCCAGCCATCTCCCTAAGATGAGACCTAACCACAGATGCTGGCATCGACAAGGGATGGCCCTTGTGGGCACACGGAAGAAAGTGTCTACCACGACAGCAGTGCAGGCAGGAGGCTGATGCCTGAGAAGAGCCAGCCCCAGATGACCTGGCCCTCTCAGGGGCCAGCCTGCTGTTGAGAGGCCCGAGCTCAGTCCAGAGGGTTCCTGGGCTCTGGCCCAGAAGGAGTCAGTAGTTCCTGTGAACATTCTGCAGAGGTGATGAGGAAAACCTAGACACCTCTTCTCTGTTTAGGAGGAAGCAGTGGAGGCCTCTGGGCCCAGAGCTGGTGGCTGAAGATCATGGTCACTGTGGGAAAAGCAACTGTGTAGGGTGTGGGGGGGATGGTGATCCTGGGAGACTTGTTGGCCAATGGGACTTGAGCGCTTGCCCCTCCTGGTCCTTGAACCTCACTTGAGACAAATTCTTAAGATAATCATAAAAACCATAGCAACCTGACGCTGGGAGAGATTGAGGGCAGAGGAGAAGGGGGAGATAGAGGATGAGATGGTTGGATGGCATCACCAACTCGATGGACACGAGTTTGAGCAAGCTCCGGGAGACAGTGAAGGCCAGGGAAGCCTGGCGTGCTGTAGTCCATGGGGTCCCAGAGAGTCGGACATGACTGAGTGACTGAACAGCAACAAAAAACAACCTTGTTGATGTTGGGATTTGCACGAGGGGTAGGGCAGGAAAAACAGCTTCAGTGTCTTTCTCAGAGCAGGCGAGAGGACAGGAGGGCTGCCTAGTGACTCTCCAGTGCTAACTGCTCCATCCTCTCCTGCCCTGTGTTTCTAGAACAAGAAAGAGACCTGAAACATCAACATCACTCATTTCAAGGAAATTTGTCGTTTAAACATCTGACTGTAAAATCGTTTTTGTTTTATTCTCTGACAGAGAGAGAGAAGCCGAGGCCAAAAGAGAGGAGTTGGCATTTCCAATCTTTTCAGGGCAGCGAGGCTGGATCTGGGAGCAGCTGGAGTCAGTCCTGCATCACGCAGCAGTGCAGAGATCGCTGTTTGGAGAGCACGTGACAGGACACTTCCAAGGCAGGAAGACTCTGGGCTTGTGATGGAAGGGTGAAATGAAGGGAATGGTGAACGGTCTCCTGTGTTGTCCCTTGAACCCAAACCAACTGGAGGGCACGAGCGAGCCCGGGGAGGGGCGTGAGGATCACGCTGTCTGCTGGAAGCAGGAGGCATGTGTATGTGTGTATCTGTGTGTGTGTGTGTGTGTGTGTGTGTGTGTGTGTGTGGAGATCCCAAGAAGCGGGCAGAGTGAGGACCAGGAAGATGAGGCAGGGAGAAGGAACAGCCCTGGGCTGGTCATGGCCTCAGGCAGCAGGGGCTCTGTCTGCTGGAACCCTGCTTAGAGCAGAGTGGGGGCCTAAAGGGTTGTGCCCAGAGTAGCAGCAGGAGTCCCTGTCCCTCAGGGCCTGGGAAACAGCCGTGGGTAGAGATGGGGCCACCCTCTGACTTGCCGCTGGCCGGGCTAGGTCTGGTGGGCTTCCCAAGGTCAGAAATGCTATATCAATGGCAGCTGTAGAGTGACCCTTGTGGACGGACCTCCCCGGTCATAGTAGGGGTCAGTGGGGTGGTAAAGAGACTGTGAAACAGGCCCCAGAGAAGCCCCATGCCTCCCAGACGTGACAAAAAGTTAATGGAAGCCACTGATGGCCCACGTTGGCCTGTGGCCCTGTCTCCTGCTACCCTGCCCTTGTCCACCAGGAAGGAGAGCCTGGAAGCCGTGTCCAGGGCAGAGCCTCTGCCCAGGAAGCCTGTGGCACCTCCCCGCCTGCCTGCCCCGATGTGAGGAGCCCAAGAGTCTATCCTTCTTAGATACAGAGCGTAGTGCGGACCCAGGGTTTTCAGAATTGACTCACACAGGCACATTTTCAAGTTGTTCTCTCTGACTCTGAGTGGTGAGGGTCATTGCTTCTCCCTTCCCCTCTCAGACAGATTCCTTGGAAGGGAGTTTGAGCCTTCGGTTTCCCTCCAGAAATACTCCCAAAGGAGAGTCCCCACCCGCCCTGCCCCAGATCAGTGCCCAGGGCCCCTAAGCCCCAAAAAGGAAGGGTGTGGGGCGGGGAGAGGGCGTTCCTCTAGGCAGAGGGAGAGGGATTCGGGTCCTGCCCTCACTGTCCACCGCGCATGGGGGACGTAATGGGGCCGCCAAGTTTCCGTTTCTTTGTTTGCGGGCCTGTGACCACGAAGGTGGGAGCCAGGACCCAAAAAGTATAGAAGCCTCCAATTTCCTTCTCAGCTCCCCAGGTGTGGCGAGTGAGACCGTCACCGCCTGGCTCGTCTTTACTGCCTTGGACACTTCTTTTTCAAATAACTGTTGGCCCTTTCTTCGGGATCTGTATGATAACACGTCATTGTACAAAGTTCTTTCCCCAGAAGACACGTCATTGACGTGATCTGGAACAGTCAGATCACAATTCAGAGATTTTAGTGTTCCCCCACCTCTGGCTCCCTTGAGGAGAGTCGAGTCAGGAGACCCTAAAGGACGTGGCCAGATCTTCCCCTGTTTTTCCTTCCCAAAGCAATTACAGAATGAGTTGTTTTATTTTGTTCTGTTTCTCATATACAGGCTTTCCAAGCCTTGGACCTTGGGCTGCTGGCATTTTAATTAACCTGACCGCCTGCCTGACCCCCCCATCCCCACCCCTTTCCCCAGTGATTTCAGGAAGGGAAATAAAACAGCAACACTGCCTCCCCCGAACACAAGGCTGGGGTGATTGTCTCATCTGTTACAAAGGGAACACCAGCCCTCAGGATGGCGCTCCCAGCTCCCTAACTGGCCTACCCCCTCCCAGCACCTCCAGTCAATTTTGAAGTTTCCACTTCAGATAGAAATCTGTTGAGTTGGGGGAGGAATATTTCTTCTTTTAATAAGTAAAATAAAAATTTCCTCTGGATCAGCTTAGAGGCTCTCTTTTCTCATTCCAAGGTCGCTTTTATTCTGAGGTCAATACTACCTGTAAACCTTCATTTCCCAACAAGAATGCAAGACAAATACCTTCAGATTCCCAGAATCTGGCCTTGAAACCAACCTGATGTTTAAATCAGCATGGATATCCCTCTGTTGTGTCAAATCATAGTTTCCCCAGAGATATTGTGTTTCTTGTTTCTTTTCTAGTAAATTTTTATTTTTCACCCCAATATTCACAGCTTAAGCATTTTTATCCAGTTTAAACGATGGGGATTTAAATTGCTATTTTAGTGGAAGAGGCTTGATTAAAACCTGTGTCCTCATCAAATTATTGGACAGTGGTTCTTGGGCTCTGTTTACATTAGTGTCAACCTTAATTTAAATTCTGCATAACTATATTTGCTTCGCTAAATGCATTCACCAGGAACACACCACAAATTACTTTGCATTATGAGCAGACTGTCTTTGTCTATTGCAAAGTGTTTTGAAATTAGCACCATAAGTAACTAGCTGTAAGTGTCACTCGATCTCCTTAATGCCTCATTAATCAAACCCTGTGGCAGCTGGTGTGATGTCCAAGCCCATCTCATAGAAGATCGGTATCACTTGCTTCTTGCTCCTGACCACAGTCTTTTAAACCTGATTCATGACTTGTGCATCCTCCCACCCTCTCTGTGGCATTCTCCACCCTCAGAGGTCCTCCAGCGAGGGTGGCTTTGCAAGGCAGACCAGTTCCCGAGTATTCTTTGCAGAAATCGGCAATAAAAAACCACTTCTCCTCTCGTGGAAACCCATGATCTCAAAAGGAAGAAGGTCATTTCCCTGTGTTGAATCTTTGTGGAACAAAGATTCAACATAATTTTCAGATCACTCTTAACATGCCATTCTGGAAAAAAATTCCCTGGACTAGTTTTTCTTTATAGCAAGAGTTAGAGAAACAAAACATATTCTCCCAGGAGACTGCCGTTTCCACCCTGGCCTCAGTTTTCAGAAAGATGGTATACATTTAGTCTAAGCACTTAACCAGGAGAGAACAATATATTTGTTCCTTTAAACATGGGGTGTGATTTCTGTCCTAAATACAAAATTTTAAAATTTGTACTTGCAAAGGAAATAAAAAACAACTCAGATTTGATATTTTTATTATAGTCCTTAAACAAAAAAGACTGTCATTCACACATACATGTTTATACAAAGTCATACCAAAAACGACATATGTTACAAGATTATTTTTTTTCGTCTATTGCTGGGGCCATCAAACATGCAAATACCTAAAAGAACACATGCCTGTTGTCCATCCCCTTTCCCTGCATTGCACACAGGCTGGAACACACACACACACACACACACACACACACACACACACACACATCTACACACAAACCCTTTTCACTAAATTTGATCTCCTTGGTGTTAAAACTACTTCGCAGCTCTACTGGACAAAGGCCTCCCACAGCAAATCCTGAGTAAAGTGGGCAGTCGCTGAGTATGTGGGTGGGCAGGGTCACTCTATCCCGTGTGGCCCTGGCCATGGCCGTGGGGCTGAAGCGAGGGACCCCGGCTAGACACAGGTGCTCTGTTTCCTGCGGGGCCACCTGTGAGGTCGGTCTTTGGGAGCTGCGTCTCGATGGACAGCCTTTGGTTTCATGGCCTTCCCTTCTGACAATCCAGCAGGAAAAATCCACAGCAGGGTTTTTTCCTACCGGTTTTGTCAGTGTGAAACACACACACACACACACACACAGGATTGAAACTTCGTATTTCCTGCAAGTGGCTTTCTGGTCTGGCATTTTGTGCAATTTTAGTAAACTATTAATTTTCTTTGGGGTTACACTTTTTGCCTTTTCACCTTACAAAGCCTTTCAAGCTAAATAAACCTTATTAGAATAGAATGCAGCCTTGTCGCCCAGTTCCCAAACCAGCGTTTGTGGCAAAACCCACTGAGTTTGAACACACTGATGGGGCAGATCTTAACTTTAAAACCAACCTAATGTAAGTCATACTTTATGTTTATTTTTATATTATTATCACGTCTACTTTCTCTTATAGTATTTAAAATAGGCTCTGACTTTAAAAGAGCAAATGGGAAAGAACATTTCAATCATATCTTAGGAGACATTTACTTGGATTAAAGGAGTAATTTACAGAAATTACAAACATGTTTTATGTCCCATCACCAGCTCATCCTGTTCTCTCTCTGCTTATGGCAACCTCTATTCACTAGGACTCTGAAAAGATTAAGTGTGGAAAGGAGGAGTCCAAAATGATTTTCAGAAGTGACGAAATCATCATTGAACAATTTCAAAATGGCTAATTCAAAACTTCCCCTTCTTTTCAGCAGCTGTAAGAATGTGAGTGTTTAAATCAAAAATTTTACCCCCCTCCCCTTCCCTGTTTTACACACTCACCTCCTCCCCTTTCGTTCCCCCAAAGGCAACATTTTGGCTTGGCAACCAATACAAGTCACTGAACCCTTCCATTGAAATACTCCACAAAGATCCTGCCTGATCACAGCTTGGATTTCAGAAAGAAAGAAAAAACTCAGGAATTCGGACACTGGGCATGTCACAGTCCCCCGCTCCATTCTGCCCTTCCCTCCCTCACTGTCCTCTGTGAAAGAAAAGACAGCCACGCCTCACCCGTTACAGTAAAGACACCCCGAGATTTAGGGGGATGAGTGCAGCCTTACTTAGCTGCAAGGCTGCAGCTGTGCTCTTATCTGGCCAAAGGAGCCAAGAGACAACAAAAGACTGCAAAGAAGGGATGGTGGCTGCATGGGAAAGCCACCAGCCCCGCATTGTGGTGCCCTTCTGCTGAGCAAATAGTTCAAACTGTTCATTCCCATCTCCTATTCTCTCCCTGGTACATTGTTTGTGCCCTTGCATTTCATTCGGCAAGGAAGGTTGCTCTCTGGGCCTATAAGCAAACAGTCCAGAAAAGAGCTAGCCATCCCCTTCTCTTCCCCGGAGAACTAGCATTTTTATTTCGGCTCCAAGCTGTCAAAGACCTGGAGAGTTTATGTCAGTGTCCTGAATTAATTGCTTTAAGCTGGAGCAGGCTCCACGGGCTACCAAATGTCCAAGAGATGTTTATTAATAATGCTTCCTTCAGGATTCTGGCTCCAAGCTGTCCCTTGGTGGTAGCCTTTATCCGGCTGCCACCTTCTCCCCCCTGGCCTCTTGGTGCTGGGGTGGTGGCGCAGCCAGTGGTAGAGTGGCTTGCCTCTTTTCCTGTCATTGTGACAAAATTTAGAAATGCCTGGAGTGAAAAAATATCCACCTGTGTATCAGGATATGTGTGATGGTTATCTTTGTCCTGGCCCCAGGAAGCTGCCAGAGTTACAGAAACTGCATGAGCGACTTCGAAGTGGCCCAGTACAAGCTCATTTAGCCCATACAATTAACAGAAGCAGTCAGAGAAATTATCTCCCCCTGCCCCCTCTTCTCTTCCTCCCCCAAAAGAAAATTCAGTGAGGCTGACAACTTGATGTATTTTGAAGTTTTCCTGGTACCAAATAAAAAAAAAAAAAGCCTCTTTAATAGAATGAAATAATAAACCAATTTATATACCGATATAAGACCAGGATCGCGAGTGCCATTGTGTAATTTTCCACTTGACTTTTCATTATCTACCTGAACAAAATCAATCTATATGTATGGGATCAGCATACAATTCCGGAGATAAAAGCTGAAAATAAATGTGCTTTGCATATCCCAGAGATAAAAGACACAGTCCTTCGGACAGCCTTTTCTTCTCCAGCATATGTATTTATAAAATAAATCGTCTGTCAAGGAAAAAAAACTGAGACATAGTGGTGTATCTGCAATGTGGACTCTTTTGCTGGAAATATTGATCCTGCAAATGAGCGCTGGTTAATAAGTGCCCTGTCAATGATAGCGGGTCTACCCGAGTGCCGGCTGGGTCAGCGCTGCTCCCAGCCAAACTGCCCCACCACCAAAAAAAAAAAAAAAAGAGAGAGAGAGAGGAGAGACTTCCCCTATTAACACGGATTTAAGGCTAAGGACTTCAAGGGCCTTCTGAAGCCTCTCCACAGAGACAAAGCACATTGAAAAAATAACACTGTTAGAAAACCCCCCTGAAGCTTGTGAGGGACCCTCAGTCTTCAAAAAAGAAGTTGAGTTCCATCCTTTTTTTGTGGGGGGGACTTTCTTTACCCTAAAACCTAGAAATGGAGCTAAGGGCAATACAGCCCTGTCCACACTGGCCTCCCTTGGGTCATGGCCAGTCCCTCCCTCTGGGGATGCATCCTCATCAGCACTGCAAGTGTGTGCCGTGCTGGGCAGATGGCAGAGGCATCCAGGCATGTGCCCATCAGGTTCTGGGCTCCTTGGGGCACAAGCACCCCCCTGGGGGAAGTTCACGGGGCTTGTTTCCAGGCTGGCCACTCTTGTCCCTTCTGTGAGGCAGTGGCCAATTGCCCATGCTTTATTGGCCAGCGAGGAAACCCACGAGGCATGGGTCCTGAACCACTTTTTCCCCCAAACAATCACTCTGAGCTTGTGGACTTTATCTGGTCATTGAGAAGTAATGATGCCTTCAGCCAAGGACTTAGACAACTTGCTGCTCATCGTTCTTCATTCATCAGAAGCTTTAGTAACTTTGGGGAGGTTAAGCGTCTATTTGGGCAACTTTAATGTTTTATGTTTTCGTATCTTGGTGCTGACTAGTTCTGGCGGTTGTTGGTCTGGTAGTTTGGCCCAAGTCTGCAAATTGTGATTTTCATGCATCGCTTCCCTTGTGCCGAGAGCTCATATTCACGTCCAGAACCCACCTCACTCCCCAGACCCTCATGGGGAACTGTGGGGTAAGGTCCCCAGGAGCAGGCTGACGGCAGGGTTATGCACTTTTAGGAACTCTCCTGTGAAGGTCGGAGTTCAGCACCAGGAGAAGCTTGTGTGCTTTCAGGCATGTGGGCCTCTTAGGAGCACAAGCATCCTCCCTCCAGCCCATCTTTTTGTCCCAGTACCTGCGAATAAGCAAATCTACAGAAAACAGAAGAATACAGTCAAAGAGGGTTAGGCTGTCGTTAGAATCTCGTTTGAAAAGTAAACCGCATCCTGATGGCCTATTTTGAAAAGTCCCTATATTTTCATTACAAAGTTGATGGCTTTTATGTCCAGAGTATTCAGCCTCCATGAACTCAAGACATGTTTTGTCCGCTGTTTAATTATTCCATGATCCACACATTTAATCTGCATACTGGAGAAGCTATACTGGTAACATGTGAGCTTCATCCACCAGGTGAAAAGTCCTGTAGGAGTTTTGTAGCCCCCACCCCCAACAACCTCCCAGAAGAAAGAGGACATAAACAGCAGGATGTTTCTACACCAAAAGGCACATTTACCCATCCTGCATAACTGTCTCCCAGCATAAGCAGGGTCCTGACCCAGATCCAAGCTGCAGCCGCTGTTTTTGAAACAAGTATTGGCTAGAGAGAAGAAACTGAGTTTTTCCAAAGGTATTTGTAGTCATCGTGTCAGTGGTATCCTGGTTTGATGTCATTCCCCAAGAAAGAAAAATGGACAGTCAGAAGTCCAGTAAATGTATTTGGGTGGACACATTCAGATAAACAGAACCAGATGTCAGCGTCAAATGTCAATGTCAAATGTTTGACGCCAGATGTTAGCATCAAATGTCTCTAGTGCTGACATTAAAAAAAGAAAAAACCCATATATCAAGCAGTTAAAATATGTAAAGGAGATGAAGGATGTAACTAAATTTAGGCAGAGGGTGAACACATGCCCCTCTTGGTCTTCTTGGGGGTCAGTTAACAGAGGAGGATGAGCCCCCAGCCCCCAGCTGCTGCTCAACCCCTCTGGAACCTAGGAAACTGAAGACATTATATGTGAAAAAGTGCAAGCTGGCCTGATTGTATTTATCTGCCTAGGAATCCTAAGTTAAATCACTTTGCCCCTCAATAGTTGTCTCATTCTTTCCTTTCAGTGAGCCAACAGCATCTTGACAAAGAACCAAAGTGATCTCTTGGTTATCTCTTGAACTCCACCCAAACCAACAGACACAAAGGCAAAGGCCCGGTGCAGCCCTTCCCACCAGGCTTGATGGAGAAATAAAGAGCCCATTTCCAGATGAAACACTACAATGGCATCCTGCCCTGTGGATGAGGTACTTACCTTTTCAAGAATGGCCAAATGGGAATATGTTTCAATGTTGTGTTTTGTTTTCTTTCTTCCTTCTTCCTGCCTTCTGTTTTGGAGGGCAGGGGAAAACTGATGATGGGAACTGGATGAAGCATGGCCCTGAATCAGAATCTCTTGCATACCCCTGTAGCACCTTCCATTTGAGTGCAATCAAGATAGAACCCCTCCTCCAGGCTCTATGAATTGTCAACACAGAAATCCATTCAGAAGGCGGTGAGACCCAAAAATGAAGCCAGGAGAGAGGGCTCTGCCATGCTCTAAAGATGCCGCAAACTTTTCCACAGCACTTAAAATGCACTTCAAGTGGTCCCAGAGCAAGAGGGTTGCTTTTTGAAATGAGAAGAAAAATAACTATAAGTTATCCATGGTGACAGTTTGAAAAATGAATGAAATTTTCTAGTGCCTACTGTCATTGTGAAAAAAATTACTGGATTATGACACTACACAATGCTAAAGAGACATGTATAATTTCTTGTGTGTCTCATAGTCTACAGCAAGTTGTTGGAAACATTTTTAAATGTGAAGAACCAGATGAAAAATCTCTATAATTAAATTAACATCTGACCCAGAAAGTGTTGCCTTAATCATAGGATATATTCAAGAAGATGGATTGACACTCTATATGTGTGCCAACTTTTCTTGACTTGAAATGTTTTCTTTTCTTAAATTTAATTTTATTTTTAATTGGAAGATAATTATAATATTGTGATGGTTTCAAACATATTTCTTAAGTATGTCCTTATTATCTGACAATAAGAACTATGTATCCTTATTCAATTTTTTTCTGCCATGTTGTACACAAAGAAAGCATGATACCAAGGAAAGGAAGGAATCAGGTTTCTTTTAAAGAAATACAAAAACAGTTGCTCTATTATATGATTTGGGCAACAACAGCCTTATAACAAACTCCTTTAAAACAACACTTACCACTCCTGTACAGAGGAGGGCACGACAACCCACTCCAGTGTTCTTGTCTGGAGAATCTCACGGACAGAGGAGCCTGTCAGGCTACAGTCCATGGTGTCTCAAGGAGGCGGACACTACTCAGAGCCTAAGCACACACACCCCTGTACAGATGAAGGGCTGGGCATTCTATCCTGACTTCTGGCTGGCCCCAGCGATTCCATCCAGGTCCAGCTTGTTGACATAACATGAGCTTCATTAGAACCAAGTTAAATGTTCAAATGCACCTCATATTCTTTTCCAGTGATGTTACAAGAGAAAGATGTGGATTTGCAGCCTCAGGCAAAGGATATTTAGTCTCCGTGAAACCAGAGTTCTGTCTATTCAGTGTCATTTTAAAAAGAACTGCCCACTCGATGCAGAAATGACAGTTCCTTGTCTCAGGCATCACTTTAAAAAGTTCCAAAGAAATATCTGTAGCCCAACCTGGGAAAGGATTTTACTTCCCAACCCACTGAGACTTTATCACAGTTAATGCTGGCAGTGGACTTAGATGAATCAGGAAAACCATCAGATCATCTTCATACACTCATCTGTGAATTTTGGAAGCCAGACAACATTGGTAGAAGTTTTCTCTCATTTTCTCTCACTTTTCTTTCCCCTGGGGGCTGGGGAAAGAGTGAAAGACCAGTAGGGAATACACCGGAACTCTTTTTACTTTGAGGAAAGTTGAGCCTCCATTTTCAAGTAATTTGAAAAGTGAGAATTCTGATACTGAAGAATTTCAGCGCTGGCTTTCCTAGAAACTCAAGACTGATTTTCAAATAGCAAATACCAAGGTTCAATTTCTTTACAGTTGCGAGTTTCATTGTGAAAAGAAAGAAAGGGAGCAGGGCAGTAGATGATTATATATTTTGCTCGATATCACACAAAGTAATTTAACATTAATGAAGGACTAGTGGATTTTACAATTTTTACTGTTCCTGTTGTAGCTAAAAAGTCATGTCGTGCCCCAAAACCAGGCCTGAGTTGATAGGCTTTTTAATACAAATTTTACGTTAGATGAGAGGATTTTGCAGAAGTCTAAGTCATGGTTTGGGGTGAAACTGAACAATATGTTTGAATCCAGTGTCCATCTGAAGCTCATTTCTGTTCACATCTTTCTCCTATTTTGCCAGCATCCTGCAGTTTCCCAGCTCTGGGGTTCGAATACAGATGGCTACATTCTCATACTGGGCACCCAGAGAAGGTCACATGCTTTACATCAATGGCAATTAGTTCCCCTTTTTAAAATGGAAAATGTCATTAAGTTCTTGAATAATTCAAGAGTAGAGGTCACAATACAGTGTCCCTTTTGGGGGTCTTTATGGTGCAAATGGCAAAACAAGGCGATCCTATCAGTAAGAGTAGATCTAAGGTTTACAATGTAGCTCTATTTAGTGTGACAGGAAAATTAAATTACACGAGGCACTCATTCATCGTCACCCGTTAACAGGCTTGGGAAAATTGTGGATCCCCGGGGACAAATCACTGACAACGTGCGAGGCAAATAAAAATATGTCATTTTAATTGGCCGCCGTTTCCTCCGCTTGGTTTTGAAAATGACAAACACAAACTGGTCCCCCACAACTCTCCTTGGATATACGGTCCCGAGTGGCCAGGGCACGACCACACCTTAAGGACGGGTTAAAAATTCTGGGGGACACGGGTCTGTTTTCATAGCCGTAGTTGAGCTGGTCTGGATCCAGGGGTCCCTGGAAAGGAAATACAGGGGAAGGTTTCACATATAAACCGGCGTCCGCGGCTCCCCAGCCCGCGCCTGGGGATCTGTACGGCAGCCACTGCGTTTCTGGAACCGGGGCTACCCCTCAGTCTGCAGGGTGTCAGGAAGAGGCCAGGAGTGGGGACCGAACGACGCCGGGGCCACCAACCTCCCTCCCTCCCCAAGGGAGAGAAAACACGCACGGGCCTCTGGGGGCCTGGCACCGGGCTCCCGGGCTGGAGTCCAATGGATGGGGTCGAACCAGAGGCAGCGCGTCCTCTGAGGTCACCGACCGAGGGGAAAGCTGTTCCCGAGCCGCGCCAGCACATCCCCTCCACAAAACGTTCCCTGCGACCCCCACGATCCCAGTTCGGGCCGGTGGGCGTGGCCGCCGGGGACCAGCTCGCACCCTTAAGCACCCCCGGGGCTCGCAGAGCTCTGGGCCGCTCCACCCGCGCGTCCCGCCGCGCGCCCTGCGGTCTCCCGCCCATCGCTGCGCCCTGCGCACCTGCGGGGCCCCTGCCCTGCTTCCCGCTTCTCCCGTAGCAGAGCGTGGTGAGGGCGGACCCCTCCCCGGGGGCGCCGGGGCGCCTGGGCGCCTAAGGGTGAGGTTGACCCTTCCAGTGCGTGGGGTAAAGGACCTGGTAAAGGCAAGAAGGACCACCCGTCTGCCTGTTGCTTTTTTTTTTTTTTCCAAGAAATAATATCTATCTGGCGCTTCCCTTTTTCGGGCTCCCAGACCAAGACGCTGCGAAGTCCTGTGCTGGCCAAGTGAGCGCCGAGCGGGGCTAGGCGGACCCTCCTGCCCTGCACCTCGCAGTTCTGCGCTCATCGCCGCGGGCTCTTGGCCGCGCGGGGAGGCCCGGCTCGGATGCGCGCCCCAGGATGCGAGGACCCTGGAAGGGGGCGGCTGCCTGGCCTTGGCAGAGGGTCCAGGCTGCTAACGGGGAGCAGGAGGCCGTTTCAGAGACTGCGGTTCCCAGAGGAATGAGGACCGCGGGGCCGCTGGGTTTCTGAAGCGGTCCGACGTTAGTAACGCTTAGGTAAAGCAAGACACTTCATTTTAAAGAAAAAGTTCTTGATTTCAGCGTGACTGCTGCTTCGGGCGAATAATGGGTGTCGGAGCCTCCGTATCTTTGTAGTTGAATTAAAAGTCGAAGTAAGGAATACATTTCCTTCCTGGGGTGGGGGGAGCAGAGGGGTCAATTTAGAGGTTTTTCATTTTCTAAACGCTTCAATTTAAGCAAACACTTGGGGGCTCCGGGCGGCTGTAATTCCAAAGACAATTTTCCCTGGTTTTAATTCGATTTGCATTTTTTCAACTTCGATAATATTCAATTTCATGGCTGAATACACAGGTAAACACTGTTAGGTCGTGTTTTTTCGCCCCCCTGCACCAAACACAATGTTGCTTGTCTCAGAATGCCAGGGGAGGTGACACCCGGTCCCAATAATATCTGCGGGTTTTTCCTGAATTATTTTCCGAAATATCTCGGCTTCCTCTGGGCACCAGAAGCGTGACCTATAGCTGAAGAGCTCTGCAGGTGTAGGGAGAGCAACACAAACATGGCCCAAAGGAAGGAGGCAAAGCAAACAGGTTCTTATTCTACATAGAATCTACTCTAATTTTACCTAGAAACATTTAAAAATATTTTATTAGTAGTTTTAACTAATCAAAAAATGATCAATATATTTACTTCCCCCAGAAATACTTTCAGTGTAAATTTTGTCGCTAGAAAGACGAACACTGAGAAATACAAAGAGATAGTCTTTGCAAGAAGTTTAATTAGCAGCTTTGAGCTATTTTATCAAACATAAAATTTAGAGAAAAATATGTCATGAAATTGGTTAATTAGCTTTAGTTATATCAAAGCTGATATTTAACAAAATGCCACTGTTAGTAACCTTGGGGCCAGACGCTCGGAGCTGTGTGCAAACAGCTACACCAAAGGCTAACACAGGTGGACAGTAATCCTCGGACACATCGTCCACCGTGCATCTTGTAAAAGATAGTTGAGCATCATCAAATATACAGCTAGATTGGCACATAGTAAATCTATCACAAGTCCAGTGCATTTTATATTCCTTCATGAAACTGTGGCACAAGAGGTAAGTAGCAAAGAAACGACATACTTAATTGGTCGGTCCAGGGGTATTTATATAACAAAATAGCACTCTCAGGAACAATTCCTCATTTAAGGAATATATATTATATATGTGTGTGTGTGTGTGTGTGTGTGTATAATTTGGTTAATGGTCATTACTCTGAATCACTATTTCTATTTTAAATCCTAAAATTTTACAGATTTGAATGTCTGTCTTATTTTGTAAGATTTTTTTTTTTAACTGAAGAGCTCATGGACTATATTAGTGACTTTAAACAATTATAAGATATTAGAGTTTGGGCATCTTGGAAAGAATAGATTCACTGATTACAGTGGTGAGATGTTCAGAAATTTCTTTGCTTGAGGCTGGCTGATTTTGGCAAACAGTATCGTGCCGATCTCCTTGGCAAAATACTCCTTTTATCTCCTTGGCAAAATACTCCTTTTATCGTACGAAAGGGGTTTAAGCAAACGAGAAAGGAATGTCTTTTGAGATAGTATTGACTTTGTAAAAGAAAGTTCCTTAATTTTTTAAAAACATCATCATCATAGAAGGCTTACTGCACCTAAATCCTTCAGGAAAACTGACCTTTATCATTTGACTTTTAATTTTTTTCAACAATTATTGAATTTTAAATGATCATTGTTTAGGATTCATCCTAATCCTCCGTATTGTGGGTGACTGGCAATTATGTCTTTCTGTTTATCTTACACAAATAGATGGTGGAGTTCGATGTCCACAGATGACAGCCATGCAAACCTCCTCCTAGAAAAGAGCTCATGACGGGGACTCAGCTAAAACACACCGTCCGCTCAGAGGATGGCAAACTACGGGCAATAGGAACCTCATTTTCTTTCTCTAGTCCTAATGCAGGAGGAAACGGGGATCTTGCTAAGAACCTAAAAGCATTGATCATCAGAGTAAGTTTGCCAATTTCATTTGCTTTTACCCCCAAAGAGTAAGGCAGGCAGGCGATCTAGAAGCAGCTGTCAGGCGTAGTGGACAGCAATTGCCCCCTCACCCCCAAATGTTCAGCTGTGTCTGAGCAGCCAGAGATGGAGGAGGCTCGGCTGTCCTGGGGTGGGAGGGGGAAAGGAGGAAGGCCTAGGGAGGTTCTGAGAAGTAGATCTTGGGGGAGGAGGTGGGGGGGGGCAGGTGGGGGGAGGCTGGGAGGAGAGGGAGCCCAAGTCTCAGTAGGGAGCTTTCGCTACAGACGTAGGAACATGGGAAGCTGTGTCCTTTGGGGGAGCCGTTAGTTCTCAGAGGAAGGAGTAGCACCCCCTGAAAGACCCAACTGCTTTAGGGAGGATAGCTGAGGGTGCTCCAGTGGTAAAGAAATTGCCTGCCAATGCAGGAGACACAGGAGACTCGGGAGATGCAGGTTCAATCCCTGAGTCAGGAAGACCCCTAGAGAAGGGAGTGGCAACCCACTCCAGTATTCTTGCCTGGAGAATCCCATGGACAGAGGGGCCTGGCGAGCTACAGTCCATGGGGGTCACAAAGAGTCGGAAACGACTAAGCAACTGAGCATGCACAGATAAAGACTGTGGTCTCTCTGTCCCTTCATGATTAATAAGAGCAGGAGCCTAACGCGGGGCGGGGTGGGGGTGGTGGACTGTGTGTGTGTGTGTGTGTGTGTGTGTGTGTGTGTGTGTGTATGTGTGAGAAAGAGAGAGAGAGAGAGAGAGAGAGAGAGAGAGATTCTGTTAAATGCAAGGGAGAAATCCTGCAGTTACTTTTAGTTGTTTACTGAGCAAGGGCAAAATCTAAAGAGCGATTTCCAGGATCAATGAAGGGATCGTCTCAGGTTCCAGAGCTGAGCCCCCTAAATGAGTCTGGCATCCTGATAACTGCAGGTTAGCACCTGAGATCAACTCCTTCCCGTGGCTCGATGCTGGCAAGAGATACGGAGGCATCTTGTTCTGAGCTCTGGGAAGGGCAAGGCGAGAAGGGGATTTAATTGTCTGCCTGGATGAATCGAAATGTCCTTCTAAAGCAAAGAAATCAAGAGAGATTGGCCTTTAATTGGCAAACTCGGCTGGTTGGAGGGGAGTGGTGATTAAAGTGGAGGGGGGTAAAATGCAGATCAGACCCCCGCCCCTAGCTCGCCCCCACAAATTCCAAGTTTCCATTCTCCTCCTCCTGTCTAGAAGGCTAGGTGCCTGGGCTGGCCTGCGCCTGGTCTGACCGTGGTGACTCTGCCCTTCTCCCCATCTCAGTCTAATGCCTCCATTATCAGTTTGCAGTGGGGAGACTGGTTTAATCCAGAACTCTAATTATTTCCAAGGGCTGGTCATCCCCACATCCAAGACATCATTGGGTGCAGAGCGGGTCTTAGGACTCAGTTGTCCAGAACCTCCCCTGGAATCCCCAATGGGGAGGGGCCCCATCTGCAGGAAGTCCCACCCCACTTAAAACAGTCTGGGAACTTATCTTCCAGTAAGTAGAAAAGAAAAGGAGACCTCCAGGCCAGGAGGGCCTGGGGCAAGCAGGCAGCAGCCATCCTTGGCTTGCACACCCGTTTGCTTGTGTGCAGCTCCACTGGGGTGGCACTCTGCCCCCAGACTGCAGGCTTACTGAGGTGGGGTCCCGGTCTCCTTCTGGGATCGAAGCAGGCCAGTACCCCTTCCACCCACCCCCCCCTCCACCCTCTCCTCCAGCATCCCATTCTGGGCCAAACCTAGTGGCAGGTGTTTACCAGATCTGCATTTGTATGCCGTTGGGGGAGGCGGCTGTGGGGGCAGGGCACAGCTGCCTGCACAGCTGCATTGGAGTAAGGGTGTGCAAGGGCCCAGCTGTGGTCAGAGTGTACATTCCAGCTGTGCTGTCACCTGGGCTGTTGGGCCACCAGGTGCAGGTCAGAGGGAGGTCAGAGGCCCCTGATCAAGATCCCTGGTAAGGAGTAGAACTGACAGGTGACGCCTTGTCTGTGGATGGTTTAAGTCTATATGCAAGCCATTGTTTCTGCCCCTGACATTTTCCTCTTCTCTGGCATTTTTCTCTCCTACTCCCACTGGAAGAGTCATCTAGCTGCTGATTCTCTGCCCTTCCTCTCCCTTCCAGCCTTAGCCTGTGGCCCCCAAAGCTTGAATGGGGAGGAGTCATGGTCCAGGCCTGACTGATCCTCTGGTCAGCTTTGGGTCCATGGCGCATGGGAATTCTAACTCCAAGAAAGAAAAGGAGACCCTTTCTAGGACAGCGCTGGGAGGGTCTCTGCCATCCTTCCAAGAAGTGCCCAAGCCTGTTCTCCTTGAGATCTTCTTGTGTCTTTCCAGCCTTCTTCTAACACTGGGGGCTCCTTCCCCAACCCCCTCCTTGCTTACCATCAGTAACTCACTTTGAAAACCTGGGGGTCCTAGTGAAAGCAGACCTCCTATTGCATTAGAATCAGAGAGTTTTGCGCCCATATCACATGAAACCATGAAAAGTTGAAAGAACACAGAGGTAAAAGGCTTGGATTCAATGCTGAACTGTGAAATTGGAGCTCTTTCTCTAATTTCTCTCTGCCTGGGCCCATCACCCATAAATTCTGACAGCTGCTGGTCTTAAATGAGGTCATGTTCATTGAAGACACCTAGCTTGGTGCATGGTACAGAAGGGGACCCCACTCAGAGATGGTGGATGGAGTATAGTCATGATCAAGAAAGAGGGAGAGGGGCTGGGGCAGGAATGAGAGAAACACTAAGATGGTAGAAGATTTTGCCCCAAAATGCACTCATCTTTTTTGGGTAGACGGTAAATTTTCTCTGCTAGCAAGTTGTTGAAGTTGCAACTTCTTTCTGTGTGTAAACAGCTCAGTTTCACGTAGCTCAGAATTGCAGACTGAATAGAAGATACATAGTGAAATTGGTGTCCTTTATTTTAAATTTCTTAGGCTGGGCTTTAGAAGGTAAGGTGAGCAGAAAGCTCAAGTGGAGGGTCATCTCCTTTCTAGCAAAGTGCACAGGTTGGCATTTTGATCTCTCTGCTAAAGAAGCCTCTGGCTTCTACACACAACTGCCTGTGACCCAGGTCCTGTCCTGGCCAACAATCTACCCTGGTCCTCCCCAGAAAATGTCATTCCTTCGTCATCTGCCCTCCCCAGCCCCTAGCTCCCACTTCACACCTTAGCTCCTCCCAAGTTCTCTCCGTCAAACACTTCCCAAGGTTGTTTTCTATTTTCCAGGAAGGCACTCTGAACACTCAAGTCTTCAGATTAAGAGTTGCATGCTTTTCTTTATGTGAGCCAACATTTCAAGAAAATCCATTATATAACTACATCTGCTTTGTGAAAACAAATGGGATGATGAATTGAGGCCATATTTCTAATGAAATAAGTTGAAAATCCCATGGACGGAAGAGCCTGGTAGGCTGCAGTCCATGGGGTCGCTAAGAGTCAGACACGACTGAGCGACTTCACTTTCACTTTCCACTTTCATGCATTGGAGAAGGAAATGGCAACCCATTCCAGTGTTCTTGCCTGGAGAATCCCATGGACAGAGAAGCCTGGTAGGCTGCAGTCCATGGGGTCGCACAGAGTCAGACACGACTGAATCGACTTAGCAGCAAGTTGAAATTCACCCACATGCCCCTTATTTTGATTTGCTGGGGTCATGAGCAACCTCGGTCCAAAAATGTTCCTACTTGTTCTTGAAACCTGTGTTTTACCTTTTTTCCCCAAGAAGTGAAACCATGGAAATGCTGTTTTGCCTAGGAAGAAAATCTAGTCCTCAACCATATAAGTGAGCAGAAGTGGAACCACTTAAGCAAGTAGAACTAAAAACCAGCAAACAGTTCTGATTCCAAAGTTTTCATCTACATCATACCCAGTATTTCCCCCTCACGCACCTATCTTTATGATGCACAAGTTTTCCCTCTCAGTTCGTTTGACATATTTAAGTTCAGTCAATATGGCCTTGCTGGCACGGCATCCTGGCATAGCAGGGACTATCAGAGCCTCCGAGTAGCTTAAAGAGTGTCTCAACACAGGCACTTGCCCTAATGAGATGTGAGAACCTCTAGTTTTATATAAATGAATGCAGCTTAATTTGTGTCACTTTTTTTCCAGCACCAAGACTATCAGTTGTGTTATCTGGCAGTGACATTGCCCACCTTTTTTTGAGAAAGAGGTGTGTGTAAAGAGTGAGTCGATGCCTTCTCATGGGAACCTGGCGGGGATGGGGGGACATGTATAACAGGGACATCTGACCAGTGTTTTGTTAGCAGTGAGCACGGAGCTCTGAGGATCAGCCACTAAGGTAAAAAACTGAGGACACTGCTGTGCAGATGTGCTTGTGACACCATCCTGTGTCCTCAGCACCTTCTGCAGAGGATGAACAAAGACTCTGGAACAAACCCCAAGGGTGCAGGGGCTGGGGGAAGGGAGAATAGGAATCACTTCCAGTCTGGCAATAGGGACCAGGGAGGAATGACAGCTTGTAAAATAAGCCTCCATCAGTCTCCCAGGAGACAGCCGGCCTCAACTTGGGTGTTCCCTGCTTGTTAGCCTCACTCATAATTGGTCTCCCCTCCCATCCCACGTTGTTGGTTTTCTGTGTGTGGCTTTTGGTGTGAGCGTGTTAGGTCATCAACAAATACAATGGCGGGAGGGGGTGAGGGGGGGACACACATGATTGTTTTAAAGAAGAAAGGAGAGAAAGGATGAGAGAGAGAGCAGGAAGGCTGTGAACAGAATGCGGAAGATGCCCTAGGATTTA
Organism: Bos indicus x Bos taurus; assembly: GCF_003369695.1. NCBI lineage: Eukaryota > Metazoa > Chordata > Mammalia > Artiodactyla > Bovidae > Bos > Bos indicus x Bos taurus. Next base: position 41,825,021 of record NC_040088.1, on the reverse strand, counting down.
GGCTTCCAAGGCAGCCCCTGGAGTGCCAGGGGCAGCACGCTCCCTGGGAGTTTTGTGTAAGGGAGGAGCAGCCCGCCAGGAGCTGGGGACCCCACTGAACTGGGGACCCCACTGAGCACCACTGGGGGCACCATTGACTCCCAGCAGTTTTTGTTTGCTTGTCTCCGGAGGTGCCTGTAACACACTGCCCATATCCAGTGCATCTCATTGAAAAGGAATTTCTCAAAAAAAAAAAAAACAAAAAAAACCAAAAACCCAATTCTTGTGCCTGCCCAGAGAAAAGATATGGTCTCAGGAGCAGCCAAGGACCCACGGAGATGGGTGGGTTGGGTGGCCGGACACACAGGCCCGTGCCAACTGGCCTTTTCCCCCATCCATGTTAAAACAGTTTCTCCCACCCTCCTTAGGATCTTTCCCTCCAGCCCACATTCTCTTTTCTCCTCTTCTCAGAGGAAACCAAGTCCTGGGAGTAGTGGCCGTAAGAAAGCTGTGGGCTGACCTCTGTAAAGTGGAAAGCCAGCTGGCTTTCCAGTCAAGGGGTGGTGGGCCCCGGGGGGTAGGGGTTGCTGTGGACTCACTGTATTGTTTTCACTCCAAAAGGGCCTGAGATCCTCAGATATCTGTTTACTACAAAAAGAACATTTGATGGGGAAAGGAAGCAACTGATAAGTAATTAAACGGAGTAGCAAACTTTGGGAGAGTTTTTTCTTGTTTTTGTTTGTGTAATTTCGCTCCACCAACCATTGGGCGGCCTAGGTTGCCATGGTGCTATAGCCTAGGCTGGTGTCCACTGGGTCTCTGGCCGGACAGAGGCTTCTAGAGTCTGAAATCTTGCTCTTCTGTGGGGTTGGTGGCTCTCAGAGGGGTTGGTATGAGGGAGTCTCTTCTATTGGGTGGGATTCAGTGCCTGTAAGTCTGCAGACACTGGCCACAGTTAGGTTAGGTCCATGGCGGGGGTGGTTTGCTTGCTCAGATTTTTCCTCCTCCCTCCTAGCACAAAGGGGACATTCCCACCCCAGAGGCCCTGCCACGTTCTCTGGAGAGTTCTGGACAACACAGTTCAGAAGATCCCGGCTCCAAGTGGAGAGGATCTGCAGAGCCCCGATCTCAGAAGGGTGTGCTGTCCCAGAGAAAACCAGTTACCCCGAGGTACCTCCAGGTACCTTGTTGAGCAAACACACCCTCTCCTTACTCACCCCGCCCCCCCTCCCCCACCACTGAGCTTTTTCTCTAACCTCTCCCTGCCCCACGCCTCCTCACATTAAAAGGCCTCCAAAGCACTGACGACGGGCTTCTCTGTATAAAGCCGGGAGAAGGCAGGCGATAAACATCAGGCGTTTAAATTGGCCATTTGGAAGATTACATCTCTTCAGCGAGGGTCTTTCTTTCAAAACACTGAATTAAGGGCCGCGGCTACTCCGCACCGGCTCTCAGAGCCCAGGCACCTTTTTTCTTCGGCCGTGGAGTGGGCCGGGCGCGGTGACCCGGCGCCATCAGAGGCCCGGGGAAAGACGTGGGGCGACAGCGTCTAATGACAAGTAATTGACGGATTCGAGGCCGCGCATTACCAGCGGAACGGGGAGGCATTAATTATTTAAAAACGATTAGCCGCGCGTGTGTCCCGCAGGCGAGCCGTCTCGTTCAGGGAAGATAACCAGCCACGCGAACCGAAGCTGGGCTGGGATCACGGCAGGGCAGGCGCGCACCCCAGCCGGCCTTGGGCGCGGTGGACAAAGGCGCACGCCGCCCCGCGGGGACGGGGGAAGGAGGTGGAGGGCGCCCAGGCTCCCTACACAGGGAGGTGTCCACAGAACTGACCATGCCAATTTTCAAGACCGATTTCTGGCCTTTTGGGTTTGAGATATGTGTGACTGCGGTGGGAAGGGAAGAAACTTTCCAGCTATGGTGGCGGGTAATTTCGGTGGTCCGAGACCTAGCGAGATCTACGTCCTGGCGAAATACCAAACTGATCGAGCCGGCGCGAGCCTCCAACAAGCCAGACACCCAGCCCTAGAAAGCAAACCCCCAGGCAGAATGCAGATTTGGAGTGGGGAGGAGCACCTGGTAGACCCCAGGGGAAAGACACCTTTTCTACCCCGTTCTCCAAAGTCGAGGGTCTTGCTGTGTCAACTGGCAGCCTCGGAGCCGCTAGTTTTCCGAGCGGGCGCTTTCCCGTAGGCGGGACAGATGCCGGGCGCTGTGACCCGGCGCCATCAGAGGCCCGGGGAAGGGACATGGGGCGACACCGTCTGTCTGATCCCTCCAAACCCGGTGTCCAGGGCCAGCGCGGAGGGGAGGGCAGTGGTCGAGGAACCGCCCCGCGGCCGGGTTCAGCATTTCCCTCCTGGAACCGGCTAGTGGCCCCGAGGCTCCCGGACCTTTCTGCGGCTCTGCGCGCTCACGGCGAGAACCCGGGCTTCCCGAGCCGCTGGGAAAGGCGCTGCCCCTCCTCGGCTCCCGGACGGCGGGGCCCCCATCGCCGCTGGGCCTCCGCGTCCCTGGAACCCACGCTCGGGCCTCGCTCTGCAGCCTCCCAGGACCAGCGCGCCATCTCCCGCCGCCCCCACCCCAGCTTCTGAGGCCCAGGCCGGCTCCCACCCCCGCCTCCCCGACTGTCCCAGGGCGACAGGAGGCCCTCGGATCGAATCCCCGGCCCAGAGAGGCTGCGGGAGCCTGCGGTGGCTTCCCGGCGCTTCGGGCCCCCGCCAAACTTTCCAGCTGTGCGCAGGACCCAGGTTCACTCTGGGTCCCCCAACACCTAGCATCCTCAGAATTCCCCGCGAAAAGGCCACCTCCCCAACCCCGGATTCTCTCCGGCTTGGCTTCTCCCTCCTTCCCCGCCCCTCAGGCCTCGGAGCCCCGGGTAGGGCTAGGGTCTGGCTGGGGGCGGGGAGGCGCGCGGACGGCAGTGGGGGGCGCACTCCCTACCTGCGGTGTGGCGGGCGGGCGGGTGGACGGACGGGCGGCGGCAGCAGAGCGTCCAGAGCGCGGAGGGAGGCGGCCGACTGCTCCGAGCCGAGGCATCCCCGCATTTGAGCTCAAACCGAGCGACTGTTGACTTTAGCACACAAAGCAAAGATTTCACTGCCCGCTAGTTTAAAAATGAATATTTTACCAAGATATCGATCAGCGTTATAAAATTCAGTTAAGTACAATGGGATCCTGCAAAAAAAAAAAAAAAAAAAGAATAATAAAGGAGGGGGGCAATATAATATCTGTGCAAATTTGCTGAAGTGTGACGTGGCCTGGAAAGTTTACCCTCCTGGAATTCGGATCTAGAATGTTTTTTTCGGTTGTTTACTGACTGTTTATTCACAGATCACGGTTGCTTAAACCCGCGCGCAGAAAAGGAAGAAAAAGAGAGGGAGAGGGAGGGGAAAAAGAGACGCTGCACCCTACTACGCAGAGTTGGGGGACGCGGGCGGAGGGCAGTGTGAGCGCCAGTTAAGCTGGGGGCCTTGGCGGGAGTAGGGGCTGGGGCGAGAGGGTAGGGCCGAAAGACTCAGGATGCGCCGAAAAGCCTCCGGAGCGGCCTGCTCCCCGACATCCTTTTTAAGTATTCCTACAGAACTATATCTTATCGGCCGGGATCAGTGGAGGGGGGCGCGCTAAGTAGTTTAAAACGACCCTCGCACAATGGGCGTGCGATAGGAAACATAGCAGGTTAGGGCAGCGCTTTCAGCCCTCATTGTCCCTCACTCTGCCCCCGGCCCTGCCTCTCGGCTCCTTCGCCGCAGGAGCCTTTTATGTGATAATGAAACACATTTCAGGCTGGGCTCACGACGTGTGTGTCCCTGCCAGGGGGAGAGACGGCCCTGATTGCTGGCTGCGGCCTCCGGATCGCCTACCCCTCCACCATCCCCTCTCCTCCCCCTCCCCCTCCCCAATTTCTCTTCCTTGTGTTCTTCGGGACAATGTGGCATGTTAAAAAGGGATTTGGAGGCGGGAGGCGGAGGCGAGTACAAACCCCCCTCAAGCGCCTGGGAAGGCCAGGGTTTGAGGGGCAGAGAGATCCCGCGAGGTGGCAGAGGGCGATCTGACAGGCAGTGTCCAGGCTTCAGGCAACTGCCAGGGACACTTCAAGTTTGGGTGGTCAAGAAGCCCAAAGATCTAGTCTGGACAGGGGAGCTTGGGCTTAGAAACCCAAGGGCTAAAGTTTTGGCCTCTCACTCCAGAAATTTTCACCCTATGCAAGCTAGCTCTGCCCTGGATGATCCCAAGTCTCTGGGGGCCCCTAGAGCCCACTGGCTCCTGCCCTAGCCTGGCCAGCTGGCAGGCCAGCAGATGCCTCTGGCAAAACCAAAGCAGAGCCCACTCTGCCCACACAACCCCCATTTGGCCTCTGAGGTTTCCGCTCTTATTGGCCCTGATTTTACTCCTGCTAGGCTATTTTTGAAAGGAGGCAGTGTGATTTGTAAGAATTTATTCTGGGTCTTCCTTTATGCTTTGGGGTTTTCCTTTAAGGATCACAGCATACCCACTCATCTCCTTGGCCCTGTAATCCTGGCTTGCTAACCTGGCCTAACAGGTCACTTGGCAAGGTCCCAGGAGTTTGGAGGGTAGGGCGCAAACCTGCAGACCCCTGGAATCCAACCCTTGGCAGGGGGCACCTGGCCAGACATGCCGGACACCCTCTTACCTCTGCCTCATTCCCCAATATACCTATTTTAAAGATTTCCATCAGAACTCCAAGATCCCTTTTAAAATCTCTTCCAGGAGAAAGTCCTTTGTTTCTCCAGACCAAATGCTCAAATGCATGATTCCAGAAGCCTCACTACCTCTGGGCTGCAGCGAGTTCTACCAAGGTTGTGCAGAACATCTAAGTGAAGGTAGAGGGTGGGATGGGGTGGTGGTGGATCGTAAACAGAAGCCTGTTGTCAAATGCAGGTAGAGACCCAATTCCAGGAAAAGGTGAAGAGAGAGGCAATGACAAAAAGGAAAAGGGCTGCACCAGGAATTTGCAAGTCCAATCTGGACTCACTGTGAAGGTAGGCCCAGGATTGGGAATACAGCAAACACACACACACACACACACACACACACACACGAAATCCAGGATTTTTTTTTTTTTTCCTCCAAGAGAAACCAGGCCCAGTGTGCAAGAGATGTCAACAACATTTCACCTTCACATGGCCCAGCTGGAAAATATGGATATGGAGTGTGGTTTTTGCCAGGCTTTGGAGATGAACCTGCATCAACCCCATAACCCCCAGAATGGTTCACCTAGGATCTTTGAGTTTCATTTTGTGTAAAGTTAAACTCAAAATTCAAAAAGTCACCTTGAACAATGTTGAGTTCCATTAATGATGTTCTTGCTGGAGTATTTAGGGTGAAGTGTACTGAAGTCTGAAATTTACTCTGAAATGCATCTAGGAACATAAGTAGACTGATGGAGGTGTGGATAGATGGGTCAGACATCCAGTATAACAAGTATACTGAGCTGAGAACTATAGGATCTGAGCAATGGGTGTGTGTCTGTTTACTGTAAAATTCATTCAACTCTAAGTTTGTCTGAAATGTTGACAATAAAATGTTGATAAAGCAGCAACCATCGCCCTCCAAATAAAATGAAACCTGCAACCAGTCAGGGTCTCCCTCCCTCAATTTTAAAATATATCCCGGATATGTTTATTTTTTTAAATCAGGCAAAGGAAAAAAAATCTTGAAGATTCAAAGCAAAAAACTGGCAATAACACTTTAATATAGATTTGTGGAACTCTGGTCCTTGCAGTCAGAACACACATTTATAAGCCATAAATAAAGCACGCAGAAACCATAAATTAGTCAGACTTGAGACCTGGATTTCACCGTATCAAGAATGCGAATGCTTTTTTCTTTTCTTTTCTTGGGCATTTACAACAGTCCCTTACATTATTATTTTTTTTTCTCTTTTTAAAACAATAGTACAACTCTTGTTTTCTGTTAAAACTACATAGTTTTACACTGAGTCACTCACAAAAGTTTGTGTTTTTTTCTTTTTCTTTTTTTTAATAAAGTAAGACTTCCCTGCAACGACAGTAATGAAGAGGAACCACAACAACAAAAAGTCAAGAATTGGCAGGTTCTTAGAGAAGCAGGCGTCTACACAGTAGTGGAAACTGAGGCTTTTCTTCTTTTTTAAAAACTGTTTAGCTTTTTCTTTTTCCCTCCTTATATAGGATGGTAGACATCAGTGTGGCCCACGTGAGGGAGGGAAGGACTGCAGAGGGTGAGGGGAGACCTCTGTGGGGGGGCAGGGCAGGGTGTGAAGGGTCCTTCTCCCTTGCACCTTTCCAGCAGCCCTTCCTCAGAGTCTCCACCCCACTTCCTGTCTCTCCCATCTGGGTCCCGGGCTAGCCGGGTCGCCGCTGTCTTCTTACGAGGAGTTCATAATGGGCCGGGAGTACACCCCCTGGTAGTAGGAGGTGTCTGCGGCCAGGGGCGAGGCATCCAGGCCCGCTTTGTTCGTGACCGGGCCCATGGCCAGGCTTCCCGGCATGGGGGACCCGTAGCCGGGGTAGTGCATCACCTGTTCGTAGGCCTTGAGGTCCATTTTGTGGGGCTGGTGGTGGTGATGGCTGTGATGGTGCTGCTGCTCTGACGACATGAGGTTGTTGATGGAGAAGGGGTGGTTGAAGGCGTAGTGGTGCTCCGGCTTCAGGTGGGCCTCGGGCGGCAGGCCCGGGTGATGCGGAGGGCCCAGCAGGTGGGCCGCGGCCTGCTGCTGCTGCCCGGGCGAGGGCGCCGGCTCCGGGGGGCTCAGCGCCGAGGCCGGCGTCCCCTTCAGCTCCCCAAGGCCCCCTCGCTTGTGCTCCTGGCACGGGGAGGCGCTTGAGTGGGGTGACTCGGTGCCCGCCGGAGTCTCGGGAGCCGGCCCGGCGGCCGCCTCTCCGAGCGGACCCTGCGAGGCCTGGGCCCCGGCGGAGGCGGCCGCCTTCTTGCCGCCGCCCGCGGCGCCCGCGGCCTCCTTCAAGGCCAGCTGCTTCTCGCACTTGAAGCGCTTTTGGCGGCGCAGGTAGCAGCCGTTCTCGAACATGTTGCCGGAGTCGGGGTGCAGGGTCCAGAAGGAGCCCTTGCCGGGCTTGTCGGGCGAGCGGGGCACCTTGAGGAAGCAGTCGTTGAAGGACAGCGAGTGGCGGATGGAGTTCTGCCAGCGCTGCTGGTTCTGCCGGTAGAAGGGGAAGAGGTCCATGATCCACTGGTAGATCTCGCTCAGCGTCAGCATCTTGTTGGGGCTCTGCTGGATGGCCATGGTGATGAGCGAGATGTATGAGTAGGGCGGCTTGGCGTGCGTGTAGCTGCGCCGGTACGTCTTGGGGTCGCGCGCGCGGCTCAGGCCCGCCTGCCCGTACATGGGGCTCATGGAGTTCATGTTCGCGTAGGGCGCCAGGCCGCCCATGGCCCCGGCCGCCTGCCCCCCTAGCGGGCTCAGGCTCGGGCTCAGGTGCGGCCCCATGCCCCCCACGCCGGCCGCCCCGGCCGAGCCGCTCATGCCGGCCATGGCGCCCGCCCCGGGGGACATGCCGGCCAGGGACGGGCTCATGCCCGCGCCCACGTACGACGACATGTTCATGGAGCCGGCGCTCATGTTGCCCGAGCCGCTGCCCATGGCGGCCGCCGACATGCTCATGTACGTGTTCATGCCGTTCATCCCCAGGCCGGCGTTCATGTTGCTCACCGAGGAGTAGCCCTGAGAACAGAGCCCGAAGGGAGGCGCACAGCATTAGCACCGCAGCTGGAGAGCTCCCGGCCGCCTGGCCGGACCCCCGCCCCACACCCCACATCCCACGCCCCACACCCGGCCATCGGGCCAGCCCAGGCCCCCGCCTCCAGGGAGGCCTCCAGGGAGCCCTCCAGGGAGTCCTGCCTTCGCGCGGCCCCGGCCGGGGCCCCGACCCAGCGTCCGTGTCACCCGGAGCGCGCCGCGATCGCCCTCGGAGAGGGGGCGCAGGGGCTGCGGCTCTGCGCTCGTGGTCACCCCTCAGCCCTCCTGCGCCCGGTTCAGATTCTACAGCAGTGGTCTCCAGGAGCGCGCTGAGCCAGGCACCCCCAAATGCATCTCCCCTCTGCAGAATCTCCCCGACTCTCAAGCCAGTACACCGAGCAGGCGCCGCTGCCTCGGAAGCCACCTCCAACCCTGGCCAGCGACCTGTGGGACACGGCGCCGGGCGGTCTCCCGCGGAGACGATCCCAGGGTCCTCTCCGTTCAGCCTTCCTCCCGGACCCCATCCTGGTCCCCGGGGGAACCTAGACGCGGTTCCCGCGCGGAGCCTTTGGCCACCCTGAGACATTGAGTGGCGGGAGGGGAAGGGGACCGCGAACTGAACTGCTCGCGGCTGGGCTCTGTAGCCACAAACTTTCTTCCTCTTTGTCGTCTCGTCCTCGACCTTTTTTTTCTCTACCCCAGCCCCCGACTCCTGCCCACCTTCTCCTCTCCAGCTCCCCACCCCCTCGCCGGCCGACCTCCCACCCCTCCCCAGCCGCGCGCTGCCAAACACAACTCTGTTAGGATAGTGCGTGGCTCGGCCACGGAGAGGATTTGGAGGCGCCGCAAGTCAATATTTGATCACAAAGTTAATATTATCTCAAGGCTAACAGTGTGTCGTATAAAAAAAAAGAGAGACCCATTTGAGTCGAAGGAGGGTGGGAAAGGCGGCTGCCCCGAGAGGCTGGGGTGGTGTTGGGGGTGGTGTTGGGGTGGGGTGGGGGGCCGGGAGCCGGCCAGTGAAGCGGTCCCGAGGTTGGGACCGAGGGCAGACGCCGCCACCCAGCTTTCCCCGGCAAAGCCGAATGCCTACCTCGGGCTCGGTGTAGTAGCTGCTCCAGTCGGACGGCTCGTGCCCTTCCATCTTCACCGCTCCCAGCATACTGGAAGCCGAGTGCATGGCAGTTTAAAATTTAACAGCCACAACAAACGATCGGCAATCACCCCCCCCACCCCCACCCTCCTTAAAAAAAAAAAAAAAAAAAAGTCGGCCGAGGCACGGTCCCCTCCCTCCCTCTCGCTCTCCCTGTCTCTCGGCCCCGCTCCCTCGGCCGGCCGGAGGCGGTGGTGGGAAGTGGGCGGGAGGTCTGGGTCGTGGGAGGAGGGGGCCGGGGGTAGGAGGAGGCCCGGAGCCGAGCCCCGCCGCCGGAGCGCCAGCCGCCGCCGCGCTCGCGGGCTGCCCGGTGGAGGCCGAGGCTGGCAGTGCCGAGCTGCCCGGAGGCGGCGGGAAGCGCGCGGCGCGGGGGCGGGTGGGGGGGCGGAGAGGAGGAGGAGGAGGAGGAGGAGGAAGGGGTGGAGGAGGGAGGGGGAGGAGGTGTGGACCGCGCAGCGGACAAGTGCCGCAGTGACGTGGGCGGCTGGTGATATAGCGCGGCGCGCCGGCGCGGGCCTCCAATCCCCAGACCCGGGGCAGCCCATTTGAATAATCAGCTCACACCTGGGCGAGAGGGAGCCCCGGCCTGCGCCCCGCACCTGCCCGTCCCCCCCACCCACTCAGCCGCCCTGCACCCCCGCGCGCGGAGCCTCGACAGGAGAGCCAAGAGGGTGGACGCGGGCCTCTCGGGGGTCCAGCCCCCACTTTCGTCTGCGGGGCGTCCCCGCGGGAGGAGGACCCCTGAGGAGGCCACCCAGTGGAGCGGCCCCGGGCTCTGACCCCTACCACCAACCCTCCCCCCGCCCGCCGAGTCTCATTGTGCCGGGCGCCTGGTACGTCGGTCCGAGGGCGCGTCCGGCCTCCGCTCAGGCTCCGCAGAGCCTTATCAAAGCCACATTTATTTATCCCGGTTTCTGCGCTCGCAGGGTTCATTCCCTGTCAAAACAGCCAGCTGGTGACAGAGCCAGTTTGCAAAGCGCTGTCCTATGTAGCAAAACTGTGTACACACCTTGAACTCCCCGGCCGCTGCTGCTGGGAGGCCACTCCCGTTACAGTTAAGACCCAGAGCGGCTACGGAAGGCCTGCGGTCCCGCCGCCCCGGCTTTTTGCCTCCTCCGAGCCCGGCTTCCAGGGCCCGACCGGGCGGCTGGCGGGGACAAGCCCCGTCCCACTGTCCCGGCGCCGGGTGCAGGGCGCAAGCGGCCCCGCCAGCAGCTGCGACGGTTGGGAGACTATTTGTCTCTGACAGAACAGAGTGTTTCAAGGTTACTTTTCAGCCACAACCGAAGTACCCACAGCGTTTCATAACTAAAACAAACAAGGCCTGAGGTGAGGGGTGAGGCAAGAGGAGAGAGGGGAATTAAGGAATCAATACTGGGGCAAAAAGAGTCCGCCCGAGGGGCTCTGTGGTCTCCGCTTTCCCGAGGAACTGTTTTATGAGAATTTGCAACCCTAGCACCATATTCGTCCTTTTATTTTCGATCCAACTTCCAATTCAAATGATCATCTGTTCTGGGTTAGATACGGAGACCTCAGTGAGCCAGATTTGGGGTGGGGGTGGTAGGGAATACTACTACAGGTGTTTGGAGGTGGACACACTTTCTTGATTCTAAAAACCCAGCTGGGCCGTGAGGATGCAGCCTTGAGCCCTCAACCCCACAGAGAGAGGAAACAGTGGGTATCTGCCCCACCTGTCCAGAGTTGTGGGGAGTGGTGGCCAAAGACAGAAGCGAGGTGGCAGGCACGGAACTGAGCATCTAGAGCGGAAGGCCGGGTAAGGGTCAGGCCAGAGGACAGGGGCGGAGCAGTGGGCTGGGGCAACTCCCACCCCTTTCCTCTACTCCAGGGCGCTAGAGCCTGCAACGCTTTGAGCTAAAGGTGCAGGCACTGCTGATCTGACTAATTCATAAAGAGGGCGTTAATGTATCCGTTGAGCGAGGGCCGGGGAAGGGTTCCCCATAGCCAAAGGTCTTCGTCTGCCCAAAAGCGAGAACCCCCAAGAGGGACAGGGAGGTCCTGGGTACAGCCTGGGAGTGCCCTGGGTGTAGGCACACATAGTGTCGGTGTGTGCGGGGGGAGCCGAAGGGACCAGACCCTGGGCATCTCTCACCCGTCCCCCATCGTGGGTGGAAACGACCTGACCACTCTCCAGAGGGCTGGGAGAGACGGTGCGCACTGGCCTGTTTTTCAAAGCATTCTGTGCAGGCCCAGGGCAGAAACACACAGACACAAACGCGCACGCACGCGCCCTTCCTCCTCCCTGCGGGGCCCTTCTCACACTCAGTAGTGTGTGTGCTTAGTCACTCAGTTGTCTCCGACTCTTTGCGACCCCATGGACTGTAGCCCGCCAGGCTCCTCTGTCTATGGGATTTCCCAGGCAAGAATACTGAAGTGGGTTGCCATTTCCTTCTCCGGGGGATCTTCCCGAACTAGGGATCGAACCCACGTCTCCTGCATTGCAGGCTAATTCTTTACCGTTTGAGCCAATAGATCAGACAGTAAAACCGGAGAAACGACAGACAACTTTCCGGGGTGCAGGAGATGGAAAGCTCGAGCGTCCTGGTTAACCTAGTATGTGCGTCTATGTGTGTCCACTCCTCTCTTTTCGCTCTTGGTTCTGGAAACCTCTCCGCCCGCAGAAGAGAGCACGGCCGGGTTGAGGAGGGCGCGCCCCTGGGTGGCCCGGCCCCGGGTCCCCGGCTTCCGCAGTGATAGGGCTCCCCCTGTCGGTCACGCGGCCCCGGGATAGACCACAGCCCTACGGACTCCCGCGGCCCTAAGCCCGCGCGACCCGGACGCTCGCGCCGTCCGACGGCGTCTCCCAGTCTCCCGGAAAAGGCTTCCGGTGGGCAGGGGGGTGCTGGCGCTTCTTCCGGGTCCCCGAAGTTCTGCACAAATCCAGATCGGCCTCCGTCGCCTGTGGCGACGCCGCGGAGCTCGGGCGACGCGGCCGCGAGGACCCTCCCCGGGAAAGTCGAGCGCGGCCGGCTGATGCGGGGAGCGAGCGCTCACGCCGCGGGCCCGCCGCTGGTCTCCACGCCGAGGCCCGAGGGGGCGCTCCCACCCCTGCGACTCTGGCTTCTTCCCTTCCCGGCAGCTCGAGTTTCTAAAGGTTGATTCAGAGCGTCTGGCACGAGAGCCTCTGGCTGGAATGCTGTAAATTGCTCCGGGAGCTTCTCTCCAGGAAAAAAGTTCTCGGGTAACTCGGGCTGAAAACAGATGTTTCTCCAAATCTCCCTCCACCCCCTTATCTGAAGGAGGACTGAAATCTGCACAACTTTCCTTTACCCTTGTCCCCTGTTACCCAGTCTTGTCCGGCGCTGCGGGGTTTGCGTAAAAGTCGCCTTATAATCGACGACTATGCTAGGGGTTAGCGCGCACTGATTTTATTCCGGGTGCTGTCCCAGCGCATAGACTCAGACTCAAATCTGGGCCTCCTCTGGGCTCCCTGCAATTTCCAGTAACACTCCTTCATCCGCGTGGCTCTTCATCATGTGAAACTAGCCAGTGGGGAAGGAATATCAACAAATAGAACTCAACTTCCCAAAGCGATGACCCATAAAATGCCAAAGGGTGGTGGTGGTGGGGCGGGCGCTTCTGGCTGATCAAGATTCAAAAGGAAGCCTTTTGGAGAATACATACTGGGACAGGCTTTGCTTTAGGGAAGCTGTCCCCAAACTTTTGGCACCAAGGACCTGGTTTCATGAAGGACAATTTTTCCAGGGACCAGGGTCGGGGGAGATGGTTTCCAAATTACATTTACTGTGCATTTTATTTCTATTATTATTATTACATCAACTCCCACCTCAGATCACCAGGTATTAGATCTCAGAGGATGAGGACCCTTGCTTTATTTACCGCATTACCAGACAGGTCTGCCGGTGAGGTAAAAACAGAAGAGACAGAGAAAGGTGACTTAGCAAAATCTTGTGAAAATACACGTTTTACCTCCAAATAACCCTTGGTTTGGGGGAAATCAGACACCCACCCCTCCGTTATTCATTCACGGTGGCATTTTCAGGGTGAGTCCCAAGTCTTAATAAAGAAGAGGTATATAGTTGTGTCAAAGGTTGTAATTAACATTTCATTTTCTGTGGGTTGTTATTTCTGAAATTTCGTTTAGAAAAATCAGACTATCAAAATTAGTCTACTTGGCGTTGAACATTCAGATACTTTTTTTGCTGGCTTTCATAGTTCTTTGATGGCCAAAATCCCAGTTGTTTACAGAGAGGGCAATTGAAAAGATAATTAGTGAAGAATATCTTTCAAAGGAGATTTATGTGAAAACACACACACAGAAGAAAGTGATTTTAAGTGAGAGAAAAGCAAGATATGACACTGTACGTTTATACACAGTAAGTTTATACACATGCACACAATCTACCTCTCTTGGTCAAGATTCACAGGAAAATATGGGAAATAAGTCCTAATAAATAATGATAAAATAAGATAAATATGTTGCCAGCAACCCTAGTTGTATTTGGTGGTAGGATTGTCTCTTCAATCTATATTTTTCCTTCAGTATAGTTGTATCATTTTATATAATAAACTATTATTTTATGATGACATTATTTTTTATTATTTTAAGTGAAATATATAATAAGAATATTAGATTTGACATCATGGAAACTTTACCAAAATAACTTACACTATATTCACTCAGTTCTCACCTGTGCAAGAAGTCACCGTTCCAAGGGAACAAGGATTTGAGTTCAGAAAACAAACCAGTATTATGTTCTCTGACCTGTGTTGGTGCCCTTCCTGAGTTAAGGGAGGAAGAGAAGCTATTTGCATGCCAACCCCAGGCGATGACTTCCTAGCCTGATACCAGGGAGGGGTGAGGCTCTGTCCACAGGTCCCATTGGATGAATTAGGTACTCACATCTCTTTCTCTGATGCTTGTAGAATTTGATGGCTGTTTGGATGGTTGGGTTATGCATTGTGCATTTTTGTGAGCTTCCTTGGTGGTCAGGTTGAGCAGTTGTCGACCCCATTGCCATCTTTGTAGGCCTGTGGAGAAGATCAATGATCTGCCCATTCGGTTCCAGGGTCTGATGAATATTTCTAGTATCTTCTTGGCATCCTGTCTACCATTGTTGAGGCTTTAGAACATTTCTGTATGTGGGACTCTTAAGCAGGTAATTAATCTAATTGGAAGAGATAAAAATACAGCAATTACAATTTTGAGTAGCAGTAACAACATGTCAATGTGAATCAGAATAAGTTCCTCTTAAGGGATGCCTAAATTAGATGTATCTGTATTGGTGGCCCTGTGAACTCTTTCATACATTTAGATGTTATTCTTGGAGGTAATCTGTTATTCCTGCCCAAAAGGCCAGCAATAGAGGATGGGGGTCACGGAGAATCCATCATGAACCTGAAGAATCAGACTTGGACATTCCTTCTTAGGAAAGTGGAGATCAGAAGGAGGTTAGCAAGGCCTGGATTTGGTGGCCTTAGGCCGCTTCTGCCTTCCATATCAGAGTGATATGGGGGCTTTGGATTAACAGAAAAAACATTAGAACCAACTTGCTCTCATATTAAGCAGATGAACTCCTCTCATGATGAAGAGGAGTTTATAGATTTCTGGTCCATTCAGCAACTACTTTAATGAGTAATTCCTATACTACATACGGCGAGACTGCAGCCTTGACCATTGTAGACAAAGCCATGTGCTTATAGAGGTCATTTTCTTCTACTTGCTCCTCTTCTTCTCCTCTTCTGACATGGGTTCCAGCAGAACTTACTCTGCTTATGTTTTCAAGTTTCCTTTCAGCAATGACCCAGGGATTTTTCCCGAGGGCCAGAACCCCATTCCAAAGGGGAGTCTACCTGTCACCATTCAGAATTAACTGACCTGTTGGCAGGGATGCGTGCAAACCTCGGGTGAAGTACCCTGCCTGTGTCGACTCAGAATTGATGGGGGAACCAAGGGTTGGGTCCTCTGAAGCCAGCCTGATGGCATGATGCCAGCAGAAAGTAGCCAGTCAGGGGCATATGGCAGGCCCCTCCACTGCCGCTACCATTTGTAATCTCTCTCGAGTACCAGCTTTCCATCCTACAGGTACTACGGGGGTTCTGGCTCTGGGAAGAAGGCAGAAGGAGCACCTGCTGTCTTGAGCGGTGCCCTGTGTTTGTGTTCGTGTGTGTATGTGAGAGAGAGAGAGAGAGAACATGCAAGTGTGTAATACACGAGTCTGTATTCACTTCTTATCTACTTTATTTCCAAGAGTCCTTTCCGAGGAAGGATTGCGGAGCTTCCTGAAAAGTGAGAGCTTCATTTGACCGGGAGGGTTAGCATATTGCAGCTACTGTGACCCACTAGGTCCCCGATAATTAACCAGGGCTGGGACCACCCCTCAAATTTTTATGTGCATAACCTTCCCCTGGGGATCTTGTTAAAATGCAGATTCTGATTCAGCTGGTCAGGGGTGGGGCTTGAGAGTTTGCATTCTAACAGACTTCCAGGTGGTGCGGTGGAGGCTGGTCCTAAGACCACGGCTGGAAGAGCCCCGCTTCCCCAAGTCATCTTGCCGGCGGTCCTGAGCAGGGTGGTGGTTTGGGCCTTGATGAAACGTGAAGTGTTAAGTCCATCGTCACCTTCAGTGGGTTCTCCCCTCCCACTCGCTCCGGCCGCACGGACCATCTCCGAAGCCAGGATGCACCATCCCAGGGTTCGGAACGTGTTCGCAGCTTGGGGCGTGGAGAACGTGCTCTCCCCGGCGCCCCTCCCCGTCCCCACCCGGCATTGTCTGCTGCCTGCACCTCCCGCAGCGCCTCTCCTGGGACCTCCCTGGTCGACTAGGCAGAAGTGGGAACCTACAGCAATGATCAGTTTGTGATTTGGAAGCTGTCATTTTCCGAGCACAGAAAAGTGGTCTAAACAAAGTGTCACCTGCGATCGCGCTGCATCACAAAGATTCCCCCTTCGCTCTTCTCGGAAAGCGAGAGCCCAGAGCACTCTCTGGTCCTGCCTCCCGGCGAATCTGGCCCTGGACTCGCTGACCTTTTCCTAAACATCCCCCGACCTCATCACTGATCCCAGTGTGTATTTTTAAGTAGCAAAATAGATTCAAGGAAAGTGACAAGGAGATTCCTGTTTATCAAGTTTGAAATGGAGTTTTCACGTCCTCCTCTTGGGGAAGACCTGGGTCTCCCGTGGAAGCGACCGGGACTGGGAATTTTCTTCCACAGACGCTGACCCGATGCTGAACTAGCACCGCCTGGCCGATGCTCCAGAAAAAGAACAAGAGCAGGAGTAATGCAGTCTGAACCCGCAGACACGCCAGAATTAACCGCCCCCCCCCCCCGCGCCCCGCCCCGCCAGGAAATACACGGTTTCCCTTGCTCCCACCCAAATATTTTCCAACATGTATAATAGGAAACGTTTAGAAACTAAAGTGTGAGTCTCTAAGGTGAGAAGAATGTAAAAACTCAAGCTGTTCCTTTAATGCTTATTCTATTTGCAGTGTGCACCCATAATTAGCACTCAGATCATCTTCCCCTTGTGGGAATTTAAATAAGTCATTCCTTCTGAAAAGGACTCCTTCTTTCCAGGTAAGAACTGCTAAAAAGGAGTAAATGTATTTCTTTACTTCTATGGGCAGATTCTTCTTGTTTCTACTATACTTATAAAAGCACATGGAAAGATCAATGTAAACCTAATAAGAATTTTAGACCAAGTCCTTAATATGTTTGATTTTAAAGCAGTAAAGGGCTGGGGGTGCAAAAGCTGCGGAGGACATTGTATTCAGCTGCTTTGAGATCCCTGGATGGAGCTGGATATAAAGCAAACTTATTGCAGTTTCTTTCACCCTTGCTGGCTACATCACCCCATAAGTTGCCTCTGTCATACTAAAGGGATAGAGATTCGAGATGCTGTTTTCGCGAGTATTGTTTCACATCATATAACAAATGATCAATGCTGTTTAATATTCTCCAGAAAACTCTACATGAATAGATCTGTACCTCCCCAAATCCTGAGAGTTTAGCTCTCCCCTTTAAGAGGAAACCTGGCAAGGTCATCCCTCTAAGTCTTCAAAATAAAGTGCTAAGTGGATGCTAACGATGAGGACCATCTGGTCCTGGTGGGAGTTCTGTGTTGCTCTCACCTCCCCAGGCTTTGTGGTCACATAGAAATTGGAAGAAGCCTTTTTTTCTTCTTCCCTGTTTCTTTTTATTATTTTCTCCTTTTTATGCTTAATTTAGAACTACAGGTAAAATTTTTTTCTTTATGTTTATTCCTCAGGTTTACTGGCCCCCAAGTGACCAGGATCTTCATGGTGGGAGGGGTAATATTTGCATCAGTTCCCCAGACTCCAGGGTTCCTTAAACTCCAAGGTTCCCTCTGGAAGGTGGGAGTTCCCTTTGTCCTTGGGGAACTGGAGTGAGATGTTGAGGGCTTGCCTCAGACCACCCAGCCCTTCTGTCCCAACCTGGGACATTTGATCCAAACCTTGAATTGTTTCCGTATCTCCATATTTTCTGAGGGAGAAGTCATCAGAAGCACGGGAAAGAGAAAACACTCACGGGTAGAATTTTCAGTTATTGGTACTCAGTGTGTGTGTGTGTGATTGGTCTACAATATGTCCAAGATTGTAACTCTCAAAGAATAAGGCTAAATAAACCATTTATTGTTGTTGTTTAGTCCCTAAGACATGTCCAACTCTTTTGCAACCCCATGGACTGTAACCTGCCAGGCTCCTGTGTCCACTGGATTCTCCAGGCAAGAATACTGGAGTGGGTTGCCATTTCCTTCTCCAAAAATCTTCCTGACCCAGGGATCAAACCTGCTTATCCTGCATTGCAGGCAGATTCTTACCCATCTTAATTGTGGAACATTAAGAAACTGTTAAAAGAATGATATAAATCTCTCTAAAATTATATAAAAAGTGTATCTACTTTATGATGAAAGGTTAAATACTCATTCGACTGGGGTAATTTTATTTAATTTTTGTAAAGATAATTCTGACTCTATGCACAGAAAAGGTTTGAAAGTTGCACACAAGGCTGTTAACAATTACACCCCCAGAAGTTAGGACTTGGAAGGCTTGTGAGAAGACTTGCCATTTTTAC
Organism: Bos indicus x Bos taurus; assembly: GCF_003369695.1. Classification (NCBI taxonomy): domain Eukaryota; kingdom Metazoa; phylum Chordata; class Mammalia; order Artiodactyla; family Bovidae; genus Bos; species Bos indicus x Bos taurus. The sequence goes on along the minus strand of NC_040088.1, from coordinate 41,807,109 downwards.
TTTATATTTTCCTCTATTTTAAAACAATTATTTCTTCTCTTTTTGCCATTAAATAATGTTAAGTAAACAAACATTGAAAAGTGCAGTCTTTGCCACTGGGTAGATGACAGGCTGCACAGGGTATTTCTTGCTCCTATGATCAAACATATATTTTTCTGCCTCTTGGTTTGGAGAAAATGAGTGAGTCTGCTGAAGACATTTTTGCAAGAAAAGGATCAAACTGGGAACACCCATGGCCCAGGAGTGTTAGGTAAGAAAAATAAGCTGATAAGACTGAAGAAATCTGTTCTAACTTAAAAAATAAAAAGCGAATGTCCCAGGGCAGATCTTAAAGAACTGGGCAGTGCTTAAACTGCTGTGGGTCTTAATCGCTGATGGTTCTTAGGAAAGGAAAGGATTGAAATGGAGTTCTCTGCGGTTCAGCTTAATTAATATTTATGGCTTCAGAAGAAAATTAAATAAGGCAAATGGTGTAATTTTAAACAGTCTGGTGCTGGTAGCAGGACTCACAATAAATTCAGAAGCAGGAAGAGAGTGCTGAGGAATGGTTCCTGAGTTCAAGCTTCTTCCCCTCCCCCGCCTCCCAGGCAACCTTTTTTTTTTTTTTTGGTACTGCAGCATACTTCAGTACTGACATCTCTGAACACTACTGCCTGGTTCACTTCTGTTTTCTGTATGTTTTTGTCTTTGTGACTGATTATCTGCAGGAAGATTTTCTTTCATGGGGCATGCTGATGGGAAGGATTATGTCCTAGGATGTTAGCTCTGGCACCATCTCTAATGGCCCCACTGAGTGTTTCTGGGGCATGTACCTGCCACTTACTGATTCTTTCCATGGTTTGATGAGTTGAGCTTTTCTATCTTGGGGGTGGAGAGCTGATGAGATAGCACAGTTTCCCTATCATGGGGAATCCTGACCTTAGATCTGCTTCTGCACACTAACAAACATTTATTGGATGGATGGATGGAAGGATAGTTGGATGAATGGATGGAAGGAGGGGTGGATGGAAGAACAGAAGACAGTTGTTATGCAACTCTAATGGAAAAACTCATAGTTTACCCATGAGGACTGGCATTGGAGGGATAAAATCAGATTAGGACAAGTTGTGGGCAAATGCTTTTCAAACTTCAACTGATGGCTCATCAGTGTGTTGGGGCGGTAATCTACTTCACTGAAATGATCATTAAAGGAAGGGAGTAGAATAGAATCTCTCTGTGCGTCGCACATAGAAAAGGCATGTGTAGTCCTGAAAAACTTATTTTTGTTATAAACGTGTGTGTATCTGTAGCAGGATGGAAAATTCATTCTCTACTGGGTTAAGTGTTAGTCATGTCCAATGCTTTGCTACCCTATGGGGTGTAGCCTGCCAGGCTCCCCTGTCCTTGGAATTCCCCAGGCAAGAACACTGGCGTGGGTTGCCATTCCCCTCTCCAGAGGATCTTGACCCAAAAATCAAACCTGGGTCTCCCTCACTGCAGACTGACTCTTTACCTTCTGAGCCACCACTTCAAAAAACCTGAAAGACCAGGTCCACTGGGAGCTCAGGGCTTCTTAGCAAAAGAGCTTCAGATTTCCCATCTGGAGTAGAGATAACAGCAAAAGCCACAGAATGGGTGAGGATGAAATGAATTGAGGATTTGATGGGTACCTGGTATTTTGAGAACATCTGATCACTCTTACTCCCCACTCCCCCACCACCCCCCTCTCCCAGCATTGCGCACCAGGGGGAGTTCCAACCCTGCCCAGAGAGACGTGTCATGCCGCATCCTACAGTTTGTCCCCTCAAATCTAACCAAATCAGCCTTCTTAAAAGATAGTTAAACCTGCTCAAAATGATGCCACGTATTTGATAAGATCATTTTCATTTCTCTGGATGAGGTCAGAGCTGTGCTGAGCCCTGGGTCAAGGACCACTCCAGAATGATCAAAAGTGTTCTACCCACTTGCAACTCTTAGCAAGAGCTAGACCTTGGTTTCAATTCCATGGCTTTCTCTTCCTTGGAAGGTTAAATTCAGCGCTGACAGTAAGTCCAGCAATAAGTCCTGTCCCTATTTCCAATGCTTTCTAAACCCTCTACCATTTGCTAAACCATTCATCTTCCTCCCCCCAAACCCATCCTCTTCCTGAAGTCATTTCATCCAGAAAACCCCTGCATCCCAATGTTTTTGTAACTCCCCTCTTCACCCTTCCCAGCTTACCACTTCTCTTTCTGATTCCCATTCTATTCTCCTAACATTCTTCACATTCCCCTTCTTCCCCATCCACCAAGCCATCTTCCACCCAGTCATGTTCTCCTGGTGACCCAAAGCTGGCAGAAGCCCCATTCATCTTTCTAGAAGGTCCCTCAGCTGCCACAGCCAACCTGCTGCCTTTTTCCTGCTGGCTGCTTCAGATCAACCTTGGCACCTATGCTGGGGAGGAATGCTTGCTAACTTTCAACTATTAGATTGAAAAAAAAAAAAAAAACAATTTCCACTTTGACTTATTTCAGGTAACTTCAATGTTTTCACTCTCTTGAGAGGACCAACATAGCCACCTGTTTTGTAAGAAAATGAAAACTTTGCTCTTAGTGATGGAAAACTCTACCCTTTTCCATGGGACCTGGTGACTTTGCAAACTTTGCTCTTACAATGAGTACTGCAGTGAATCTTCCGTGAATTTGTATGCACGTGCCCATATTCCTCTAGTGCCTGGAGGTTCTGGAGAGATCCACGCATTACCCTGTAGAGGTCATTTCTGCAGATGAAAGGGGGTGCGCTGGGGTTAGGGCATAATAAAGGAGACTTTGTCTTTATCTGTCATGTTTTAATTTCTTTGCAAAGAGGATGCGTCCACCTGTTATTTTTGTATTTAAGTTATGCTGAAATGATTCCAAGAGCATCAACAAATTCCAACACTAGCAGTTCTCATCAAGAGGTTAGTCAAGCACCTCCTTGCTCTGCGCCTCTTTCCTCTGGGTTGCAGCCAGTGGTCACGGTGATGGGACTGATCCTCCCTTGCATGGGTCCTCAAGGATTAGAAATTCTGTTCTGAAGCTTCCTTCTTTTCAGTTCCTGCCACACTTGTGACAGGATGTGTAAACCAACCTTGGCCTTAACTCTCATTTAAAGACACTTTTGTCCATATTCTTGGAGCAAGCCGGCCAGTGTGCATCTGATAAACGTATGCAAATCCCCAGCCATGCCCCTTGGGTTCAGGGCTCACAGGGCATCATGGATATCTTCAAGGAGTTTCCAGGGTCGGGAGTGGACCAGAAATCAGCACAATACGGTGTGTTAGTTCATCCCAGGGGGCAGCAATCAGATCTTCCTGAGATGGGAGGAAGTCCTACCTGGGGGAAGGAGATGAGTTCCCCGGGATGAAAGGGACCCAGAGCTCCCCTAGTGGAGGAAAGCGGCAGCGCAAGGGAGTGCCCCAGACCCAGCTGGGGAAGCCACAGCCTGGAAGAGAACGTGAGCTGCAGGAGGACAGAGGATGGGTGTCACCTAGGGTTTGGAGTGGCTGTTCCCCTGACAGTGTGGAGGGAAGTGAGGCTGGACCCAGGACCACCTTTCATCTGGCTCTGGTCCAGCAGGCTGACTGCTGGGAGTGACAACAACAATGGGGTTCCTGGGCTGCAGAGGTCATGGCCCTTCCTGGGATGGCCCATATTCCATCCTGATGAAGGAGATCTCAGGCCCACTCCAGACATCTCTATGGGCTGCACACGAGCTCCGAGGTACCCCATCAGATTCTGCAAGGCTGCTTTGGGGCCACATGGAAGCTTAGCTTGCCCATTTGCCCACAGCTACCTCCACCCCCACCCTCCTGCTCTGCTAGATGTTGAGCCCATCGGTCCCCCATGAACTTGGCACAGGCTAAACCTCACCGAGAAGCTGTCTTGGGGAGTCCAGATGAACAACCACTTTGGAGCTGCAGCATCAATCCGGGTGGAGAGACTCCCCAGTGATGGAGACATCCTAGTTCTACCTCTGGCCTCTGAGAGTGTCTCCAGAAAACTCCAAGCTGACACAGACAGGAAAGTATTGCGTGACATAAAAATACAGAACCAGGGGTCAAAATTCTCTTAGTTCCCGTTTCCCCATGAAGTACAAGCCAAGGAATCAATGGCAAACTGGCACTTGACTCAGCAAACACTGGGAAAGCACTGGGGATCTGAAAGCAGGAAGGGAAGGCAGCTGATAAGGGGCTGGTGGTGAAGTCAGTTCCTACTGTGGGCATCTGGAGCTTCACCTACAGAGGAGAAACTGCACTGTGGACGTATCCCTGGGAGTAGGAGGGCGTGGGGGGTGTCTGTTCCCCAATCCTGCACTGCTGATTGACAGCTACTGTTGGGGGTCTTAAACCTCCAGACACTTCCAGTCCTGAGCAGGGAGGGTAAAACCCTTTTGCTAGAAAGCTGCCCATGGAATCCGGCAAATGCAAGGAGGCTTTTTTGGGGGGCGGGGCGGGGGGGGGGGGGGAATATTCAGGGCCCTGCCAACATCTCTGTATGTTCCAGGGTCTCCGTTTCTTAATAGCTCAGCCCACCTGAGCCTCAGACCCTGAATCATCAAACAAGGATAATGCTTATGAGGGCTTCTCAGGGGTGAGAACTTTAAATGTGATTTTGCTTTAGTTCTCAAATCATATGGTTAAGGATGAGTGACATGGTGGGGAGATGGCCATGTCATAGTATTAATCTTTGTCATCACACACCCTGGCCCAGCACTGCCCTTCCTAAGTGTGGAGAGGCCACGAGTCCCCTCCAAGATCTCCAGGATGGAATCCACCTTCCAAATATGAATTTTCAGAGTCACGTGCAGTTGGTCCCCTGCATTCACTGAAAGTTATGCTCTGCCAGTTCCCTCTAGCACTGTCAAAGAGCCACTCAGAAGAGTGTTGCAGAATCCAGGCACCATGTTCTTTCCATACTTTTTAGGGCTAACATCTGAGGACAGTGAGGTCAGTGTCCACCTGGGGGCTGAACAGGGTTGAAGGTCCTCCTGTCTCCATGGCAGTGCTTACTGCACCACAAGGAAAGCAGATAGAAATGCCCAGTTTGAAGAGAAACCTTCTAAAAGTGTGTATTTTCAACATTCAGGTGAAAGAGTCAGCTGAAGTATTGAGTAAAGGTGAACTTTGTTCCTTATTAAATAGAAGGTAAACTGTTGCCTTGCTCCCAGTTTCCTGGTGAGATGATTCACTTGCAGTGAATGGGGACTCACGATAACATTATATTATCATGGAAAATCCTCTCCGTAAAGGCCGGATCTCTAACTGCTCCTTAAGCCCCAGAGGCCAGAGAGTACAATACACTGGGCTCAAACAGAGCAGAGATCACAGAGGAAAGCTCTTATAAATCGACCCTAAACACTTTTGTGCAAAAAAATCCAAGACTGTTGTAATTCCCACCATGTGTGAGAAGGGATATCCCAATTTCAGGGCTCTTTCTACAAAGTACTGATGGAATTTCTCCCATCCTTGTAAGAACTCTCACTCCCTGAGTCCCAGATTACTTTTAACAGAAAGCCTTTGATTAGATCCCCATGAGGTTAATGAGACCTTAAATCTGTCACAAACCCTTCAAAATTTATCTGGAAATTGCACCCGCTCTTTATTTTTATCACTGTTCCAATGGTCCTTCCTATAATTGAGTTTTACGTTCTAGACATTAATCATTGTAATTTTTAAATCTGGATAACATCTGAAGGACAAGTTCCCATTTCCTAATCTTGTTTTAGGCAGTCCTGAATAATAAGCTTTCAATTCAAGATTAAAAAAAAAAAATTCACACATGCACATAAACTTGAGATGTTTCAGACTTTATGATCTGAACATAAAAAAGAAAGGGTTGAGCCTTTGATTCATATTCTATTCAATCACGGTTACACCAGTGCTGGAGGGATTTGCATGTTTAAAAGAGTGCGCAGAAAAGCAGCCCACATAATGAATTCTGCGGGGTCTTGGCGGAGGAATTGGTATTCATCCTTGGCGCTCGTGTCTGCTGCAGGGTCTGTGTGCTCTGCGTGCGCTGATTGGGCGCCAGTGCCCAGCAGCGACCAATCATATGGCGTCGGAGGGAGGACTCCATCTCAGCTGGACTTGGACTTGGGAGGAGAGATGAGTTGAGTGGCTCCAGGGTCCGCAAATTGATTTGCAGGGTGTGTGTGCGGCAAGAGTCGAGGAGTGGGTGGTGGGGTTGATTCCTTTCCCCAGACAATCTCTTGATAGGAAGCACCTCTTTCTTGGGGGTTTGAAGAGCCAGAGGCACCCTTTCTCCAGTTTCTGTGGGCAGTTGCATCAGTTCAGTTCAGTTCAGTCGCTCAGTCATGTCCGACTCTTTGCTACCCCATGAATTGCAGCACGCCAGACCTCCCTGTCCATCACCAACTCCCGGGGTTCACTCAAACTCACGTCCATCGAGTTGGTGATGTCATCCAGCCATCTCATCCTCTGTCGTCCCCTTCTCCTCCTGCCCCCAATCCCTCCCAGCATCAGAGTCTTTTCCAATGAGTCAACTCTTCGCATGAGGTGGCCAAAGTATTGGAGTTTCAGCTTTAGCATCAGTCCTTCCAAAGAACACCCAGGACTGATCTCCTTTAGAATGGACTGGTTGGATCTCCTTGCAGTCCAAGGGGCTCTCAAAAGTCTTCATGGGTCACCTGTTTTTTCTGGTGGGAGAATGTGCTGGAAAATGGTCTGAGAATGAGCTAAATAGTCTTTAGCTCTCAGATTGGTCAGAACTTCGACATTCAAGTGTTCCACAGGCTGTGCTAAAACTGCCGCGGATCCTCAGGACCTGGAAATAGCTAGCTATGGTTGAGGTTATTTAAAATTTTACAAGAAAAGGTGAAGGCACACCACTAGGGCACATTGAAACCACTGTTTCTGAAAGGGTTGTGTGAGAAGGAGCCGGAATGGGGGCCGGGGAAAAAAACCTCAGTTTTCCTTTAGCTCAGGCTTACTCATCACCTTTTCTCTCCACTGTGTCAACACGGGGGCAGGCCCTCCTGTCAGTCAGCAACTTTGATGTCTGGGAATCCCTCCTCTCTGTCCTCATCACCCACTGACTCTGTCAGGGGCTGCTGCTTCCCTGGAGCTTATCATCTAGTTGAACAGGTGGTCTAGCCCAAAAGTTTTCATGGCATGAGATAAATGGATGATCGTACTTACAGCATGACTTTTAGAATCAAGACTTTGACTTGAGTCTGATTCTGTCACTTCCGAGCTGGGTAACCTTGATGAGAATCCAGAGCCTTTTAAGTCACAATTTCTTCATCTTTCAAGGAAGGTAATGATTGTTTCTTCCTCTCAGGATGGTGGGGACCATGCCTGTCAGGCACCCAATGGTGGCTCCCAGAGAGGGATTATTCATGGCCTCTGAAAATACAGTACAGTTTATCCCCATCATGGCTACAGCTTGCTATGGGAAGAGCCAAATGGATTTTCACTGAATTTGGAAATGGCCTTACTTCCAACACTATGAATCTCCTTTGGGGGGCTCTGGGAGGAGATGTTATCCAGGGTGGCTAGGGCCCTGTCTTTCATCCCCCACCCTGCCCACCTGTTCATCCAGGTGAGGGAAAGGGGGGCATATTTCTTTTGAGGACACTTAATGCTTCCTCCGGTCAGATTGAAGTTCTGACCACTTGTTATGACAGCTTGCTCCTTCTCCTCATCGTTATAGGAGAAAATCCTGGTGCTTGAGACTAACACCTTGGAGAGCATCCTATTCTCCCACAGAAAGAGATGTAGAAGACAGAACTGTTCTGACCCAAGGCAAGCATTTCTAGCTTTTTATCATAGTTATTTCTAAAAGCAGAGAAATAAACATTTTACTGGCACTGTCCTCCCCAAATGCATGGGAAAGATGGTGGGCAGAGACTCAAATGACCCAGCTTTGCCCAGAGTTTTGTCTCGGAAGCTGGGTGACCCTGAGTAAGCTGGTTAAGCCTGGGAGCTTAACCTTTAAACCGAGCAAGGACATGCACACGAGCAGAGACTATGAAGGTGACCAAAGATCATGGTGGTTGGTCGGGGAGCACTCAGTCCTATGACCTGGTGTCCAGGGACACAGAGCTGAAAGGGTCTGAGAACTCCTCTTATGAACCAGTTACTTGTCTGGGGGGACATGGAGTGGGTTTGGCTCCTCCTAAGAGCTTACTTTTTTTTTTTTTTTTTACAAGTGTTCACAACTACTCATGATGACTAGGATAAACCCTCGACGTTGCAAATATTGAACCAATGCCTTCTTTGGTCCCTTGCCAATCACGCTGTCTTTTTTTCCATCCACTATGAAAGTAAACCCATGAGAGAAGGGTTTGGAGTGTTTTCTAGACTCTCGCTAGTTAAACTTGACTGTGCACCTGAGTCATGGGGTTTTGGGGAGTGCTGTTTTCTATTCAAAGGGAGATTCTCCCTCTGAGGGTCCCTGGGGGCTTGAAGATCTCCATTTCTGACAGGCTCCCAGGCAAGGACAATCCGCCACCCCAGAACCCATATGAGAATGAAATAGTCATTGACCTGCTCAGAGGTGCAAAGTTCTCTTTCCTGAGTCTGTAGCAAGGAAATAATTTTGAAAGCTAATTTTGGGAGAAAGAGAAAAAGATGTTTGAAGCTTTAGAATCTTCCTTCATATGTCAGGAGTGAGGATGGTCAGATTCAGACCCTAAAGCTCTACATGAGTCTGGGGAATTAGGGAAGGGTATGGGAATAGTTGGGAGGGGTTTGCCTGAGACTCAGGACATCGGGGCTCAGGTTCTCTTTTTCAACCTAGGAGGGAAGCAAGGGAGGAAGTGAATTTGGGGTGGAGGGTCTGGAGCTGGTGTTTTGAGTCTTCCTCACCTGCCTCTGTTGGGGGAGGGGAGCCAGGCACTCCTGTAGGCTAGTGGGGGGAGAGTGCCCAGAGTCACGGACGAACCAATCCATCAGGCCCTGTGGGCTGCCAGGTAACGGCAGAGTGATGGGGAACTGAAGCTAGCGTTGAAGGTGAGTGTGGCCAGGACTCAGACTCTGCAGCCCCACAGGTGAGAGTCAGGCGTGTGTGGACCCCAGCCCTGATCCAGGTGCCTGCTGTGCAACCCCCGCCCTGGCACAGCTCCCCCTAAGAACCACGTGAAGCAAGCCCTGGGCAGTGGCACCAAAGAAGTGGAGTAGCCTTCACCTGGGGTCAGTCAGACCGAGAAGAGGTCCTGCCTGGGACCAGGGGCTTCCCCACCACCTGAGGATGTGAGAGCACTTCCTGAAACTGGGCACATCTTGAGGAGGACAGCGGTCTACAGCTCTGGTGGGACGGTGCTTTTCCAACAGATAGGATAATGAGCTGACAGAGGCTGCTTAACTGGAGGAGGAGACTGTGTGATGTTTAATTAGTAACCTTGCTCAGCACCCTGCGACACCCCCTCTCACCCCGGTCTTTAGAAGGAATGCAGGTGGGAAGGACTTCAAAATTGAGTCCAAGCACGGGAAATAAAGAAACCCTTTTCTCTTGGCATGTGGGAATAGCTGTGTGTCATTTCCTGTTACAGTGTCAGGAGCAATAAACTAAATCTCACTCCCCCAACACAAAACCATTTCATTCCTCAAACTTGTATCCATTGAGTTGGTGATGCTATCCAACCATCTCATCTTCTGTCTTCCCGCTTTTCCTCCTGCTCTCAATCTTGCCCACCATGGGCTCCCATGGGCTTACCCAGGCCAACAGTTCAGAACCTGAGTGGGAACACAGCAGGGGACATAGGGCTCTCCTTACTTAGTCTACTTATTTTTTAAAAAAGTATTTATTTGTGTGGCTGTGCCAGGTCTTAGTTGTGGCACCCGAGATCTTCCGTCTTCACTGTAGCATGCTGGATTTTTAGTTCCCTGACCAGGGATCGAACCCGAGTCCACTCCATTGGGAGTGTGGAGTCTTAGCCACTGGACAGCCAGGCAAGTCCCCACTTAATCTGTTTCTACTTTGATGTTTATGCCATCAAAACTCACTGGAACACTCAGGATTATTTTTCAGCTGTAGGTTAGAGAATCTAAACCCACAGGTTATGCTGATTGTTGGGAATACTGTGTTTAAGGTACACATATTTGAAAACCTTTGTATACTCTATTTTTCCCAGTAATCCTTCGTAACACCCCAGTCTTTAGTGCCATATAGTGAATTCACCGTGAGCTGCTCAAAGTTACCTACTTGGCCAGATTTGACTCCTGTTTAAGTGCTGCCTGATCCAAGTTTACACGAGTGACTCCTGCTGAGCAGTTGCATACAAAGCAGCGGCTGTCATTGGGCAGCTTTGCAAGCCCCACTGTTTTCACTGGTCTGGGTGTGTGTTTTAAGAGGAACATGGCCAAAAATCTGCAGTTGGCTCTGCTGTCGTTACATGAGGACGCCAGCACCCTGTGAGGGCCACACAGGGAACAGATGCTGAAAAGGTCTAGGTGTAGGTGGCAGAGTGGGAGGAGTCTCTAAAGTTTCCCTCCAGAGCCCATGGTTCATGGATACAGGGCATCACATCCCTGACTTGGTCTGGGATGCTGGGAGTGATGTGGAAAATTCAGCAGGCACCGTGCGTCTGGGCTGGATGGGGAAGGGAGGGGGGAGGGGAGGTGGACAAAGAGGGAAAATGCAGCCAGAAGGAGACAGAGTTTAAGATCTCCCATGACTCCCAACCCCTGGTATTCATAGCCTCTGGGGGTCCGCTCCTCTGGTGCATAGCCCAGACTTGCTTCTAGCCAAAAGACTATGGCAAAGGGGAAGGGACTTTGTAGATGGGATTAAGGTCCCCAGTCAGCTGACCTGGCCTTAATTAAAAGGAGAGAATCCCAGCTGAGCCTGACTTTATCAGGGGAGCTCTCAGTACTGGGGACAGAGGCTGTCCCTTGCTGGTTTGGGGAAGTAAGCTGCCAAAGTGTGCCTACCGATGAAGAGGACCATGTGCCAAGGGCTTGTGGTTCCTGGTACAGGTTTGGACTAAGCTGGGGGGTGGGGGGGATGTTGGACCAGAGTGGGTGGGGTGAGTGGGAGACTTCAGGGAGGCCTCTTTCTGAAGTGGCTGTCACCTTCCCGGCCACCCCAGAAGTCAACTGGCCAGGCTGGGGCCTGCCTGGGTTTGGGAAGACCAGCGGTGTATTAGAAGACCTGACCCACCTGAGGTGGCTCCTCAGGTCTGTTTTTTCTAGGCAAGTGGGCCCCACCACATCCATTTCCTGGTCAATTCTTGGTAGCTCTATAGCATATATATCCATACCCTTTCCAGTGGTCATACATTTGGGGATGTTCGTACGTGCCTTAGGCTCTGTTGAGGGTCTTGAGGCTCAGGCCTGGGCTAATTAATTCAACTTTATGCCCAGACACAGGTATCAGTTCAGGGGTGAGCTCTGAATCCATGAGACCCTCGGGAGACACGTGCTGGGAGCAACTGGAAAAAGAACTGCTTTGCTCTTCTGAGACGCGATCCCCGCCTTCCCTCCAGGATGCGAGGGAAGAATGATCATCGTGAGAGTCTCCAGGAGCTGTTGGCAGCCCTGCATGAAGCTGCCCACTCAGCGTAAGATAAGGAAAGCAGGATGAACCCAGGGTCTTGCTGTTCTTGTTGTACCCCTGAACCACACAAACCAGAAGCTTGTCTCTCTCTGGACCTCAAGGGATGTTATCTCTGCAGTCCATTCTGGTATGAGCCAGAGGGCTTCTGCTTGGGGATGGCTTTTTCCAGTCAAGGTTTAGTTAGGTCTCCTAAACTTCTAGCAAAGTAGAACCTTATTGGCAGAAAAAATGGCCCTTTGCTGTGTTTGTACCATTCAAAGACCTCACTGCCCAGTGGACCTCGCCAATGCTGGTAAATTTCCCTCAAACTATTGTTAAATAAAAACCATCATTTCCAATTTGCAAAATATCTCTAAAAGCCTTGGAGGCTTACACCAAAGTAGCATTTTTCTCTTAAATATATCTACACCAGGATTCCAAAAATTATCAAGATTACTATTAAAAAGAAAAATTCCTGAAACTTTGGGGACTGGGTTTTGCATTTGCAAAATGATTTGCAACCAGACCTGTCAGGTAGCACTTCATGGAAATCAAGAAGTTAGGTTTTGAATATCTAGGTAATTTTCTTCTCAACATCCAAATCCATAGTAAAATCAACTTTCTAGCTGTCTAGACTCAGTGGGGCTAGATAATCAGGTTAGCGCTCCATCAGGTGCTGAGTAATTGTGATAAAAGTAGGCAGAGCTGGGGGCTTCCCTGGTGGCTCGGTGGTAAAGAATCCACTTGCCACTGCAGGAGACACAGGTTTGATCCCTGATCCAGGAAGATCCCACATGCTGAGGAGAAACTAAGGCCACGTGCCATAACTATCGAGCCTGTGCTTGAGAGCCAGGAGCCTCAGCTGCGGAGCCCATGAGCCACAACGTCTGAAGCCCTTGTGCTTTAGAACCTGTGCTCCACAACAAGAGAAGCCATTGCAACGGGAATCCTGCACACCACAACTGGGGAGTAGCCCCTGCTCTCCAAAACTAGAGAAAAGCCTGCATGGCCATGAAGACCCAGCACAGCCAAAAATACATACATACATAAAATTATTTTTTAAAAAAAAGTAGATGTAGCTGGGAAGCAGTCCTATTGAATTAACTTAATTCTTTAAATCCATCATTTTTTTTTTTTTTTGCCCCAGAAACTCCTCAATTCGGTTGTTCTGTCCTGCGGCCACCTTCTGTAGTTGGCAAACCTGGCCCCTCCACCCTAAATAACTCTGAACCTGTGGCATTGGATCTGGGCTGGTTTGAAATGGCAGTATTTTCCCACTCATTTCTTCATTCAGGATTTCTTTCCTTCAAAGGATGCTTGTGTTTTCCATGTCTGCATCCCTGCTTGTATGAATCTAAAATGAATCTGAACTAAAAGTACTTGTTGAGTGGTTATGCTCCCAACTGTAATTTGGAGTCAGGGTATGAATATTTTATACTCAAAGAGTCACTGAAAATTTGTAGGAGGCTTTTTTTTTTTTAAAGTAAATGAATACACTCATTTTTGTTGGCACAGGTAGACGATAGCTGGGGAAAACAAAAATACAGGACAAGTCCTCAGTCATCAGTCTTTCAGAAATGAATCTGGATCTGTGTTTGGGGATGATCAGGAGTAAGTGTGGTGAGGACACAGTGTCCTTGGGAGGATAGAAATCCCAGGATGAAGGGGAGCTGAGTAGGAAACAAACACAAAAGCCACCCACATGCTCCGATCTCAGCTTGAACCCACCCAGATTCCCAAGGTGCCTTTCCAGAAGGTTGTCTTCATGCCCTGGCAGAAACTAGGTGTCAGGCAGGGGAGCCAGTATTCAGATGTCTGTGGCTTCCTTTCACTGCAAAAATAGATTTACAAAATAATCCAGTCTTTGGTCAGGTCTCTTCCAAGACGGGGAGACCTGACAGCCCCTGTGTGTTGGGTGTTCCAGCTGCCCTGAGCCCACATTTCTGTGAGCTCATGGGTTGCTTCAAAGCTGTTGAACGCAGTTGAAACAGAATATTAATACATGTGAACTGAGTCTATGCGGTTTATTCTCTTAATAACGTCTCCAGGTTTACAGGGAGGGTCCTGTTAAGTGATTTTCTTTAGCTTTAAAGAACTAGAAAGTAGAGAGAAAGTGTTTGGGCTCTTTTAACCTTCAAACATGACCACACTGAGGACAGAGATTGCCCAAGAAATGCCAGTCTCTTTCCTGAGACTTCTGAAGGGTCGTCGTCACAAGTCCTTTCTTACGCTCATCAAGGTCTCAAAATGCGTTTTCATTGTGCCTGATGCATAGTGTTTCTCTGATCACAATTCCGGTCTTACTAAGCAAAGTATGGGGCAATTTAGAGGGGAAGAGGGACCTTTTTAAACCTTAATGGGGCAATTGCCAAGATCATGACTCCTTGTGGGTGTTGGACACACTGCCCTTTAGTAAAACTTAAATGGCCACACTTCTCTCTTCTTTCCCTCCATCCCTAAGGGTTTCATTCCTAATGTCTGACCTTTATTCTGGACTCAGGATTCTGGATTCTTTAAGTAGATTCAACCTGGGAAGAGTTTGTAAAGATTCAGATCTCTGCAGTGTAAAAAGCCCAGATAAAATGTTTATTTATTAAATTGGACAAAGTTTTACACTTGTTAGTGTGCAGCACTGGCCAAAGTGTAGCTGAAAATGCTAATTCTTAGGTTGGCTGTGAGAGTAAAATGGCTGCAACCTCTAAGGATGGATTGGTGGCACTATCTACCCTACGATTTGTCTTTTAGTTGTTTATCCTCCAGCACTGAAAGTGAGCAGAGGTTTATAGATTGCATTTGTGTTGATAGCAAAACAACTTCTATGCTAATCAACAGGGGCTCCAACGCATATAGACACACAAAGGAATATTATGCAACTGTGTAAAAGAAAAAGCTGATTGAACTGTGGTATCATTAAGACCATTTCTAAGACATGGTGCTTGAAAAAAAGCAAGGGGCAGAACATTATAGTTTAACCTCATTTGTGTTAAAAAGAAGATGTGTGTGTGTGTATTATACATCTGCAGAAAATTTCTGAAGGGACAGGCATCAATTGTAATGATTGATATTCTCCTTGTTATGGAACTGGGGACCTGAGAGGAGAAAAGGGAGAATTTACCTTTTGTGTTATATACTTTGGTGTTACTTTAAAAAATTCTGATGGAGACATTCCTGGTGGTCCAGTGGTAAGGAATCAACCTTCCAATGCAGGGGATGCAGATTTGACCCCTGATTGGGGAACTAAGATCCCACATGCTGTGGGGCAAAGAAGCCCATGTGCCTCAGCTAGAGAGAAGCCTGAGTGCCACAATTAAGACCTGAAACAGCCAATAAATAAATATCTAAAAATCATAATGTCTATATTGTTTGATTGTGATTAGCTTGTTAATTTTAAAAATAAGCACGTAAGTCCAGCTGTGGTTGTGAATCTACATCACCTGCGTCAATCCAGACTGCCTTCTGTTTAACACCGATCCTCCCACTCTTAACCCAGTTCCTTTGCCAGCCTCTTTGTGGCCACATCCATGCTCAGCTCTTCATGGTCTGAATACAGGAGTGCAGTAAACCCTTCAGAAAATGCCAAGGGGCTGGTTGTGCCCCTGATGTCTTTATTCCCAAGTGATGATCTGATTTTTCTCAACCCAGGTCCTAATAACCTCCACGAATGCCATGGTATTTGTTTTCATAATAAATTTTCACAAAGACAGGAGCCCAACATGACACACACTTATTATCTCACCATATCTGTGGTCAGCAGTCCAGCACAACTCAGCTGACCCTGTGCCTTGGCTGAGTTCCCTCAAGGCTGAGTTCAGGGTGTTGGCTGTGTCTGTGATCTTATCTGAACACTCAGCCGAGGAAGGCTCTCCTTCTAAGCTCCGAGGTTGTTGGCAGGAGTCAATTCTTTGCGACTTATTGGGCTGGGGGGAGACGGCCTCGGTTTCTGGCTGGTGGTTGGCTAGAGGCTGTCTTGGATCCCTTGCTTCACTCAAGCCAGTGAGGGAGACTTGATGGACCTGCCGTTCTTGTTAGGAAATCATGGCTGTGATGAATCATTGCTCATCTGTTGGCCAGAAGCCAGTCACAGGTTCTGCTCACAGTCGGGGGAAGGGATTGGTTGGGCAAGGGTGCAGATACTAGGAGGTGGGGCCCTTGGGGACCACTGTAGAATAGTCCCTTCCCATCATGAGCTGGTATGAGTGATGTTCAGACAGCCAGATACAACTCCATCAGAAGCATCTTAATGCCTCAGATGGTTTTTCCTTATGGGCTCCTTACCTTTCCAGTGATTCACAACTTCCCAGGGTCTTTCTAGACCACTTTCCATGTCTCCTGTGTTCATTCCTATATGTCCTTTATGCCTGGCTTTAGCCAGTGATGTCAGCCTGTATTGAAAGATTAATTCCCCTCTTTCTTCATTTGTGTCCACCCCTGTAGTCCTGAGCATTGGAGGAAAGTGACTTGGGATCAACGAGGGCTCGGATATGTAGCAACTAAGTGATTCTGGTTCCTCTGGGCTCCGGTTCTCGGCCACCTAGTCATGGTGCGAGAACCCCTGCTGCACCCCTGCTCTATCACTCACTCCATGTCACTTTCTTGTTGATTTTCTTCATGAACAATCACTGCTTGATGCTCTCTGGTTGGTTATCTGTTTCCTTGTCTAGGATCCGCTTCCCTCCTACTTAGTGAGAAGCAGGGAATCTTGTTTTGTCTTGTTCATGCAGTATCTCCGGAATCTAGCACATGCTAAACATTTAACAGGTATATGTAGAATTAATAATTGATTTGCTGCTGCTGCTGCTAAGTCGCTTCAGTCGTGTCCGACTCTGTGCGACCCCGTAGACGGCGGCCCACCAGGCTCCCCCGTCCCTGGGATTCTCCAGGCAAGAACACTGGAGTGGGTTGCAATTTCCTTCTCCAATGCATGAAAGGGAAAAGTGAAAGTGAAGTCACTCAGTCATGTCCGACTCTTCGAGACCCCATGGTCTGCAGCCTACCAGGCTCCTCCATCCATGGGATTTTCCAGACAAGAGTACTGGAGTGGGATGCCATTGCCTTCTCCAATCCATGGGATAGTCAGTGCCTAATCAATGTGCTCTGTGAATCTTTTATGTGGAAATAAGCACTATTGCTGCCCTGGCCTTGGCAGTCATTTCTCACAGTGATTTCAGGGGTGCCTGATGACTACGAACCTAAACCTTCCAATCCTAGTGTTACTGACTTTGGCCTTGGTGATACCTAAGCATTTCCCACTCTTCACTCTCTCCCCACATTGCAACCTGCTCCAGTGACCCACAGCATCTAGAAGATGTTTCAGTCTCCGTGTTGGCCATTGGCTTCCCCCAAACAGGCTATAACCACAAAATAGTGCAACATTTGGAGCCTAACAACTGTTCCTCTTTACCTAAATATTTGTTGGCATAGATGACCTAATTATAGATGGGGATTGATAGCAGTAATAATAATACAAATTATTACAATCAAATATTACTCAACCATCAAAAGAATGAAATGATGCCACTTGCAGCAATATGGATGGACCTAGAGATTATTATACTAAGTGAAGTAAGTCAGAAAAAGAAAGACCAATGTTGTAAATTAAAGCATATATATGGAATCTAGACACAGTACTGATGATCCTATGTGCAGGGCAGCAGAGGAGACACAGACATAGAGAACAGACTTTGGGACACAGAGGGGGAGTGTGGGATGACTCCAGAGAATAGCCCTGAAACATATACATTACCATATATAAAATAGAGAGCCAGTGGGAGTTTGATGTATGATGAAGGGCACCCCAAAGCTGGCGCTCTGTGACAACCTGGAGGCAAAGGGAGGTGGGAAGCGGGTTTGGGAGGGAGGGGACACATGTATGCCTATGGTTGATTCATGTTGAAGTATGACAGAGGCCATCACAATATTGTGAAGTAATTATCCTCCAGTTAAATAGATATTTTTGTTTAAAAAGAGAAAGACAAATATCATAGGATATCACTTATATGTGGAATCTAAAATACAGTACAAATCAAAATTATCTATGAAACAAAAACAGACTCACAGATATAGAGAATAGATTTGTAGTTGACAAAGGAATGAGGGGAAGGGGGCGGTAGGAAAGAGCATTTGGGATTAGCAGAGGCAAACTACTGTATATAGATTGGGTTAAACAAGGTCTTACTCTATAGTACAGGGAACTGTATTCAATATCTTGAGATAAACCATAATGGAAGAGAACATAAAAAAAAAGAATATATCTGTGTAACTAAATCACTTTGCTATGCAGAAGAAATTAACATGACGTTGAATATCAACTATACATTGATAAAATTTTTAAAAAATAAAGTTATTATTATTTTGAAAGTGCTTGATGTGTCAGGCTGTCAGCTGTGCACTCTATCTGTAGTAGTGTCTCCTTCAACACCCACAGCAGTCTCATCAAGAACGGGAGATGGGGGGCTTCCCTGGTCGTCCAGTGCTTAAGACTCTGTGCATCAAGTGCTCCCACTGCAGGAGCGCACGTTCAATCCCTGGGTGGGCACTGATATCCCACATGCCACGTGACACATGCTGAGTCACTTTAGTCGCGTCTGACTCTTTGTGATCCTATGGACTGTAACCCGCCAGGCTCCTCTAATCATGGGATTCTCCAGATAAGAATACTGGAGTGGGCAGCCATTCCCTTCTCCAGGGGATCTTCCTGACCCAGGCATTGAACCTGCAACTCTAACTGTGACAAGGCCAAAAACAAAACAAAGTAAAGGGAGATGAGATTCCTACTCGCTGGGCCATTCACACTTCTAGAAACAACTACCTGATCCAGTGGAAATGTAGTCTCTAAGCCATCTTATTAGGCAGATGTCAATGAAAATAATTTTAATGGCATTCTTGCATTAGGAAGAAGCCTTAATGGAAACACAATTTTGCCATAATTAGATTGAAATAGTTCAGCACTGTATACATAATCTGAACTGATCTTACTTAAGCTCAGCTAGTACATTGACAAGTCACTACTATAAGCTTTTAAGAAATGGATTTCTAATATTTGATTTTTCATAATGTTTATTCAAAATTTAATTTTACCATTAAAATTTGCACTATATGAGTCATTAAGGCTACACCTTTCTCATTACTGTAACAGGAAGACACATTCAAACAAAGGCATTTCAGAGCTCAGGGCTGACTAATGAAAGTCCACACCTAGAGGCTTTCTTTGAGCTGGTCAGGGCTTTCTGTTCTTGGTGAAGGGCACCTTCTTTCCCATGGATAGGAATGGTCATTTTACATCCATTTTAAAGGCTTGCTTTTCTATTATATCTTTTTCTTGGCCTCCTCTCCAGAGTCTATCTCTGAAAAATAGGCTTAGAAGCCCTTCTAATGAAGGGGAGAATGTCTCTGCTCAATGCCATTCCCAGGGAGACTTGACCTAAAATACATGGGGACAGGCACAGTGAGTAAACAGCTGGGAAACTTTTTCCACTGGACTGGGACATTTCCTATATTCTGTAGATGGGTAATTAGACTCTGGCTCAGATGACTTAATTGCGGCATTTTCAAGGGCTTTGCAGGGTCTTAGAGGCAGTGAGCCATGCGCCAGGACTCCGGAATGAGATGAGACACTCAGGTTAGTCCTTCTGGACCACATAACAAAGGCTTCTCAGCTTTTTTGCACCTCCAATTTCCTTGTCTCTGAATCAAAAGTAAACTGAGATGGTATCTTCGTGTGTCTTTGGAGGCTTAGTATTGAATTATGGATACTCAGATACAATACAATTCCTTGACACAAAATAAGCAATAAAGTCGTGGTCCTTCTTGTCCTGTCCTCATGACCTGCCACCAGTTTCCAACATAGACCAGTGCCCCTTCTCATGACTCAAATAAAGGTGAGGTTCTGGTGGTGTGGAAAGGGAGCAACCCCAATTATCTCCTCAACACGCCAGCGAAAGAGAGGTGAAGAATCATCTTGGGAGAAAGCCTCACCCAAAGAAGGAAAGAGAATTCCCTGAAATGAGTCCTTCATATCATACTTCTTTTCATTTGTGTATAAGAGAACTCTTGCTTTCCGATCCATTCACCCCGTGTCCTATTTCCCTTTTAAAAAGACTTTTATTGGAATATAGTTGATTTACAATGCTGTGGTTTTTCCTGCTGTACAGCAAAGTGGACCAGTTATACATATACGTAGATCTTTTAGGTTCTTTTCGCATGTAGGTCATTATGGAGTACTGAGTAGAGCTCCCTGTGCAGGTCCTTTTTGGCTGTCTATTTTATGTATACAAATGACCTTCTTTCTCAAGTTTTGTTTTTATTAAATGTCCCTCCATTCATGCTGATGCTTATCCTCTCGGCTTTCCCTTCCCACTTCCCCACACTCCCCACATCTTCTGCATAAGTAAGACCTGTCAGCCCAACCTCCAAGCCCCTATCTCCACCTCCACTGTTGCCCTCACCACCCAAATCACCATGATTTCCTTGTTGTGTTAATTCTCAGGACCCTTTTAGGTCCTGCTCAGTGGGTTTTCTCATTCTGTGCTTGCCCCCAACCCACAGCAAACAGGGCAACGCTTTAAATGTGTCAATCTGATCATCTGCCTTCCACCGCAAAGCCAATAACTCCCCATTGACCTTAGAGTAAAATTCTCTGCAGAAACGTAGACAGACCGCAGGCCTCAGTTCCTAAATTGTAACTCTAAGGGGAGGACAGTCCGGATTTAAATAAAAGTGGGAAAGACTTCAAGAACAATTTAGTCATGTGCCGTCAGAGGAAGTACAATGTCTGGACAGAACTGCTCACCTGAAGCACGAACAGGATCATTGTTGAGTCATGTCTGACTCTTTTCAACCCCAGGTGGTGAATAGTGGCAAAATAACAAGGCAGTGAACTTGAACAGAGAAGAAAAAATAAGGAGATGCAGCACACTCTGTCTGTTAGAGCAGATCTAGCTGCTACTCTCATGAGATTTGGCTAGGGATGCCTTAGATAAGTAGGGAATTCCCCCGTCACATCCCAGGCTGAGAGGTAGGTGGCTGCTTGGCTTGGTTTAGGGCTCATTGACTTCAGGGCTCCAGGTCCACAGCTCTGCAGTTCTTGCAGCCTCTCCCTCGTAACAGCGAAACAACGACAGGAGCTCAAGCTTCATGACCACCCGGTACAGTCAGAGGCAGGGGACAGAGGGCAATGCAGGACAGGCTGTTTTCCTCACTGACCATCCTCCTATTACAGAGAATCACTCCTTCCCAGAATTTCCCCAGCTGGTCCAGACTTTACCTTGAGTCTCTTTAGCCAAGACTGTCATAAAACCACTCCGGCCTTCTTGTCTGGCACATCATGTCTGAGATTAAGAATCTCTGCTCAAGACATGAATGAGGTTGAGGTTTTGTAACAGAGCCAAGAAAAAGGAGGGTATTGCCCAAACGGGTGGGCAGTCACCATGTCTGCACAGCATGCCAGAAAGGGAGAAGGAGAATCCAGTTTGGAAGAAGGCAGAATCCCCAAAGAACAAAATTCCTTACAAGGGAACGAATGCTTCGTTATGTCCTAATATAACATGTTATGTCCATAACAGTCCTTCCTATTATGGAAGGACTCATTAAGAACATGAATCAGGACAAAGAGAAACAGGCAGTAACTCAATGCAGTGCGGAAGCCCGAAAGGGCTCCTAAGCTAGATAAAGGGTATTAGTGAGGAAAAAAAAAAAAATGATGAGATTGGAAGCTTAACTAATAATACTGTGTTAGTATTACTTTCCTGATTATGATCATTGTACTGTGATTATGTAAGACATTAACATTTGGGTAAGCAGGGTCTGTGGAAATTCCTTATACTATTTCTGTAACTTTTTAGTGAGTCTAAAATTATTTCAAAATGAAAATTGAAAAATAAAAAAATTGTTCAGAACCAAGAAAATGAAAAGAGTAATATGAGATGGTGGAATGTTTCCTTGCTTTAGCTAAGAACATAAATTGATAAAATACTATTTGTAGCTTAATAAACAAAATAGGAATGACAAAGAATGGGATGGATAGGGCTAAAAATTTTATGAGTGATAATAGAAAAAAAGTTCTCTATAATCACAATGAACCATAATTAGAAAATTATTGCAAATATTTTAGATATAGAGAGCAAAAACTCACATATAGAAACGTTGCTAATTTCCTCCTCTTTCAAAGCAGGAGTCAGATATTGTACATAAATATTGATCATAAAAATAATATCCATAACAAAGGCTTTTTTTCTTTTTTTTAAATTTTATTTATCTTTACAATATTTTATTGGTTTTGCAGTATATCAAAATGAATCTGCCACAGGTATACATGTGTTCCCCATCCTGAACCCTCCTCCCTCCTCCCTCCCCATACCATCCCTCTAGGTCGTCCCAGTGCACCAGCCCCAAGCATCCAGTAAGGCTTTTATATTCATTTTAACTTTAGAAAAATTGTTTAGAAATGATCTGCTCTGTCAGATCATATTATATGAAGTTGAGCATTTCTTCATATTTTACTTCATTCTCTTTTTCTTTGATTAAATAAATAATTAAAATAAATGATCAAAATACTTTAATCCAATTAAAATGTCATAAATACTATGAGGCAATTTTTCTAAAGGCCTCTGTTTCTCTCTGTCTGGCTATCTATCTTTTTTCTGTCTACCTATCTATTTGTCTATCTGCCTATTTGTCTGTCTATCGATCTTGCTGTCAATCTTTCTGTCTGTGTATATGCAAAGATGGATGCTTTGAGTAGTGTTTACTGACTTCTTGGAACCCTGCTTGTTTGAGTTTGGTGGATTTCTATTACCTTTTTGTGCCACTCTGAATTTTTAAAATTCACAGTTTTTGAAGTGAGTGTGTGTTTTATTCCTAAAAACATTTAAAAGACTAGATGATTAAAAAAAACAAAAACAAGTTACATGGTTGGAGATGTGATAAATAATATTTCTGTGTGTTGCATGTTCCAACAAGAATAAAGCATTAGGATTTGAAGCAGTGATTGTTCCCACTGCCTACCGTCTGGAATGCCTTCTTATTGCCTTTCTTATTGTTCTGCCTCATTCTTTTCTCTGTTTAGCTTCTCTTCTTTTTAGACCCAATTCAAACAAGGATCTCTCTCTCTCTCTCTGTGTCTCTCTCTCAACGGCTGTGACATTTCATGTTATTAACTATCTTATATGATTGTAGTGGAACCTGTGTTGACGACCCATCTTCCCATTTTCACACTGTTAGGGCCAGGGCCACGTTCTTTGTAATTCCCATGCTCGTCACCATGCTTTGGGCATATTCTAAGCTTCATAATTGATCATCCTGCATTTGATAGGTGATTAGAAAGCTGGGAATGTCACCAAGGAGAACAGAAGATGCAAAATGAGTTTGAACTGAAACACCAGTAAGTATAAACATTTGGAGTTTATGGGAATATGGTGACAAAATTTCCTCATGTGCTTTCACCTGGAGGATGGATGAGACAAAAGAAAGTCCACAGACACACACCCTCAGGACTGAAAGGGTGTGCACAGTCTCAGGCACAGCAGGTGGGCATCCAAGGTTGGTGTATTTCCTCCAGGTCTTGTGGAAAAGCCTTGCTTGGAGGCACAGTGTGTTGGTCCATCAACAACACAGGAATCCATGCTCTGCAAGTGAGACTTCACATTGTCTCTGTTTTTAGCAAGTGGTCCTTAGGAGCAGAAACTGCAGCTGGGCAAACCAGAGCTTAAACCTCAGTTTCCTCGCTTCCTATTGAGCTGTCGTTTCCGTGTACTATGGGGCCAGCCCTCTTGGGACTCACCTTGTAGGCCTATTGTGAGGACAAAAACAAGACGGCAGCTGAAAGGCAATTACTCCAAGTCTGCACTAAGTAACGGCAGGTTACGGAAGACTGTAGCCCAGTAGTTACTGTTGTTGGCTAGCTCTTCATTGTTGCACTATACTTCTTGCGTTTGCGCATGCTCAGTTGTGTCCGACTCTTGGCGACCCCATCAACTGTAGTCCACCAGGCTCCTCTGTCCATGGGATTTTCCAGGCAAGAATACTGGAGTGGGCTGCGATTTCCTCTTCCAGTGAACTTTCTGACCCAGGGACCGAACTCAAGTCTCCTGAGGCTCCTGCATTGGCAGGCAAGTTCTTTACCACTAGTGCCACCTGGGAAGCCCTTCTGTTCCTTTTGCTTTAGGTTAAATTCACGAATCCTCCTGTGCCTCTGTTTCCCCAGGAATGAACTTGGGAATGACCTGGTCTTGTAGATATCAGGTGCCAAGAGAGCACAAACATTTCGTACCAGGAAGCTGCAGTCGGCTCCAGGCTGATGCTGGCGGGACGGCTGACCCTCTTTCCTACAGTCTTAGCTCCTTATCTCGACAACGAGCACCAAGGAGTTGGCCTTTCTTCCAGGGCTGCTTCTTGGTGGAGCTCATAGCTGATGATAAAGTGCTTGACAAACATGGAGTGCTGAATGGTATCTGGTTGGAACCAGAGGTGAGGCATTGATAAGGAGGAGGATGGCGACAGGTTTTCTGATACCCACCACAGGCCCTTATGAACACAGTCTTTCCTGGATATTGTCATGCAGTGCAATGCACCAGCAAGATTAATCACAAGAATAACCAGCATTTACTGAGAGCTTATTCTGTTCCAGACAGTGGAATGCCTGGTGGATTTGGGGCCACGAGCAGGTCATTTTTTTTTCATTTTTTTTAAACAATCCACCTTCTGATACAATTATTTTCAGTATAATCTTGAAATAAAACAAAGTGTATTAGTGGTCATAAAATACACCTGGGCCTTGGAAACTTTTTGTTTATTGAGGTAGAGTTGATTGGCAATATTGCGTTAGCTTCAAGAATTTGGAAAGTGATTTAGCTATATATATATTTTTTTATTTTTCAGATTATTTCACTGAAAACTTTTGATTAAATGTTATATATATAATAATGCCTGCAAAAGTAACAATAATACAGGGACTTCCCTGGCAGCCGGGTGGTTAAGACTTTGCTTTCAAATGCAGGGAGTGGTGATTCCATCTCTGGTCTGAGAGCTAAGATCCCACATACCTTGCGGCCAAAAAAATCAAAACATAAAGTAGAAGCAATTTTGGAACAAATTCAATAAAGACTTTTAAAATGGCCTGCATAAAAAAAATCTTAAAAAAATTAAAAAAAAAAAAGTAACAACAGTTTGGTTCAGTTCAGTCACTCAGTTGTGTCTGACTCTTTGCGACCCCATTGACTGCAGCATGCCAGTCTTCCCTGTCCATCACCAACTCCTGGAGCTTACTCAAACTCATGTCCATTGAATCAGTGATGCCATCTAACCATCTCATCCTCTGTTGTCCCCTTCTCCTCCTGCCTTCTATCTTTCCCAGCATCAGGGTCTTTTCAAATGAGTCAGTTCTTCACATCAGGTGGCCAAAGTATTGGAGTTTTAGCTTCAGCATCGGTCCTTCCAATATAAATATTCAGGACTGATTTCCTTTAGGATTGACTGGTTGGATCTTTTTGAAGTTCAAGGGACTCTCAAGAGTCTTCTCCAACACCACAG
The DNA here is from genome assembly GCF_003369695.1 of Bos indicus x Bos taurus. Classification (NCBI taxonomy): domain Eukaryota; kingdom Metazoa; phylum Chordata; class Mammalia; order Artiodactyla; family Bovidae; genus Bos; species Bos indicus x Bos taurus. Next base: position 41,782,090 of record NC_040088.1, on the reverse strand, counting down.
TTCAAAAGCATCAATTCTTCCATGCTCAGCTTTCTTTATAGTCCAATTCTCACATCCATACATGACTACTGGAAAAACCATAGCTTTGACTAGATGGACCTTTGTTGGCAAAATAATGTCTCTGCTTTTCTTCTGAGAAATCTGTATGCAGGTCAAGAAGCAACAGTTAGAACTGGACATGGAACAACAGACTGGTTCCAAATTAGGAAAGGAGTACTTCAAGGCTGTATAGTGTCACCGCTTATTTAACTTATATGCAAAGTACATCATGCAAAATGCTGGGCTGGTGAAGCACAAGCTGGAATCAAGATGGCCAAGAGAAATATCAATAACCTCACACATGCAGATGACATCACCCTTATGGCAGAAAGTGAGGAGGGAAGAGCCTCTTGATGAAAGTGAAATAGGAGAGTGAAAAAGCTGGCTTAAAACTCAACATTCAAAAAACAAAGATCATGGCATTCGGTCCCATCACTTCATGGAAAATAGATGGGGAAACAGTGGAAGCAGTGACAGACTTTATTTTGGGGGGGGGGCCCAAAATCACTGCAGATGGTGAAATTGAAAGACACTTGCTCCTTGGAAGAAAAGCTATGACTAACCTAGACAGCATATTAAAAAGCAGAGACACTACTTTGCCAACAAAGGTCTGTCTAGTCAAAGCTATGGTTTTTCCAGTAGTCAGGTATGGATGTGAGAGTTGGACTATAAAGAAAGCTGAGTGATGAAGAATTGATGCTTTTGAGCTGTGGTGTTAGAGAAGACTCTTGAGGGTCCCTTGGACTGCAAGGAGATCCAACCAGTCAATCCTAAAGGAAATCAGTCCTGAATAACTCTAATACTTTGGCCACCTGATGTGAAGAGCTGACTCATTAGAAAAGACCCTGATGTTGGGAAAGACAGAAGGCAGGAGGAGAAGGGGATGACAGAGGATGAAATGGTTGGATGGCATCACTGACTTAATGGACATGAGTTTGAGCAAGTTCTGCGAGTTGGTGATGGACAGGGAAGCCTGGCATGCCTCAGTCCATTGGGTCGCAAAGAGTCGGACACGACTGAGTGAGGAACTGAACTGAGTCTCTCCTCTCTGAGACTTCACTCATGACCAGGGTTGCTGCACTGTCTCCAGAATACACACATTACCATTGTATAGCAATAACTCACATTTTCATTGTTTGTGTAGGTCTTCTCTTCTTCCTCCTTTTTTTCTTTTTAAAATAAATTTAGTGGTTTTGTTATTTTATCATCTTTATTTGAAAAATGTTTCATAACTGCAATTTATCAAGCTTATTGAAAAAGTACAGAAATCAGTTAAACGAAAGCATGTGCTCACTATCCAGGTCTTCATTTGTATGTATGGATTAAATAAAATAGTATAAAACCTCAATTTTCATCTCCACCTTTCTTCCAAGATGCAACTATATCAGTATATTTCTAATTAAGTCTAAATTACTTAACATCTCTGTACCTTTTCTAAGTGAAAAAAAAATACCTGAGGATGTTTTAAGTAACTATTATGAATTACTCTGTCTTTATTACAATTTTCTAGAGATAGATTATATATGATAAAAACAAAGTCATGCTTATTATTTTCAGAGGATGTAGTAAATGTTTCAGCTTATTTTATCCCTTTGTGTTTTTTTTTGCAGTTCAGAGTGCATTTGGGAAGGCACAAATGATCTGAATTCCTGGCTCCCTGAGAGATGCTGTAGGATTTAAGATGGCAGGCATCTCAATCCATATTTGAGAATATGTGTTTCAATGAAGAACCTGAATGTGCCAGCCAGACTGTAAAAGAAACATATCAACTGCTTCCTCTGTAAAGACTATTAAAAGCACAGAAAGTAGGGAACACTAATAGAAAAGTTCCAGAAAGGCTTAAGAGCACAGCTTAGAAAATATCACATAAATGACTACTTTGGATTCTCTGTGGAGTCTCTTGCAAGTAAGGGAAGCCATTGAGCTGTTCACATGTTTTTGTTTTTACTGCTGTAACCTAGTCATTAAAATTTCCCAGGGAGCCTCTGCTCAGTGGCACATGAACTGAGAGCAGAAAAGGCCCTCTTGTCTATCACCCCCACATGTCAATGTTTGGGAGCTATAAATCGGGATGTTCTAAAAGCTTCTCTTTCCCTGACATAATCCCAAGTGTATCCATTATACCTGTGGAATCATCTTCCAGGGATGTAGTGCCATCTTGTTCACATACCTCAAGGCAAACTTCTTCCAGGAATCCAGTCCCTTCTCCAAAATATAGGGGGAAAACTCCATTTTGTCTAAATCTCTTTAAATCATCAGAGTCTTTGTCTGTCAGCCTGATGGTCCATTATTCTTTCCAGCTTAGATTTTAAGACCCTACAAGAGGTAACGTCAGCTGGTCGACTGTCACGTATATAACATACCAGTGACACACAGGACAGGTTGGGTAGGTTTAGTCCCGTAAAAACCAACAGAAAATCACTGGTGTTCAAGTGGAGGTTCATTCCATTCATGTTGAATGATTCTGATACAAAACAAATTTTTTTTCAGTGACAAATATTAGGCTCCCCAGTTCTCTCAAGTAACTGACAAACATAAATTTCACTTTTCAGTTGTTTCCCTGGGGTTGAGCCACAAAGTCGAAGGCTTTGCAGCAAAGGTGACCCATGGAGCCATTACTCACTGGGCAAATAACCCTATCACAGGGCAAGAGAGTAACCTTCACGTCCACCACTCCCAGAGCTGCCCCGCCTCCCAAACAGAAATGGAAAAAGGGACCCAAGTGCTGCGTCAAAGACATTAGTTCTTGGTGTTTGTGTAATTTTTTTATGTGTTAGTTTTTTGCAATAAATGTCAAGTTCTGGTTGAGTTGAACATGTGCAAGTAGGTAGCAGGGGTACAAGGGAGATGAGAAAAAGACAAAGGCACACAGAGTAGCTGGAGCTGATCCTGAATAAAGGATAAAATCAAATTTTAAAGGAGTGTGTGTGTGTGTGTGTGTGTAAGTTTGCTTGGATCTCAACAGAAGCAGAATATCAGATTTTCTTCATTTCCACCAAAGACAAAACAACAAGGAATTGACAAGTCATTTCTCAAAGGATTAGGGTTCATGACAAAGGATCACCCTGATGGTGGCTGTGCTGCAAACACTCCTGAGATGGTTACCCAGGAGAGTTGGGGAATTTCTCTTCCTGGGGCCACATTCGGGGTCAGGGGAGGGGTAGAGAGATGCCCCTAGATGATTGGTACAGTCTTGGCCTTGAGGGCACGACAAAGCATTCCATCCACTCCCTCCTAGGGTCCCAACCCCACAAAGCAGAGCAAACCTCTGGTGCCTGGATAGGTGACATTGTGGACAGTGTTTATCTTTCTAGGAGGCCTCCAGCTGATGTTGTAACCAGGGCAGAGTTGAAGCGACAGAAAGTCCTCTTGACGGAGGCTTGGGTTGAGCATCCACCCGATGTCACTCTTCAGAGAAGCCCGTCTGCCCTTCCAAAGGCTCTCCATCATCTTGACAGCATTCTTGGTCAGCAGGTATTATTATGATAATACCTTGAGTTTATTTAGCGCCCAGCACCCTTTCAGGCGAGGTCAAAGCCAGTTGGGCAGTCAGTCAACAAAAGTGATTGAAGTCTCTTGGTGTTTAGAGCTGTGTATTAAATCACTGTCAAGCCCCCACCAGCCCCATCCTCACCACACACCAAATGTACCTCGGGGCCTGCCGGCCTGAGCCCACATGGCCGCCTGCCCCCCAGGCTTCACCCCATCTCATTCTCACTTATCGGCTTTTATTGACTCACGTTTACTTAGCGTTTGTACAGACCTCTCTACATACACACTTGGAGATTTCTCCCCTGCACATTCTCTCTGTGTCTGACAAGCCACAAATATCCTCTCTAGCTGCCTAAGCTGCCCACGTAGTTAAAAGCAGGAAGCACAGAATGCCCAGAAACGAAAAAGAGCAAACTGGCAAAGAAGTTAACTTGCTGTTTTAAGCCAAGAAAAGGAGAAGGCTGCTTTCTGAGAGCCCGTCTGTCCACCCGTGAGTGGACGGTGGACTTTGGCCCACATGCTCTATCTTTCACTGCTTCTTTCATGGGATAACAGGAAAGGGCCGGTCTGTGGGGGAAGGAATGCAGGTTGTGAGACTTTTCAAATGACACAGGAAATACAATTGCCCCAAAATGAGACAATTGAGCTGGGCAAAAAAAAAAAAAAGAAATTGTCACCAGTCATACATAGTCAAAGGACATCTGTTTCCATTTTTACGAACTTCTACTCCATCCATTCTTCCTCCATGTGTGTTTCCTATGTTTTTAATTATTTTTTATTGGAGATAGTTGCTTTATAATTCTGTGTTAGCTTCTACTCTACAGCAAAGTGAATCAGCTGTACATATACATATATTTCCTCCTTTTTGGATTTCCTTCCCATTTAGGTCACTGCATAGCACTGAGTAGAGTACCCTGAGCAATACATAGGTTCTCATTTGTTACCTGTTATGTATAATATCAATAGTGTGCATTTTTTGGTGTAACTAAAATTGTGTTGTTCAAAACAAATTATTTTATGTACATGTCATAACATGAAGTAAATGGTCAAATTTTGGATGGCCCTTTGAACTTCTGTATTTTTCCACATATAATGTGGATAGGATGCCTGTTACATTTCTAAAGCTGTGCTCCAAGAAACATTGGTGTTAACCAAGCAATATTCAAGTGCCATGTTGAAAAAGCATTCAGTTTTATGACAAATCACAAAATGCCAAATAGAAATTGATTTCATTTCATGAGAGGCATGCATTACTTTTGTTTTTGTGTGTGTGTGTGTGTGTGTTACTTTTCTAAGTAAGTTGTCATTCCTTTTCACGTAAAGAATATTGTTTTTCTGGAGTTCTGAGATTAGTCATTGCCATGAACTGTGAGTGGCCAAGAGTGGCCTCTATGTCGGGTTTTGAGATTCTCAGGTAAAACACCATCTGAATCCAGACAGTTCTGGGCTGGAGTGGGAATGCTGGAAAGTCTTCCAGGACAAAGTTTCCCTGTCCTTATGACCCTTTGTCATTCCAGACAGCAGGAATCAGCAAGAAGAAGGGACAGGCTGGTCCCTGCCAGAAAAAATCAGATTTAAAAATGACTATTGATCAAAATCATTAGAAAATTCCAAGACCTCATTCTAATCAGTCTGTGTTTATTTTTCTATCTTCCATTAACAGAACTGTCAAGGGTGGGGGTGCTCCAGCTCTGTGTCTCATTATTTTAATACTTGGGATGTGAGAGCCCCCCAGGGAGTGGAGAGGGTGCCAGGAGCTCCAGGCTGGGGATGCGAGGACCAAGTCGGATGCATGAGAACTTGGGCAGTGATGAGCTCTCCTTTCACTTTGACCCCTGAAAATGGCAAGAAAAAAACCATTCTTGGAAATAGTTTTGTCAAAAGAAAAGGAACATACAAATAGTCCTTGTTGTTTATTAGCAGTAATGTAGCTTTCCCAGTTTGGGATACTTAATACTAAATTTGGAGAACTAACTTGGAATTTTATTTGTTATACACCAACATTTAAAGAGATTCAAAGCCCTAAAATTTACTTCAGATAGTCCCTGTTGTTAGAAATAAGTAATCAGGACTACCCTCGCCATCCAGGGGTTAAGACTCAGTCTTCCAATGCAGGGTGTGCAGATGTGATCCCTGGTAGGACAGCTAAGGTCCCGTATGCTGCAGGGTGTGGCCAAAAGTTATAAAAAAGGGAAGAAAGGAGTAATTAGCATTTTCACTGTATAGTAAGCTTTCTCTGTGACACAGTGTAAATCCCAGGCCTGCCTACTTTACTTATCAATGTGTTTTTTCACTGGACAGATGTTTATTGAACACCTGCTGTGGGTTATAGATTGCTTTCCTTCTTTATATATATATATATATATATATATATATTCTATTTTATTTAAATTAATTCATTTATTTTAATTGAAGGATAATTACTTTATGATATTGTGAGAGTTTTTGCTTCTTGGGAGACAGATCTGAGACAGAGTTTATCATGAATAATGCTCATTAGGGAGCAGGCTCAGGACTGATCCCCCATGGCAGGAAGGAAATGGGGTAGGCAGAAGGAGGAGCTAAGGTCAATGCAGGCTCAGCCAACCCCAGAGGGATCAAACGGCTAGAGTGGCCATTCAGATTGGTCTCTGAATGGCTTTGTACTCCCATGAGCAGCAGTTACTGGGTCTCCCTGGGAATGACTATGACCTTGGACTGGGCAGCTCCCTGCAGGGTCCCCTGGGTGTATTTATTAGGGTAGCTTAGTGAGCCATTCAAGTGAACCAGCTTAGTGAGCTGACCAGAAGTGTATTTCTCTCTCCTATAACTGTCCTCAGGGGATTAGCCTATGTGGTAGGACCAGGTTCTTTCTGTCTTGTTCCTGTGTCATTCCAAGGTCATTGTCAAGAGCAGTATGGTCAAAGTTCCACTGCTGCTATGGTCAGGTTTCAACAGTGGAAAGGCAGAGCGCAGAGTGTGCAGCCCGAGGCCAAGACCCAGCACCATGCTCATCCCTTCTGCTCTGGATACACATAGCTGCAAAGTATCCTGGAAACATAATTCAGCAGGAGTCCTTGAGTCTAGTCACAGCTCCATCACTGTGGAAGAAAGGCAAATGGCACTGCTGACAGCAGCGATCTTGGTGACAGGGGTCAGAGCAGCCTCCAGAGTTGCTGTGACTGGATCCTGTGGGGATTTTCATCTCACAGATGGTATGCTTCCTGCAGATCACAGTGGTACAGCCGTGCCTGGACCCTGCTTGTCCTGGTACTAACTGCTTAGCTTTGAACTTGCTCTTGCTTGGTTCCACCCCAGAGTTTGTTGGTCTGGGTCCTAACTGGAACACTGGGGTTTTTAAAGCTTTCCAAATAATTTTTGGTACCATCAAGATTAATGGCAGCTAGTTTAGCAGAAGTTAAATTCTGGATCAATTAGGTGTGTGTGTGTGTGAGTGTGTGTGTGTGTGTGTGTGTGTGTGCATGTGTGAGTATAAGCAATTTTCTCCTCATATTTGGTTAACGGCTCAGGTGAAATGGCCGTGAAGGTGGATCTGGCTCTAGATAAGCCTTGATTCAGAAACAGAAATAAAGTCATCCAAACACAGTCCCTCTCACTCTCCCTGCCTCCCCCTCTATCCCTGCCCTCAACCCCTCTGTCTCTCCTCCATGTCTGCCCTCTCCCAGCCTGGCTATGACAGTAAGATGCTATCAGCCAACCTCCTCTTCAGATCTAATCCAGCAGGAACATAGAAGGGCTTTCCTTTTATCCTGGTTTGTTTGCAATCAGAGATGCCATATATAGAAAAGAATGAATGTGATGCATGTGTATAATTGAAAGTGTACTAATAAAACCGAGTCTTATCCTTCCAGCACACAGGAAAGGAGACAGAACATCATTCCCACTTTAGACACCCCTCTCTGCAACCATTCTCCCATCCCATCCCCGACTCAGAGCACACAAGAGACACAACTAATCTGTTGCCTACTTATGTGCTGTTTTGACTTTATGTAGATGGACTCACTGACTACATTGACTAGGCTAAAATCTGTGACTGTGTGGATCACAACAAACTGTGGAAAATTCTTCAAGAGATGGGAATACCAGACCACTTTACCCGCCTCCTGAGAAACCTGTATGCAAGTCAAGAAGCAATAGTTAGAACTGGACATGGAAAAATGGACTGGTTCCAAATTAAAAAAGGAGTATGTCAAGGCTGTATATTGTCACTTTGCTTATTTAACTTATATGCAGAGTACATCATGCAAAATGCTAGGCGGGATGAAGCACAAGCTGGAATCAAACTTGCCAGGAGAAATATCAATAACCTCAGATATGCAGATGACACCACCCTTATGGTAGAAAGTGAAGAGGAACTAAAGACCCTCTTGATAAAAGTGAAAGAGGAGAGTGAAAAAGCTGGCTTAAAGCTAAACATTCAAAAAACTATGATCATGGCAGCCAGTCCCATCACTTCATGGCAAATAGGTGGGGAAACAATGGAAACAGCAACAGACTTAGTTTTCTTGGGCTCCAGAATCACTGTGTATGGTGATTGCTGTCACAAAATTAAAAGACACTTACTCCTTAGAAGAAAAGCTATGACCAACCTAGACAGCATATTAAAAAGCAGAGACATCACTTTGCCAACAAAGGTCCATGTAGTCAAAGCTGTGATTTTTCCAGTATTCAGGTGTGGATGTGAGAGTTAGACCATAAAGAAGGCTGAGTGCCAAAGAATTGATGCTTTCAAACTGTCACGCTGGGGAAAACTCTTTTAGAGTCCTTTGGACAGCAAGGAGATCAAACCAGTCAATCCTACAAGAAACCAACCCTGAATATTCATTGGAAGTGTTAGGGGAAGCACACTGATTGAAGCCACCTACCCTGGCCAGCCACCATAGTAACCATTTGCATGAGTTGTTTTATGACAGGAGATCTTGATAAGGAATAGGGAACTAATAAGCCACCACCAACCGGAAGAGTTCGGGAAAGGTCGAAAGGAGACACCGCGTGTCCGTCCACTTCCCAGAATCCCTCTCGCTAGCATCCATCTTGGCTGAGCGATGTGTGCACCACCAGGAAAGACTCTGAATTAGAATGACTGGCCAAAGACTACCCAGAAACTAATCCCATCACCATAAAACCCGAGACTGCGAGCCACCCGGCAGAGCAGTTCTTCTGGGTTCCCTTACCCTACTGCTCTCCACCTGGGTGCCCCCTTTCCCAAGAAAATCTCTTACGTGGTCAGCACATGTGTCTCCTTGGACAATTCATTTCCGAGTGTTAGACAAGAGCCAAGTTTTGGGCCCTGGAAGGGGTCCGCCTACCTGCAACAGAAGGACTGATGCTGAAGCTGAAGCTCCAATACTTTGGCCACCTGATGCGAAGAGCAGACTCACTGGAAAAGACCCTGATGCTGGCAAAGATTGAGAGCAGGAGGAGAAGGGGATGACAGAGGATGAGATGGTTAGATGGCATCACTGATTCCATGGACATGAGTTTGAGCAAATTCCAGGAGATCGTGAAGGACTAGGAAGCCTGGTGTGCTGCAGTTCATAGAGTTGCAGGGAATTGGACATGACTAAGCAACTGAACAGAGAAGGCAATGGCAACCCACTCCAGTACTCTTGCCTGGAAAATCCCATGGGCAGAGAAGCCTGGTATCCTGCAGTCCATGTGGTCGCTAAGAGTCGGACTATGGCAACCCACTCCAGTGTTCTTGCCTGGAGAATCCCAGGGATGGGGAAGCCTGGTGGGCTCCCATCTATGGGATTGCACAGAGTCAGACACGACTGAAGTGACTTAGCAGCAGCAGCAGCAAGCAACTGAACAACAAAAGATGGACTCATATATATTCTTTTATAAGTGATTCCTTAACACAAAGGGGTGCTTCTCAAATTCACCCACACTGATACATCTCTCTATAGTTTCTTTTCATTATTATATACTATTATATTGTATGAATTTACCTCAATTTGTTATCCATTCTCTATTTTGTGGACATTTGGATTTCATATTCTTTCCCTATTATTATTAATGCCACTTGGAAACATTCTGATACGAATTTCTCCAAGGCACTTTACAAAAAGTGGACTTACTGGGATGTAGGAAAGCAATAGACATATGACTGGCAATCATTTTTGGAAGGATATAAACCTTCAAAAAAATGCATAATGACTTAGGAGAACCTTAGATTTTCAACAAATGTATGTAATAGTAGGGACAGTTCCCGTGGAGCTTTGTGTGGGAAGAGGTGGATACACCTCCCAACAGCCTAGGAATGGTATTTAAAGAAAAGATGCTCTTTGTTTTGAACCAAACGTCCTCCAGTCTGTGAAGTAACTCCACAGCACTCACCATGTATGAGAAGGCATAATAGGGAATTACCACAATGACACAAGGTCATATTTACTCAGCTATTTGAAGAACGCTATAGCTGAATCTTTGCTAATTAGATTCTTAATTCATGAAAAATATTTTCAGAGGATTTAATGATCTGGATAAAGCAGAAGTGCAATATGTGGCTCACACATTTAAATGGCTCCTTAAAAATTGAGGGGGATGGGTCTGGGACATTTGTGTCACCCCAACCCATTTGGCCTCCCAAAATCAGAACTGTGCCCTCAACTTCTATACTTCTATCCTATCAAGTACTAGGGACTCCACTTGAAATAAGTAATTTGGAAAAAAAAGAAACTGTCTCTGTGCTATTTTATGGTTTAATGGAGTTGTATCAGCCCAAATAACTTTCCTTTAATTGGATTTGCTGGAGAAAAACAAAGGGAGGGGAAGGAAGAGAGAAGAGATGAATTCTTACAAGTGATCTTTTTATTTCATAATTAAGGCAGGTTTTCCCTTGAATGTTTGGAATCCTGCCTCTAGTTGTTTTTATAGGGAAAAAGAAAGAAACCAGGGAATTTCAGACAAGGGTGAAATTTGCCACCTCTCTGTGGACAGTGACCTCTCTGGGGTCAGCAATTGTATCTTGTGTGTCCCTGTCTCTCCAGGGGGTGGACAGAGAGAGCCAAGGAGGAACTGGTCCATCTGGGCTGTGCTTCATTTGATGGCATTTGGATGCTCTTCAGAGGAGACAGACTTCGAGCATGTTTCCAAAGGAAAATGAGCCCAGAGAAATGGGGTTTAATTAGAACAAAAGAGCTTTGGATGGGGATAAGACGTCCGTTTGTCAGAGCATGGAATGTTGGAATGAGTACGTGACTGAGTTGCCATTGTTAGTCACAGAAAGGAACAGGGCTGTCTGTCCCTTTGTCCAGAGGGTGGCAGGAAGGAGTGATCCGTGTGTGGTTGTCCTGGCCAGGGTGGTGTGGTCCCTCCAGACGGTTTCGTTTCCTGAGGCATCTAAGAGTGTCCTGCATGAGCTCCCTATTAATTCACTGCAGAAGCAATAATGTTTTTCTGCCTCTTGACCTTCTAAACACCATCCTCTTCCCAATTCTCATGCATCTATAAAATGTGTCACCCCCAGGCATTTTTATGCTAATGCAGTTGTTAATGGTGCTAGACAGGAAATATTTCCTTCTCCTTCACAGACTGTTTAGAGCTCCCTCCAAGATAAAAAGCTACCAATGAGATACACACACACCCTCCTACATCTATACGTTTATTTTAGGTAACGTGTGTGTGTGTGTGTGTGTGTGTGAGTTGCTTGTTTATGTGTCTGCTCCTTTGTGAACCCTTGGACTGTAGCTGGCCAGGCTGCTCTGTCCATAGAATGCTCCAAGCAGGAATACTGGAGAGGATTGCCATGCCTTTTTCTGGGGGATCTTCCAGACCCAGGGATTAGAACCCAGGCCTCCTGCATTGCAGTCAGATTCTTTACCATCTGAGCCACAAGTGAAGTCCCTTGTGTGTGGTGTGTGTGTGTGTGTGTATGTGTGTATACCTTTGATATCAAACATCTATCTATCTTTAGATTTCTAAGATTTCTAAGATTGATGAGCCTATAGTCAGTAGGTCGTAATTTAGGAGTCAACTGGGCTAAATGTGGTCAACTCAGTTGTTTGTTTTTGTTTTTTTTTTTTTTGTGGGCATGAAAAATGATTTCTTTCATCCTCTGTCATGCAGTTTAATGAATCACACTTGTTGATTAAACTTGCTGTCTGAATGATTAAATTGATAAGCTAACCATTTATTTCAATCTTATTATCAGGTGAAAGAGCATAAGGAAACAGCATCGTTTGGTGATCTGAGGCGATGCTGACTAGCACTCGGCTGTGGCCTGGAGGTGGCAGGAGCCGCTCTGGGATTTTCTTGCTCACTGATCCAGGAGATGTCCTTTCCTCCTATGCATTTATATACAAATATATGAAGATGGGAAAGTGAAGTCGCTCAGTCATGTCCTACTCTCTGTGGCCCCATGGACTGTAGCCCACCAGGCTCCCCCATCCATAGGATTTTCCAGGCATGAATACTGGAGTGGGTTGTCATTTCTTTCTCTGGGGGATCTTCTTGACTCGAACCTGGGTCTCCAACATTGTAGGCAGACTCTTTACTATCTGAGTGTGAGGATGGAGAAGAAAAATAAAATTATCGTTTGGAGTTAGGTCTTCTGCATTAATTCTGGTCCTCTCTAAGGAAGCATCCTCGGGAAGACAGGCTGTGTGCCAACCTCTTCTTGCCACAAATCCTCATCATAATTACTTGTTGTCCTACAGCTCTGCAGGCTGGAATCGGGGCTGGCAGGGGACCATCAAACAAAGTGCTGGCGTGTTTGGCAGGGTCTGGGATGTGAGTACACATGCTGCACAGAGGCCAGCTGGGCACTGCCACCTGTCCCTCCTGGTGGCGTTGTTTGCTTGGGGCACCCTCAACTTTGAGGGTGACTAGATGCTGCTGCAGAGAAAAACGAAGCCTGGCAAAATGTTCTGACATCATGAAGGTTTTAGCAATTTGCCTGGTTATTTTGCTTCTTTGGTGACCTTTTACACTTGAATATTTTCTCTTTCTCAAATATTCATTTTCAACTCTCCATAAACACTGTGATTTTTAGAGTAGATTATTAATCTTAAGGTAGAACATTCAACTAAAGGCTGGGAGTAGGTTTCACTCAGTCCTACAAAGGAATCTTCACTTCGGTCAATGGAAAGACAGAAAGTTCCGAGTGTGAGGTTTCTGAAATCTTGCCCTCTTCTTGTAAAGCTTCCTTGATTTTTAGTCATACTGAAATTCCTGCTCTGGAACCTTTATTTTCTTTAGTTTATCTAGAAAGACCTTTATCAGGGAGGATGAAAACTATGGTCCAGCAGGGAGACTTCCCTGGTGGTCCAGTGGTTACGATTCTGTGCTTCTAATGCAGGGGGTGAGAGTTTGATCCCTGGTCAGGGAAATAAGAGCCCACATGCTGCATGGTGCAGCTAGTAAAGGAAATAAAGCAAAGAACTGTGAGCCAGGAAATGAGGTTTGAGTGCTGGAGCCATGGAAGTTTGAGGCTTATCTGACTTGATTCGTGTTCACTGCTGAGTTGAGAACTCAAATATGAGAAATGTGAGGAGGCTCACGTCTCCTCTGATATTTCCCACCTTCTAGTTGGAGAACACGTGTAATCAGAAGTCCAGGTCCCTTTCTCGAGGATTAGATACAAGACGACACCTATACAATTCTTTCTTTTTTATACAATGTGTTTTTAACTGGCACAATAATATGCTCTTTCAGCATAAGTTTAGAAAGCATCACCACCATTCTTGACACTTAAAGCTTAAAATGTGAAATATAGTTGTATCTTCTATTGCTCTTTCTCTTTAGTCACTGAGAAATTCTTAAACAAAACACTTTCCCTTATTTTCCAAGAGTTTTATTAAAGGTGTGTGTGTGCATGTGTGCATGCTCAGTTGTGTCCAACTCTTTGTGACCCATGGACTATAGCCCACGAGGCTGCTCTGTCCATGAAATTTTCCAGGCAAGAATACTGGAGTGGGTTGCCATTTCCTTCTCCAGGGATCTTCCCAACCCAGGGATCAAATCTGAGTCTCTTGCATCTCCTGGACTGGCAGGTGGATTCTTTACCACTGAGCCACCTGGGAAGCCCCCTTTATTTAAGGTGAAAAAGGCCAAATGATGAATTGAATCATCTGTACTGCAAGGGTGTGAAATAAATCCAGTTTTGCTTGAAGGTACACAGTTTCACGGAGAAGGCAATGGCACCCCACTCCAGTACTCTTGCCTGGAAAATCCCATGGACAGAGGAGCCTGGAAGGCTGCAGTCCATGGGGTTGCTGAGGGTTGGACACGACTGAACGACTTCACTTTCACTTTTCACTCATTGGAGAAGGAAATGGCAACCCACTCCAGTGTTCTTGCCTGGAGAATCCCAGGGACAGGGGAGCCTGGTGGGCTGCTGTCTATGGGGTCGCACAGAGTTGGACACGACTGAAGTGACTTAGTAGTAGTAGTACACAGTTTCAACTGAATTTTTTTAACATTCTGTTTTTACTTAACATAATCATTTATTCCTGGAAGGAAACAGAAGTGAAAATGTGCCCTGCTCTGAAAATGGATGTGACAACTGTCCATTCACAGCTGCTTCCAACAAGTTTCATTTCTGTGTAAATGGATTGAGGAGAAATCCTGAAGCTTTCTATGACTGTGGATCCCAAAGTATGATTTTTACAACATTCATTCCTGAGTTGTAAATTACCTGTTACTTAAAGAAGGATTCTATGGTTGAATATCAACCAAGATTAAAGAGTTTCCTTGCTGCCCTGGAATTGCTGGGGACCAGGATGTGTAAGTGTGTCTGTGACTGCCCAGAAGGGGCCACAGCATCCCCCACGCACATGCCAAATAATGTGACCACCCCTGCCCCCAGGTTATGTGGTACCACTTCAGAGAACATGCTTTGGGGAAAATGAATTTGTACGTATTGTGGCTCCTTTGGTAAAGAATCTGCCTGCAATGCAAGAGACCTGGGTCTGATCCCTGGGTCGGGAACACCCACTGGAGCAGGAAATGACTACCCACTCCAGTATTCTTGCCTAAGAAATCTCATGGACAGAGGAGCAAGGCGGGCTCCAGTCCATGGGGTTACAAGAGTTGGACATTACGAAGGGACTAACACTTTCTCTTTCACTAAACCACAATGCAATTTTATCTCCATAGACATAACTTCTACTTTACTTTTATTTTCACATTTTTACTCTTTCATGGTCTTCTTCACATTCAAAACTAAATTTCCTCAGAACTATTGGTAGGCTGTAGCAGTGTCAGTCAGAAGCCTGTACTTTGTAGGTCAGGACTCTCAGATGGAGGATCCACCCATGCATCTGGGATTCGGAATGTGAAGGAAGCTTCAACTTAGATGAAAACAGGCTCTCTCACTAAAGACACTTCTCTTTGGAAATTTTTATTTAATCACTTGTCTTCAAGTCTTTGCGTGCACTGTATTATTAAGCAGATATTTTTCTTTAAAAAAAATTATTTATTTGACTCTGTCAGGTCTTCGTTGTGGCATGCAGGCTTAATTGCTCCACGCTGCATGTGGGATCTTAGTTTGCTGATCAGGGATTGAACCTGCAGCCCTTGCATTGCAAGTCATATTCTTAACCTCGAGGGAGGTCTCCATAGCAGATGTTACTCTTTGGGCTTGAACAGAGAGGGAAACAAAGCAGAAGGCATTTAAACTATAACTGTAACTCACCAAAGAGATTTCAGAAGAGTTTGATAGAGAACGAACTTATGGTTGCCAAGGGGGAAAGATGGGGGAAGGGATAGTTAGGGTGTTTGGGATGGACATGAACATACTGCTACATTTAAAATGGATAACCACCAAGGACCTACTGTATCACACAAGGAACTCTGCACAATGTAATGTGGCAGGCTGGGTGGGAGAGGAGTTTGGGGGAGAATGGTTACATGTATATGTATGGCTGAGTCTCTTCGCTGTTCACCTGAAACTATCTCAACATTGTTTGTTAATCGGCCATGCCCTGATAGAAAATAAAAAGATTTTTAAAAAAAGAAGTGGGGGTAGCATAACGGGATTTCAGGGAGAACTAGAGAAAGCAGCACGAAGATACAGGGGATTGCAGGAGGCTGTGACCTAGTAAAGATGCTTGCCTGTGTTGAGTGTACCTCACCTTGCCCTGACATAGGAAACATGCCTCAGTGAAGATGGATTTGGAATAACCTGTAAGCAAAATGACTGTGTGGTTTATGAAAAAAATATGGAAAAACTGAAAAACAAAATAAATAGCATGCATCTGTTGACTGTTTGCTGTAGCTCACGTGACCTCCTCAGCGTGGGTACCACAGCCTCACACATTTAGTTAGGTAAATACGAGATACATGGGGGCCAAAGATGTCTCCGGAAGAGGACCTCTGGCATCAAAACCCAAAGATCACATCATTCCTAACTTGAGCACCAAAGGCTCTGATTTCATTTCTAAGCTTTCCTTGTTGTCTGTAAATGGGTTCATTGGGTATTTCCCAGACATTTAATCTCAATGGGCTGGTTTACATCCCCATTGCATTTCCAGGAAAGGCTGCTCAGTGCACACTCTGCCTCCCTCATGCACAGCACCTTAAGTGGGTCCCAGGAGCAGGGACAGAGAGAGATGCTGGGATGCCCAGGATTCATGGAGGAGGGGAGGTCATGAAGAAGTGATGCTGCCTCAGGAAGGGAAGGAGTAGGCACAGGTGTGGTCTCAGGGCAGGTCTAAGCCAAAGAGCAAAGCAGCTGAAAGGGATGGAGAACATTGAGGTTAGGATCTCTTTGAGGAGGTGACAGATAAGCAGGGACCAGATGATGTGAATATCTGGGCAGAGAGCATTCCAGACCAAAGAGGCAACATATGCAAATGCCCTGAGGTGAGCACCTGCTTGGTATGTCCGAAGATCAGCAAGGAGACCAGTGGGGCTGGGAGAGAAGGAGGCAGAGAAGAGCACAGGGGGATGGGACAGAACAGTGTCCAGGGCACAGAGACAGCAGGGCGAGCTGGGTCTTGGTGGGAAGGAGCCCCACTCCAGTCACTGAAGAGCTCAGGTCGCTTGAGGGGCCCTTGACTTCTCCAAGTGCCAGTGCCGTTGTCTATAAAATGAAAGAATTCTGTGATTCCAAAATGATGGCCCTGCGTTTCATGCCTCATTTCCTCACCTGTCAGATGTGAACAGGCTGCTTTTAATCCTGAAGAACAGTTTGTGGGCCCTGTGCGTTGCCCCAGAAGATCCACAATACTGTGATAGAAGGAGGGGGATGGTTTTTAAGAGGGTAGGATCTTGAGGAAGCTAGCTGAGGGGCTCGGCATCCCAGGGACTCTGCTGGAGCCACAAGGCCATCACAGGAGGCCATCCTTCCTGCCTTTACATCTGAGCATAAATGGAGGCTCTATTGATTTTAAGGTTCTGGAGTAGCAGAGATAAGCCAAGGCAGAGAGCATTTTGGGTTGCCATGTACAGAATGCACAGTCTAGCAAAGAGTATAGAAGAAATGCATTATTGATCTTTCAATAGTGTAAGAGGAATTCCTCCCTGCTGGAAGAAAGAGTTATTGAAACCCCTTCAAGTGTGCACTAGGGTAGAACTGAAGAGGAAGGAAAGATAAAACAGGCCACAAAGTTCCCACCTTTTAATATAAGATTGCAACTGAGGGTCAAGAGTGGGACTATGATGCATTTTTGTAATATGATCATTTTTATTGAGATATAATTCACATATTATTAGGTTTATCTTTTAAAATTCAGATTTTTGAATAAAATTTATTTTCATGTATTTTATTCTTTGGGGTCTTATAAAAGAAACTATTAATTTCATTTTCAGATCGTTCATTGATGTATGTGGAAATACAATTGATTTTTGTACATTGATCTTATATTCTATAACATTGCTAACTTATTTGCTCTGGTCAAATTATTGTATATTTCTTTGGAAGTTTTGTATACAAGATCATGTCCTCTTCACATAGTTAGTTTTATTTCTTCTTTTCCAAATTGCTTATCTGTTATTTCTTTCTCTTGCCTTATTTCCCTGGTCAAAACTTCTAGTACATTATTAAATAGAAGTGGTGAGATCAGGCATCCTTGTCTTGTTCTTGATCTTGGGGGGGGGGGGGGAAAGCTTTCTGTCATTCATATTAAATATGAGACAGTTTGTTTTTTGTGAAGTGGAAGTGTTAGCCACTCAGTTGGGACCCCATGGACCAGCAGTCAGTTTTCAACTCCAGTCTGCCAGTCTCCTCTGTCCATGGGATTCTCCAGCAAGGGAGTGGGTTGCCATTCCCTTTTCCAGGGGATCTTCCCAATCCAAGGATTGAAATTTCCTGCATTGCAAGCAGATTCTTTACCATCTGAGCCCCCAGGGAAGCCCTGTTTTTTTTGTAGTATTTTTGTAGATACCTTTTATCATGTAGAGAAAATACCATTCAATTCCTAGTTTATTAAGGTTTCTTAAGATTTGTTTGTTTTAATCTGAAAGATTGTTCAGGCTTTTTTTAAAAGGCTTTTCCTGTATCTGGTGAGATGGTTATGTAGTTTTTATCCTTTATTCAATTACTAAAGTGTATTACATTGGTTTTTTTCTGTTGAACCATCTTTGCATTCTTGGGATAAATCTCAATTGGTCATGATCCATGATTCTTTTTATATTTTTGCTAAATTTGGTTTACTACTATTTTGTTGAAGCTTTTTTTTTTCATTTGGTCATTAGGTAAATTGACTTGTAGTTTTATTTTTCTTGTGATATTTTTCTAAGACTTTGCAATCAGGATAATGATGACCCCAAGAATAAGGGGCGTTATTCTCTCCTCTGAGAAGAGTTTTTGAAGAATTGATGTTCAGATCAGTTCAGTTTGGACTTCCCTGGTGGCTCAGAGGTTAAAGCATCTGCCGGCAATGTGGGAGACTTGGGTTCGATCCCTGGGTCGGGAAGATCCCCTGGAGAAGGAAATGGCAACCCACTCCGGTATTCTTGCCTGGAGAATCCCATGGACGAAGGACCCTGGTAGACTACAGTCCACTGGGTCGCAAAGAGTCAGACATGACTGAGCGACTTCACTTTCACTCTCTTTCAGTTCAGCTCAGTTGCTCAGTCCTGTCTGACTCTTTGCAACCCCATGAATCGCAGCACGCCAGGCCTCCCTGTCCATCACCAACTCCCGGAGTTCACTCAAACTCACGTCCATCGAGTCCGTGATGCCATCCAGCCATCTCATCCTCTGTCGTCCCCTTCTTCTCCTGCCCACAATCCCTCCCATCATCAGAGTCTTTTTCAATGAGTCAACTCTTCACATGAGGTGGCCAAAGTACTGGGGTTTCAGCTTTAGCATCATTCCTTCCAAAGAACACTCAGGGCTGATCTCCTTTAGAATGGACTGGTTGGATCTCCTTGCAGTCCAAGGGACTCTCAAGAGTCTTCTCCAACACCACAGTTCAAAAGTATCAATTCTTCGTCGCTCAGCTTTCTTCACAGTCCAACTCTCACATCCATACATGACCACAGGAAAAACCATAGCCTTGACTAGACAGACCTGATGTTAACTTTTCTTTATTGATTTGGTAGAATTCACCAGCAAAGAAATCTTGTTCTGGGCTTTTCCTCATAAGTAGTTATTATTATTACTACTATTTCAATCTCTTTACTTTTTATAGATCTGTTCAGGTTTCCACTTCTCACTTGGGCATTTTTAATAGTTTGTGTCTTTTTAAGAATTTCACTGGGTTACCTAAATAATGACTTGCAATTATTCATGGTATTTCCTTATAATCCTTTTTAAGTTGGTAGTAGTGGCCCCTATTTGATTTCTGACTTTAGTAATTTTCTTATTAGCCAGTTTAGCCAAAAGCTAGTTTATTTTTTGTTGATCTTCCTAGGTAACCAAGTTTTAGTTTAATTGACTTTCTATTCTCTGATTTACTTATTTCTGCTTTGGTATTCCCTTCCTTCTTCTTGCTTTGGGTTTAATTTGCTCTTTCTTTTTTGTATTTTTAAGGTGGAAGGTTATTAGCTTGAGATTTTTATCTAACCCTATCTTTTAAAAATAACTGTTCACTGGCAATCTTTTCAGATTAAAAATGAGATCATTTATGTAAGTGAATCAAATATTGTTTTTTTTAAATTGAACAGTTAACATATTTTCATGTTGACATTTTGTGGTAGACTTCACATTCTCCAATAACATTTTATTGTGTGAAATTTACTATAATTTTCTTGAACAGCTTAGGAATCCTCAACTTTCTGGTATCTTCTCAAATGTAGTCATCTAATGTGTCTGTCTTTGCTGGACTGTGGTGAGCAGGCAGGGAAGAGATGTTTTAAGAGAAGAACTAGGAACAAAAGTCACAACTCGGATAAAGCTTTCTCCATTCTCCCGCTTCTCTGGAGTAGAGGTGGCACAGAGCAGAGGTGTCTCAGATGTACGAGCCGAGTCAGGAAGACATGATTCATTTAGCCATGTGCCTGGTTAAACCATGAGACCTTTACTGGTTCTCTATCCTTTCTTTATCTTTTCTTTGGATACTAGAGATTTAGATTCATGTTTCCCAAACCTTTCCCTTTCATGAGAGAGTTTGTGGAAAAGATGGAAATCTGAAGCAGCTCTTCACAGGTTTTCTGCAAAGTTTCTGCAGTTTCCCTAGTGAGGTGGTTGAGTTGTTCTTGTTCAGTCGCTCAGTCGCTCAGTTGTCTGACTCTTTGCGACCCCATGGATTGCAGCACATCAGGCTTCTCTGTCCATCATCTCCCGGAGCTTACTCAAACTCATGTCCATTGAGTCCATGATGCCATCTAATCATCTCCTTTGTCATCCCCTTCTCCTCCTGCCTTCAGTCTTTCCCAGCATCTTTTCCAATGAGCTGGCTCTTTGCATCAGGTAGCCAAAGTATTTGAGCTTCAGCTTCAGCATCAGTCTTTCTATGGGTGATTGAGTACAGACCCATTTTTTCTTTTTTTTTTCCTGCATGCTTTCACTGTATGACCCCAGAGGGCCAGTACATGCTCAAGTTCGAGAAGCAAAAGCCTGGATGCTTTTAGTGGGTCAAAATTCTCCCATTTTAGTTGGAACAATGTGCATGTTTCAGAGACACAGTCTCCACCTTTTCAGAGAAAAAACAACCATTCTTTAAAACAAGGCTTCATGTCAGCACAGGTGATGAAACTGAAGCTGGTACAAGGCCAGGAGCTCCCACACTTATACAGAGAGATCTGGTCTCCTGGTGCTCAGGAGAGGAGGCATAATTTCAAGTCTGTTTTGAAAATTTCACCTGTCACCAAGATCATAACATAGTTGGGAGGTTGTAGCTGAGTAACTAATTCATCTTATATAGATTATCTGGCAGGTGAAATCTCATTTAGCATATATCTTTAAGGCAACATTTCTCCAGGCTGGTGTCAAAGAACAGCAGTAGTGTGAGATGTTCAGTAGAAAATGGTTTTCCTGGTTGAATAAGTTTCTGCAGTGCTGGTTTCTCAGGGTTCACCTTGGAGTGTCTCCATGGCTTTAGTATATCTCTCTCTGAGGAACTGTGCAGAGCACAGATGTAGAGAGCAAACACATGAATACCAGTGGGGAAGAGGAGTGGTGTAATTTGGGAGATTGGGATTGACATGTATACACTACCATATATAAAACAGAAAACTAATGCTAACCTACTATACAGCACAGGGAGCTCTTTTCAATGCTCTGTGGTGATCTAAATGGAAAGGAAATCCTAGGAAGGGAGGATATTTGTATATTAAGAGCTGATTGACTTTGTTGTACAGCAGAAACTAATAGAACATTGTAAAGCAACTATACTTCAATGAAATAAAAAGAAATTGTGCAGAAAAGCTAGGAAAATAGTGTCTGGGTCTTGAGAAACGGACCAAGAAATAAGGTTTCACTTGCAAATGGTGGTTGGGGGGTGATGCTAGGAAGCTGCTGGGGAGTCAGGAGGGGAGACAGGAAAGGGAAGAACCACAGACCACTGTGACTGACAGGCTGGCTAAGCATCTAGGTGCTGGGGACCTCAATGGGGGAGGAAGGTGCACACCTCAGGCATTGAGGTGCAGGCACTGCAGAAGAGGCTGTGAGGTGCCCTGGACAAAGGGGTGCTGCATGGATATGGGGGGCACCCCATCTCCTTGACACCTAGGATTTCCCCAGTTTCATCATTTCCCTCTCTTTCCTTGCCGTTTCCCTGTGTCTTCTCTGGGGATTTTTTCCCTTTTTTTTTTCTTTTAAGATTTTTTTCCTTTTTTGTTGTGGACCATTTTAAGTCTGTATTCAGTTTGTTACAATATTGCTTTTATTGTATGGTTTTGGCTTTTTGGCTGAGAGGCATGTGGGATCTTAGCTCCCAGACCAGAGATTAAACCCACACCCAGCGCACTGGAAGCAAGGTCTTAAACACTTGACTGCCAGGGAAGTCCCTTTCGTTCTTTTCATAACAACACTAACATCACTGGAGCTTCCCAGGTGGCTCAGCAGTAAAGAGCCAGCCCCATGGATATTTATTTCAAACCCTGGCTCTCTGATCTCTTCCGAGTGGTCTAGAGACAGCAGGGGGGCTGGGTCACCCCCTCCACACCCCTCAGTGCTGCGAGGAGCCCTCCTGTCC
This sequence comes from Bos indicus x Bos taurus, assembly GCF_003369695.1. Classification (NCBI taxonomy): domain Eukaryota; kingdom Metazoa; phylum Chordata; class Mammalia; order Artiodactyla; family Bovidae; genus Bos; species Bos indicus x Bos taurus. The sequence continues at coordinate 41,760,035 of NC_040088.1, read as the reverse complement.
TGTGTGGCCAACTCCTGCTCTCCTCTGCGTGCTTTGCATGTCCTAACCATTCAGCCAAACGTGAGGGAACTTGGCTTCATTTTCATGTTTTGCTCAGGTAATAAATTCACTTCTCTGGAGCTACAACGACTTGTCCTGCCAAGATGTCTCAGTGTCCCCAGGACACAAGGAAAGACCACCCCTTCAGTGTGTGTGGCTCCCGGCCTGGCAACAGCTGTGGAAAATCTGGATGCCCCTTAACCTACTTCAGCTGAAGGCCTCCTCTGTCCCTGTGACGAACTGCTACTATTTTAAGATTGAAAGAGTTTTAGGAGATTTCAGAAATTTACAGTTTTAGATTAGAAGAATTCAATCTAATGTTTTCAAGGGAATTCTTACACGAGGCCCGTAAATTCTAGAACAAGGCAGCCACAGATTCCGACGGAACTGATCTGCATGGAACTCCCTCTGAAACCTTCTCCCTGGTGAGCTCTGGAAAATATTGGCTGCCCACAACCTGGGGGCACGGCCAACAGTGCCCTGCCCCCATCGCCATGGCCGTGGGCCTGGTGCCGGGCGCCGCGGGCGGGCACAGCTGCGGCCACGCCGGTTGGCCCCGGCCTGCCGCCTGTCACAGGCTGTTTACCTGAGGATGGATTTCGAGGCCACAGGGCCCGACTCTGTCTCGAGGGTAGAGGAAAATGTGTGCAGCTATTTTAAAGCCAGGGGCTGGACATCTTGTCCGCAGTCTGCCTTTCACAGGGAAACACAGACTCATCTAGGGAGGGGACACTCTCCAAACAAGCCCTGTGACACTTGAGGGGCCACCTTCAGACAGAAAAGGAGAAGGGACAAAGGGTCTCCCATGTGCCTGCAGGGAGGGGCGCACACAGGCCTGGGGGTGGTGCCGGGAGAGCCTTGTGGGGCTGCTTGGGGCATACTCATGCCCATGGCACCTGTGCATACACATGCACACATGAGTGTGTGCTCACATTCATATACACAGACACAGACAGGCATGCAGTCACGTCCATCGCACACCCACACTCACATATGTGCACACAAATGTGAACGCACATGCACTGACATGTACAAATACACATGTACTTCCACAGACAACTCACTAACACACACACATGCTCCCTCTCAGCTCACACACTCATAAACATATACTCACACTCATTCCTACATACCTGCGCACCCACATAGACACCCATACACACACATCTTCACACACAGCACACACACACAAACTCACACACTCACACAGTACCCCTCACACTCAAACACATGAGGGCAGGGTCTCCAGGTCTCTGAGCCTTCTCGGAAGGCTTGGCATCTTCGACCGTGGGTGCCTCCCGGAACCCAGGGGGCTTGTGGTCCTTGTGACCCCAGACGCCAAGTGGGGTTTGTGTGGAAGTGGATTTGTACTCTTTCTCTCCTCCATCCTCTGCCTGGAGGACAATGGGCTTCTGTGGTGTCTCTGAAGCTGGCTGGGGGCTGTGGTGAGTTCTCCTTGGCCAGTTGAACCATCATGACCAGGTTCATGGACTCCAGAAGTTCACGAGCAATTTGCCTCTTCCTGTTTGATTACCTGTATTTTGTCAGCTGAAGTTTGTTCTATGCAAACCGCTCCCCCTCTCAGCATCCTTCCCTCCTTCCCAGGTGTTCTCCTGCAGCTGTGGGGAATGAAGTCACCTGCTCGTCTCTAACCTCTGGTTGTCTTGAAAAAGGCAAGACAAGCAAATGCACGTGAGATGTTCCAGGGAGCTTTGGATACAGAAGGTGAGTCAGGACCCTCTTCCTATATTATCTGGAAAACAAATCTAGTTTTGGGCATTTAAATTATTGGTACTGCACAGACTACTACAAAAATTTTTGTTAAAATTAAAGGTTATTAATACTTCTTTTTCAACCAATCAAATCATTTTCATGTTCACATGATTCCTTGCAGGACATATTCATACAATAAAGTTTCTGGAGTTTTGTAAACAATTCGCCCTCAAGTTCTCTGAATCCCTGGGGCCTAATCTTTATTCTCCAGGATAATCAGTCATCCTTCTAGGTAGATGTTGATACCTTCTAGGTAGATACAGATATTATTGGAGAAGGTAGTAAAACAAAGAAATTAGGAAGAAGGACCACACAAGAGTCAGTCTCTTTTTGCATGTGTGATAAAACGTATGCCTTATTGTTGTTGTTCAGTCTCCCAGTCGTGTCTGATGCTTTGTGACCTCATGGATTGTATCACACCAGGCCTCCCTGTCCTTAGCCATCTTCTGAAGCTTGCCCAAGTTCATGTCTATTGCGCTGGTGATACCATCCCATCATCTGATCCTCTGATGCCCTCTTTTCCTTCTGCCCTCAATCTTTCCCAGCACTAGGGACTTTCCCAATGAATTGACTGTTCCCATCAGGTGACCAAAATACTGGAGCTTCAGCTTCAGCATCAGTCCTTCCAGTGCCTTATAATCATAGTCATTTTTAAGTGTACAGCTGAGTGGCACTAAGTGTATTCACATTATTGTACAACCACCACCAGCATCCAATTCTGGAAGTCTTACCTGTTGCAAAATGAAACTCTGTTCCCATCAACCACTGACTCCTTATTTGTCCCTCTCCCAGCTCCTGGCAACCATGATTTTACTTTCTGTCACTGTGAACTGGACTATTCTAGATACTTATGTAAATGAGGTTGTGCATGTTTGTTCCCTGTGACCAGCCTATTTCACTTGGCATAATGTCTTTATGCCTTCCCTTGTGGCTCAGCTGGTAAAGAATCCACCTGCAATGTGGGAGACCTGGGCTCAATCCTTGGGTTGGGAAGATCCCCTGGAGAAGGGAAAGGCTACCCACTCCAGTATTCTGGCATGGAGAATTCTATGGACTGTATAGTCCATGGGGTCGCAAGGAGTTGGACACAACTGAGCGATTTTCACTTTCACTTTCAATGCCTTTAAGGTATATTAACATGCATTAGAGTTTCTTCACCTTCAGCTGACAAAAGTCTTATTCGTAGTCTTATTAAAAGACCTAGTAACTACAGATTTCCTATTGAATTGACCCTCACTTGGAAGTTTAGAGTCTTGGTTTCCTTATCTGTAAAAAGACTTGACAAAGGCCACACAGTAAGTGAAGTGAAAACGGCCATAAGCCAGAAATGACACCAAGTTCTACCTGAGGCTCAGAAGAGCAGTTCAGAGAGGCCCCAGCAGGACCCAGAGGCACATGGGATGGTTTTCAGGCTCAGATTATGATCTCCTTATAGCAAAATTCAGACTTAAATGGAAGAAAGTAGGGAAAACCACTATATCATTCAGGTATGACCTAAATCAAATTCCTTACAATTATACAGTAGAAGTGACAAATAGATTCAAGGGATTAGAGCAGATAGAGTCTCTGAAGAACTTTGGATGGAGGTTTGCAACATTGTATAAGAGGCAGTGATCAAGACCATCCTAAAGAAAAAGAAATGCAAAGAGGCAAAATGGTGGTCTGAGGAAGCCTTACAAATAGCTGATAAAAGAAGAGAAGTGAAAGGCAAAGGAGAAAAGGAAAGATATACCCGTTTGAATGCACAGTTTCAAAGAATAGCAAGAAGAAATAAGAAAGCCTTCCTCAGTGATCAGTGCAAAGAAATAGAGGAAAACAATAGAAAGGGAAAGACTAGAGATCTCTTCAAGAAAATTAGAGATACCAAGGGAACATTTCATGCAAAAGTGGGCACAGTAAAGGACAGAAATTGTATGGACATAACAGAAGCAGATGATATTAAGAAGAGGTGGCAAGAATACACAGAAGAACTATCCAAAAAAATCTTCATGACCCAGATAACCATGATGAGGTGATCACTCACCTAGAGCCAGACATCCTGGAATGGGAAGTCAAATCAGCCTTAGGAAACATCACTACCAACAAAGCTAGTGGAGGTGATGGAATTCCAGTTGAGGTATTTCAAATCCTAAAAGATGATGCTATGAAAGTGCTGCACTCAATATGCCAGCAAACTTGAAAAAACTCAGCAGTGGTCACAGGACTGGAAAAGGTCAGTTTTCATTCCAATCCCAAAGAAGGGCAATGCCAAAGAATCTTCAAACTACCACACAGTTGCACTCATGTCACACGCTAGCAAAGTAATGCTCAAAATTCTCCAAACCAGCCTTCAATAGTACATGAACCTTCAACTTCCAGATGTTTAAGCTGGATTTAGAAAAGGCAGAGGAACCAGAGTCAAATTGCCAACATCCATTGGATCATCGAAAAACCAAGGGAGTTCCATCTGCTTCTACTTCTGCTTTATTGACTATGCCAAAGCCTTTGACTGTGTGGATCACAACAAACTGTGGAAAACTCTTCAAGAGATAGGAATACCAGGCCACCCAAACTGATTGCTGAGAAATCTGTATGCAGGTCAAGAAGCAACAGTTAGAACTGGACATGGAACTACAGACTGGTTCCAAATTGGGAAAGGAGTACTTCAAGGCTGTATGTTGTCACCTTGCTTATTTAACTTATATACAGAGTACATCATGCAAAATGCCAGCCTGGATGAAGTGCAACCTGGAATCAAGACTGCTGGGAGAAATATAAATAACCTTAGATACGCAGATGACAGCACCCTTATGGCAGAAAGCGAAGAGGAACTAAACAGCCTCTTGATGAAAGTGAAAGAGGAGAGTGAAAAACCTGGCTTAAAACTCAACATTCAAAAAAACTATGATCATAGCAGCAGGTCCCATCACTTTATGGGCAATAGATGGGGAAACAATGGAAACAGTGAGAGGCTTTATTTCTGGGGACTCCAAAATCACTGCAGATGGTGACTGCAGCCATGAAATTAAAAGATGCTTTCTCCTTGGATGAAAAGTTACGACCAACCTAGACAGCATATTAAAAAATAGAGACATTACTTGGCCAACAAAGGTCCACCTAGTCAAAGCTATGGTTTTTCCAGTAGTCATGTATGGATGTGAGAGTTGGACCATAAAGAAAGTTGAGCCCCAAAGAACTGATGCTTTTGAACTGTGGTGTTGGAGAAGACTCTTGAGAGTACTTTGGACAGCAAGGAAATTCAACCAGTCAATCCTAAAGGAAATCAATCCTGAATATGCCTCGGAGGACTGATGCAGAAGCTGAAATGCCAATACTTTGGCCACCTAATGTGAAGAACTGACTCATCAGGAAAGGACCCTGATGCTGGGAAGGACTGAAGGCGGGAGGAGAAGGGGATGACAGAGGATGAGATGGTTGGATAGCATCACTGACTCGATGGACATGAGTTTGAGCAAGCTCTGGGAGTTGGCAATGGACAGGGAAGCCTGGAGTACAGTAGTCCATGGGATCACAAAGAGTCGGACACAACTGAGTGACTGAACTGAACTGAACTTAGCCCTCAGCCATGCTCAGGTGGGCAGCCTTAGACCTTCAGTAGGTTTGCCAGGCACGTTCCCAGAAAGAGGCAGATTCTGGGGGCCTGTTCTCAGTGGGCCATCAGGCACCTGTTGGTGTGATTTTGGTGAAGGTAGAATTTCTCCAGCTGAAGTTGCTCAGCAGATATGCACACACACACACTCACAGACACACACACCGGAGAGACCAGTTTTTCCTTATAGTGACCAGGGGGACATCTAGTCTAAAGACAGTGCAGCCTCAGAGCTGCAGGAGGCCCAGAGTCTGGCATGGGGACTGCCTGGCCATGGGGGTTACTGCATGAATGAAGAGCTTCTGAGGTCAGCTCTGTCATAACCAGGAATGTTTCTCTCTCTCTCTCTCTCTTTTTTTTTTTTGTACGTGGATGGTTCTAACTTCTCATGCAGATATTGCATTTGGAAGAAGAAGCATTTTTTTTTTTTATTTCTTAAAGCATTAAACTAGGGAAAAAATGCATTTAGAAAATGTAAACATACCTGCAAAAATGAATGCCCGTTTTATTCTTCTTCTGAAAAGGCCAACATAAAGGAAACTAATCTTGGGAAAAAGCAGAGAACAAAACCCCACACCCCTCTTGTGTGTCCTTCCTGTCGGGCTACCACTCCTATCTAAAATCTATCTTAAAAGACCCTTGGATTCAAGTCAATGTAAGGCAAAACCAATACAATATTGTAAAGTAAAATAAATAAATTTTTTTAAAAAGAGTGGATAAATTAAAAAAAAAAAAACCTTGGAGGAGAGAGAAGGAGAGCGGGTACTGGGCGCTGTCCTAGAGAAGGGGAGGTAGGATGCCTGGCTAGTGCTGCTTCCCCATCACCAAGCCCCCTTCACCACAAGTCAGCCAAGACAGAACCATCCAGGTGGGTTGGTAAATAGCAGATCTTCTGAGAAGGGTGCCTTTCATCTCTGCCCTGGAAATCCTCCCATCAGAGGATTATCATAGTTATGTATTTCTGGCCCCCTTCTCAGCAATTCTAAGTTTTCCAGGGGAGATGGACACAGAAGTTTTGAAGAAGTGCTCCCCCTGCCGCCACCACCGCCAGTGATTTTAATATGCATCTGGTACTAAGACCCATTTAGGAGATGAGGGGAAACCCAGAGCTCTCACTGGGGAGGGTTCCCAGGCTGGAGGGTCCTTGACCACGATCTCTAAATTCAGCTCTCTTCCAGTTCCCAGGGGCATGAAGACTCAGAGCCAGATTGACCTGGCCCCCAGTGGATAAGATCTCAGGAAGGAAAACAAACATATTTCCTGTGGAAGCAAAACCTGTCTATTCAGGTGATCAACAAATAATCTTAAATTCTCTCATTTTTTTTTCCCTTAAGAAATGAGTAACATGGCCCTTCCCTGGTGGTCCAGTGGTTAAAACTCTGCACTCCCAAAGCAGGAGGTGGGGCTTTGACCCCTGGTCAGGAGGCACTAATGGTAAAGAACGTGTCTGCCAATACAGGAGACATAAGAGATGCAGGTTGGATCCCTGGGTCGGAAAGATCCCCTGGAGGAAGGCATGGCAACCCACTCCAGTACTCTTGCCTGGAGAATTGCATGCACAGAGCAGCCTGGCAGCCTGCAGTCCTAGGGTCACATAGAGTCGGATACAACAGAAGTCAGTTAGCAGCACATGCATATAGGCAACTAAGGTCCCACTTGCTGCATGTGGCACAGCGAAGCCAAAAGAAAGGAAAAAGAAATGACTCTGTGACAGCCATGAACCTCCCACCTCGCCACCTCCGGTATCTGCATTAGCCCCTGCCCTCACCCTGGCTGAAGCTTGGCTCCCCGCCTGCCCCGCCTCACTATTCCTAGCATCCCGCGCGCTGTCAGCCCAGGGGAGGGGAGGGATTTTTCAGCTCTGCCTTCCTGTGGGTGAGGCCCCCCCGGTTCTCTTCCAACAGAGCTGTGGCTCATCTCCACGTGTGAGTGCCAGTTCTCAGGTTTATCCTGATCTGCGGGGATGAGAAAGGAGGGGATTCAGGGCTCTAGCTACAAAGTTCCTTTCTTCCCCTACGTCACTCTGAGGGTCGCCTACCCTACCAGGACAGGGGCAGTGGCAGCCAGAGACAGTTACCCAACGAGTGAAAAGTAACTTAGATGAGGAACGGCAGAGCTGGAGGGACGTTCATTCTTAGACCTTCTCAGTGCTCACCGACTTAGAGCCACATCTGAAAACAACAGCAAAGAATAGAAGGGATTTGTCAAGATAAAGGGATGCCCTGCAAAAAGAAATAGGGTGATCCCGTCCAGAAATTTCCAGCTAGCTTTCCGGAAGGCCACCCCAGGACTAATCAGAGCGAGTAAGACAAGAGTAATAGATGCCTCTGTTTGCTAATGCCTGCCATTGCGAGGGACTGTGCTTCATCTTCATTATCTGATTTAAGATTTCAATGAATATATCAAGACAAGCAATGTTATTGTCTCCACTTTACAGATGAGGAAACCGAGGCTCCGAGAGGCTGGCTCCTTTGCCCAGAGTCACACAGTCACTAAATGCTAGCCATGGATTCCAACCCAAGTTGTTTTATTGGAGACTGTATGACCTCCAATATTAACTATCATTTCTTCATCAAAATATTTCCCTACTGGGCATCCTCACTGCCACCCTCCTGTCAACTCTTACCAGCTGTACCTGGGTCAGAATCCATTTTGCAGTGTAGGGTGCAGTGTTACCAAAACAGCCTGCTATTCAATACCCTTCTCTGTATCTATGGGGTAAAGCTCTGGGTGTATCACCTTCAAGCCCAGCACAATAATTCTCCAGGAAAATAGCCTAAGCAGGTACACATTCTTAACCCTGGCCTTTCTCTCCTGGGCTTCCTTCTCAAGTCCTCCCTTCTTGTTACTTATTGAGTCCCTACCTGTCCTTCCAGGGGGCCATGTGGGGTCATGACAGTCACGGATTCCGGAGTCAGCCAGACCCCAGTCATTCATTACCTCTGCAGTGGGGCTATGGTGTAACAAATGCGAGAGAGAACAGCAAAGGACCAGAAGATGCTTGGTATCCAATAAATCAGCATTTTGAAAACTGAGTCACATCTAAGGCATGGGTTGGGGCCAGAATTTTTATGTGTTGACTTGGACAGCATCCTTCCACATCCAGTCAAGCTCTTTTTCTTGTCGGAGTTTAAATGTTCCTCCTTTGCCTCCCCTCCCCAATCCCCTGAACTGAAATTCCTGGTTCCTTTCTCTCACTGTGTAGCATTTCCCTTTCCTGCAAATCCTTCAATTTGGCAACAAAATGAACTGCACATTCTTTATTTTTCCTCACTGACAAACTGTTTACTGAATTTTGTAGCAGTGTGGGGTATCTCTTTTGGATCTTAGAGTCTCAGGATTCAGAGTGGTGGCAATATGGACATGGTGAATTGGAGAATTTGGTCTCCCACGAGTACCTGCTGCTATACCCTTGATTGTGCAATGGCTGCCAGGTGGTCACCCCTCCACTGGAGCTGTCCTTCTCCATGGCCAACGAGAGAGCATTGGCAGTGAACTGCAAGCATTCTTCCTTGGTCACGCCTTCCCAGCAGGTAGCATCGACATAGTCATAGATATAGGAGCTCCCAGAGCCTGTGATGGCAAAGGCCTGTCATCATAACCACCATGGGCACCCCCTTCTTGGGGGTCCCAGCCAGCAGTGATGATTCCTGCCATCAGGCCTTCTTGGTATCAGGGACAAATCTCCTTAAGAAGGCTGGCCACGGTGTGTACCAGTGGAGGCTCATTCAGTTCAATGCTGCAGAAACCAAGCTGATAAGTGACTACGTCGGCTCCTGCCTGGGTATCAGCTGCTGAGCCTGAAGGGCAGCAGAAAATACAGTCGTGAATAGGGATCACCTTGGCAATGTAGGACTCAGTGGTTGTCCTGGAGCCTGCTCCTAGAACCACACCCCCATCAACTTACACAGCCGTGAGTGGTCCCTGTGGAAACTTCCTGGTTCTCCCAGTTGGGGGCGATGGCTTCAGGCCCCCAGGCTGGTGCCGGCCCAACTCCCGGAGCAGCTACTGAGGTGGCTGCCATCTTCTTCCTCCTGAATTGTACATTCTTGAAGTCAGCTTCTCAGGGGTTTTTTGCTTTCTTGGACATTGTGCTAGGTACACAGTGGGGTAGTAAGACCATTCTGGACACTGACTCATCGAAACAGTTATTTTTGGACTCTGTTTAGAACAAGAGAAACTCCAGGTGACTGCAGCAGTGCTGGGTCTGAGCACTCCGGGGAAGGCTCAGATGCTTATTGCTAACGCAGGCCACCTGGACCTGTAGCATCTTCCACACCAGGGGTGAAAACCCGCCAGACCACACCCTGGCCTGGGAGCAGGGCCATTCACCTCGCTGTCTTTCATACGTGGGAACAGCTTGATTAATACAGGTGATAGGATATACCAAAGTGGTAATTTTCCAGCCAGTGGGGCAGCCCGAAGGACTGAATCTCAAATACTGAAAAACCGATTGACATTGGAAGATCAAAGCATTTAGTAGTTGCAAGAAGACATGTCAACAATGATGTCATCATTTGATCATAGCAGCCTTGGTGGATTTGATGGGATTCTGTGGCTGTCCTGGCATCAGAGACTTAGTGATGCTGAAGATGCTGCCTCCTGAAGGGGCAGAAGATCTCTGGAGAGAAGCAGAGTTACCCCCGAGAGCGTGGCCTGTGGGCTGAGTGACACTATGCTTCCTAACCGAGGTGTATTTCACTGAACTTTGGATGCCACGGGTTGTAAACCCATCAGTGTTTACGTGCACTGGAAAATAAACACTGACATCAGATTATCGGCCAAGATTTCATCAATGGTCAAGAATACGACATTACTATAAATACCGAAGCCTAAAACAGAAAGCATTCTTTGAATTTGCTAAAATAGTATATGGACTATTTTTTTAATTAAAGTAGCCATCTCCTTAAGCCAGACTTAGTAACATTCAAGTTTACTTTAAAATGTGAACTGAACTCACAGTACCATTTTCCATTTTTCAATGGCTGTAAGAAACACAGCTATTAAGGGCGATTTTGATCTTAAAAGAGACCTTCCTTCTCAATAATGTGGAAACTCCCTGGGGGGTTCCTGTGAAAATCATTATCTCTCAGGGAGCAGATGAAGATTGAGCAGTGGGTCCCAGAGGAGCTGCTGATTAGAGACAATCAGTAAGGGAACAGGTCTATCCCGAAGTGTGGCTACCACACTCTGATTGTGTTACACTCTAAAGCGAATATACTGTAGTTTCTGCCAAAATCACAGAAGGCCATAAAATAGACAAAGAATCATTACCCCTGGGGAGTGAAGAAGGCAGGGTGTTTGCTGTCAAAGTATTTCCTTAAACTCGTGGCTCCCTCAGATTCTTCCAAAGCACATCCTCCTATCCATAATCACATTTAAATCTCATAAGTCTGACCAGAAAATCCACCTGGGAGACTTCTGCCTTGGGACTATTCATGTGGCCATGGACATTCAGAGAGGACGTTGCACACGGTCTGGACATGAAGCCTACCCAGAAGTCTTGGAATCACACAGGCACTTTCGAGAAGCTGTGTGAAATTCTGAATGACCATGACTTGTGTTTTTACAACTTGGTTTCTGAGGCCCGAAGGACTGAATCTCAAATACTGAAAAACCGATTGACATTGGAAGATCAAAGCATTTAGTAGTTGCAAGAAGACATGTCAACAATGATGTCATCATTTGATCATAGCAGCCTTGGTGGATTTGATGGGATTCTGTGGCTGTCCTGGCATCAGAGACTTAGCGATGCTGAAGATGCTGCCTCCTGAGTCTGCCTTCTGGTTCCTCAAAGGCAGCAGTGGCCCCTCGTCTGCCTGTGTCACTTCTACACTCAGGCCACTGCCCTCAGAGGGGCCCCCTTCTCCCTTAGCTGGACACCCTCTCAGGGTGTGAACCCAGGAGGCATCATCACCTTCAGAATACCTTCCTCACTTCTTCTGAAGATCAGAGTCTCAGAACCTAGAGGTCATCTGTGTAGTTCATGTGACCAGATTTGTCTCCTGGTGTCTGCTCTGGGCTGGGAAGGACAGGAGGCAAGGCTTGGAGAGGACTCCCTTTCTGTTAACAACTCAGTGATCTGGATGCCAAAGGAACAAATCATTCTAGCTCTGCATTTCTTATCAGTTCTAAATGGCTGTTTCTGTGGACCATTTCTCTAGAGGTTTTAATGGACCCTATTAGACTCACATCTAAGACCCCAGGATAATTAGAAATACACTCAAGCTTCTTGACATCCAGTGAGATTCAACTTTTCCTATTTGCCAGAAAGATGATTTTACCCAAATTAGGGGAAAATTGCCAGCAAGACAAGTGATAAAACAATGAATGGTTTCTTTGAACTGAAGTTCTTGAAGGCAAAGCATTATTGAAACCAGACACAAACATACCTTGGGGTCTTTTTGGCTGGAAGTCATCAGGCCCAGCAGAGCTGGTGGCTGTCTGTCCAGGGCCGGCTCTCAGAGGGCTGTTCCTCAGTCTTTAGGGGAAGTGGACCACTTAAAACTAAGGCCAAATGTTATGTCCCTTGCCTGGAATTTGTGGAGTTCCTGCTACAAATACAGACAGGACTAGTTATCTGGTGCTGACAGCTAGCTCCAAATACTCTTAACGGGAGTCAGAAGCAACTCCCCAGACCCTTTAGAGCATAGGGCAAAGGACCCATGACCTAAGGGATTAAGGGGTGACAAAGACTGAAATCCCAGGAGCCATAACCCAAGAATCAACAAGAGCTTGCTCCTAGAGGATGCTAGCATGTGTCCTTTTTCTCTGATTGTAGGAGCTGAAATTTAGCTCCTAGTGAGTTGGGAGATTAGGTTTGACATAAATGCACTAACATGTGTAAAACAGCTAGCTAGTGGGAAGCTGCTGCATAGCACAGGGAGCTCAGCTGGATGCTCTCTGATGACCTGGAGGGGTGGGATGAGGACAGGGGTGGGAGGGACACCCAAGAGGGAGGGGTTATATGTATATGTATAGCTGATTCACTTTGTTGTACAGCAGAAACTAACAACATTGTAAAGCAATTATACAGCAATTTAAAAAATACCATTGATTCCTTTGTGTCTTACTAAAGGATTTGGGGGCTTCTGGTTTGTACGTTGGTGTTAAAAATGAAAATGAACCTTATCCCTGCTTTCCACAAGTGTGGCTAGGGTGTCAGGGCACCGACCCGGCCAGGAACACATTGTGACCTGGATGACTCACTTTGCAGTGTGATGCAGGTGGCTTTGCACCAGGCAGCTCCCCAGAATTATGGCTCGAGGATCCCCTGAGCAGACTGGGAGGGGGCACAGCACCCTCGCTCCTCCACTGCCCAGCTTGCTCAAGTAGAGGTGGGCAGGTCTATACAGAGTGGGGCGGGGTGGGGGGGGGGGAGGGTGGGGCTTCCCGTCCAGACCCTTCCCACGGCCTGCCTGCTTCCTTCTGCCCCTGGATGGAACACGCCATGTACAACATCCATAGGTACCAGGGTAGCATCTTCATGTCCTGTCTGGCTTCTATCTTTTTCTCATTTTAATGCATAAAATACAGCCTCGCCTTTGGTGCTTGTGATTTTGCTTTGTTTGACATAATCTGGCCCAGACATCCTAGTTCTTTCCCTGTGGTTGATCATTTCCAGACCGATTCTGAAAAGGCCAAGCTCTCCTGTTCTGTCACCTTGCCGTTATGGAGGAATCAAACCCCGTGCAAGGGACCTGCAGAGGCAGACAGGCCAGGACGCCCAACACACGTCTCTCCAGGCTCCTTGGCAGGGATAGCCTTTGTTTTCCGTTGAAATAGTCATTAGCCTGTTGGCTGCTCTGATTTTGTACTGTTTGGAGGAACCAGCAGGACACATGAGTGAAGCCTGGGACTACAGCGGTCCCCTTTCTGGAGCCAGACCGGGCTGGCTGGCCTTGGCCTTGGCCAGCACTGGCCAGCACTGCTTGCAGCCAGGCCAGGCTCAGAGGGGGCCCAGAGGCCTCTGGTCCCCAGGTCATCACCTCATCAGCTCCCTGGGGTCTCAAACAAACACTGCCTTCCCAGCCAAGGAAATAATGCGTTCCTTGTGATGCAAAGCCCCCTGGGGGGCTCGCGAGGAGCTTCCTGGCCCCACTTTGAGCGCAGCTGTCAGAGGTTCCTCGGCAAAGCAGCTGGACAGTGGGCCCAGCTGGGCTCAGGTGGGCAAACAGTAGTTCAGAAGGGAGAGCCGGTGTGGGGGGGCGGGTGCTGGATGTGTATTCCCTCCCCCCTCCCAGGGAGGTGCAGGCTCCCTGTGGCTTAGCGATGTAGATTTCTCCTCCGTTTTCCGGTGTCAAAGCTAGAAACCTGGTTGGAGGCTTCTCAGGGCGTCACACCTGGGACCACTCCTTCCAGAAGGAGGGATTGCACTGACGTTTCAGGGATGCTGGTTGAATCCTGGCTCTGAGTCTTTTCAAGGAAAGCATCTTTTGTGGGGAGGGGTCTGGGGCTTTTGCACCCACATCTCCCCCAGGGACCGCTCCCCCTGACATTCAAGGGCACCTATGATTTTCTTAGTGACCAATGCCTGCTTAAAGATTTCGGCCTCTGTCCCTCCTCCCCTTCACTACAGACACTTGTTACAAACAAAACAAAACCTCTTGGGGACTTCCCTGGTGGTCCAGTTAAATGCTGGAATCCACCTTTCAGTGCAGAGGATGTGGGTTCCAGCCCTGGATGGGGAACTCAGATCCCACATGCCTAGGGGCGACTAAGCCCATGGCCCACAATGAAGACCCAATGCAGCCAAAAAAAAAAAAAAAACACAACAGTAAACCTCTTGAACATCATACCACTATGATTGGCAAGATCCTGATCCCTATTTTCTGAGAGCAACAGGTTCACCCAAACATCACTGCTTCAGTCTGGTCCCACACAAGGTCCCTCCCTTCTCCTTGAGAGCGGGACCAGGCCTGGCATGCCTGCTGGCCCTGATGTCCAGCTGGACGCTGGACACAGTGCACTTTAAAAAAAAATATTTTATTTATTTATTTATATTAATTGGAGGATGATTACAATATTGTGATGGTTTTTGCCATACATCAGTATGAATCGGCCATTGGTATACATGTGTTCCGTCCATCTTCAACTTCCCTCCTACCTCCCTCCCGACCTATCCCTCCAGGTTGTCACAGAGCATAGATTTGAATTCTACCCCTTACACAAGGTTTTAAGACTCCCACCTGCATCTTCCTTGTTGACACTGATGCCCCCGACTCCTGATTTCTGCTCCCAAAGAGCTGCATCTGAGGCATTCTTCAAAGCCCTATTTGTCTTACAGACTTGTGTAATAACTGGAGCCTCTGATTTTTTTCTTTTCATCTTCCTACACCTTTCCACTGTTTATCATGTTCCATAAATTAGCATCTGAACATCTGTTTTATTTCTCAATCTTTTGTACCAAACAAGTTTGCAGTCTTGTATCCTAGTGCTGAGCATTGCTGCTGCTAAGTCACTTCAGTCGTGTCCGACTCTGTGCGACCCCATAGACGGCAGCCTACCAGGCTCCCCCGTCCCTGGGATTCTCCAGGCAGGAACACTGGAGTGGGTTGCCATTTCCTTCTCCAATGAATGAAAGTGAAAAGTGAAAGTGAAGTTGCTCAGTCGTGTCTGACTCTTCGTGACCCCATGGACTGCAGCCCACCAGGTTCCTCCGCCCATGGGATTTTCCAGGCAAGAGTATTGGAATGGGGTGCCATTGCTGAGCATTAGAAAAATGTATAAACATGCACGTGTGTAAGGCACAGCACAACACACAAGCAACTAGAAGCTGGATTGTTCACCATATGGTAAGTCTATTCAATTTGTAAATGAGCTCCCAGTGGGGAGAAATCATGGTTTTTCTCTTGTGAACATTATCTCTTAATATCATTTCAAAAATGTATACATTATAAACTAATAGTTTTTAAATTGAAGTATAGTTGTTTAACAGTATTGTATTAATTTCAGTTATACAGCAAAGTGATTTGGCTATGTATGTATATAGATAGATAGATATGTATTTCTACTTATTTATTCAGATTATTTTCCATTATAGTTTATTACAAGATACTGAATTTAGTTCCTTGTGTTATCCTAGTTTATGTGTAGTAGTTTGCATCTATTGATCCCATACTTCTAATTTATCCCCCTTCCCTCTCCCTCTGGTAACCATAAGTTTGCTTTTTTATGTCAATGAGGCTGTTTCTTTTTTGTTTATAGCTTCATTTGTATTACTTCTTTAGGCTCCACATATAAGTGACATATAATATTTGTTCTTCTCTATCTGATTGCTGGGAGAAATATCAACCACCTCAGATATGCAGATGATATCACTCTAAAGGCAGAAAGCGAAGAGGAACTAAAGAGCCTCTTGATGAAGGTGAAAGAGAATGCAAGAGCTGGCTTAAAACTCAGCATTCAAAAAATGAAGATCATGGCATCTGGTCTTGTCACTTCATGGCAAATAGATGGGGAAACAATGGAAATAGTGGCAGATTTTATTTTCTTTGGGCTCCCAAATCACTGAGGACAGTGACTGCAGCCATGAAATTCAAAGATGCTTGCTCCTTGGGAGAAAAGGTCTGTCAAAGCTAGACAGTGTATTAAAAAACAGAGCTGTGCAGCTGCACCCTGAATCTGGCAGGAAAGGGTGTGGGGTAGTCCTCCTGCCCCAGTGGACCCAAGAGGCAGAAGGGGCAATGAGGAGCCGCTTGGCGTCTCCCCCCATCCAGCCGGGGTGGCCCTTGCACGGGGCAGGCAGAAACTGAAGCCAGAGAATCTCTCATTGGACACCCAGGAGGTTCAGAAGGCAGGGCAGACAGGGGGCTGAGTGACACCAGCATGTCATGGGGAAGGAGGCCAGACACCAGCCCCTCTCTCAACCCCTCATCTCCCAGAGCACAGTTGCCCCCTGTGAGTCCTGCTCCCCACCCACTGTTGACAAGAGTTTGAAAAATTCTTCTCTTTGAGACGAGTTCTCCCATCTTGCTGGGGTGGGGTTCACCAGGGAAAAATCAGGGTCATTGTTTAAAAAGTACCAACTCATAGTGCTTTCCTGCCTCTGTACTCTGACCATCAGGGTATCCCATCCTGCCAATGATTCACTGAGTACTGCTAAAAGGATTCCTGAACCATAACCATGGTCCTAATACCACAATACCATATGTAAAAATAATCAACAGTAAGTGTTCAATATCATTAAATATGCAATTAGTGTTCAAATTTCCAATTGCCTCAAAAATGTTACTGTTTTGTGGTTTCTTTGAATTAGGGATCAAATCATTTCTATATGTGGCCATGGGTTAATAGATTTTCAAACTCTCCTTTAATCTATAGGGCCCCTCTCTCTCTCCTCCCCCAACCCCTTTTGCAATGCTTGTACATGTGGTCTTTCCTGCAGGAAGGCACCTTCATAAACTCTTGTGCAGGGGACATACACACTCATACCTTCTGCCCCAAGTTCAGTCCGTGCCTTTTAGGGCACTTTCCCTTGGAAGGTGACTTAGAGGAGGGAAAATCCCACCCAATAAAGTCCCAAGAGCTTGCCCACCCCCATGGTGATTAAACCAGCAGGACAGAGTGGATGAGGCCTGGTGCCTGGATATAAGAAGGCGACCATATTCTCAGAGGTGGTCATGCCCAGAGGCTGTGGGCCAGGATGCGTCTTAGAGAACAAGTTTGCATTTTATTTGCTTATTTTTGACAATGTTACATGAGAAGTGAAAAGACAAAACAAAAT
The DNA here is from genome assembly GCF_003369695.1 of Bos indicus x Bos taurus. NCBI lineage: Eukaryota > Metazoa > Chordata > Mammalia > Artiodactyla > Bovidae > Bos > Bos indicus x Bos taurus. The sequence goes on along the minus strand of NC_040088.1, from coordinate 41,742,909 downwards.
CAAGGAATATCATTATACACCTTAAGTAATGAAAGCTTCTCTCCTTGCTGACTCTGCGGTCGGCACCTCCCCCACCCCCGTTGTCTATTTGTGAATCGTGGGTAAGAATTCATTAGGAAGCCTGGACGTGCTTCTTGGTGAGTGCTCGGTGACTGCTTGGTCAGCCTTTCCTGAAGGATTTTACGCCAGGTTTAAGCCAAGATGAAATAAGTGCCAGGCCAGGGACTTCGATAAGCCCTTGAAATTAGTGATCTTCTTACAGATTTGGGCACAGGATGAATCTGGGCTTCCCTGGTGGCTCAGACGGTAAAGAATCTGCCTGCAATGCAGGAGACCTGGGCTCCATCCCTAGGTTCAATCCCTGGAAGGGGAAGATCCCCTGGAGGAGGACATGGCAATCCACTCCAGTATTCTTGCCTAGAGAATCCCATGGACAGAGGAGGCTGGTGGGCTACAGTCCATGGGGTCCCAAACAGTCAGACTCGACTGAACAACTAAGCACCTACGCAAGGATAAATCCACCGAAAGGCAGGAACCTCCTGGGTACAGGAGGGTGAAGATTTAGGGCAAATAATACAATCAACCACAGTGGTGAGCTGTTGACAGCAGCAAGAAAAGCATAGGATTGGAGATGGGGACAAATGCTTTTAAACACATATCAGCCCCTGGAATTACTGCATTATGAATGTTATTTAATCCTCCCTGCTGTCCTACACTACAGGAGAGGAATTCCTGTTTCCTGGTTCTGTAGTGCAGAAATGGGATGCCTCATGCTTCCTGAAAAGTCACAGTCATTAAATGACAGAGTCTGGATCTGAGCCCAAGATTTGGAACCTGGGTTTGATTCCAAAGGCCAATCTATGTCAATATCATACCTCTCCTTCAAAAACCTCTTGGCTATACTGACTCCTCCACAAGCCACTTCTTCATCCAGCCTCAATCATAACGTGTCTGAACTCTAGATGCAGTGGCATCAGGCACAGAGACTTCATTCCAAATTGTGCTGTGTTCTACTACTTTTGATGGAGCTCAGTGTAACAGAATTTCACAGCAGGCAAATTGGGAATAAACTAACTACACAAACGCGGTACTGAAGGTCCGAGAGGATTCGATTGTTTTTCACATCTGGTGTTATTTGTCAGATGAAGTCCTTCTCGGGAGGTTAGAACGTGTCAACTCTTTTCATTGTCCCAGCGTTGAAGATAAGAACATGGAATTGCCATGCAGGAAAGTGCTTTTCCAAGGTCACTGAGTTTCTGACTAGAAGCACCATAATAGAACTGACTATCAGCAGAGGGTGGCTCTCCTGGACTCCTGCCCGCTGGAATGCAAAATACTTGCTCACAAGCACGAGTATTTCTGCCTTTTGTTTAAATGAGGTCTAACTCTTGAGGGATAACTAGCACAGCCAAAGTGTACCGGGCCCACCTGGTGATCCCGGACATTTTATCTGGACAAGTTGCATACTTCTTGAACTTACGCTCTTGAGAAATTCTTTGAGAAATGTCAAGGTGGCTGGAGCCAGAGCAAACAAGGATGACATTCTTTTCGTTCTTTTCCTGGGAGGTCATTTTCTCTTTACCATCCAGCTCTGTGTGCCACCATCTTCCATAACAGACCATCAGGCTGCTCAGAGGTCTGCCCTTGAGGGAAACAGGGAAGTTGGTGAGGTTTTTAAATCACTTTATCCCAGAATCCCCTTCACTTTTTCTCACTGTGGCTCCAGCTGATAGGAACCCTTAAAGCTGGAAAGTGAGACAAGCACTCCGGCAACTTATGGGCTACACCTTCTAACTTGTTAAGAACGTGGATTACAAATGATGACATCATCCATTGGCCAGTGGGGAAGGGGTCACAGCGTGGGGTCATCTGGCTCAGTTTTGTCTCTCTCTACTCCTCATGTATTGCCAGATTTGCAGTTTGTTTGCTAGATAAGAAGTCACTTGAGGGAGGGTTTCAATTTGGAGTCAGGTTTGGGCAAAATTTTTCCAGTAAGAGTGGCTATGTGTCACATGGATAATGCTGATGACCTGAAATGTTTTGTATTGAGCTGAATCCTATATGTTTGCCACTACTTGACTGCTTTTGGTCTACAGAAACAATTATTCCACGTGGTTTAAATTTAAAAGTTATTGGCTTTCATGATCCAAAGAAGAAAAAAAACAAACAAAAAAACTAAAGAGCTGTAATCATCGGTGACTTCTGATAAAATATGCCATTGGGAACAGTCCCTAAACCCGACTTCTCTATGGAATGCTATTTTCTTCTCACACGGTAAAATTACAACCAAATCAGAGCTGTTCCTTCAGAAAACTACTTGCTCTCTAAATGTTATAAAATCACATTTAAGAAAGAAAGTGACATGAGAGAAGGCTGAGAGAAAATTGGAATGTGAATGTGTCATTGTTTGTCCAACTCTGAACACAAAGTAAAATTTTAGAACTGGCAACATCGTATCTTAGGAAAAAGGATTATTGCAGCATAGAAGAGTTACCTTCCCAAGAATATATCCCACAAACTGAAGTTTGTGGTGTGTCTCTGGGGTCTTCAAATCCAAATGAGAATGAAAAAAATCTCCATCTCTGTTTGACTGGTAACCTGGAGGACACTGTCGCTGATGCTCCATGACTGCTAAACCTGGCTGTCGTTCACGTCTCTGTCCCTAAGTGTGGCCAGGAGCCAGGCCGTGTGGACAACAGTTTACACTGAGTCACTGAGAGAGAGAAATGGCGAGCTCTCCAGTCACACCCCACCAATCCCTAAAGAGCTGCTAACAGCAGACATTCTTTTTTGAACCAGCTTTCTCAGGCTGTGACTTCACCTGTGTCCGTCTGCAGCAGCTCCTGAGTGATAGGTAACATGCAGAATATGAAGGAAAACTTTGGCATTATGTGGTATTTTTTTGTTTTAGAGTCCTGTATCCTCTGGTTGGCTAATAAAATGTTTGGATTAAAGTAATAGTTTAATGAGTTCATTACTAAAGGAAAAAATACATTTTTAGTTTAACTGAATACTAATTTTTAAAATAGAGTAATTTTTAAAAAATCTAAACAAAATGTTAAAAATAATAATGACACTGTCACAAAAGCCAGTCCATCATTTCTAACAGCAAATGAGACAGGAAGGCAAGCAAGTACATCTTTCTACTACTAAATTCAACATGGACAATTTGGGTTCACCGAAAATACTGTCTATCAAGGTACATTCATGTTGATCATCTGACTTTCTTGGCTTTAAGTCTTGTTTATAACAGATGCATACATTTGGCTCTCGTCTGTTGTTCAGAAGCTAGGCTTCATGTTTTATTTCTGTACAAGTGTATGTGATATAACTATAGTTGCATGACACTTTTTCTTTCCGGAGGGTGGCTGCTTTTCTCAGGCCTGGGGAGCACTGTTGTAGAGTGACTGCCCAGAGCTCACACGGTTCCCCACTGCCGAGTCCCCACATTGAGGCAGTGCTGGGTCAGGGACAATCAGAATGACGTGTCCCAGGAGAGGACAGGGCGGGGTCCCTCCCCAGCAGAATGGACACAGGGAGGTCCCCACGGGGCAGAGCCAGCCGACCTCCTGGTCTCAAGGTCAAGTGGGTTGCACAGGTGCACCAGCCACCCAGCAGCCCTGCCCACACTTGGGTTCTGGGGATGGAAGAAGCATGTTTCTGGGTTTCCAGCACCTGGAGCTGGGCAGAGATGCATTGTCCCCTGGATGGGACACCTGCCATCTGTCTGGGATAGACCCGAAGGACAGAGGCCAGCAACGTTTGGCATGCCTCTGTCCTCATTTCCCCAAGGGCCCCTTGTCCGCAGCCCCGTCCTGGCTTTCTCTGCTTAGAAATCCCTTGTTAGGAAACCCAGCGCTCTTTGTATGTGGCCGCGCGGGGAGTCCACATTTAGATGCAGACAGGACTGGGGGTGCAGCCTTTGTTCAGGGAAATACAGATGGAGATTTTTATGGTGGATCAGACCGAAACCTCAGGTACAGGTTCTGGTGAGAGGTAGGCATTAGATTAGGGTGGCAACCGGCGCCCAAGGGCCCAGTCCAGCTCACCACTGCTTGCACAAGAGTTTCACTGGTGCCCAGCCACGTCCGCTTGTCTTCACTTGATCAGCAGCTACTTTGTGCTGCCGTGACCAAGGTGAGGAGTTGTGACAGAGACCGACGGGCTGGGAAGCCTCAGCCACTTACTCTCTGGTCCTCTCCAGAGAAGGTTCATGGCCCCTGCATTACAGGAAGGAAAGGAAAACAGCCCCTTTCCAGGAGACCCTGGGAGCACCACCATCAGCAGCCCCCCTGGTTCCACACCTGCTCTTCGCTCCCCACCCCCGGCCCTGGTGCCTGTGAGCAGTCAAAGAGCTGTGCACTCTCCTTGCTAAAACACCCCAGCCTCCATGAGCCAAGCAGCCGTCCTTTTGCAGGAGTGAGAGATGCCAAGAGACCCCTTTTCCATGCGGTTATGTGGGGGCCAGCTCTGCGGGCTGCAGCCTGAATGCCTTCCACCTGGTTATTGGTGAGGGAACCTGGCTATTGGTCGCTCCCTGGCCTCTGCGTCCTGCTGTCCCATGCAGGTGGAGCATAAGAGAAATGCAGCTCTTGGGGCTTTAATGAAGATGAAAATGAGGGGGAAAGTGCTGAGGACCCAGCCTGGCACCCGCTAATCGACCTGTAAATCTCTGAGTCGGAGGGGACTTGGGAGGGTCTGCTACCCATCACAGGAGGAGGGTTGCCCTCCCGACATCACACCCTCTGTGTCAGAGCAAAGTTCGGGTCTCGGATCCGCTGCTGTTTTTTGTGTTTGCTGTACACTGGGCTTTGGGTTCAGGCTCTACACTCAGGGCTCACAGGTGCCCTGTGACAGCAGAACCTTGCTCATCCCATTTTGCAGATGAGGAAACAGAGGTGAGGCGGCCTCAGGTTCTGGAGGTCAGGGTGACTCTCCCATCCACACCCTCCCCTGGGCCCCACTCCTGGGTCACAGGGGAGGGTGGAGTAATTTGGGGTCCCCGGTAGAGGAAATCTGGGGGAAGGGGTGGTGTGAACACTGCCTTCAGCCTCACTGGAATGCTGGAAAGGGCTTTCCTGGTGGGCCCTGGCCTTCTGGGTCCAGCATCACGAGGGGTCCATCTAGTGGTCAAAGAGGGGAATCCCAACCATTAAGTAGGGAGAGCCACTGAACCAGAGCCTTCTGGTTCGCACAGCTCCACTTGGTCTCGCTGACCCCCATCCCAACGCATCAAGGGACCGGCACGTTGGTTAGATGCTGGCCTGAGGTTCCCTTGAAGTGGACATGGCCACGAATGTTCTATGGAAGGGAGACATTTGCAGCAGCCAACTCTCCCTCCTGGGAGAGTCTCTTTCCCCTGCTGCAGAGCCCCTGCACCTCAGCTTGGCCAGAGGCAACCCCAAGGGGACATTGGAGCACGTCGAGGGAGGTCTCTGGCTGTCACAATTAGGAGGTGCTGCTGCCATCCAGTAGGAGAGGCCAAGGATGCAGCTAACACCTTACAGGGCACAGGATGGCCCCAGGACAAAGAACATCCCACATCACATGCCGGTACGGTTGCCCTCTACTGAACAAGAAGACTGACCATGCCCTCCTTCTAATGGGACAGCTTGTGGCAGAAGGGAGGATGGATGGAGGCTCAGATCCTCTGCACGTGCTGTTTCTCCCACCTGGACCACTTGGGTCAGGTGAGCCTTGGACTTCTCTCTTCCCAGGACGGGGAAGCAAGGGTATCGGTCCCTCATGGGTGGGGGGCTGTCCCCCCTCTGCCTGGTGCACTGACAGGGAGCGACAGATGTGGACATGGCCTCAACTTGTCCTCACGTATCCGCAAGACGAAGGTCATCCAAGCTGTGTTCTGTCTTCCTGGGTCCTTGGACACTGGTGGCTCACTTCTCTTGACCGAAGCTCCAAAGACCAGAACGAGTGACTGGCTCAGCCTGGCCTGGAGGATTTAGAAGCTGCGACCAGACCATGGAGACAATTCCAGCTCCTCATTCTCTGAGCCACGTGGTCAGGGCTATGGAAATCTGGAGGTTCTACAGCTGACCACCATGAGAATTGTTATATCACTTCCCCAGCTACACTGGGCTCAGTTTGCTTAGTAAGGAAAGCAATCTTTTTGTTGAATTTCACATTTTCTACCAAGTAATGAATTAACCTTTTTGAAATCACAAAGGGGATCACAGTAGGAAAATGAAGCCATAACCTGTCCGAGAGATAGAGAGAGATGCCTGGATCACAGACCGGAAAACAGAATATAAAAACATTCAGTACTGACTGATTTCACATTCGAGGCGATCACTAGTTAGCAATGGGACGCACCAGCCTGCCATCTCACTGCAGGCAGATTCTGTTATCCTGAAGTTAGCTCTGGCTTAATGAACTGGATTCTAGAAGACCTAGGCTTACCCTTACCCAGTTGCCATCAGGACTTCTTCCAGTTTTCAGCCACAGGGGCTAACTGTGAACACTATGCACTCATGAGTGGCAGGGAAACTGTGGAAGGGCTCACAGTTCCCCACCTTCAGGATGCAAGACATTTCTGATTAATCAGGCAGACAGGTGAAGGAGAGGGCAGGCTGGCTGGGGGTGCAGAAACCGATGCTGATTTCAGATGCGAGGACTAATGTCCTCAACATCATTTGCTCAGATTTTTTTTCTCGTTTTTGAGAAAAGTCAGCAATCTAAAAAGCACTTATTAAGCACCCAATGTAGCTGAGTTACCAGGAAGCACTTATTAAGCACCAGGGTGGTTGAGTGTACTGAATGGAGCAGGAATGACATGGATCCAGGGTGAATGCTATCCTTCCCCACTCACCTTCCTTGTCCTGAAGGGAGATCCGACTAGTGGGAGGCACTGGCAGAAGAGCAGCTTGGGAGGGAGGAGAGGGACCCAGGCATCTCCAGCTGGGCCGTCTCCTGCAAGACTTAGGTTCCTGCCAGAGGTGGTCCTCCCTGAGCTCCTTGATGTGCTTGGCTCGAGGACTCTTATAAGCCTGAGCCCCCTGACCCTCCAGTGATAGGGGACTGGGTGAGGGGGGTCAGCTTCCTGGCATTGCTAACACCTGAGTTCATCACTGTTTCTTGGTTGGGCTCTCAGCTCCCCATCCCTGTATAACAAATCTCCCCTGTTAACCCCCTGTTAACTTCTGTATGCTGTAAGCGCCCAGCATGTCTTCTGCTTTGGGGGGCTCCTGCCTACTTTAACCAAATGCATTTCACATCCCTTCTGCTTCCTCTCTCAGGGCTTCAGACTCCCCAGCATCCTTTTTGTTCCTAGATGCCTGCTTCTTTCTCACCCCAGGGCCTTTGCACCTGCCTTCCCCCTGCAACATGTGCTCTGGCCCCACTTCTCCTGCTGGCTGACACCACATCCCCTTAAATTGCAGCTGAGATGTTATCTTGGCAGAGACCTTGGCCAACTACCTTTCTAAAGCAGCTCCCATCACAACAAACGCAACTTTCTCTCTCACTATGTATTTCTTTCAAATTGTATGTCATGATCCGTGGTGATTTTATGTGTCTGAATAGTTACTTATTAATAATTATTTATCAGCCACCATCTCTACTGAAGTCTAAGCTCTGTGCTCCCAACTGAAGCCCTGTGCCTGGAAAATGGAATAAAGATGGTCAAATCAATGAATGAATGAGTGTTTTAAAAACTTTGAACCCATGACAATGTCAAAATGAAAGAAGTTTCAAATTTGGTGCATTTCTATATTGCTTTTGGAGATAAGTCTGGGGAAGGGGACGCAGGTGTTAAGAGTCTGCATTCTTCTGTGGGGCATGGAAATTGTCCTTGCTGGCATTTTTCCTCCTGAACTGGGTCAGGCCTGTGTTTAGAATGGGGTTGGGTTGGGGAGGTGGTGTCTCCCTGCCCTTTAGCACATGGTGTGCTCTAGACCAGAGTCATTGTCTGGAGCCCTCTTCCTGATGCTTCACGGGTTAGGAGCAGCTCAATGCAAACCAGAGACATTGCCACTTGGCAGGTAAATCAAACCTGTAACAGGGGTCGCTGGTGCCCTGGTTGTGTTCCTAAGCCTGCCTGAGCTCACCTTCAATCTGGCGGGACTGCTGCTGCTGCTAAGTCGCTTCAGTCATGTCCGACTCTGTGTGACCCCATAGACGGCAGCCCACCAGGCTCCCCCATCCCTGGGATTCTCCAGGCAAGAACACTGGAGTGGGTTTCCATTTCCTTCTCCAATGCATGAAAATGAAAAGTGAAAGGGAAGTCGCTCAGTCGTGTTCGACTCTTTGCGACCCCATGGACTGCAGGCTACCAGGCTCCTCCATCCATGGGATTTTCCAGGCAAGGGTACTGGAGTGGGGTGCCATTGCCTTCTCCTGCCTGAGCTCACCTTCAATCTGGCAGGACAGTCCCCGCCAATATGCCTCCCTTCCTGTCTGGGTGGCTCCCTCACCACAGCCAGGGGCATCATTGCAGGCCAGCCTGCCCTGGTGGAGGAACGTGTGTAAGACCCTTGGTCAAGAGACTTGGGTGGACATATGAGGTGGGGTGCAGGGAGGGGTTGAGACAAAGTGCCCAGGCTCCAGCTTTCCTGAGGACGACTCTCAGGCGTGACCCACAGTGTCTCCATCTTCCTCAGGATCGGCCCCACGTGTCCACAGGGCTTACGTGTTCACTAACATCCCGCTATCCATCTCCTTCCCCACTCTGTCTCACTTCCGGGTTCCCTGGAATGGGCACTTCCCCTCACACTGCGACCCCAACACCACCACTGTAACCCTGATAACTCCACTGTGACACCTCCACCTAACACTGACCAGGCAGGTGGTCGTGTCTCAGGTCAAAGGTCAGCCTGCCACGCCTCCTCATTTGTCGCGAGCCCCCAGCTACCTGGAAGTCGGTAGAAGGTAAATCCCACTGAACTCCAGATCCAAGGAAGGGGCTGAACCAGCTGCAATGAGGCAGCACAGGCAGCAGAGGGCAGCAGAGGATACTGTTTCATGGCTGAGTCTTGTGCTGGCTCAGGCTCCCCACGGACCCTACAGGAAGGCAGGCCTTGCTCCCCGAAGCCAGTCCTGCCCAGGTGCCAGCCCCATCCCTCAGACATGTTTATGGGACACAGAATTAAAGTCTCTGGCCTCAGGCGGGTAATGGAGAAGCTGTCTGTGGGAACAGCCTCTAACTGAAGAAGAGATAAGTTAAAGGTGTTTGCTTTCCCAGCGGCCTGTCCAGGAGCGAGGCAGCTGTCTGCTGACTCCACATGGGTTACCACGGTGGACAGGCTTCCCTGACCCTCCGGTAACTGGCAACAGGGCCTTGAGGCCTCAGGAAGATGCTTGTTTTATAAAGATGAGGACAGTCACCTAAAAGTTTGGGTCCTCAGACATGTGCCCTTGGGCAGCAGGGTCAGGGTGGGATCAGGCTGACCCTCCTTGTCCCACATCCCTTTAGGATGCTGATGACAGGACTGTGGGAATACTGATGTGGAGAGGAGGAAGGTGTAAGCTCTTGGAAAGAGGAGGGTGCATGGCAACTCAAGGTGAAGTGGGTCACATTTTGAAAAGACTTCATTGTGTCTGAAGTGTCCAGTGTGGTGATCTGACATATGCATGCATTGTGAAAGGATGATTACAATCAAGTTAATTAATGTATTCATCACATCAGTTACCTTTTTATTTTTTTTGAAGTAGGAGCACAAAATATTTACTCTCTGAGCAAATTTCTACTCACTTAGCAACGTTCCAGTATGCAATGCATGCATGCATGCTCAGCTGCTTCAGTCGTGTCCAGCTCTTTGCAACCCTATGGACTGTAGCCTGCCAGGCTCCTCTGTCCATGGGATTTCTTAGGCAAGAACACTGGAGTGGGTTGCCATGCCCTCCTCCAGGGGAGACATCCTGTTGACTACACCCTCTCTGCTGTAAGTTTACACCTAGATCTTATTCATCTTAAAACTGAACGTTTGTACCTTTTAACCAACATCCCTCCAATTCACGCACTCCCTTGTCCATGGCAAACAGCACTCTGCTCTCTATTTCTATGAGATGGGCTTTAGTGAAAGTGTTAGTCGCTCAGTTGTGTCCAACTCTTTGCAATCCTGTGGCCTGCAATCCGCCAGGCTTCTCTGCCCATGGGATTCTCCAGGCAAGATTACTGGAGTGGGTTGTATTCCCTTCTCCAAGGGATCGTCCCAACTCAGGGATTGAACCCAGGTCTCCTGCATTATGGTGGATTCTTTACCATCTGAGCTACCACGAAAGCCCCTTTTAAAAAACAGATTCCACAATGAATGAGATCGTACAGTATTTGTCTTCTCTGCTTTATTATTTCACTAGTACTTCCTCTAGGTTCATCCATGTTGTCACAAAAAGCAGGATTTCTTTCCTTTTCGTGGCTAAATAGTATTCCACCATATAGGTGTGTATTTCACATTGTCTATCTGTTGACAGACGTTTATTTTGTTTCCATATCTTGGCTGTTGTGAGCAACAGATTCATTGTTTTTTTGTTTCTGGAGATGCTGCTGCCCTCAGTTCTGGGTTTTCACATTCCTGATAACCTTGGAGACACACAGGGAGCAGTGGAACCTTGGTCCCTTACAAAAGTCACAACTAACAAAGCTGCTTTCCTCTTCACCCCAGGTTTCATGCTTTCATTACGCTGTCACCCTTCCTGCCATTTGGCCAGCCTTCCTCCCTGCCTGGAAAGAGGTGTCTGGTCCCCACCTCCATGACCCTCTTGCGGTGGCTGAGCTGCTATCCTGCTGTTTTCCTGTTCTTCCCAGCCCTACCCGTCTCCGGGCACTGAGGCCACCCTGATCCAGGCTGTGAGAAGGGACATCAGAGGCTCATGACTCAGAGTAACTCATCATGACACTGGACTCAGTGCCCGGGAAGAGGCCTGTCCACCCATTTCCAGGGGTTGGATGTCCTGTCCTGTATTCCAGCTCGCTCATCACACCATCACCACCTGGATACCATCTCTCACTGGTTCTTTCTGCCATGGTCATATCTGCTGCTGCCAGGACCCAGGATGCATTTCTACTTTCCAAGAGGTCTCACTCACAGGACGAAAGTGGATGCCAGGGTGAGGATGAGGGGAAATTTCTTTTCTTGTTTAAATTTCTGCTTCCCTGGGCTCTCAAAGCCCTCAAAGCATTCCTTGGGTCAATTCAGCCGAGGACAGATCTGAGGGTGGGTCACAGATTCAGGGAGAAGGATGCCCTCAGAGCCCACGGAGCCCTAAGGGATGGGATTCTAGCCCAGTCACTCTACCAGCCTCAACTCCAGGCTGAGAGCCTCTCTCTGGCAACAACACAATGTTCTGAATTCATCTCTAGGCCACCCTATCTTCGGTCATGCAAGCAGATTAACTCAAATTAAATTGCTCACTTTAATTTCCATCTTTCGTCCCCTAATGCCAGGGCTGTCTTCACAAGGCTCTCAGACAGAAGCTCCCCTGAGACGTTGCCCTGCAGGTGCCAAGTCATCATCCTGCCCACAGTGCTGCTGGAGGGTTGTCTCAGCTGCTCCGATAAGTCCTGGACTGTCAGGTGCCCATTCCTACCTAAACTGGGGGGACATCAAGCTGGTTCAAAAGTGTGCCAGAAATATAGAGCAACTGAGAGGCTTAAGGACACGAAGCCCAAGAAATAAATACTCCATTAAATACGGCACATTCTAAAGTGGTTCAAGCTCAAGATAAGTGAAAAGTTCAGGCTGGGATAATCCCATCAGCATCTTCCAGAAGTGAGCTATTTCCAGATTGATCACATCTGACCTCCAGCTTCATCTCTCAGCTGCTGCAAAGATCAGACGGGGGTGGGTGGGGTGTCTGTGCTTTCAAGCCCAGTTCCTTCACCCACGTTGTTCCCAAAGCAAGTCCATCCCTCTGAGTTTGCCTTATAGTCCTCCTCAGGGTCGTTTTCCTTCATCTTAGGCCAAGGCTGTTGTTTAACAGAACTTTCTTTCATGGAGGAATTACTCCACGTCTGCATTGTGCTGTTTGGTGACTGTTGAACACTTGAAATGTAATTACTGTGATTAAGGAAGTGGATTTTAAATGTAATTTTATAATAATTTCAGTTTAAAAATTAAAATGGAAATAGCCAGTCATGGCTAATGACTATTGTAATGAATAGCACCGTCATAGGTAATAAAAGATCTTAACTCTCCAAAATAACATCGGCTTCAATTCCTGATAGTTTTAATGCTCTCATGCATGATCCTTTCCACAGCTTGGCCTCTCAGATTTTATCTTCCTCCAGCTTTTGTTGCTTTTGGCCTCAAAGCACAGCATGTGGGATCTCGGTTCCCAGACCAGAGATGGAACCTGTGCCCCTTGCATTGGAAGTGCAGAGTCTTAACCACCGGACCACCAGCAAAGTCCCTTTTCCAACTTTATTGAAATATACTTGACAAATGACATTATGTGCTTCTTTGGTGGCTCAGATGGTAAAAAATCTGCCTACAATGAGGGAGACCCAGGTTCGATCCCTGGGTTGAGAGGCTCCCCCGGAGGAGGGCATATCAACCCACTCCAGTATTCTTGCCTGGAAAATCCCCATGGATAGAGGAGCCTGGCAGTCTATAGTCCTTGGGGCCGCAAAGAGTTGGACATGACTGAGTGACTAAGCACATGTACGTACATGACATTGTGTAAGTCCAAGATGTACAATGTGTTCATTTGATACATTTATGATGTATTTACATAGTACAAAATGATTCCCACCATAGCTGACCTAACGTTTCCATCACACCATATAATTATCATTTCTTTTTTGGGGTGATAACATTTAAGATCTACTCTGTTATCAGCATTCAAGTATCTTTCTCTCTCTCTCTCTTGAAGTAGCTTAGCATGTCTGACTCTTTGTGACCCCATGGATTGTAGCTCACCTGGCTTCTCTGTCCGTGGAGTTCTCCTAGCAAGAATACTGGAGTGGATAGCCATTCCCTTTTCCAGGGGATCTTCCTAACCGAGGGATTGAACCCGGGTCTCCCACATTGCAGGCAGATTCCTTACTGTCTGAGCCACCAGAAAAGAAGCCCATTCAAGTATATAAAACACTATTTTAGCATCCCAGAACCCACAATGAGATCCTCAGAAACTGTGAATCCTACAGTTGGAAGTTTGTACCCTTTGACCAAATCTCCAATCTCTCTCTGTATCTCCCATCCCTAACCCCTGGTACCCAGCATTCTTCTTTCTGTTCCTATGAGTTCAGATTTTTCACATTCCACATGTAAGTGAGATCATATGATACAGTATTTTTCTTTCTCAGTCTGACTTAACTCAGTCTAATATCCTCAAGTTTCATTCTTGTTGTTGCAAATGGCAGAATTTCCTTTTTTTATTGTGGCTGAAAAGTATTTCATCATATATGCATAATGTGGATTTTTTTAATGTCTTTTATGTGGATGTTACACCTTTTGTTGTTGTTCACAGTTTGGGATATTTTGCTATTGCTTTGTTTTAAATCTTTTTTCTCTTTGATATTCAGTTTGGGGAGTCTCTGTACCCTAATCTCAGAGTCTTTCCTCAATGAAGTCCAGTCTACTGCTGAGCCCATCAAAGGCATCCTTTATCCCTGTTACAGGGTTTTTAATCCCCAGCATTTCTTGTAGACCCCTTCTTAGAATTTCTCTCCACTGACATCACCCATCTGTTCTTGCATGCCATCAACTTTATCCATGGGAGCCCTAGCCTATGAGTCATAGTTTTTAATATTCTAGGTCTCATAATTCTCACATTCCTGTCAGATCTGACTCTGGGTTTGATGCTTGTACAATTTCTTCACCTGTGTTTCTGCCCTTTAACTTTTTGTTGAAAGGTGGGTGTGTTCTATGGGGTAAAAGACAAACAGACCACAGTTAGTAAGGAGATAATGGGAGGTGGAGGGGATGTTTGGAGGGAATGTTAAGCTCCTACAGTTAGTTCCTGTCCTTCGGTGAATCTGTGCCTCTCAACTGTGTACTTCGCAAATGTTTCTCTTTCCTCCCCCATCTTAGATGGGAAGGGCTTCCTTGGTGTCTCAGACAGTAAAGAATCTGCCTGCAATGCAGGATACCCGGGTTTGATCCCTGAGTCTAGAAGATCCCCTGGAGAAGGAAATGGCAACCCACTCCAGTATTCTTGCCTGGAGAATTCCATGGACAGAGGAGCCTGGAGGGCTAAAGTCCATGGGGTCACAAAGAGTTGGACTCCAATGAGCGACTAACGCTTTCATTTTCACTTTTCTTAGATGGGGCAGGGTGGCTAGAGGGGGCTGGGCTTGGGTATTTTCTGTTTCTTAGATGGGGCAGGTCAGCTGGGCTCTGATTAGACTCCAGTAGATTAGGCTGGAGAGAAAGCCTTATTAAGAAAAACAGGGCGCTGTGGTATATTTTAAACGCTAAGAGCACTAGGGGATTTTTCTAAGATACTCAGTGTGAGGATGGTAGAGCTCTGGGAGGTGAAACTCACAAAAGTATGCTCCTCCCTACCCCTACCATGTCCATCCTACCTGCCCCCGCCACTCCCCAGTTTTAAACTCAAGCCTGTGCGCACCGAGCCTCCAGTAACCCTCAGTCCCAGTTTAGACTTCCTGTCCTGACGCTGGTTCCCACAGGGGTTTCTGCTCATGGGTTTCTCCTCCAGTAAGGAGTGATTCTGTGTATCTGCCCATCAAGTCTCTCCAATTCGGGGGGCAGAATCTTCCCCTGGGACCTCACCTCCCTGAAGGATCCAGGAAGAGCTGTTGGTTTTTCAGTTTGTTCAGCTTTTCACTTGTTGCCAAGACAAAGTCACAGTTTCCAGGCTGTACTGAAAACCAGAGGGCAGCCCTGCCCCCCACGAAGTGGAGGAAGTAGCCTGGAGAGGGCAGGGCAGCTTCCCAAGGCTGCCTGGGAGCAGCGGGGCTGCATCTAGGAAGCAGGTTTTGAACTTTCGGGCACAAGTGGCCAGTGTACCTTCCCTCTAGCTGTTCCGCAGCACTGCCCCAGGGTAGAGTGACTGACCTTTGCAACGTGGATGTGACTTCACTTAACTGACTTCAGTCGTAGGTTGGAAGCTAGTTTTCTCTTTGGTTGGTCATCCAGTGATGTGGTTCAAGAGGTGACATTTTCTAGTGTCCATCACATAACAAAGATGGTGCTGGGTACCTTCCAGCATTCTTTCCATTAACCTTCCCCAGGGGTCAATGGGCTAGAGGTCATTTCCCCCCATTTAAAGGTAAGAGAATGGTTAAAGATCAAAAAAGGTGACCACAGAGCTTCTTTAGATTCCTGACCCCCAAGGTCTTGTGCATGGTGTTCAGAGTAAGGTCAATGGAAATGCGGTTAGTAACCCTGATCACAGCAGTGAGGATACCTCGAAATACCTTTGGTACATGGTAAGTCTTTCAGGGATCGATTGCTGCGTAAGAGATGACTCTAAAGCTCAGCTGATTAAAACAACAGAAGTCTGTCATCTCTGTGGATCAGGAATCCACGTGTGTCTTTACCGGGTGCTTCTGACTCCATGTCTCTCATGAAGTGGCTGTTGAAATGAGAGCTGAGGTTATGGTCTCATCTGAGGGTAGGGTGGGGTGGGTGAGGGTGAAGGTCACCTGTGGGGTGCTGGCAGGCTTGGCTCCTCACATCACAGGCCTCCCATGGGGAGAGTCCAAGAGAGAGGGAGAGATGGCCCCCAGGGTGGAGGTTACAGTCTGGGAAGTGATGCCCTCCTCCACTACCACTTTTTCCATATTCTGTTTATTAGAAGTAAATGACCATGTTCAGGCCACCTTTGAGGGGAGGTTATGGCACAGGGATGACATAAGAGCCACTTTGGAGGTTTCCAGTCACAAGGGCTATGTGTCTATTGGCCCAAGACAGCCCCATCTATGTCTTTGCATATTTGTCCTGATTTGACTCCTACTTTTCCTCTCTTTCCTGCCTTTTCCTCTAGTGTTTGTAGAATTCAATCCAAAAGCCATCAGTTGGAGCCCAACAAGTCTGACAGGAATTTGACGAGATCCAGGATACTATGGAGTCAAAAGTACTTATCTCTCAGCGTACGTATTTTTTACAAAGAGGGAAAAGGGAAACTTTCAGTGAAGAAGTCTGGCAGAGAGCAACACAGTTTGGTGAATAACAGGACAAGTTGTGCCACTTGATGGGATGCGATCAGAACACAGCGTCACTTAGGTGAGGTTCCTGCTGGAGATGCACCCTGCGTTTAATCATGAGAAAACATCAGATGAGCACAAACTAGGAGACATCCTATTGCCTGTACTCTTCAATATGTCAGAGCCATGAAAGCCTACAAGAGGCCAAGGAACTCGTCTAGGTTGCAGGCAGCTAAAAATACATGATGACTAAACTCAACATGTGATTCTCCTCTAGATCCTGTTTCTATAAAAGACACTATTGAGATCGTTGGTGAAGCCTGAAGTGAGGCTAAGAACTGATGGGGTAAAGTGTCAGTGTTGGTTTCCTGATTTCCATGGTTCTATTGTGGTTGGGTAGGAAAACGTGTCCCTGCTTGTAGGAAAGACTCATTACCGTATTTAGGAATGCTGGAACATCATGTTAGCAGCCCACTCTTAAATGGTTTCAGGGAGCAAAAAAGAATTCTTTGTACCATACTTATAATTTTTCTATAAGTTTCAAATTTCTTTAAAATGTAAGGTTTTAAATGCTCCAATGAGGATGGGAAATTATATGATTACATCGCTTACAGATGAGTCCCTCTAAAAGCTTATTCCCCAAACTTGTTACTGCCCCAAACACTGATTCATCATCAGTGTCAAGTCTCTTCCTCAGGAGAAAAATTTTCTCCAAAGCAACACAGAGGACACAGCCCTCGGACAGAGCTTGGGGAGGTCACATCTAGTCGAAGTCTCCTACGCAAAGGAATTAAGAGAGTAAAAAAAATCAAATCCCAGGTTTGGAAACTGAAAGCATATCAAGGAGACGGTGATAAAGATGACATTGCCCAGCAAATTCCTAAAATCTCATTTCAGTCTAAAAGTAGAACTCCTGATCCTTTACACATTAAATTGCTGTCATTGTATTTCCATATTCAGTCTATAAAATGGAACAAAAAAGCATCTGTGCATACTACCAAACTATCTGCAAACTGTCAGTGCCAAAACCTTTTACTGCTGTGGTCTGTCACGATAATGGGAGCAAAAGTAGATGCCCTCAGTCATGGGGAATCCAAGGGGCCTTGAGTCAAGCAACAGGGAAGGGAATTTACAAAATGCGGGACATTGAGATAAAGATCCTTTAGAACAACAGATATTCTGAAACCGAGAAACATGGAACTAGACTGAAAAATGAGAGAAATAGAAAAGGATAAATAAAAGTTGATTTTTGGAACTACTATGCACAAGATATAAATGTGACTGCTTTGGAAAAGTAATTATCAAGAACCTTGGACTTTCCTGGTGGGCCAGCGGCTAAGACTGAGCTCACAGTACAGAGGACCCAGGTTCGATTTAGTCAGGGAACTAGATCCTACAGTAGAAGTGTGAAAGTCAGTTGTGTCCAACTCTTTTTGACCCCATAGACTATACAGTCCATGGAATTCTCCAGGCCAGAATACTGGAGTGGGTAGCCTTTCCTTCTCCAGGGCATCTTCGCAACTCAGGGATCGATCCCAGGTCTCCTGCACTGCAGGCAGATTCTTTACCAGCTGAGCCACAAGGGAAGGAAACCCGCTTGCTGCAGCTAAATATCCTGCATGCCACAACGAAAAAGACCTCGCATGCTGCAACGAAGACAGAAGATCCCACGTGCTGCAGCCCGCGTGCCTCAACGCAACTAAGGCCTGGCACAGTCAAATAAAATAAAAACATAAAAGAGCATATGAGATGCAAATATATTTTGTCATTTTGGGGAAGGTGGGTGGTGGGAAGATGGTGACCACCAGAATCTGTTGGGCTTAAAGCCATCAGGCATCACAGCTCTTCAGACAGGCTAGGGATGCCCGCATTCTCTGCTCTCCTCTGTCTCAGGACCAGGCTCTCTGCTTCCTGCCTCATCCCACACTCTCCCTTCCCACTGACACTCACATACCCGAACAGACCATTTTTAGTGTTCGAAGCATGAAGGTCAGATGCAACATTCCCCAATTCAATCTAATCAAAGACAAATCTCCCCAAATCTAAAATATGTCACACAGCCCATAGCCCATACTCTGTAGATTCTGGAAACTACACCAAATACAGTTTTAAGACATGAGCTGTTTCTTTTCTATCTAGGGTCACTCTTTGGTCTCTTCATATTTTCCCTTGAAGCTGTTGGACTTATTTCTAAGCTCCATAACCTTGGCTGGAATGAGTCATATCCTAAATAATTTTTCCTTTTTTATACATATCTTGAGTTATATGTTTCAAGGAATGTGTCCATATCCTCTAAGTTGTGAAATTTATGGGCATACTGTTGACCATCTTATTACTAGACGATTCTTTTATAGGCTTGCCTCCTCTTCCATGCCTGATACTGGAAACTAGAGTTGCCTCCTTTTTGATGAATCCATTCAGATAAGAATTTATTCCATACATTTAAAAACACATGACATGATTATATTTTAATATACAACCTAAATATAAGACACCATAATAAGCTGATGGTGATTAAAACATGGTATTTCATTTGTATTGCATGACAAATGATTGACATCCTTAATTATAAATGAGTTCTTAGAAACCAGTAACAAAGACATTCATATTCCAAGGGAAATGAAAAGGAAAAAAAAAAAAGCAGAAGAAAATGAAATAACACATATGGCTAGTAAGGATTAACCATATACTAAAATGAATGAACTGAACAGTAACAGAGGAAAAACAATTCCTTTGTAATATCATATTATCACTTCCACTTCACATCCACTCAGTCTGTCTGACTCTGCAGCCCCATGCACTGTAGCCCACCCAGCCTCTCTGTCCATGGGGATTCTCCAGGCAAGAATACTGGAGTGGGTTGCCATTTCCTCCTTCAGGAGATTTTCCCGACCCATGGATCAAAAGGAGATCCTAGCTCTCCCGCACTGCAGGGGGATTCTTTACCATCTGAGCCACCAGGGAAGCCCAATATCATATTACAAAAGAGTAAAATCTAACATTTGTACAGTTTTAGGAAATAAACCCACATAATCAAACATTGAGGGACAAGACTGATGATGTCCCATATACATAGTAGGGGGAAATCTGTAGCTTGGATTCAAAATAGACATTTTTTAAAAGATACTTTTTAAAAAAAATGTGGACCATTTTCAAAGTCTTTATTAAATTTGTTACAATATTGCTTCTGTTTTACTCTTTACTTTTTGGCCATGAGGCATGTGGGAGCTTACCTTCCCAACCAGGGTTAGAACCTGCACCTCCTGCTTTGGAAGGTGAAGTCTTAACCACTGGACCACCAGGGAAGTCCTGTAAATTTTGGATACCCATTTAAAAATCTATGTTTAAGTCCGATCATCTCTGTCCTTTCTGCTGGTCCTGAAATGCGAGGAGGTCAGTGGCTGATGAATTGACAGAACCTGGTGAGGCCCGAGTAAGGTGAGGAGGTGAGGGTGCGGGCAAGGTCAGAGGCAGGGTCTGTGGAAGGTGATAAGGAGGGAGGTCCGTGACTCAGCCGCTGGGCGAGTGCAGAGCAGAAGGCAGAATAGCTCTGGCCACTCCCTTCCGCAGTTGTTACGGGACACTTCCTGGTAACGCATTGTTAGGAGCCATTCCCCAGTACATTTTGCTGAGGCAGAAGGAACTGACCCCTTGTGCTCTCCAGCTGTACATTAAACTCACAGAAATCTCAGGAACGTTGAACTATATATAGAGTATACATTCCCCTGCAATATGGGAAGGAAGAGACACACGACTTAGGAGGCCTCCAGGAAGGGTGGAAGAGCTCCATTTTCAAAGCTCTTATTTCCACAAGTCATAGTTTTCTCTCAGATATTTAGAACTGGGTGATTCTTCGTTTCCAATTTTTCACAATGGTGTGTATTATTAACTATTTCATAATAAAATACAAGTTACATGCTGCAGTGTGGTGACATAGAAAGTAGACTAAACAGCAAAGAAAAATTCCAATAAAATGTGTTGTCAATAATAACAAATTATATAAACATTTAACACCAGGTTGAAAACCCACCAAGAGCAAAATATGAAAGCCCAAGTTTCTTTTTATCGGCACCAGCTCCTCCCTTTGGCGTAGAGGAGGACCCCATCTACATTTTCAAGCACAAGCTGCGATTTTTAAGACTTAAGTCTGCTCGGCCCTGAACACATGTTCCCTTGTGTTGTATGGTACAATTTAGAATTGTTAGCAGACCTTCAGCAGAGAGACACAGAGGCACAGAGATAGTTTGTTTAGCTTTCAAGAGAATCTTGAGTAGATAAAAGGGCCAAGCCGAAAGTCTAACTAAGACGATTCTCCCAAGAACTCAAGCTTTTCCAGGTCAGTGGTAGGCATGTGGAGGATGGACAGCCCTTGCCTCCTGAGCCCCTCATCAGGGTTCTGGATTTGACTTTTCACTTTTTAAGAATCTTTTGCTCCTGGTTTTAAAATGGGAGCCCGATCCATCTCACAATTTGTAGGACAGAAACTTCGAAGTGATAGCTAACCCTGAAAGAGACTTGTGTCCAGACGTGATATGGTACCTTCAAATCTCACACTTACCAAGAACACACCAAACCCACCGTCACTTGGCACCTTCTCTGAGTGCCCTGGTTCTCATCCTTTGAGGGGACTTGGGACCCTCTGTGAGCTGATGAAGCCAGGGGTCCTTGCTCCATAAGGGGACACAGTGGGCATGCAGAGCATGGCTGCAGGTTGCTCTCCGATCCACCTATGAGTGGATCCTGGTTCCGAACATCTGCTCCAGGGGAAAGCTTCTGGGCAGTGTTCCCTGAGTGTGTGTGTGGGGGGGGGGGGGGCGGGGTGTGTCCTGAGGAGGATTTGAGGGGTGTTCCAAGATGCCCCTTCATTAACTACTCTGGGCTCAACTGTGCTCAGGGGCAAAGCTGAGTAGATCTGTTCTCCTACATTTTACTCTAAGGCTCCTCGAAGCCTCCGTCTGTTGACGTTCACAGGGCACCTTCAACTTGTTATTTCCTGAACATCTTTCCTCCAGTCAGGAAGTGTGTTCTATGGCCACAACCCCACGAGGGCTGTAGCTTCCTGGCTCAGAGCAGCAGTCATGCAGACGCCTTCATCTGGGAAAATCATAGCAAAGAAGATACCCAGGGGAGGGGGTGGTACAAGGCTGGGGAACTAATGATATCCTATGGCCTCTCATTCAAGGACGAGAGAAGCCGGGTGGAACTGGAGATGAGTCGAGGTGAAAACACAACATCCTGGGGTGGCCTCTGGAGGAAGACAGAGACCTGGGGCCCTGGGATGGGATGCTCCCACCAGCCTTGGGGAGCTCGTTGTGGCTGGGGCCCAGCTCTGCCTATGTCTGGCCCTGTCGGTGATCAGACATATGCTGGGAGGACCAGCCAGGCAGCCAGATGTGGGGCACAGTTAAGAGATTTCACATCCCCAGCTCACAGCTCACACTGTGAGGCAGCACCAGCCTTTTGTTTCAAACTCAAGTTGTATTTTAACATTAGTATTTTCCCCCTTGGGCCCTCCCCAAAGCCATATTTTTTTTTTCTAATTTTATTTTATTTTTAAACTTTACATACTTGTATTAGTTTTGCCAAATATCAAAATGAATCTGCCACAGGTATACATGTGTTCCCCATCCCGAACCCCCCTCCCTCCTCCCTCCCCATACCATCCCTCTGGGCCGTCCCAGTGCACCAGCCCCAAGCATCCAGCATCGTGCATCGAACCTGGACTGGCAACTCGTTTCCTACACGATATTTTACATGTTTCAATGCCATTCTCCCAAATCTTCCCACCCTCTCCCTCTCCCACAGAGTCCATAAGACTGTTCTATACATCAGTGTCTCTTTTGCTGTCTCGTACACCGGGTTATTGTTACCATCTTTCTAAATTCCATATATATGCATTAGTATACTGTATTTATGTTTTTCCTTCTGGCTTACTTCACTCTGTATAATAGGCTCCAGTTTCATCCACCTCATTAGAACTGATTCAAATGTATTCTTTTTAATGGCTGAGTAATACTCCATTGTGTATATGTACCACAGCTTTCTTATCCATTCATCTGCTGATGGACATCTAGGTTGCTTCCATGTCCTGGCTATTATAAACAGTGCTGCGATGAACATTGGGGTACACGTGTCTCTTTCCCTTCTGGTTTCCTCAGTGTGTATGCCCAGCAGTGGGATTGCTGGATCATAAGGCAGTTCTATTTCCAGTTTTTTAAGGAATCTCCACACTGTTCTCCATAGTGGCTGTACTAGTTTGCATTCCCACCAACAGTGTAAGAGGGTTCCCTTTTCTCCACACCCTCTCCAGCATTTATTATTTGTAGACTTTTGGATCGCAGCCATTCTGACTGGTGTGAAATGGTACCTCATAGTGGTTTTGATTTGCATTTCTCTGATAATGAGTGATGTCGAGCATCTTTTCATGTGTTTGTTAGCCATCTGTATGTCTTCTTTGGAGAAATGTCTATTTAGTTCTTTGGCCCATTTTTTGATTGGGTCATTTATTTTTCTGGAGTTGAGCTGTAGGAGTTGCTTGTATATTTTTGAGATTAGTTGTTTGTCGGTTGCTTCATTTGCTATTATTTTCTCCCATTCTGAAGGCTGTCTTTTCACCTTGCTAATAGTTTCCTTTGATGTGCAGAAGCTTTTAAGGTTAATTAGGTCCCATTTGTTTATTTTTGCTTTTATTTCCAATATTCTGGGAGGTGGGTCATAGAGGATCCTGCTGTGATGTATGTTGGAGAGTGTTTTGCCTATGTTCTCCTCTAGGAGTTTTATAGTTTCTGGTCTTACGTTTAGATCTTTAATCCATTTTGAGTTTATTTTTGTGTATGGTGTTAGAAAGTGGTCCAGTTTCATTCTTTTACAAGTGGTTGACCAGATTTCCCAGCACCACTTGTTAAAGAGATTGTCTTTAATCCATTGTATATTCTTGCCTCCTTTGTCAAAGATAAGGTGTCCATATGTGCGTGGATTTATCTCTGGGCTTTCTATTTTATTCCATTGATCAATATTTCTGTCTTTGTGCCAGTACCATACTGTCTTGATAACTGTGGCTTTGCAGTAGAGCCTGAAGTCAGGTAGGTTGATTCCTCCAGTTCCATTCTTCTTTCTCAAGATCGCTTTGGCTATTCGAGGTTTTTTGTATTTCCATACAAATTGTGAAATTATTTGTTCTAGCTCTGTGAAGAATACTGTTGGTAGCTTGATAGGGATTGCGTTGAATCTATAAATTGCTTTGGGTAGTATACTCATTTTCACTATATTGATTCTTCCAATCCATGAACATGGTATATTTCTCCATCTATTAGTGTCCTCTTTGATTTCTTTCACCAGTGTTTTATAGTTTTCTATATATAGGTCTTTAGTTTCTTTAGGTAGATATATTCCTAAGTATTTTATTCTTTCCGTTGCAATGGTGAATGGAATTGTTTCCTTAATTTCTCTTTCTGTTTTCTCATTATTAGTGTATAGGAATGCAAGGGATTTCTGTGTGTTGATTTTATATCCTGCAACTTTACTATAGTCATTGATTATTTCTAGTAATTTTCTGGTGGAATCTTTAGGGTTTTCTATGTAGAGGATCATGTCATCTGCAAATAGTGAGAGTTTTACTTCTTCTTTTCCAATTTGGATTCCTTTTATTTCTTTTTCTGCTCTGATTGCTGTGGCCAAAACTTCCAAAACTATGTTGAATAGTAATGGTGAAAGTGGGAATCCTTGTCTTGTTCCTGACTTTAGAGGAAATGCTTTCAATTTTTCACCATTGAGGATAATGTTTGCTGTGGGTTTGTCATATACAGCCTTTATTATGTTGAGGTATGTTCCTTCTATTCCTGCTTTCTGGAGAGTTTTTATCATAAATGGATGTTGAATTTTGTCAAAGGCAAAGCCATATTTTTAAAAAAATGATCTGTGGAGTTTTCCCTCCAAACACAGAAGTAAAAGAGGATATAGCACAATGAATCCCATACCCATTATTAATGTGGCCCCAAGTTGTACCATCTGCATGACCCCCAGCCCTCCTTCTTGTCGTGGTCTGCGTGTGGGTTGGAAAAGAATTCCCAGACTGCAGAATGAGAGGAGAATAGAGTTTAGGAGACCCTGTTAGATCAGCAGGTGTGCTCAAGGGAGAGCTGATCCCTTTCATGGGTTAGTAGCCTCAAGACTAAGAAAATTCCTGCTGGAAGGGTGGCATTAGGTGACTGGCTAGAGTGCTGTAGGGTGAGTATTTTTACCTAATATGGGGTCAGGGAGCTGGTCAGTTTGGATGAGGGGGGCTCATGGTAACAGTTGCTATAGGGCTTAGTCAATTTTGGAAATGACCTTGGTACAGGTCTCCACATCTATGACTTTGGTACAAAGTTTTACACCTTGGTATAGGGCTCCATATTTCCAGACCCCACTGCATTATGGTGAAAAGTGAAAGTGTTCATTGCTCAGTCATGTCTGACTCTTCGCAATACCATGGACTGTAGCTCACCAGGCTCCTCTGTCCATGGGCTTCTCCAGCCCAGAATTCTGGAGTGAGTTGCCTTTTCTTTCTCCAGGGGATCTTCCCCACCCAGGGAAGGAACTTGGGTCTCCTGCATTGCAGGCAGATTCTTTACTATCTGAGCCACCAAGAAAGCCTATGGTGAAGCAAAGTCCAAATATCCCATCATTTCAGTCGCAGCATGAATTCCAGCAAAGAAGGACATGAGCACACATCTTGTGATGCCATCAGCATACGTACACCATCATTACCCAACATCAGGTGGTACTGTCAGGAGCACCATGTCCGGCCTGTGTCACGAATGCCTTTTTTCAGCTATTTTATGCAAAACGGGATCCATGCAAGTTCTGCACAACACCTTCAAGTGTCTCTCTTTTTTGCATGTGTGCTCTGTTGTGACCCCATGGACTGCAGCCCTCCAGGCTCCTCTGTCCATGGATTTTTCCAGTCAAGAATACTGGAGTGGGTTGCCGTTTCCTCTTCCAGAGGATCTTCCCTATCAAGGGATCGAACCCGGGTCTCCTGCATCTCCTGCATCAGTAGGAGGATTCTTTAATATTGAGCCACCTGGGAAGCCCTCTGTCTTTTTAACAGAGGCTTAAAATACACACGGCCAAGCACACTGACTTTACTTGCGTGTGTCATGTGCGTGTCCGGAGCCACACAACCACTGTCCAGATGGAAAGGCAGGGCATCAGCAGCCCCAGGTTCTCCTGCCCCTCCAGTCAGCCCAGGAGGAACCTCTGGTCTGCCCTTGAACTTCACACAGACAGGATCACAGCGTGTGCACTTCTGCTTACGGTCATGGCTGTGAGATTCACCCAATTGTTTAGTTTTGTTTATCTTGTGTTGTGTTGTGTGCTTGTACTGCTCCGTTGGCAAATGCTATAATATATTTTGTCATCTATAATGATTTGAATATAATTAATAATGTTCTTGTCAGCATTATCCTTGTCCATGTTTTTGGTAACATAAGCACTTCTCTAAAGAATGTCTGGGTAGTAGAGTAGACATAGTTCAGCTTTTGGAAAGACTCCCAAACAAGCTTCCAGCATGTACGGATTACAGTTGCATATCCTGACATGCACTGGGTATTTATTTTTAAGCCACTTTGACGTGTAGCTGTATCTCATTGTGGCTGTGATGCACATTTTCCTGATGACTAATGATGTTGAGTATCATTATTAGCTATTTGGATATCTTTTTAGGTAATTTAGGCATTTAGGTAATTTTAGATAATTTTGTCCATTTAAAAAAAATTGTTTTTTTAGTAAGTTTTTCCCTCAGAAATGTAGCACGAATCATCCCAGTGGACTAGAATGGAGCTGGTTATGGGCAGACAGTTTGGGGAGAGAAAAGAGATGAAACAGTGAAAAGGTTAAGATTTTGGTTCCCTTAGTGGACTTAGAAGGGGTGGGATTGAACCATGGGTCTCTTGCTTCCCAAAGGGACTCTGTTCCTTGGGAACAAGATGAGCATAAAAATACAACAATGACTGAAGGACTTATATAAATGGTGAAAAAATGGATGATACCTAGAAGGATATTATACTAACAGAGAATAATGGAGAGAAAATAAAAAGAGTTACACATATATATGCATCAGTATACAATATTTATCTTTCTCTTTCTGTCTTACTTCACTCTGTATAATAGGCTTTAGGTCCGTCCACTTCTTTAGAACTGACTCAAATGCGTTCCTTTTGACGCATATGAATGGAATCTAAAAAGATGGTCCTGATGAATTTATTTTCAGGGCAGTAGTGGAGAAACAGACATAGGGAACAGACCTATGGACATAGCGGGAGGGAGAGGGTGAGATGTATTGAGAGAGTAACATGGAAACTTACATTACCGTATGTGAAATACATAGCCAATGGGAATCTGCTGTATGACTCAGGGAACTCAAACAAGGGCTCTGTGACAATCTAGAAGGGTGGGATGGGGAGGGAGGTGGGAAGGAGGTTCAGGAGGGAGGGGACATGGGTGTACCTATGGCTGATTCTTGTTGATGTTTGACAGAAAACCACAAAATATTGTAAACCAATTATCCTTCAATTAAAAAATAAAATAAAATATACATATAAAAAATAAAAGAGTTACACAATTTGGAGAGGAATGTCATGGCTCTTTTCTTTAAATTTTTATTGCCATATTGTTGCTTTACACTGCTGTTAGTTTCTTCTGCGCAGCAAAGTGAATCAGCTATACATGTACATATATTCCCTCATGTTTGGATTCCCTTCCCATTTAAGTCACCACAGAGCACTGAGTAGAGAGTTCCCTGTGCTATACAGTCGGTTCTTATTAATTATCTATTTTACACACAGTCTCAATAGTATATATATGTCTGTCCCAATCTCCCAATTCTTGCCATTGCTTTTATGTAAAACTGTTCCTTGAAAAGGGCTTCCCAAGTGGCTCAGTGATAAAGAATCTGCCTGCAATCCTGGAGATGCAGGTTCAATCCCTAGGTTGGGAAGATCCCCTCCAGAAGGAAACGGCAACCCACTCCAGGATTCTAGGAAATCCCACTGACAGAGAAACCTACATCCCATCCCCACACCCCCATTGAAGCTCCTTAGGGGTTTCCTCTCCAACTATTGAGTTCATGGAGTCTCAGGAGAGAGAGACATGACTTAGTGACTTAACAAAAATAACAAATTCCTTGAAAAATACCTATTCTAGGGAATTCCCTAGTGATCCAGTGGTTAGAACTCAGCTCTTTCACTGCCGAGGGTCCAAGTTCAATCCCTGGTCAGGGAACTATGAGTCTGCAAGCTGAGAGTCGAGGCAAAAGAAGAAAAAGAAAAGAAGGAAACTATAATGAGAGTCTTGTGCGTAAATTGCAAGTGATCAGTTCTTGAACTTCGGCTCCCAACATCCCCAACCCGCTTTGTGGGACAGCAGGGCTGAGGGCTGATCTTGCCAGGTGAGAACTTCTTGCCCTGGTGCCTGGCCTTTCCCGGAGGAGAAGGAGGATGGCCCAAGTGGAGGCAGGAGCACTCAGAGCTGTTGTAGCTGCCTACTCCCAAGACATCCTTGTGGGCACCCAGCAGGGAGGCCCCTGGAGGCTTTTGATGGGATGGTCCACTGGGCATTGTCACTGAGCCAGCCCAGGGCAGTGCCAGGCTCACCTCAATTCTCCTGTGGCTGTGTCGGGCCAGCTGAGCAGGCCTGGCTCAAGGCTGCAGGGGGACTGGGCCAAGGAGCCTGAAGGGAGGCCCTGCCAGGCACAGAGACTCCAGGCCCCCCATTGCCTGGGTGGGTGCTGGGAGCAGCTTGGAGGATGTTGGGGAGAGAAGTGAGCTAAGGAGGGAGAAAGGGCTTAGGATGAGAAAGGAAACTGCTAGCACCCATAAGCCACAGTGCAGTTACCAGCACCAGGCCTGGGGCCATCAGAACTGGGGGGCCGGGTCCAGTACTGCCTCTCCTGGATTTGTCCCAAGGGGACTCATGCTGGGAGATGGACTCCCTATGGGGCTGTAGTCCTCACTGGGGGAACACAGATGGGACCACCTGGGGAAGGAGAGACCATCTGGGGTAGGAGGGGCCTCCGCCAGGGACATTCCTGGGGCAGGACATTCATTTCTGTCTCCGTGCCTTCAAGGCATCCTCGGTCCCTGCCTGGACCTTCCCTGAGTTCTGCCTGTGGACACTGGCTGGAGCGATTTCATGTCTGCGGCTAAACATCCTGATGGACACACCCCCCCTCCAATTTAATTCACATAACACACCCATAAAACTGATCCCCACTCCCCTCAGTACACATACAGAGGGAGCCATGAGGATACGAAGGCTCCGAGGGGCCAGTGTAGGAGACAATCAGCCCCTGGCCCATATACCTTCCATTCCCAGCACGACCAGAACACCTCTGCCTGAGGGCTTTTTAAAAATTTTTTTGACTTCAGGAGATGTGGGGCCTGGGTCCAAGGCCAATCAGAAGTGCTGAAAACTCAATACCCTGGGAGGCAGCCTTGATCAATGGGCACTGAGAAAGACCCAGAATCCTTACCACTGGGAAGAGAGTTACTTTGATGCTTGTTCCACATGCTCTGCCTGCCTTTCTCGTAGGAACAATGCTCACAGTGGTACCCTCTCAAGCTCAATGATGCATCTTGCTGCCTGGCTTTTCCTGCATCCCTTCCCCACATCTCCACAGAAGATCCTTAGGGGTCTCCTCTCAAAGGAACTGTTGGCCTGCTGACAAGTTGAAATTAGAGTGATCACAGCTCAGGAGTCTGAAAACAGAGTCAGAGGGGCTGATAAGGACCCAGTCTCAGAGTGCCTGCACCCCAGGGAACTTGAACTTCTCTGCACTGCATCAAAACCAAGGCTGCCACCAGCCATATTGGAAACAACATCCGCCAGCTGCAACCTGATGGTCTCAAGGTCACCCCTTGTAACTGTGCAACCATTTTGGACCCAACTGATATTTGATTAATAAGCCTTCTTATATCCTTCCAGATCCAATTATAATTCTTGACAAACAATTTATGTAACTAACTATGGCCTTGTGAGTTTTTTTATTCATTTCTCTATCTTTGGTGATGTCTGGTTCCCAGTGCTGATGGTGGCTTAGCTGCTAAGTCGGGTCTGACACTTGCGACCCCATGGATTGTAGCCCGCCAGGCTCATCTGTCCTTGGGATTTCCCAGGCAAAAATACTGGTTAATCCATAGAAAAAAGCTTTCATGCTCTAACAGTGCTTCTATGCACATGTAAACAGAACAAATGGGAGCGTGTCACTTTCTTCAGTAACTCGCTTCTCAACATTGCCAAGTAGGCAGCTTGCAGAGATGCTGACAATCCTCAGGTCAGATGAAGGTGGGAAGAGGAGCTGCCACACTTACTCTAAACACCTCTTGTGTGGGTGTGCTGTGCCCGTGCCTGTGCGAAATCTTTTCAATTGTGTCCGACTCTGCAGTCTTATAGATTGTCGCCCGTCAGGCTCCTTTGACCATGGAATTCTCCCAGGCAAGAATCTTGTGGTGGGTTGTCATGCCCTCCTTCAGGGGATCTTCCCAATCTAAGGCTTGAACCCAGGTCTCAGCTGCAGGTTATTACCTGCTTCTCCCTAAAGAGCAGATGAGATGCTAGACAGACAGACATGTGATAAGCATGGCAAGCTCCTTGCTTTTCCTCTGTTGAAGGGAGGAATTCATTCCCTGGCTGGACGCCATAAGTTACTCACTCTGTGCATCACTCTGTGCCTCCTGGAACACAAATGAAACTTTCATGAAAGTGTTTATAGAACATGAACGTTGAAAGCCCCAGTCGTGCCTTCTAGGTGCCAAGCAGCCTGCTTGATCGGTTTTCATGGCATTGCTAACCATCTGCAATGGAAATTGTAAACGGAAACCTTCTGTAGATACTGTGATCAGCCTCTGTTACCTTGGATGTGTTTGCCGGTGTTTTTTTCCTTTCATAAACTGTGCGATGCCTCTTATCAGGTGATGATTAGCTAATGGACTTGTCATTGTTTTATCTCACTGAACAATAGTGGGAATTGAAAAAAAAAAAGGGAAGAAAATGTTCTCCAAATGTTCCCCCGTGTCTCTAAATATCCACATACATCAGCCTTTCTGGAGATTATTAAGCAAAACTCAGCAATTCTAAAGGGCTAAAATAGTATCTGACACTTATTCAATCAATTTTCTTTTTTTTTTTTTCAGATAGGGTAAATTTGAGGAAAATTTGGTGGCTCTGGGGCAACGAAGTTAAGAATAATTTCCCCCTTTTTTTTGCTGCAATTTCCTGAAGTTTGAGACTTCAGTGATACTAGCGAGAATGATAATGTCACCATGCTCTTTGATTTTCAAGCTGCAGCCATATATTACTTCTATTTTACCAACAAAGAAAATAAGAGTGAGAATGGGATTTATACCCTTAACAGCACAGTAAGGGGCCAGAGCAAAACTAGTATTCAGACGGCCCGATTTCCAGGTGGCCGTGTTTTCCTTCACGGATGTGACAGTTGAACATGCATCAGAGGGACCAGGACAACTTCCCACATCTCACAGTCTCTACTCATGTACAGATCTGACCAGTTTGTACGGGAGAAGCCCTCAGGGTCAAGGTCCCCGGGACCATCCCTGTATTTTTACTAAATCACTGGCTGACTTGATTCCTCAATTAAAACGCTTTTTCCTTAGCTTTACAGTTGTGGTTCCTTTTTGAAATGAAAACGCCCCAGGGAGGGCTTATCCACGTAGGCTTCTGTCATTTCCATGGCAGTACTGGTATCAAGAAGAAGAGGAGAGAATTGTGCCAAGAACCATGTTCAGTCAGTCACTTCCTGTGTCCCAGGACTACAAGCTGGAGCTGCTCAGTTAAGCTTTAACGTTTTTCCTTCTAGGGTTTTAATCACACCAGATAGAGATATCTTGATAACTCAGTCTAGTCTCATTAGTTAAATAAATCACAGAAAATGAAGAGCAAGATATTAAGAAATGCCATTTCAGATAAAGGCTTAATTTGTTTACTTTCCTTCTGATTCACTTTGCTTTATTCTCAGTCTGCCCAGACCCCGAACCCTAAAAGGCAGGATGTGCAGGTGAAGAAAGGACAGGAGTGGATAAGGTGGGGGAGTGGAGGGTACTGGGAAGCAGTATTTGAGATACAGATTGCTTCCGTCAAGCTCCAATCCTTGAATGAGACTCGGCACCTCTAGGACCAACCTCTTTTTTTCAATTTTAATTTTTCAACTTATTTTTTATTGGAAGTGTATTTGAATTACAATGTTGTGTTAATTACTACTATACAGCAAAGTGACTCAGGTATATATAAATACGTTCCTTTTCATATTCGTTACCACTGTGGTTTACCACAGGATATTAAATACAGTTCCCTGTGCATCCATCTTATACATACAACTGTTTCCAGGTGCTCATCCCATACTCCCTCTCCAACCTGTTTCGCCCCTCCCCTTGGCGACCACCAGTCTATTCTACGTCCCTGATCTGTTTCATAGATTCAATTGTGTCACATTTTAGATGCCACATGTAGGTGATATCATATGATCCTTGGCTTTCTCTGCCTTACTTCACTTAGTATGGTGATCTCTAGGTCCGTCCATGTTGCTGTAAATGACATTATTTTATTTTTAATGACTGAGTAGTATTCCATTGTACATATGTGCCATACCTTCCTTATCCATTCATCTGTTGATGGACACTTAATTTGTTCCCATGTCTTGGCTATTGTGAATAGTGTTGCTATGAACATAGGGGAGGCTGTGTCTTTTTGAATTATGGTTTTCTTTGGGTATGTGCCCAGGAGTGGGATTGCTAGAGCATATGGCAATTCTATTTTTAGTTTTCAGAGGATCCCCCTTGCTGTTTTCCGCAGTAGCTACACCAACTTACATTCCCACCGACAGTGCAGGAAGATTTCCTTTTCTCTATACCCTCCCTGGCATTTGTTATTTATAGACTTTTAAATGATGGCCATGCTGCCCAGCATGAGGTGGTACTTCATTGTAGTTTTGATTGGCATTTTGCTAATAATTAGCAGTGCTGAGCTTCTTTTCATGTGCCTATTTGCCACCTGTATGTCGTTTTGGAGAAATGTCTTTTTATGTCTTTTGCCCCTTTTTTAAATTGAGTTGTTTGGGTTCTGGCATCAAATTGTATGAACTGTTTGTATATTTTGAATATTAAGCCCTTGTTTGTTATATCATTTGCAAATGTTTTCTTCCATTCTATAGGTTTCCTTTGCTGTGCAAAAGCTTGTAAGTTTGATTAGGTCTAGGAAAACCTTCTAAGGCTGATTTTAGACCATGCTTTTCTCACCCTTCATGTGGGATCCATCACTTAACAGCATGTGCCGCCTCTTCCTCCAAAGGAATTTTTATCATTCCTCTGGACCTCTAACAGAATGTTGGCAATGTCATGGACTCATTATTCATTGTCTTCCTCCTGGATAGCTGCCAGACTCTTCCCACGATGCACATGCCCCTCTGGGAGAACCTTCTTTCCCAAAGTAGATGTTTTGGGGAAGTAAAGACCCGTCAGACAACAGCTAGCAGTTAGGGGAAAAAAATCAGAAAGCAGTTGGCAGCAACTAAGTATAGGAATGGAATCTTGAATGGATTCCTGGTGAGAAAATCAGATCGCCTAGAGGTCCAATTAGAGAGAAAGACACTTGCACACTTAATAGGGAGTGATAAGAAATGGGAAAATAAAATGGTAATTCTTTTACCAACTGACCTAAACCAATACAAAATGCCAACAGGTTCTGCTGAGAAATTTAGAAAAATTATCATGATTTTTTCCTAGGTCTAAATGTGTAAAAGCATGAAGAATTTTGTCTCAGCCCTAGCAAGGCTTCCTTTTTTTGGATGCCTATGAGGATGACAAAATACATTTCCAGAAACAGATAAACTTATTTGTGGAGAAGGCTCCAAAGAGTGGATGGGTTTCAGAGAATATTTACGGGGCTTGTCCTCCTTTGCTTGTCTTGGTTCCGTTTCTGAAAAACAAAGACTTTCTTAAAATCCCAGTACCCTGTCCAAGACACTAAGTTCAAAGGATTGCGCTGTGTTCTTTGCTTTACTGCAAGGCTGAGAGATTTTTCTGTCTCAAGATCATTCCTCCTTCTTTATTAAACTAGAAAAAAGCCTGAAATGGAGGCAGGGAAGCGAGATTCCTTAAAATGTGGCTTGAAGCTGCAGCTTCACTTGCAGCCTTTGTTTCATATTTTTGGTTGCGGATGGAAAGCCTTAGCTTGAATATACCAAATTTATTCCTAGAATTGATTATGCTGATAAAGGTCACAGAACTTCTTCGACGTGCCAGGCCCCAAGAGACTCTCTCCATCGCGTGTACCTCCTCGACCTTTCAGAAGTCTTTGCCTGTGGACTACCTGCCCTCAGCCCTGAGCCCCACAGTCTTCCACTCTCATTCTTTATTTAAAAAAATTCATTGAAGTATAGTTGACATACAATGTTGTGTAATTTCAGGTGTACAGCAAAGTAAGTAAGTTATACACATGCACATATCCACTCCTTTTTTAAAGATTCTTTTCCCATATAGACCATTGCAGAGTTCTGAGTTCCCTGTGCTACACAGTAGGTCTTCATTAGTTATTTATTTTAGAAATATGACTAGTGATGTGTATATGCCAATCCCAATCTCCCAACTTATCCCTCCTCCTCCTCCCCTTGTGTTCTCCTCTGGTAACCATAAGTTCATTTGCTACATCTGTGACTCTACTTCTGTTTTGTAAATAAGTTCATTTGTACACCCTTTTTTAGGAATTCCATGTATAAAGGACATCATATTGTTCTTGTTCTTTTGAGGAGGGTTCATCGCTGATCATCTTTTTCCATTCTGCCAAGCGAGCCCCACCCACCTTGAAGGTCAGTGCCTGCCGACTTCATGGACCTTAAACTTGTCCATGCATTGCTCCTTTCCTCTTCACTGAGTTATAGCCCATCCCCCTAGCCCTGAGTTCTGAGTCCTGCATGCACACACCTCTCCTAGCAGCCCAGGACCCGGAGCTCCAGGTCTGAGGGTGGGCTCCCGGAGCACTGGGTCACTCAGAGCACAGCTAGCTGTCCTGGTCATCAAGCTGCTCGTTTGAGGTGGATTTGGGGGCTGGAGGCTCTCACTTGCCTCCTCTATCCTCATCCTTGACTCCTTGCTCAGAGGAGAACTCAACACCCCCCCCCAGTCCAGCTGTATCTCCTGCTGTGTTATCTCCCCAAACTGGAGCTTCTCTTGGCCTCCCCTGGGCTGGGCTCCTGCAAGGCCCCTGCTGCACCCACCACAGAAGGATTGCAAGTCCCATGTGAGCTCAGCCCACTCAGACTCCCTGTGGCCCCAGTCCAGACTCCATCTCTGGACTTGGACATGCCTGGAGGTATCAGGTAACATAGCCCGGAGTGGTGGAGAAGCTAACGGCTCAGCAAGAGAAGGATATAGAAAAGGCTACAAAACCAGTTTCCCCCTTCTTGCCTTTAAAGGCCATGAGACCAGGTGGCCCCGCTGGCTGGACCAGAAGTCACCACGGTGGTCTACATCCAGGAGCCAGGATCGTCTCTGCTCACCCCGCGTGGTCTCTGCCTTCCTCCTCTGCCTCCCTCCACGTTCACTCCCACTGCCCTGAGATCACACCCTCCATGAAGTCGAGTTGGAAGATTGGCCCAGATTCCTAAGCAAGCACAGCCCATGATAAAGACTCTGGTGCCCCTTGGCTGAACCACACATACCCTGTAAAGCATCCTAATCCAGAGGCCGGGGACATACTTGCTCCTCTCCTCTGCTCCTGTGGTCCAGCCACTGCCAAACGAGGCTGTGTCCCAACATGGAACACCTTGGAGGTCCCCTGTCTCCTTGCCTCACAGTGACCCTCATGCTGCAGCAGCCTCCTCACCATTGTTACCAACAGTCACAAAAGTGCAAATCCCACTTTCTGAAGTGCAAATCCAGACATTTTTCCTGCTTGGGATCATCCCTCCTTTTCCGTCACTGTCCCTGAGGATAAACTTCATGTTTATTAGATGAAGAACTGAGGTTTCTCCTCTTCAGCCCTATTCCTGACAACTGCTTCTTCCAACTCAGCAGGAATGGTCCACATGACTAGCTTCAGTGACTATTAAAATCTACTTTCAAGCCACCAAATAGCTAATCCTTATTTCTTCTTCCTACATTTTCCTCCCGACAGTGAGAGAAAAGAACAACTTAGACATTCTACACATATAAAGAAGCAGACACTGGACAATTGGGGATTCCAGAGGGAAGAAGCGGCCTGAGGCAGGGTCCTGTGACCTGGTTTTCACTGTTGTGGCACCTGGGGAATTGCCTGATTCTCAAGGACCATCTGCAGCCAGAGGAGGACCCAGAGCCCCCAGATAACAACAGCTCACTCATTTAGGATGCGGGCCTCACAGAGGCTTCCAGAAATTCTCTAAGAAAGAATAAAAATTGAATTCCAATTCCCAGTTTGAAAAACTCTGCAGAAACGCTTTCCAAGTCTCTGTAAAGCCCTGAAAAACAAAACGAAACAAAACCTGCCCCAGTCCTGGGTGCACAGGGAGACAGGATGCCCTGGGAGAGAGAGAGAAAGATGGGAGGCTCCTGCACCTCTCAGGAGAGACCCTCAGGGGCTGGACCACGGCAGGTGCCAGTGCCAGGCGGGCGTGGCTGTGGGCTGACCGCTAGGGGCAGAGAGGCTGGAGGGTCCTTCCTCCTGGGTCAGAATGGACAGAGGTGGCCGTCCGGTCCCCCTGCATGGCCATGTGGAGCTGGCTCACCTCACACACACTAACCTGTACCACCTCCAGCAAACACCTCTGAGGTCCTGAGGTTGTTTTCCAGCTTTCTTTCCTGGACTCTGCTGAAGGACCCAACCATCCTGCTCCTCCAAAGCCCCCTGAGTGGAATAGTCTCGGGGTTGGGTCTGTGCTGCTGACAGCTGCTGAATCTGGACGCAGCCAGATGCATGGTTTGGACAGGCCCTGGTGCTGCCCAGGAGACTGGGTTGTGATCCACAGAGGGGAAAATAACAGATTCCTTTCATGTCCTCCAATCCTGTGAGTGTGGACGTAATCATTGCTGTGGTCTCAGAAGCCAGGCTCCCACTTGCCCCTGCTCCCACCCCGTCGTGTGGCTGTAACACACAATTTCTGAGGGTGTGCAGGAACGTCTCCTCTTTCAGGCTCAGTCTGATCTGCTAAGTTAAGCACTCAACTAAATGAGCCAGAAGTGTTTGAAAAATTCTAGCCCAGTTGACTGACGAGGGTGGTTCCTCCTAGAGCAGACACTTGACCTGCCTCCTTGAGTTGGCTGAGAAGGAGGAAGGGGTGTTCAGCCAAATCTCCCTTTAGCAGCTCATAAAAACTCGACCATGCATAACGACAACTGACATTTCCACAGCATGCTTTTGTTTCTGAAGGGTCATGGTTTCAACTGTGGTTCTTAACAACTGTTCTGCAAGTGAGGCCAGTTAATGTTGGCGAGGGTAAGTGACTTTCCCAAGGTCACACAGCTAGTAAGGACTGGTCCACAGGCTGAGGTACAGAGCCCCGAGCACCCCTTCCTCCACCCGGGGTCCTTTCCTCCCATGGTAAGGTCCTGAGAGAGACTCATTAGAGTCCAAATGTGGGGACAGCCAACCAGTGTCCCCCACACTGTGAGGACAGGGTGTCAGTCATACACCTAGGTTAGTCAGAGGGATCCCAAACTATTTCTGCAGTGAAAACCACCTTCACTAGATCCATCCAAAAAGATGGGGGGGTGGGATAAGAGGATGCAGTCCCCCCAACTCAGCTATATTATGGTGTCTTGATGTAGGGGTGAAAGGAGATGGTATCTTGTTAAACTCAGTGAAAGTCGCTCAGTCATATCCAACTCTTTGTAACCCCTGGACTGTAGCCTGCCAGGCTCCTCTGTTCATGGAATACTCCAGGCCAGAATACTGGAGTAGGTAGCCGTTCCTTTCTCCAAGGAATCTTCCAAACTCAGGGACTGAACCCAGATATCCCACATTGCAGGTAGATTCTTTACCATCTGAGGCACCAGGAGAGCCCAAAAATATTGGAGTGGGTAGCCTATCCCTTCTCTAGCAGATCTTCCCAACCCAGGAGTTGAACTGGAGTCTTCTGCATTGCAGGCAGATTCTTTACCAGCTGAACTACCAGGGCAACTCAGTGATACTGATTCCTCCCACCTAACTCTCGGGGGCAAGTCTGGGGGATGGACACTAAGCATCCATCAGGACCGGTGGCTGCAATCACAGAGTGGATCTGCCTTCACCACCCACTCGGATTCCTACCCTGTACCCCAAGTCCTGCTTGCCCCACGGCGTGGCAGCTACCTCCTGCTGCCACAGTGAGGTCCCCAGTGGGCTTCCTTCTCAGGCAGCCCCTTCCTCAGGTCCCAGAGTCTTGACTGTGGCCCTTTGTCATGGGAACAGGACCCCAGAAGGAAAAGCTTGCTGAAAGAGGAGCCAAGAGAGTAGAAGATCCAGTCCTTCCAGCTTCAGCAGCCCCCCTGCCTTCCCCACCCATCAAGGTGTCCTTTCCCACCCCAGAAGTGGGAGACTCAAGACTCCTCAGGTGATAACCGCCCCACAGGATACTCCGGACGTGCTGAGCTCCCAGGCCTGGTGGGGGCCCTTCAGCTGGGGACGAGTCTCCAGCAGGCCAGAGCCGGTGGCAATGACCGCTGTGACAATGCTCTGACAAGGTCAGCCCAGCCCCTTCATAGCTCCCACCAGGGGAAAGGAAGGAAAGAAAGAGGCTCAAGAACCTTCCAGAAGGCCAAGGTCAGATTTCCTGTAGGTCGTGCCCATGAGCAGAGGTAGTCGAGGGGCAAGAATAACACCCACTCAGGGCAGGGAGCAGGATTGTCTCTAAGCTGGGCCTGGATTCACCTTGAAAGTGAAAGTCACTGAGTTGTGTCTGACTCTTTGCGACCCCATGGATGGTAGCCCATCAGGCTCCTCTGTCCATGGGATTCTCCAGGCAAGAATACTGGAGTGGGTTGCCATTTTCTTCTCCAGGGGATTTTCCTGACCCAGGGATTGAACTCAGGTCTCCGTCTTTGCAGGCAGACTCTTTACCATCTGAGCCAACAGGGAAGCCCTTACCTGAGTCTAATGTCAACACGCATCAGGCCCACAGGACCGCTGGTATTCCTGGACCATCCCTGCATGTGTTCAAGGCAGGGAACAGGTGCTGTGGTCAGGCTCTTCGAGTACCAGGTTTCTAGTCATAGGTTAATGACCCCTTGGCACAAAAGCTTGTCCCTCTGTAGACTTTACATCTATCTTCCTGTCCATCTGATTTCTACTGCGCTGGTTGTTCTGCTTCAGCTGACCTGGTTTCTCCAGGTGTGGACGAGATGAAGCCCTGGAAGGGTGAGCTTCCCAGCATAGTTGGTTGGGGCCCTGAGAAACACTGGGAGCTATCGCCACACCTTTAGTCCAAGACCAGTGATCTCTGGAAAAGCAGTACTTTGAGACTATTTCTGACTCATATCCTAAAAGTAAGAAAGTGCAACGAAAGAAAAAAAAATTCCACAAATGGAGAAAGTGTTGCTGACCCTGTGACTTCAGATGCCCAGGCTCAGCTCTGGCCCCCACCCATGTGCCCCCACCCGCCTGCGAGGGAGCCCCCAAAGGACCTTCCTGTTGTGTCCCACCCTGGGGTCAGGGCAAGGAGTGGTGCTGACGCTCCTGGGTACACTCACCACCAAACCCTCTGCCCAGGGCAGAGTGTGGGGCTGGCGGGAAGCAGGAAAGGCCAGGGCTGGGCAGTGCCCGGGTGGGTGGGTGGCTGGAAGGGCCCTGTATGCTGAGTGCCCATGCTGGGCGGTTTCAGGAAATTCCAGGCCGGCCAACCTAAGTGCCTTTCAGAACAGCCATGCTGCTATTTTAAGGGCTGTGTTGAGGGAAAACAGCTCAATAAAAGCAAGACAATTGTTCAGAGGAGAGAGGTCACTGTGGCTGGAGCAGCCCCCCTGTGCCTTTGGGGATGTGGCCAGAATTTGGGGTGGAGCTGTGACCATGACAGCTTCTTGACAGTTGTTCAAGGGCTCACCATCCCCCAGGGCCTCGCCAAGCCTTTGGTTCCCTGAGTAACAACAGAGAAAAGGGTCTATCCTCTTGGGGATCAAAGATCCTAGTCCTCCCAGCTGGATGGTGGTGGCCTCCCTGTCACCTCTAAGCCTGGGCTCTGTGGAGCAGAAGTTCCCAAGTGAGGGCCCACCTTCCTGCTGCACCCAAGGTGATTGTTTTGGTCTCAGATTCATGGTCACTGCACCTGTTTGCAGACTTGGATGGTGCGAGCCCAGGTCCTTCTCCAGCGTCACTCTGTGCCACTCACCATTCCTGATGCCTCTTCCCTCCACTGCGTGGACAACGTCTCTCATCCTCCCCCAAAACATGCCCTGACTGAGATCCAGTGCTCATAGCATGCCCCTCTACCCCCTGCCACCTGTGTACCAGGGGTGGGAGGACCAGGAAACCAGGGAGAGCCCGAGCAAGACTTAGTTCCCTTTGGACCAGCCGAAGTGGGAATCTAGGTTGGAAGGTACAAGAAAAGACCAAGAGAAGGATGTCCTGGAGTGTCCCAGGGTGATAGATGGGTTTCTGAGCTGGCCACCTTGAAACTGGAGGAGTCAGTGTATTTGAGAGAAGAAAATAAAAGAGAGAGAAAGAGAGAGATGCTTTCCTTCTAACTCCCTGGTCACGAGGCCCCAGCTCCAGAGCCTGTGAGGAGAGGAGGTTGGAAGCGCCAGAACTGAGGTCTTCCCCAGGGCATTGCTCTGCGGAGCTCCTTGTGGTTGACTTGTCAGTGCACTCGTGGACGCGGGATCTGTGCGCATTTCCTCATCTAATCCCAGCACCCAGTGGGCACTGTCCCCACTTTTACAGGTGAGGAAACTGGAGGTCAGAGACTAGGTCTCAAGCCACTTGCTCTCCGATAACAGGGACCCCTCCTGATCAGTCAACTCAGGTTGACTTCCTCAGTCCTCATAGTTTGGAGAAAGGCTCAGGCATGCTGGTGGGTTGAAGATGGTGCAAATTCTCAGATGTACCTCCAGTGAGAGGTGGGTTCCTGTCCCCTCTGCTCAGAAAATCACTGATGCAGTACGTGATGCTGTGTGGACTCCAAGGACAGAGAAGAGGAAATCTTGCCTCTTGGATTTGGTCTCACAGAACTCCCGCCTTTGGGAGTTCTTTTGGGGATGTCCTTTGGGGATGTCCCCACGTGAAGCTGGCCCCCATGCTGTGACAAGCTGGCCATGTGAACAGGCACATGTGGATGCCCTGATCCACAGCTTCAGCTGAGCTCCCTACCAACAGTCGGCATCACCTGTCAGCCAAGCCAGTCACTTGGAACATGTAGTCTGGGTGGAGCTAGAAGCTCCAATAGGTGTCTGATAGTACCCACTTGAGGGATTCCAAGTGAGGACTTCCTACCTGAATCCACCCAGAACCCAAACCTGCAGGTTGTGAACAAGTGGCTGAGTATGAGGGTAACTGACTGCATAGCCATGAACAACCACAGGGTGCCTGTGTGAACACCTGGGTCAGGTGAGCTGCATGCAGGTGTGATGCAGAAGCAGCAGAAGGGCCCGGACATACCTGTTCTTCTCAGAAGGACCAAAGATGTCTCCTGGCAATGTGGCCTCACGTACAAACTCACCTTCATATGAGTAGACTTCCAAGTAGAGTATGGGGAGCAAACTTGTAATTGGTGGTGGAAGCTTGTCTCAGCAGAACAAAGAAGGGTGGCCAGATCCAGGAGTGGAGATGAGCTCAGAAACTGTCCAGGCAGATTTTGGAAACAGACAAAACTCCAGGGATGCAGGAGGACTATTTTCTATAGAAGGGAGTAAAGCAAATGCAATGCAACTGGGGCTAAGCTTAACGTTGAGTCAGCAGCCGGACTTGGTCCTTGCTTTTCAGCCAGTTGAATATTTGCTTGTTTGTTTTTGTTGATTTGATGAGATCAAAGATAAAGAACTGTGACATCTGAAGATAAGCAACCAAATAAAGGAGAAGAGAAAAATAATGATTCTGTGTCTTGAAGAAAAGCCAGAAATTGACGATATTTGAACTAATACTTTAAGGTTGTAAAAATCCCTCTGTATGGGGAAACAGGGGAAACAGTGTCAGACTTTATTTTTATGGGCTCCAAAATCACTACAGATGGTGACTGCAGCCATGAAATTAAAAGACGCTTACTCCTTGGAAGGAAAGTTATGACCAACCTAGATAGCATATTCACAAGCAGAGACATTACTTTGCCAACAAAGGTTCATCTAGTTAAGGCTATGGTTTTTCCTGTGGTCATGTATGGATGTGAGAGTTGGACTGTGAAGAAGGCTGAGCGCCGAAGAATTGATGCTTTTGAACTGTGGTGTTGGAGAAGACTCTTGAGAGTCCCTTGGACTGCAAGGAGATCCAACCAGTCCATTCTGAAGGAGATCAGCCCCGGGATTTCTTTGGAAGGACTGATGCTAAAGCTGAAACTCCAGTACTTTGGCCACCTCATGGGAAGAGTTGACTCATTGGAAAAGACTCTGATGCTGGGAGGGATTGGGGGCAGGAGGAGAAGGGGACGACAGAGGATGAGATGGCTGGATGGCATCACGGACTCGATGGACGTGAGTCTGAGTGAACTCCGGGAGTTGGTGATGGACAGGGAGGCCTGGCGTGCTTCGATTCATGGGGTCGCAAAGAGTCGGACACGACTGATCGACTGATCTGATCTGATGTTAAGAAGCATAAAAATCAAGAAATAAAAGCATGAACTTGTATTTGGCTGG
Source organism: Bos indicus x Bos taurus (assembly GCF_003369695.1). Classification (NCBI taxonomy): domain Eukaryota; kingdom Metazoa; phylum Chordata; class Mammalia; order Artiodactyla; family Bovidae; genus Bos; species Bos indicus x Bos taurus. The sequence goes on along the minus strand of NC_040088.1, from coordinate 41,701,071 downwards.
AACTTTTGGGCTGCCCTGTTAACTCAGTGGTAAAGAATCTGCCTGCAATGCAGGAGACCTGGGTTTGATCCCTGAGTCAGGAAGATCCCTGGAGAAGAAAACACCTACCCACTCCAATATTCTTGCTTGGAGAATACCATGGACAGAGGAGTCTGATGGGCTATAGTCCATGAATGGCAAAGAGTTGGACATGACTGAAGTGACTTAGCACGTATGCACGCATTCTGAAGAAGGAGCAAGAAAATAACAACCACCAAATTGGAGGTAGGAGAAATCAAGCAAAACCAACAGAGAAAACAGCTGGGAAGGGCAAATGACTCCTGCTCATTCCAAAGGAATGTCTCAAGAATGGGAAAATGGAAGGTTCTTGGAAAAGAATCTTCTATAGCACTGTCTTGGGGCTATAAGGAAATAAGAAGAGTTCTTACTTTCTTGTTTACTTTCAACAAGAGTTGGTGGAATACCAGCAACAAAGAGAGGCTGAAAAGATCTGACAGCCCTGAGAGGTCTCATTTTTTGGTTGAAAGTGTCCCTAAAGGATTCCAGAATGCGACTCCTTTCAGACTATTGATGGAGACGAAGAATATATATGTTTGCCATTATGAGAAAGAATATGAAATTCACTAATATTTAGTAAACAGGCTTCCCTTGTGACTCAGCAGGTAAAAGAATCTGCCTGTGATACAGGAGACCTGGGTTCAGTCCCTGGATTGGGAAGATCTCCTAGAGAAGGGAAAGGCTACCCACTCCAGTATACTAGCCTGGAGAATTCCATGGACTGTATAATCCGTGGGGTCGCAAAGAGTCAGACACAACTGAGTGACTTTCACTCTCACTATATGAAAAGTACAGAAACCGTTTCTTTGTTGGTGAAAGGGACTTACCTGCGTAGTTTGGCAATCCCTACAACATGACCATTGCCATCCTGTGCTATGCTTTCTCACACACTGTTGAATCTGCTCATAAACCTTTATCATAGTATGTATTAGGCTGCATCTTACTGATTAGGAAACAGGCTTAGAGAACATATGAATTATTTTTTAGATTATTTTTTAAAAGAGTTTTTTGATTTGAACCATTTTTTAAAGTCCTTATTGAATTTGTTACAATGTTGCTTCTGTTTTTTTATGTTTTGGTTTTTTGGCCACAAAGCATATAGACCTTAGTTCCCTGACCAGGGATTGGAACCACATCCCCTGCACTGGAGAACTGTATCTTATCCAGTGGAGAACCAAGGAAGTCCCTGATTTGTTTATTTGTTTTTTAATTTTTTTATATATATTGGAGTACCAAGATGGTAAAATATCTGCCTGCAATGCAGGAGACCCAGTTTCGATCCCTGGATCAGAAGGATCCCCTGAAGAAGGGAAGGAACCCATGCCAGTATTCTTGCCTGGAGAATTCCGTGGACAGAGAAGCTTGATGGGCTACAGTCCATGGAGCTGCAAAGATTAGACACAACTGAGTGAGTGACATCTTCACTTTTCATAGTTGATTAAAAATGTTGCATTATTTCCAGGTGTACAGCAAAGTGATTCATTTATATATATATATACATGTATCTGATCTTTTTCTAATTCCTTTCCTATTTAGGTCATTATATAATATTGAGCAGAGTTTCCTGTTTTCTGCAGTAGGTCTTGTTGGTTATGACTTGTTAAAAGGCTAACAGAGGTATGTAAACATTTTTAAAAGTTTATTTGAGCAAATATTAACTTGAATCAGGCATCTCCAAACCAAATGTGGTCAGGAACGCTATACCTACATGAGCCAGGGTGCTGTTTTTTGGAAGAAGATGAGGGAACCAAGCAAGGAAGTTATTTGACTCTTTCAGGCTTAAACAATTGCCTTTTTCTGAGAAAGTCTAGTGGCTGTTTGTAACTGATTATTCTTGATTTTCATCTTTCACATTCAGGTGTGTTATCTCTGGCTTAGATTTTGGTTAATGCTGTGGATTGCCTTGGCATTAGAGCCCACCATATCCAATGGTCTCCTTGTTTAAATGCTTTGACTGTGTTATACTTAAGGTCGAAAACTTACCAGATCACAAGCTCAAATAAGGCTCACACTTGTGACTCCCAATCTCTTCCTTTCATGATCATTCCATCCATCATTCCAGAAACCAAAGGTGTCATGTTGCATGACAAACCAGAAGGAAAGCTGCAAGGCATTATAATAACATTAGATTTTCTAACATAAAAGTTAAACTCTACTTTAATAATATTCAACTTGAAATAAGCTTACACAGTTAACATGGAGAAGGATTTTTTTTCTCCTTATAACCCCTCTTGAGGCTAGAATCTTCCTCAGAGATGCAAATTTGTGCCCCAAGAAAGACGGGATCTCTTCTCTAAGAGGAAACAAAGTCAGTGTTTGATAAATATTTGCAGAATTGTTCCAAGCTCTGTTTTCTTATTGGAACAAACCAAGTCCTGTGCAGATGAAACAGTTTGATCTCTTTTGCCAAAGGGAGGTTGCAGGAAGACTTGGGAAGATGAAGAATGAACTTGACCGCCTTTCTCTGAAGCCAGGAGGCTGCTGCACTTGAAACAGGATTTCCTGGCGACTATTTCAGTAATGTTTTACTAAAAATGGAGAAATCTGAAGAAGAGTGAAGAGGAAAAATGATATAATATAGGATGTTTTCACAGCAGCTGCCGAGGCTCTGAGGGGAAATAAGGAAACTCCAGCCCTCTGGGGAGGGTGGAAACACTGTACATTTGGCTTGTAGGCGGCATCTTGGAAGATCATTCATATATGCTTTATCTGAGAGATGGTTTAGGTGTGTAGGATGCTGGAGGAGGGTGTGCTTGTGGGGAGGCCACAAAGAAGCGGCTTCAGCAGCAGGAGTGAGCTTGGGCTGTCCCAGGATGGAGGGACAGTGTGGAGAGGGGGTGCGCTCTGAGCTGAAGGTGGGTCCCTGGCTACCGACTTGGAAAAGCCTAGAAGCAGGGCAGTTGGCCACATCCTGACGCTCAACTTTGCTGCCCTAAAACTAGTTTTCTGCACACAAAAATGGCGGTAGGTATTATTGGCCCTCCTTACTACCCCTGGCATATGGGTTCCAAGAACCCCTGGACCCCCAAATCCACAGAGGCTCATGCCCTTTATTAAGATAGTGCAATATAGTTGGCCTCCACATCTTCGAGTTTTGTCTCTGACAAGTCCACCAACCGAGGCAGGAGGTAGATGTGCTGCACCCCCAACCCCCAGGTAAAGCAAGTGGAGATCCATCCCCTGCAAACCCACACTCCAAAATGAGGCTATCAGGGCAAATGAGAGAGGAGACTAAGCCCTGCTCAGATAGAAGATAGGAGACCATGTATTTTCATTCTTAAAGTCAAGAGGCCTCCCCGACCACACATGCGCAGAAGGGCTCCTTGAAGGTCAAAAGGGGAGTGATGCAAAGTGAGGCCAGGCTACCCCTAGGCCTCTGCGGTCGAATCCAGCTTAGCTAATAGATGAATGAGCACACACAGGGGGGAACCTGAGATATACCAGATATGGACTGTAAACCAGGCCAATAAAAATGATTGGCCAAAGGAAACTTGGAAGAAAAGTAATTCAAACTACCACAAGGGTGTGACTCGGCAACTCTAACTCTGCCCCTGCGTCTTTGGGAATCAACATTTCTACCTGCTGGTTGACAAGTATGCCTCCCTTTTCCAGTAGGTATTGCATCTTACAGCTTCACACTGCTTTATCCCTGCTGACAGGTTGGTGCTGATCAGCTTGTCAAGTTCAGAAGCGCCACACATACTGTACTCTTTTTCTCTTCTAATAAATGCTTTGTTTGTTTCACTACTTTTCATCTTTGTGGGAATTCTTTTCCTGCAAAACCAAAGGGCCAGGGTCTTGTCACTGACCACCGGTACAGTGGTTAAGATTCAGTGCCCTTAACACCATGACCCGACCTCCGTCTCTGGCCAGAAACTGAAGCCCTGCTTCAAGATGCTGCAGGTTGTGGCCAGCCAAGATCATGACCATGGATGGAAATTTCGATCCAAGGTTAGTTGAACACATGAATGAGAGACCCTTGAATACAGAAGTGACTGTACTTACACCTCCTTCACAGGAGCTTCTGAGCTTGATAAGCTGATGGACATCAACCTGTCAGCAGGGATAAAGCAGTGTGAAGGTATAAGATGTAATGCCTACTGGAAAAGGGAGGCATACTTGTCAATCAGCAGGTGGAAACGCTGGCTCCCAAAGACAGGGAGGCCAACTGTGGAGCTTGGCTGCTGTAAGGAACCAGCCAGGTATTTCAAAGCCCCCCTCCTTCTAGCCGACATGGTGCATGTTTATTTTGGTGTGGGCTGGTGTCTGGGCGCTACTGTGAGTGTGCATGCATGCATGTCTGTGCTTTTGCCTGTGTGTGTGTTCAGTTCAACACAGGATAATAGGGGTGGGTGAGGAAGGAGTGGATGAAGTTTCTAAAAGGAAAGCTGAGGACATGTTTCCAGGTTCTGGAAGGCGGCGAGTGTATTTATCAGGAGTGCTCGGGACTGAGTCAGAAGTGAGTGTACAGCATCAAGAGAAACGCAAGACTCCAGAGCAAGGTTTTCCTTGTGGACATCCTAGGAACACTGGCCATGAAGACCATGGGAGGAAAGGGAAGTGATAAGTGGTTAGAAGCCCTGGAGGGCAAGCATGGTTGTGAGCTTCTCCAAGAGGAGTGGCTCATTCCTGAGTAGCTGATAAAGCAGAGTCCAAACCCTGCCATCCTGCTACAGAGCGGAATGGCAATTCAGGAATTCCGAGGAAGCAGTTCACTGGTGACTCAGGGGCATGGGAACCCTGGGGTGGGTGTTTGCTTTTTCTGTCAAGTTCCTCTTAACTCACATTTTCATCTTTATCTGGAAAGCTTTACCATCTGACGTCATGGGGTGGAAATGTTACCAGGTCACTCAAATATCAAACACAGAATCCTGCATCCCTGGCCCCTAAAACATAGACCATGATGAGCTTGATGCCCAAGCCAGAGGGACTCCAGGCCTCCACCAGGACCTTTCTACTAGGAGGTTAGGAATAAAGAATGACGAATCCCTGGAGCCATAAGATGACCATCCATGGGTCAGCCACCATGGGTCCAGGCTCACGGCTTCCCCCCTCCAGCTAAGCCCTGTCCCCTGCCTCCAGTGAGAAATAAAACAAGGATCATAGTTAGCATCTGCTATGAAACAGGTCACCCCAGGGTTGACTGGCTTGAAATGCCTGCACTCTCTTCATTCTTCAGCCCTCTGATGGCCAGGTGGTCTCCTGCTGGTCTTCCTTTGGCTCCCTTACCAGGCTGCAAGCAGATGGGGGTTGGGTGGGACCAGCTGATGGCTAGCTACATCCCAAGTGCTCAGGTCCCAAGTGCAGAGCTTAACAAACTGCTTGCATCATATTTGCTGATGTACAATTGTCTGAAGCAAGATACATGGCCAAGTGCAGAGTCAGGGTGAGGGTGAATGGCAGTAGCCATTGATGCATAGGGGAGCCTAGTTAGAACAATCTACCATGCCAAGGATTAGATGTTTCTGGTAGTATCAGAGTCCATGGCTCTGGGGAGTGGAGTGGCCTTTGATTTGGGTCCCTGTCACTTGAAAGATCCTTGACTAATGAAAACCTCCAGACACCAGAGGATGCTCTCATCCCATAGAGCAGGGAAATCTCTCTACTCAGACACATACAGAAAATCAGAGTGCCTTGTTCATTAAATCTGCAGTTATTAATAAGTGTTTATGGAGAAACCACAAGAATCCTGTGTAATATAAACAGAAGGATTATACACTCTTTCTAGGCTCCAAGTAGCTCACAATCTCCAGGGAAAACAAGTCATTCCCTTACGGAAAGTTAAAATGCAGCCTGACAACATGAGTCTTGAAGTTGCCAGTGAGCAAGGCAGATGCTGTGTGAATGGTGAATTTGTTGGGAGCAGCTTAGGGAGGAGGCTGGTGATGGGGGAGGCAGTGCCCCACTTCGCACTGCCCCTACTGGAGGGTCTGCATGTTAGAAACTTCAGCTTTGTTGATGACTGAAGAAAGGTGGGTGTTGAGGAGAGAAGGACAAAATCCAGAGGGGGCTCGGTGCCCAGGCCTGGCAGCCCGGGGTCTGAAGAGGGAAGGCTGAGCACCACAGAAGTGATGCTTTTGAACTGTGGTGCTGGAGAAGACTCTTGACAGTCCTTTGGAAAGCAAGGAGATCCAACCAGTCCACCCTAAAGGAAATCAGTCCTGAATATTCATTGGAAGGATTAATGCTAAAGCTGAAGCTCCAGAACTCTGGCCACCTGATGTGAAGAGTTGACTCATTGGAAAAGACCCTGAGGCTGGGAAAGATTGAAGGCAGGAGGAGAAGGAGGCAGCAGAGGATGAGATGGTTGGATGGCGTCATCGACTTGATGGATATGAGTTTGAGCAAACTCTGGTTGATAGTGAAGGACAGGGAAGTCTGGCGTACTGCAGTCCATGGGGTCACAAAGAGTCAGACAGGACTTAGTGACCGAACAACAACAGCGGCCTGAGTACAATGAGCCAAAAAATCCCTACCGGGTGTGTATTAGGTGCTTTCACAACCTTTCATTGTAGCTGAGATTTCATCCCAGGTTCATAAACAAACCAGCGAGGCTCAGAGGACTTACGCCTCCTACTAGAGGCAGATTTGATGAAAGCAGAAGTCTTCAAGTTGAGAATGAGGAATACCCAGGACAAGAGCCATCGAAAAATCTGTCATAGAGGCGGCACTGTTGCCTGCACTTTCTTTTTTCTGATTTATTTATTTTTTAATTGAAGGATAATTGCTTTACAGAATTTTGTTGTTTTCTGTCAAACATCAACAAGAATCAGCCATAGGTGAACCCATGTCCCCTCCATCCCGAACCTCCCTCCCATCTCCCTCCCCATCCCATCCCTCTAGATTGTCACAGAGCCCCTGTTTGAGTTTCCTGAGTCATACAGCCAACTCCCATTGGCTATTTATTTTACATATGGCATTGTAAGTTTCCATGTTACTCTCACCATTCTGCAAACTGATGCATGAATTTCGTCCACTAGCTGTTCTCACGTATCTCAGTCATTAGAGCTTCTGTAACAAAAACACCACAGACTAGGGGTGGGGCTTACAGACAATAGAAATTCATTGTTTTTAAAAAAATTATTTTGTGTATTTATTTTGGGTTGTGCCGAGTCTTTGTTGGTGCTCGAGCTTTTCTCTAGTTGTGACAAGCTGGGGCTACTCCTTAGTTGCAGTGGGCAGGCTTCTCATTGCTTCCCAGGTTTCTTCCCTTGTTGCAGAGCACGGGCTCTACAGGGCTTGGGCTTCAGTAGTTGTGGCACAAAGTCTCAGTAGTCGCGGCTCCTGGCCTCTGGAGCACAGGCTCAGTAGCTGCGGTGCACAGGCTTAATTGCTCCTCAGCACATGGGCTTCACCTCGGTAATGGATCAAACCCATGCGTTCTGCATCGTCAGGAGGATTTTTTTCTTTTTTTTTTTTTTACCACTGAGCCATCAAGGAAGCCCCCTGGAAATTTATTCTTCACAGAGGGCTGGGAAATTCGAGATCAAGCGGTGGTAGGTTTGGTGGCTAGTGGGAGCCAGCTTCCTGGTTCAGAGATGGCCATCATTTGAGTGCATCTTCACATGGTGGAAGGGGTGAGTGCTAAGTGACAGTTCTCACCCATTTGATGATGATGATGATAATGTCATGTTTTAGAGATGGAAAGGTTTTTGACATCTGGTCTTAACCTCCATCTTTACCCAGATGTTCTTGATTATAGTTGGTCAAATGTTAGAATTTTCACTTTAACCTCGTTTTTAAGCCCATGATTTTTAAAAACTCATTTCATAATAACAGATCTCCTTTTTTGTATTGATTCATCCTGGAAAGTGAAAGTGTTGCTCCGTAGTGTCCAACTCTTTGCGACTCCATGGACTGTAGCCCACCAGGTTCCTCTGTCCGTGGAATTCTCCAGGCAAGAATCCTGTAATGGGTAGCCATTCCCATTCATCCTGGGACTATGGTTTAATAGTAGGTGTTTAATTAGGTAACTTGTGATTCATTGTTAAGGACTACTGTGCGACCTATAGAAAAATTACTTCTAGGAGAACATTTATTGGCATGAAAATGCTCATGATATATTCACAGAGAAAAAATAAACCACAGAATAGTAGAACAATGTGGAGACATTTTTGCAGTGTCACACATTTACATGTATATCAGAGACATACATTGATATGTTAACATAAGTCATCTCTGAGCAATAGGATTTTGAGCGATTCTCATTTTAATCTGAGTTGTTGTATTTCTCAGTTGACTCTTGGTGATCCTATGGATTGTAGCCCACCAAGCTGCTCTGTCCCTGGGATTGTCCCAGCAAGAATTCTGGAGGGGGTTGCCATTTCAACTTTAATATACTGATTATGAATCAGTTTTAAAATTAGGAAAAAAACCCATAAAACAAACACAAGCCATATAACAAACCCTAAAATGAACATAAGCCATATAATAAAGCTGGTGAGGTGAGTTTTATGACTCTGTGCTAATGACTTCTATTGACATGAGACTGGAACCAGCACTGGGTCTGACAGCCCAGGTGGGAGAACCAGCTCATGTTCTGAACCCCCAGAACTATTCTTTTATATGCTGCCCAGTGAGTAGAGGACCCCCTCCCTCTGTAGGTGCTGGCATCCCGATCATTTCCTTGACCAAAAGTCGGTGGAAACATAGCAGCTTGTTTCCAGGTAGACTGCTCACTTCCCAGGAAGACGAATTCAGACAAACCATGGATTTTTCAGTGCTACTTGAATTACCCAGATTGGTATGTATTTGTTTAGGATTTATACCTCTGGTCTCTACATCTCTGTCCCAGCGGGGAATTACCCAGATAATCATGCAGCTGTGCAGACTTCTCCCCGAAGGTCATAAGCTTTGGTCCTGATATTGGGAAACATGTGTTTCTCGTCCTCGAAAAAGATTGTTCTTGGCTTTAAATCCCAGCACTTAGCACTTGTAAAATTGAGATAAAGCGCATTGGCAGCTTTGGGACTTGGGAGCGCCAATAGCTGAGACTGGACTTTGGAACAACTAAGCTGCTTCATCCATTCTGGAGCTGCATTTGGTCTTTTCTCTGAAAACAGTCCACAGTGCTCACCTTGGGTTTCTAAAGCATCTCAGAGAAGCAGCCCGTCCATTCTGCCGCCCTGCCATGATGTTTACCTCCCTCCAACATGTTCACAGCAGACTGAGATGGTTCTGACCATGAAAGCAGGCTGACCTCAAACATGCCGGAAGACCCAGGCCTGGGCCCGGAACCAGAACCTGGCCCAAGGCTCTGGGGCCACCCAGCTCTGCGTCCAAGCTTGGAGCACCCACAACCCCATGTACGTGCTTCCAGGGGAAGGAGGCTTGCCCCTATATGTCTAACACACTCTGTGATCCTGAATTTAGGCTCTTTGCTTAGAAATGGTGTGAGGTTCTAAAAAACATCTCAGGGGGAGTGTAATTGACATACAAAAACACATGCAGTTCTTTGGTGTAGGTTTGATAAGCTTTGCGGTTTGTTTGCACCTGTGTACCCTCAGGACCCGGCACAAGGTCGAGGACCCTCACAATCCATACACAAGCCGATGCTCCTTCCCAGCTGAGCACCCCTGACCCAACCAAAGATAACCACCACCTGACTTCAGTGCATCAACTCTGCCAGGCCTACAGCATCATACAAGTGGAAACATGCTATGCAAGTTGGGATTCTTTACTTCAGTGTGCCTGTCAAATTTATCCACAGTTGTGTGTGGGTCAGCAATTTGTTTCTTTCCACTGTCAAGTAGAAGTCCATGAATACATCCTGTTGACGGACATTTGAGTGGCTTGTACTTTGGGGCTATTATGAACAAGGTTGCTATTAACATTCTTGTACAAAGCTTCTCGTGGATATATGCTTTCATTTTTCTTGGGTATATGCCTAACAGCGAAATTGCTGGGTTGATGTATGAATAAATTTGTAAGAAACAGAATGGAGTAATTTTGAAAACGGAAATTTCTGGTAGACTTGTGGGCTCTCAGAGGTAAAAGGGTACTTTGATTCCTTGGTTATTTAGTCCTAACCTCTCCGTTTAGGACAAAGGCTGCTGAGACACCAGAGGGGTCATGTGACACCCCCACCCGCATCCTGCCTGCATTGCTGGTAGGTTCAGTTAAGAGCAGAGCAGGGATTAGGACCACTCTCTGATTTTGTGCTTCCTTACGCAAAGCAGAGTGATGTGGAGGGCTGATGGGGTAGAGGTGGCAGCCATCATTTCAAATAAAGCTGTTGGAAAAAGCCTCACTAAGAAGATGAGGTTTCCTCCAGGACCTGAGGGGCAGGGACTTGACCTCTAGCGACATCTGGGCAAGTGTGGCCTCAATCGAGGGGCCACGGTGCTCGGGCCCTTGATGGGGAACATGGCTGGTGAAGCTGGAGCACAGTGGCCAGGAGGTGAGCTCCGAGGATGGGACCCTGGTCTCACAGGGCACTCCAGCATCAGTTCTGAGTGAAATGGCTGCCTCAGGGGAATCAGAGCACAGAAGCCTCCTGGGGTCCCTCTAGCTACTGTGTGGAGTATGGATAGAGTGTGCGGTGAAGGGGGTACAGGCAGGAGGTGACCGGGGACTGGCCAGTGGCAACTGGGATTCGATGCTGGTATATTTTGAAGATTAAGCCAACAACTTTTACTACTGGGGGTGTGAGGAAAGAAGACAAAGGATGCCTCTGAGACTTCAAGGTCAGCCATGAGATGGGGGCCACAAAGAAAAGGGAGATAAAGAGGGGAGGGGAGCCAAGTGGTTCTGTTTTGGAGGAGTTAAGTTCAAGTGCCCAGTAACATGCAAGAGGGTCAAGAGTCTGGAGCTCAGGGGAGACACACAGGCTGGAATCATAACTGGGGGCGGGGGTCGCCAGCGTGCGGGTGGTTTCCCAAGTCATCAGACTGGACGAGATCACCTGGAAAGTGAGTAAGATGAGCAAAGAAAAGCTGATTATGGACAGAAAGGGGGACTGGTAACCCAAACTGAGACAGGGAATCAAGAGGCCGGCAGCCAAGTGTGGGGAGTGTTTAAGGCTAGGGATGATGAGGGGATGCTGATGGGTCCACAGGGGAGGACAGCCCTGGCCAGGATTCAGAGGTGTGGACGCTGCATTGTGACCCATACCTGACAGTGTGTAAAATCGAGAGGTGCTGAATGATGGAGCGGCAGGTGCATCTGAGTGTGACTCACGATCCCTGCTTCGAGCTTTCTCAGGAGAAAATGGGAGGAGGAAATGAGGAAACTAAGGAAATCAGGGGGTGCCTGGAGGGGAATATGGGTTAGGACAGAGGTTCTCAGATGGGAGAAATGACCGGATGTTTACACAATGGCGGGAGTGATCCAGCAGAGAAAAGTTAAAAATATTCCACCAATAACTGAGAGGTACTAATCTAACAGATTGTCAAGGTGAAGGTATCTTCATCAGCACAGAATAGAAAGGCAGGTTAGCAGGTCAAGTCGTGGGGGTGAGAGCCCTGAGTGGGCAGAGTGGTCTCCTGAGCCCTGCCTCTGGTTCTGCTCCAACTCACTGAGGACCTGGAGCGTCAGTCATCTTCTCTGAGTCCCTGTTTCTCTAATGACACAATGAAGGCTTGAGATCAAAGCATCCTGGCTCGCACACCCCACAATAACCACCTAAGGGTTCCCAAAGGGCTGTCAGCTCCCTGACGTCCCTGTCACCAAAACCCCAGGATTCATCCCATAACTGTGTATGAAAGCCCACATCCCCACAGGGAGAGAGTTTCAGGCCGTTTGTGTTTGGCTGGGAACACAGATCCTTGGAAGAGCGAAGACTTACCCAACATCCTGGGAACGTTTTCACAAAGACCTAGGATCAACACCCTATCAAAGGCAACCATCAAACTTTGAGAACCGGAATGGGGTGAGGTCAAGGGAATGTCTGACAGCTGAATGAAGGAGAGGTTAAAAGGGCTCTTGTCACTTATTTATAAAACAGAAACAGACTCACAGACCTGGAGATGAACTTATGGTTACCAAGGGCTAAGGTTGGGCGGGGATAGATTGGGAGCTTGGGATCAACATGTATGCACAGCTTTACTTAAAATGGATAACGGCAAGGACCTACTGTATAGCACAGGGAATTCTGCCAATGTTATGGGGCAGCCTAGGTGGGAGCGGAGTTTGGGGAAGAATGGATACGTGCACATGTATTGCTGAGTCCCTTTGCTGTCTACCTGAAACTATGTTAACTAGTTGAACATTGTTAATTGACTATACTCCTATACAAAATAAAAAGTTAAAAAATAAAAGCACTAAAAAAATAGCTAAAAAATAGTTGTACATATTTTAAAGGCACATTATAACTACTTTATAACATATATTTATTTATAATACACTAATTCTTCCTAAATTCTCATTATTGTAGATGAAGATTGTTCCAGGTATTTTTCCAGTTCAGGGCAGCTAATTTCACTTCAGTCTGCTGCTGCTGCTGCTGCTGCTGCTGAGTCACTTCAGTCATGTCCGACTCTGTGCAACCCCATAGAGGGCAGCCCACCAGGCTCCTCTGTCCCTGGGATTCTCTAGGCAAGAACACTGGAGTGGGTTGCCATTTCCTTCTCCAATGCATGAAAGCGAAAAGTGAAAGTGAAGTCACTCAGTCGTGTCCAACTCTTTGCAACTCCATGGACTGCAGCCTACCAGGCTCCTCCGTTTGTGGGATTTTCCAGGCAAGAATACTGGAGTTGGTTGCCATTGCCTTCTCCGCAGTTCGATCTACTCTGACACCAAATTCCTAGAAAAGCTGAGTGTTTCTACCAGCAGGTATATTTTAAGAGCTCAATTGATTACTTGCAAATAATGTTTAGATGCCCACTTTGTGAATGTCAGTTAATCAACAGGACAGGTGTCTACAGCTTTCTCTGACCACTCTGAAAATGAAAGTTGCTCAGTCGGCCGACTCTTTGCGACCCCAAGGATTATACAGTCCATGGAATCCTCCAGGCCAGAATACTGGAGTGGGTAGCCTTTCCTTTCTGCAGGGGATCTTATCAACCCAGCGATCAAACCCAGGTCTCTTGCACTGCAGGTAGATTCTTTATCAACTGAGCTATCAGGGAAGTCCCTATTTAAGATCATTGTACTTAATATTCAGGAATGACCCTAAGGATGATCTGATCCTTCCTGGATGGGGTATAGATGAAGAAGTCTTGGTCATCTAACTCACTTCTCAGACTGGGGACATTTTTATTCCTCCAAATTCTCCCCTCACTTTCCAATCCACACTCTCCTCTGAGCCTTCATATCCAGCAAGGTATTCTCTTAAAAAAATCGCCTCACTAATTAACTCAGAAAATGTTTACTGAGCATATCCTATGTTTCTGGCACATGTGACAATAGGGATTAAGACATTGTCCCACGTGGTCGGGTGGCAGGCCACAGCATCACTCCATGCAACATTAGGTAAGTTTGGGGTGAGATAAACTGAAGGATGCCCTCCGCTCAGCCTTTGGGAATTGGAGACTTTGTAGAGACAGTGGTCTGAACTCAGGCCCTGAGGGACAGGCAGGAGTCAGCAAGGGACTAAGGACGGGGCAAGGATGGAGTGGGACAGAGCTCACCAGGGGAGGGGTCCATGTGTGTTAAGGTGCCAGTAGAGCCAGGCAGTGTGGCCACCTTGAGATCTGATGGGGCGCATGAGGGTGGGGGCTGGGAGGCGGCAGCGACAGATTCTGGGAGCCACAGTCCAGGTGGAAGAGATCGAAAGTCGCAGTGAGGAACAAAACAGGACATGGTCACCAACTTCAGGCAAGACCTGGGAGTAACCTAAGCCAGCAGAAACAAGGGTGGAGAAAAGTGGCTGATCCCAGAGACAATAGAATCACCAGGACTTTCGATGTTTCGTGGGATTCAGGCCCGGAGTCCTGGGGATCCTTCAGGGGAAGCAGGCAGTTCAAAGCCAGAGATGTTGAGTTCAGCCATGATCATTTTTGAGCTGAGTCTGCCTGTCATAATAATAACAATTTAGCAGCTGAGATGAGCCATTGGCTGACTTCTCCACCCACGTCCAAGATGTCCCGCTGCCCCAGCCTTTGGGCATCCTCATCTGTTAATGAAATGTAAGAGCAAGTGAAGGACTAAATAATTGGTGAATTCAGCTGATATTTGCATAGAATTTGAACGTGGAGAGAGACCAGTACTTCAGGGCAGATGGGGGAGCCTCAGGGTGGAAACATCCCCTTGAGGGTTTGTGTGCAAGAAGACATGGCCCCTTGGGCACGAACTTGGGGACTGACCTTGGACAGACTGGCAGAGGAGGGGTCCTGGCAGGAGAGTGAGAGGGGCCAGAGGCCTTGGGGGAGAACACCCGGTGCTGCAGGGAACTGTGAAGGTGAAAACTGAGAAGGGCCCCTGGGTGTCACGAGGCAGAGGCGGCAATGATCTTTGTTAAACAGTTAGGGCAGGGCAAAGAAGCCTTGTCCTCCAATCTGCCCTTGGATCCATGGCCACTGACAGCAAGTAGCACTCCATTTTGGAAACAGAATGAAGAGGAGCCAAGCTCAGCCCTTGGCGCTGTCTGCAAGGGGAGAGGAAGAGTAAGCATGTGAGAGAGGAGGGTCCTTCTCCCCAGCCTCTTTCTCTGGCTCAAGGTGATGTGATGGTTTCTGGCTTTCCAGAGGAGCCCAGTGACTCCTACATTCCTGAAGCAAGGCAAAGCCAAGCACAGGGCAGAGGCCACTCTGGGAATGTTTTGTTGTTAATTTTTTGGTAGTTGAATCATATTGGCAAAATTGTTTCCAAGTTGCTCAAATATAGATGGAGAAACTCAGTGTTATGCTAGAGGTTCGCATTCCTCTGAGATGACATTACAGGGCTTGTGTCACCAGCTAATGGATCATCAATAAAGCAAACGATCAACTCTGGATGCTGAAAGAAAACATATTTCTCCTCGAAAGATAATAAAGGATGGGGAAATTGAATAGGTTCTAACCTAGAGACTCTGACGAATTTGATGATCTCATTAATGGCTGCCTCGGGCATGTCTTAAAAACAAAAAGTGGTAGGGAAAAAAATCTGTTCTTCCCTGGCATTTATCTTTTAAGCCAAGCAGATTCTGAGAAAATTCTGGAAGGATTTAACTCTATAGAAGTGAAATGCAAATGTAGGAGGAAAACAATGTCAGGGTTTTGGAATGATGCTACAAGTCTGAACTAGAATTACTTTCCAAAAAATACTCTCCTATGACTTCCTATATTTCTGTTTCTGGGCTGCATAAGAGAATGTTTTTAGAAGAGCAAATATGGAGAAGGACACAGGAATGACTATTGGCTGACCCAGGAAATTTTCTCCAACAAGTGCATGCATGGGATGCCTAACTAAACCCAGTGCTTGAGATCTAAACCTTGAGATCATGCAGCCAATCAAGCTTTGGCTGTATGGTAACTGTGTCAAATCTCCTCTCTCCTCCAGAGATACAAGGGTGGAGAAAAGGAGAAAACTAAGCAAACGTTGAAGCAGAATTGTTTGTACTGTGGTGCAAGGCAGAAAACCAGGAAAGTGTTAGGTAGACGTAGAATCACAGGCTCTTCGAGGTTCATCAAGATGGCGCCATGGGGATTCACTAAAGTCAGTTCTGCTAAGGCTGCTTGATGCTACACCAGTCTGGCTCAAACTCTGTCATCAGGTTGATGGTGGTCACTAGTAAACATGGACATTCTTCTTGGATTTTTCTTTTCCAAATAAATACTTCTTGAAATTGTTTACCATTTGGCTTCCAAGGGTCATGATCTCCTTGAGTTGCTCCAATCCCACTGGAGACTCTTTTACTCTCCTTTGCTGTCCTTCATCTCTCCTTGTCTGTGAATGCAGAATGCCCCTTCTCTTGTCCCTCCAAACAGTCCTTCTGGCTGACCTTATCCAGTCCATTGATTTAAACCTCGTGTAACTATTGATGAATCCCCAGCCTATATCCCTGACATTATCTCTTCCTAGAGCTCATATACTCTTTATACCAAGGTGTGAATGTTATCCTGGATGACAAAAATTCCTATTTAGGGACTTCCCTAGTGGTCCAGTGGTTAAAACTTCACCTTCCAATATGGGAGATGTAGATTCAATCCATGGTTGGAAAGCTAAGATCCCACATGCCTCTTGGCCAAAAACAAACAAACAAACAAACACATACACACAAACAAAGCATAAAACAGGAACAATATTGTAACAAATTCAATAAAGACTTTAAAAATGGTCCACATCAAAAGAAATCTTAAAAAGTTCTGTTTTGTTTGTGTCCAAATAGCTGTGAAGCTGTCCATTCCATCTGTGCTGTAGATCCAATAGGCATCTTCAAGTCTCACTTGGGTGACTGAGCAGATTCCAGCTTCTGACTCTTGCCACTTCAAAATCTGAGCTCCCCGTAGTCTTTCAGAGTAAATAGAAATCGGTTTAAAATCCACCAAAGGCTTCCCATAGAATATAAAGTAAACCCTCCCCCCCCGCCCAGGACTGGTCCCTCTCTGCACCCCCACCTCATCTCACACCACTCTCCCACCTCCGATTCTGTGATCTGGCAACGCTGAGTTTTGGAAGGTGTCCTACTTGTTTCAGCTTCAATGTCTTTGTGTGGTAGTTCTCTCTACTTGTCATATGCCCCATAAACTGTGCTGTAATTAATTTTAGCTCATTCTATGTCATTCAGAGTCAGCTTGAAGGTGACCTGCCCAGAGATGTCTGCTAACATGGTACCTCCAGCTTGGCCTTCTATGTCAGTCTCTGTCTGGTACTAATTTCCCCCCATGTTCAGTTATGCATTGGTTTGCTTTTTTGTCTACACTGGGATGTGCTGTCTTCTACATGCAAAGGTGCCTGTATGTCTGTTCAGGGTGTAGGATGGCCCTTAGAGCAAAGAGGAAACCCTGTAAATGTTTGTTGAGCAATTGTTGAGTCAGAGACCAGTTCATGGACTTCCTCCTGGACTCTGCTTCCTGGGGCTTAACTCGGATAAGATGTCGAAGGTTTGGCCTTGATTCAACATGACTGTGAAAGTTCCAACAATTGGAACGAAGTTCAAGTTACAATTGAAGGTGTTTTCTTTAATTTAATGAATGAGCTTCAGATTTGTTTTTCTAGAACTTTCACAGCAGGAGTCATTCCAAATTTCAAATTGATTCCACCTTTTATTTGCCCTTCCCTCTCATCTTTCACCTTGTTGGATCTGAGAACACCCATCAGTTCTGACTCTGCCTTTTTCTTCTTCATCATTCAAAAAAGTGATGGATACAGCTAATTTTGATGCAAAATGATAGAGCATAATAAACGATTTCCCCCTAAACACTGTTGTAATCTATTTGACTGAAATCAGCCTTTAATCATGTCCCCAAATCAAACATTCATTGAACTATTGAGATAGAAAGCAGGTTAGGGATCTTCTGGTATAGGGATGGGGTGAAGGTTTACTGCAAATGACATAAGGGCTTTGAGGTTATGGATGTGTTAGTTTTATCAGGGTCATGTTTACATAGAGGTATGTGTTTGTCAAAACTCATCACACCGTATAACTAGCAAGTATGCGTTTATTGTATGCAAATTATACCTTCACAGAGATGATTTTAAAAATCCAAAAGAATCACTCGATAACAAGCACCCTGTTCCCTCTCATACTGATTACCCAAATGTCACAGAACTAACTAGTATGTTACAGAATGTGGATTTTGAGTAGAGTTGCTCTGCCATGCACAACATGTGATCTTAACATTATACAAAACAACCCAAAGCAAAAACAACCTAAATTAGTTTTTTGGTTTTTTTTTTTTTTTTTTTTCTATTTGAGCAGAAAAGAAATATTTCTTAGTCTTAATCCAGATCTTTAGTGGTCACCTGAATATTTTCATGGAACAAGATATCTTCCTTAGTTTGGCTTCTCCCCAAAGGAAGCCCCTCAGCTAAGGATTTGGGTGCAAGTTTGGAATGTGAGAGATGCTCCCATGACCCTCAGTGTGATGGAGGCATGGGCAGGCGAGGCAGAACAGAGAAGGATGCCAGGACAAGTTGTGTCAATGGTCAGAAGACTCTGATGGAGACGTGCGGCTCCTTCTGAGGGAGACCCGTGGGAAATGGTGTAGACCATGCTCCAAGTCACCCCACCTGGGGGAGAAGAAGCAGTGACATTTACCCACAGACTCAACTCTGTGGGCTGCAGTGTGCTTTACCAGACTTTCCTCCTGCCCAGCTCACAAGTGAGCATGCTTTGGAGACCAGAAAAAGTCATCAGGGAGACAGTCAAAGAAGCTTGGGCTAAGATGCCACTGGACTGGGCTTTAGGGAAACTGGGTGCTAAGTGGGTGTGGTGATCACAGCCATGCATGCCAAGCTATCTTTCCTTGGACATGAAAAGTCCATCCGAAGGGTTTCTGTTTTGCTCTTGTTTGTTTGTAGTTTCTGTTTGTCTTCCTTTCTCTACAATAATGGTTGATCGATTCTTTGTCCATTTTTAGCTCTAATTTAAAATGCCAAGATTAATCATGGTCAAAGATAATGACTGATACTAATCATGTTTATAAAATCCTCCTGCATACATGAGAATGTTACTCTGATTCACTGAGACTTGTTAGGAACCAGATACCAAATCAAGTACTTTCTTGGCTTACTTGTGAAGGTAACCCTAAACTGAGACTAGGGATGTTTATCCTACATTATAGATGGAGAAGCTAGGCTTTGAAAGGTCAGTTAATTGCCCAGGTTCTGGAATCTGCAGATGTGGCCAGAGACTAGAGCCAAGCTGCTGTGCCCAAGTTCTCAACTCCAGTTCCCAAGCTTGGTCTACATTCCCCACCAGCAGTGTTCCTTCCCTAGTGGGCAACTCCATCTCAAAAGAAGAGCGTCTGGGATCAAACTAATACACAAAAAAGATGTTGGTGGGCAGAGAACCAGAAACAAAAGATACAGTGTGCTTAAGGACATCATGTGCATGTCCTTAAGGGGGTAAATGAAAACAACTTACACGAAAACTGTCAAGATGCTCACCAAATGTGTACAAATAAAAATCCATTTTCCCATCCAATAATATGATAAGAAAAAAGAAATAGTCCACATGAGGATGCATTGAAAAAAAGAATTGTCTTAACTCACAGAATCACAGCTAATTTATTTAAATATTGGTTTGTCGAGGGGCTGTGATGGTTGGGTCTAAGGGGTAGACGCTGACTACATGTGCTGCAGCCGGCTGAGTCTCCCGGCCACTGGCCACTCACAGAGAAATCACCCTCTTTGATCTTTCCCCCCACAGCCAGCACCCACGGCCAGCTCCTCATCTTCCCATTTCCTGTTCAACAGTCTCATGGCATGAGACTGCCTTTGTTTTTTTCTCCTCTCTTTCCACCATGGACATAGTGGTTAAACAAAGGACTGGAGAGCTGATAAGAGTATCTGAGGGTTATCCTCTCTTGTTTAACCCTCCTTCCTATGTTCCTAGCTACAATACTTTGCAATGACATCTGAGGGTTATCCTCTCTTGTTTAACCCTCCTTCCTTTGTTCCTAGCTAGAGTACTTTGCAATGACATCTGAGGGTTATCCTCTCTTGTTTAACCCCCTTTCCTTCCTTCCCAGCTACAGTACTTTGCAGTGACTGCCCTTAGCATACGGGAAAGCTGCATCATTGGCCTCCTTCCGTGACTCACTTCTATAACTTTTCTTATGCCTTCTGGGGTCACCCGAACCAACTGCCCACCTGGCTCCTAGAACCCAACCTAAGCTAGCGTGTTAACATTACCAAGTTGAGTCCACTTTGTCCTGACTTCACACACAGATGTTCCAAGTCTCCTGAGGGCAGAGCCCAAGTTTGATAGGTTCATACCATCTGTCCTCAGCCTGGAGCCCCAGGCAGCAGAACTACAATCTCTAGGACACCAACAGATGACCATTTTCACAGAACTTTGGGTTAAAACATCAGATCTACAGAGTGGAAGGCACTAGCCAGAGAAGCCTGCGGCAGGCCTGGTTCCAGGTCATGATCCATCTACACGTGAGCTGTGACCTGGGTGGACAGGGTGCAAACAGCCCGGGGAAGGGAAGGTGGCCCCAGAGTGGAGCTGTTAAGGGACCTCAGGGGTCCCTTTGGGGGCTGGTCCCTTTGGGTGCTGGTCACCTTTCTGTTTTTGCATGGGCTGCTGGGGATTCAAATCCACCACCTTTTGGCTTATTCCTAGCAAAGAGTTGACTGTACCCCATGAGTGTTTCTACATCAACCTCATTTCCAGCTCTGCCCCTTCTCCAGCTCCATCCTTTCTATCTCATCCATTTTCTTTTTTTCCTGTATCCAGTGAGGTAAAAGGACTCCTTGGTCCTGCCTGTAGACATGGATGCTCCGTCTGCAGAAAGGCGGGGGTATCAGGGTCCAGGACAGATGAGCAGCAGCCCTGGGACTCCAGTCTGAGTCACTGTCCCACTTCACGGGAGTGGCTTCTGCCGTGTGCATGGGCCCCTCTTCTGCCGACTTGGGAATTCAGTCTCAGCTGAACAGGGATCAGAGCCTGAGAAGACACACAAAGAATAATATTCTTTCTCATGCAACTGACAAAGTCAGCGTTAGAACAATCAGGGTGGCCAGCAATTTCACGGTCAGTGCTCTTTTGAGAGCCTAATGATTTCCAGCTGTGGTCTCTGGATGCCCAGCCTCTGGGAAACCACAGATGGATGGAACCCGGGCTTCAAGCTTGGCAGCACTGAGTGCCAGATTTCCAAAGGAGGGATGCTCAAAATAACTGCTCTCGTAAGTGGAGAGAGGCATTTAGGGAACTCCAATGATCGTGGCCTGTAGCTCATAATTGGGATTAAAACACAGCAACAACATCAACAACAGTCCTCTGACTAATCAGAACGAGTTCTCCTCCTAGACTTTTCAGTTTTATTCCCTCGAAGCCAATTTTATGACAGTTTCACTGCTGCCATTTAGTGAGCATGTTCTCAAGTTCTTTCTTTTTCTGTCCCAGGAAGATACCAGCTTATTCCACAACAATTATAGCCCCCTTTCTGAGGGTTCTAACATTTCATTGGCTTTTGAATATTCCTTAATATTCATCATTATTTTTTAAAAGTCTGATGTGACTTAACAGTGTGACCCAAAGCCATTAGCAAAGGGTTTATTGGTGTTCCATTATTGGTAAGTTAAACTTGGAACTGAGACTTCCCCTTTGGTCCCGAGTTTCTTCAGCTATGAAATTGGAAATCGACAGGAGTCAGTCCATACATTGAGGAAGGATTTCAGGCTTATTCTCGAGGAGATGGCTGGCCCCCCATATCAGCAAGTTCAAGGAAGGGGTCCACTCTTCACCTAATAAGTCGAGCCATCTCCTGGGGGTAAATGAAATGCCAGGTGAAGATGGAGTGAGAGCCAGGGGGCCAGCTGGGGAACCTGGGTGGGAGGGTAGTAGCTGGGTGGTGGCAGTCACAAGAAGAGAGACACATGCAGGTACGGTTTGCTCCAGATGCCCCAGAATGTCCAGACTCCAGACGATCTCATTCCATAGCACCAGGCACAGAGAGGCAGGCCAGAGAAGAGGGAAGAGAGAGTAGGGCAAGGAGAGGAGGGTGGGTGAAGGCGAGACCGTCCAGTGTCCAGGATTGGGGTGGAATGGGGAGAGACCCAAGTGGCCCACCCTCTCACTGGAGGCTGAGGTTTCCCTGCTCTGCTGAAGCTCACCTGTTGCTCAAGATTCCGTATTTGGCCTGATTTAAATTTCACTTCGGCCTAATAAGGGCTTCTCAGGTGGTGCTATTGATAAAACACCCGCCTGCCAATGCAGGAAATGCAAGAGACTTGGGTTTGATCCCTGGGTCGGGAATATCCCCTGGAGAAGGGCATGGCAACCCACTCCAGTACTCTTGCCTGGAGAATCCCATGGACAGAGGAGCCTGGTGAGCTACAGTCCATGGGGTTGCAAAGAGTCGGACATAACTGAAGTGACTTAGCACACACGCACAGCCCAATAATCCACGTTCCCAATGGTTTACTCTGTCCCAATGGCTTACTTTGTCCCAGTGCTATCAATAGTATCGCTTGTGTTCTTCTGCGAGGAGATGAAGGAGTCAGACAGCAAAGGAAAGGCCTGGAGATGAAAGCAGATCTGGTGAGATGGTCTACACAGAATGCTGGTTTGGACAACGCCAAGAAAAAACCAGGCCAGAAGTAAAGAGCCCATTTTTCACTGTCCTCGACAGACAAGGAAAATGAACCCATGTTAGTGGAGGGCTTACCCTCCACAAACCATCAGAGATTCAGACACATTAATTTCTTCTGCCCATTTCTCAGATTAGAAAATTGAGGCCCTACAACTTTCTCTTTGATGACACGACTGGTGAGTGAATTTGAACTCAATCTTTAAGAGGCAAGATGTGTGTGGGGAGGTGAGGGGGGATCCTGATGCCAGAGCAGAATAGAGGATGGAGGGGGAGTGAGGGGGAGGGAGTGGAGGGGGAGGGGGTGGAGGGGGTGGGCAGCACCCACACGGGCAGCTCAGCGTTGGAGGATCTTAAATGGGGTGTGGCCTTACCCTCTTTGTCACGGGCAGGTGGGGACCATTTGAGTATGAGTGATGAGTGGCTGGGATGGCCTGTGAGGCGCAAAGGCACCACATTTTGATCCTCCTGGATAAAACCAGGGCACTCTTGGGGTGAAAAGAGCCGTCAGCTCACTCATCAGGGCGTGGGATCAGCTTGATAACCCTGCAAACCTCTCTCCTGTGGGATCAGAAATTGGCCTCTGAAAAGCAGGATCTTTGCAGATGTTGGAATCTGTTAGAAGGGAAGTTTCAAATGAGGGCCAGCAGCTCCCCCAGCAGAAGCCCCTGGGGTGGGGACCACTGAGCCCTGTGGTCTGCTTTGACACGTGGGAGGAATCTTTTCTGGACAGATCACCCTAACCTCCATCCTTGATCTCAGCAAAGTCGGGGAGAATTTCCCTCCCTCTCTTGGACAGAAACCATTACTTTTCGTCCTCCTGGTCGGTTTGGCAAATCTACTCAATTCCAAACTTCCCAGTGTTTCTGTCTAGTGTTGTGTGGTGATCTGAGAGGCCCTGTAAGGCCTGCCCTGCTCCGTGCCTGCCATCCTCCCCTGCAGGAGGCACTAGCCCCTGGAGGGGGACCTGTAACCTCTCAGAACCCTGTAGCCATAGCCTTGATTTATGTTACTAGATAATCACTTTGGAGCATCACTGCTGGGCTTGTATAATAGAATCTGAAGTCGGGGCTGCTTAGAACACAATTGCTGTTAAAGGCTGATTGATCCTTATTCCTTAGAATACGCTTATTTTCCTTCCATGCTATGTGTTTTGTTTCTGTGTTAGCTTGATTTCATGGGTGCCCTAGAAATCATTTTAGGCCCTAGTGTCTGAATTCAGAATCCTTTGAAAATATTTTAATTTCCTTAAAATGGAAAAGCTTTTGGAAGCATGAGTGGGGTTGGGGGGGGCGGCGCAAGTTTCAGAAATAGGGGGAAAAAAGCCACAAAGCTATGCAGAGTTGCAACGACCCTAGGAGGAACAGATAAAGGGCTGATTGCATCCTTTTTCAGCTAAAAGGACTCTGGACAATTTCCTGCCTGCCTGTGCAGCACTCAGAGTCCAGTGTGATGCAAGGAGAGACCAGCAGCAGAGACAGAAGTTCAGGCCCATCCGTAGAAGCTACAGAGCGAAGGGAGAAAACAGAAGCTGCCGCTCCGGGCTGGGATGACCTCTACATGCAGCCTCACCAGGTCCTGCTGAGGATGGGGCAGGGGACACGTGACACAGACCCGCACCAGAATTCTGTGTGATCCAGGGCTAGTCAACGGGCCATGCAGCTGGAGCTCTGACCTGAGTGGCAGCTGCCCAGATGGAACTGTGGGCCCCCATTGCCACTGGAGTTTTGTTAACAGAGAATCTTGTCTTTGTGGGTAAGGGGCCACATGTGTCTAGCAGCCCTGAAGAACAAGGGCAGAATTTTCATGAGAGGCCCGATGAACAGTCTGAGATGGGGGTGCAGGACTCAGGTGAAAGGCTCAGAACAAGGCAGTTGTCAGGACAAGATGTGATGAAATCACACAGAAGGGACGAGTCAAGGCAGATCCCAGCTGCAAGAAGAGCTGGGAGGCAACCCCAGTGAGTGAAACCTGAGGGCAGGGGTTGTGGCAGCACCATGGATAGCTCCCTGGGCAACAGGGCGGGAGGCACTGTGTTAAGAAGGATTCTGAGGCTGTGAGGGGCCAAGCTGGAAGGACTGATTGATTGCTACGATTGACTAATGATGACTCCTATGGACATGCAAAAGGTAGGATGAAAATTCTGCAGCTGACTTGCCTTTCCCAGCCTAGATCTGGTCTCAATCCACCAGAAGGCCTTCCATATCTCAGTCAGTTTGCACATGGGGGATTTGGGTCCCTGAGCTCTGCAGGGGATCTTCCTGTGTGCTTGGGATTCATCTCATCAGCCTCCTCCCTCCAAGACCTCCTCTCCCATCATATCTTCCTGGGGGCAGGGAGGTTCTTGAGAGCTAGACTTTCAGCTGGAGCCTTGACCCCTCTTTCCTAGTGACTGACCATCAGGAGCTGCTACCTGGACCCAAGGAATCATGGCAGCCCATCTAACAAGAGTCCAATGGTAGATACTGGACTATGATTCTGGAAAACTCTGCCTTCTGTCCTTTCCAGCCCAAGGGTCATCCTGTAGAAATGTCCACTTGAGTGATGTCCTTTCCCTGCAGAAGGCTTTCTGTGACCACCCCCACCAGGACCCTGCCAGGTGCCACCACCAGGGATGCACTGCCTGGGGATGTGTATTGCATGTGAAAGCATTTTGCTGAACCACAACCATGGTGCTTGTGTCTCTGGCACACATTGCCTGGGGCCCTCTGTGTGGCTGAAATGTGACACGAGCATGCTCGGAGCCGTCTCCTGCCGGGGACTGTTGATCTCCTTGGCTTGGAAACACTCACGGAATCTCAGCTCTAAGAGCATTTACAAGCTGAACACAGGACCCTCACTTCCCTGCCTTGCTCGTTGCTGCCGTCCATCCCAGTGGGGTGCCACCCAGCTGGGGCCAGGGCCCTCTCTTTCTTTCTCTGCCATCACCTTGACTCCTGGCCCATGACATTCATATGTGGCCAATTTTCTTGGTTACCTCAGGCAACCAAAGTGATGGGAAAATGATTTCTTCTTAAAGTCCCTCAATACCCTTCTAGAGACCCTAACTCCAGAGACCCTAAAGTGGCCTGGCTTTCACTACCAGCTGCTGTGATATTGCAGGGGGCAGCATATCCAGCCGTTTAATCTTGTCTTCATCTGTAACTGCCTGGCTCATCTCAGGTGCCCAGTGTCTTTGTCCTGGTTGCTGGGAGGGCAGTGGCTGGTCCGCCACCCTTAGGTGTTAATGACAGAAGTTGTAACATCCCCCAGGACTTTGGGGGACTTGACAAAGAAGTAAATTACTAAGGCTAAACTTTCTGGTTCAGAGGCACTGGCTCCACCCTCATCCCATGTATGGTGGCCCAGGTCACATCGTGTGGGTATGAACATTCGAGCCCACAGGTTTGCTGAGCGCCTGCCCTGGGTGAGGCTCCCTTCTGGAATTGTTCTTTGTTCAACAATCTGAAGCTCTGTAAGACAGCTATATAATCCTATTGTACAGATTCAATAAGTGCATTTAGTGGAACCAAGTCACACAGCTTCTGGGTGATAGAATTCAGCCTCAAGCCCAGGTTTGTAATCCAAATACCATCTCTCTGCAGATGTGACAGTGGAAATTCAGGAGTCCCTTCTATAGAGGTCTGCTCCCCTCTGCACCAGGCTGTCTCTCTCTCTCTCCCTAGATCTCTGCCCTACCTCAGCAGGGAGACACAGGAGTGAAGCTTCACTCATTTCTGATCATTAGATCCTGGAACACATCCAGCCTTTGGTGGATGCTTGCTGAATAAAAGGATATTAGAATCTCTTTTACAAGCGTGTATTAGTTTCCTGTGGTGGCTGTAATAAACTGCCACAAACCTTGCAGCTTAAGATAATGCAGATTTATTCTCTCACAGTTCTGGAGACCAGAAATTCAAAATCAGTTTCACTGGACTGGAATCAAGGGTTGGCAGGACCATGATCCTCACCAGCTTGCCCCAGCCCAGTGCTTGGGGAGAGTCCATTTCTTGCTTCTTCCAGCTTCTGGGGGTTGCTGGTACCCCTTGGCTTGTGGCCACATTCTCCAATCTCTGCCTCTGTGGTCACATGGCCTCCCTCTGGCTTCCCTCTTGTAAAGAAGCTTATGATTGCATTGGGGACCCATCTACATAAATCCAGGAACACATCTTCTTGTCAAGATCCTTAATTACATCTGCAAAAATATTGCCAAGGCAGGTGATAACCACAGGTTTTAGGACATAGATATCTTGGAGGATCCTTACTCAGCCTGACAGTCATAGAGCCCCTGTCTTCAGAAGCCTTGATTTGAGGCTGGGGGAGCTGGCCCAGCCCCCTTCATGTTGCTGTGAGGTTAGTGCTCACAAAGACTGGGGGTCTCACCCCTTTCAGAGGGATGGACTTGCTGTCTTGACCTTCAGGAGGAAAGCATCCTGACCTCCATGAGAAAAGCTCTGTTCAGAATCTCTTCACCTCCCAGCAGGTCATGTGCGACCATGATCTCAGCCTCCTGGGCCTCAGTTGCCTCATCTATGAAGTGGGAACAATAAAAGTACCTCCCATAAGCTTTGTCATGAAGATGATGGGGACCATGTGCTGAGACACCCTCACACAGCTTAGAATGTCAGCTACTAGCATTGATCTTATTGTTAGTGACATCTCCTGGGAGCTCTATGGGGGAAACCCGTTGTTTTCAAAGACTTTCTGATTCATTTCTAATTACTCAGCAGTATTCCTGACAGGTCAATGGCCTGGGGTAAGTGGGAATGAAAGTCAGTGAAACTTCCTTTTGTGGTCACATCCATCCTTTGGTAAATTTGGATTCATGCTGACAAAACCACTTGGCCACATAAGATGCTTTCTTCCTCACCAGGGGCCAAGTAGGTGGCAAACTGGGGAAGGATGTCTGGTTTAAATACTTTTAAGTGGCCTGGAGTGAAATACTGAACATCAGCATCTTGAGAAAAGTGGTCAGAAAATCTCATCTCTTCTCTTTGGAGCTGTATAGCATGAGCTGTTTTCCCCTCTAGACTAAATTTGGAATTCTCTTCCCTCATGGAAAAGAGGATCTGGCAGGTCAGATTTAGTTGGAACTAAATAAACAAGAGGTGATGAAAGCCGTCAGTGTTGACATTTAAAGTTCTGCCTTAGCGTCAGTCGGCGCTTCCCTCTCTCGACACACATCAGAATTCCTGCTGATGCTGTGACGTAAGCTGGTGAGAAGGTCCCCTGTACTTCCTGCCCAGGACTTCTGTCCTGGGCTCCATCATACCTAGATTTCAAAAGCTGCATGGTGACAGCAAAGAACAGCCACTGACCCTCTCTGAGTTGCGCACTTAGGCCTTCGTGTCCTGGTGGCATTCTGCTGACCTGGTGTGTCTGTGGTGGACCTTCTCCCCAGGGTTTGAGCAGAATCCCCATCAGAGTAGGTGGGGTACCTTTCCCATCCTTGGGAGGCTGTGTTCAGCCAGTGGAGCTGATTCCAGCCCCGAGTGCAGCCTGCAGGCCAACTCAGCTGAACCAGTCAAAGCCAGCCAAGCAGAGATGAGCCCCAGCCGGTCCTCTGGTCTGTGAGTCAGAGAAGGAAGTGTGCACCATTCTCGGAGGCTCCAAGGTTCCTGGTGACACAGCAAATGGGACCAACAGACCCTTCCCCCACCAGCCTGCGGTTGCCTTGAGGAGACGCACCACACATGGTCACCAGGTGCCGGGGCCAGAGTGGACGCTTACGTGTCCCCGCAGCTCAGAGGATTGGCTTCTCTTCTGATTCAGACTCCCTTTTCCCTTACTGAGTATCAGGAGCCTGTGACTGGTGGTGCGCTAGGGCTGGTCATGAAAGCTGGAAGTGCGTTGGTGATGGTGCAGGATAAGACAGAGCTCCTTACATGACTCACGCTGATCCAGCCACAAAGGCACAGAGCTTCCCGTCTGACCCCACACCAGCTGGGTGCCTTCTCCAGCTCTGTCTGTGAAGTGGGCTCAGAGGTGGGTCATCACCCGGTTGCCATAGCTGTGAGGTGTCCTGAGATTCACTCAAGCTTCAGGGGCCGGGGCCCAGCCAAGAGCCACCCCAGAGCAGAGATACCCAACTGGCCGGTGGGGTCATTCTGAACTAGGTGGGGGTGAGGTGACCATCCTGGTGGGTGTGAGAACCAGAGGCTGAAAAGGGTAGTCAGGTGGGCTGAGGCTGTCTACGCTGGAGTAGGACCCAGTGCGCTCTGAGCAGAATCAGATGAAGGAAAAGGGCACCTAGCTCCACGCCTTGGGAGCTGGAGTTCTGAAGCTTGTGAGAAGTGACACAGCAGGCAGAGTCCAAGCTGAAGTCCAGGAGCCAAGCAGGAGATGGGAACTGCCCCTAGAAGCCCAGGAACGGGTCTGAATAAAGCCCTTGGGAGCTGAGAGCAGGATGTGGCTCAGAGACGGCATGGACCATGGCCAGCTGTGGCACTTCTGTAACACCACTGGCCCCCAAGGGCCGAGGACAGCTCATCTGAGTGGCAGGGCTGGGCAGGTCAGGCCTGGGGGAGGTGGGGTCCATCCCAGCCACACTGTCTGGGGGTCCCAAGTCTTCAGAGCTCGGAGATCTGGCTCTTGCCTGTGCCATTCTGCCCCGGTCCCTCCCAGCTTCCTGCGATCCTCTCCTTCTGGGCCCTCCGAGCCTTTTCTGTAGCACTGGGTGACCTTACACTGATCCATCATCTCACCTCTGCCCTAAGTTCTGAAAGGTCAGTATTTTGGTCACTGTTGCAATTCCAAAGCCTGATACACAGCCTGACTCTGGGGAAGTGAGTGAGTGAAGTTGCTCAGTCATGTCTGACTCTTTGCGACCCCATGGACTGTAGCTTACCAGGTTCCTCCATCCATGGGATTTTCCAGGCAAGAATACTGGAGTGGGTTGCCATTTCCTTCTGCAGGAGATTTTCCCGACCCAGGTATTGAACCCAGGTCTCCCACATTGTAGGCAGATGCTTTACTGTCTGAGCCACCAGGGAAGACTCTGGGGGAACTTTTGGAAAATACTGGTACAATAGGAAAAAAAAAAAAAAAAGAACAAATGAAGAAGAAAGAAAACTCAAGGCCAATCTACCAAAAACAAGAAAGCAGAACAGGTCACCTGTATGTTCCTTGAGTTGGTGGCATTTGGTAAACAACTTCCTCCAGCCCTCCCCAACCTGCTACTCAGAAGATGCAGATGGATGACACGCGGTTTCTGAGCCAGGGGCTGCATTTCTCTGCTGCCTCTCCCTGGCGGAACTTTAATTGTTCTAATCTGGCAAGCTCTGTTTTCTGCATTTTAAAGATGGAAGTAATAAGAGCAGCTTCATGAAGCAGTAAACAAACGAATGGATGAAAAGGGCAGTGCTTGTCACACAGATGGAGATGCTAGCTGGTCCTCTCTCCTCTTGGACTTAAGCTTTGATTCTTGCTGGCAGGAAACAGGATTCAACTTGAAGCGAACTTCAGCAGCAGGGGAGATTTACAAGAAGAACCCTGGGGTGTCTTGTGGAGTTGGGGAGCCATTGGAAAGTCATGCTCAGGAGGCCAGCTCTGGGGCCCAATAAGGGGCTCTCACGTGTCACTGGCACGTTGCCTTCATCCCCTGCTTGATGCCTCTTAGCCAGGGAGTTGGGTCTCAAAAAATGAAGATGGAAGCCAAAAGCCCATCTTTCAGGGGAGGAGATGGTCAAGAAACAGGAGCAGGATATGGACAGATGGCCCCAAAGTCCAATGACACTCTCCATGTTACTTTCTCCACAAGGTAGATCCCCAAATCTACAACCGGTAATAGGCGTTCCCTCCCCAGCGTGACTTTATCCTTTACTTTGGGCACTTATACTGTCCCTTGTAATTTGGCATCTGTACATATATGTTGCACACGCTCAGATGCTGCTCCCTCAAATGTCTGATTACAGCAAGCAAAGGACCAGCCCCTTATAAGCATCCCAGCTGTGGGCTTTGTTAGCTGTTTGTACACAAGAACAGGAGACCAAGTGCTCCAGTTCAGTTCAGTTGCTCAGTCGTGTCCGACTCTTTGTGACTCCATAGACTGCAGCATGCCAGGCTTCCCTGTCCATCACCAACTCCCAGAGCTAACTCCAAGTGCTTACTCCCGGAGCTTACTCCAAGTGCTCCACAATGTATAAAAAATAGTTTTCCTGCCCTCATCCCTGAAGATGCATGAACCGATTGGGGGGTGTTTTGCCTGCCTACCAAGCCTCAGGCGTGGTGTTGGGCCAGAACCTTGCTTTCTTGATCTGCTGCCAAAGGTGGAGTCACAAAGGGATCGTATTTAGGAGACAGACCCATTTCCAATTCATTTGACATGGCGGTTGAATACAACTTTTATTTCTCTCGTGCCCAGTAACTTTAGCATTTCTTGCTTCAATATAGTACCAGTAACAGAAGAACTTGCTTCAGTCCACCCTTAAAAGACAATTCGTTCCTTGTGTTTTACTCTGGCCTTTAGATCAATCATATTGTCTCATTTCAAATTGTACACTTGTATAACTTTCCAGGAGTTTAGCCAAATACTCAAAAAAATTGCTGGTTTGATCAGTGAATGCCAGAAACTGAGGAGTCCTAGAAATCTTATTTTAGGAGATGAAATGGCAGATTTCCCTGTGGGGCTATCATTTGACAATAAATGAATATTTCATTGGATCTGTTGGAAATGTTTTTCTTTGAAAGTTAATTCATGGTTTGGGCTCCTGCTGGTTGCCCTCCATCTCCGAGTCCAGGACTTATGTTAGATTCAGCTTTTCCATTCCTGGGAAGAACACTCTAAAATTTCAAACCAAGGCACAATCTCTTTTTCTTGAAGAAAAAAAAAAATCCAATGGCTATCTACATTTTTGCTACAAGTAAGAATCAATTGGAAGGAACCATATATTGACAATCTGAGAGCGTATTATTTGTTAAAGTTATTCTGTCCTTTTTTAAAGCCACTTAACCCTCATAGAATGTGGATAAACTTGCTTATTTCTGAACACATAAATTGTGGACAGCATCTGTTCTGTGATTTGAAAGCCCACAGCTTCTATACTAGGTCATCAAGTATAGAATGTGTCCAAGTGCCATATAACCTCCTCCCACTCTCCCCTCAGTCATGTCCCAATGGAGAAGTGCACAGTTCTACTACACATGTGACAAACAGCAATGCAAGGCACTGCTCTGAGCATGAGATGGATGGATGGATGGGTGGATGGATGGATGGGTGACCAACTAGTTGAGCACCAAATCCTCACCATATTCTACCATTAGAAATGGGTGGGTCAAAACTGCCCACACTCTGATAGGCTGAAATAAGAACCAGTATCACTTCTGAGATATTCCTGCCCAACAATGAATAGTCTGAATCTAATCCTAAGGAAATATCAGGCAAACCCAAACTGGGGCACCTGTTATAACTGTCAAATAGGAAAAGGAGTACGTCAAGGCTGTATATTGTCACCCTGCTTATTTAACTTCTATGCAGAGTACATCATGAGAAACGCTGGGCTGGAAGAAGCACAAGCTGGAATCAAGATTGCCGGGAGAAATATCAATAACCTCAGATATGCAGATGACACCACCCTTATGGCAGAAAGTGAAGAGGAACTAAAAAGCCTCTTGCTGAAAGTGAAAGAGGAGAGTGAAAAAGTTGGCTTAAAGCTCAATACTCAGAAAACGAAGATCATGGCATCTGGTGCCATCACTTCATGGCAAATAGGTGGGGAAACAGTGTCAGACTTTGTTTTTCTGGGCTCCAAAACCACTGCAGATGGTGATTGCAGCCATGAAATTAAAAGATGCTTACTCCATGGAAGCAAAGTTATGACCAACCTAGACAGCATATTAAAAAGCAGAGACATTACTTTGCCAACAAAGGTCTGTCTAGTCAAGGCTATGGTTTTTCCAGTGGTCATGTATGGATGTGAGAGTTGGACTGTGAAGAAAGCTGAGTGCCGAAGAATTGATGCTTTTGAACTGTGGTATTGGAGAAGACTCTTGAGAGTCCCTTGGACTGCAAGGAGATCCAACCAGTCCATTCTAAAGGAGATCAATCCTGGGTGTTCATTAGAAGGACTGATGCTAAAGCTGAAACTCCAATACTTTGGCCACCTCATGCGAAGAGTTGACTCATTGGAAAAGACCCTGATGCTGGGAGGGATTGGCGGTGGGAAGAGAAGGGGACGAGAGAGGATGAGATGGCTGGATGGCATCATCGACTCAATGGATATGAGTTTGAGTAAACTCCAGGAGTTGGTGACGGACAGGGAGGCCTGGTGTGCTGGGACTCATGGGGTCACAAAAAGTCAGACACGATTGAGCAACTGAACTGAACTGTCCTCCTCAAAAGTGCTGAGGTTGGGCAAGCCAGGCAAGCCCCAGGAGATGTCACAGGCAAGATGGTTAACAGTACCTGGGAGCCAAAGGCAGCCCTGATCTGTGGTACTGAACTGAGCCCTTTTGCTGCAGAGCACATTCCTGGGGCCACAGGATACACTGGAATGGGATCCAAGGACAAATGAGTGTTAGCACTGTCCATGCACGTTTCCTGGTTTCACTAATTGTGTGTGGTTACGAGGGCATCAGATCCAAAACTTACTCTCAGACAGCTCAGGAACAAAAGGTGCTAATTTTGTACTTGCAACTTCTCTGGATACTTAAGATAGCTTTCAAATAAAAAATGGGTTGAGACCTTCTCAGACTACCCTATCCACATAACAACACTTCATCCCCACCAGCCCCTGTGACCCCCAGACAAAGCCTGTGATTCAGGCTATAAATGTTCTTAGAACAACAGCCCACTTCTGAATATTACCAGCTCAGGCTGAATGTTGATTTTTACATCCACTCACTTATTTTTGTTTTGCTACTAAATAGCACTTAAACATCCTCCCTAAACAGCCTGGAGATTTTCATCAGTTGGAGGGCCAACCTTTGGAGGGAAAAGGCAACACCAGCTGTGAGTGTGGTGACACAGAGAGGTACCAGACCTGCAGACCACTGTGTTCAGACCTCTCCCTGCACAGGTGAGGACACAGGTGTAGATGCAGAAGGACAGTCAGCAGTGGTGCTCTCTTGGGCCAGCACGCTGGCCACTAAGTCTCTCTGTTTCTCTCGGGGAGCAAGCCCTGATCCTCAATCCTGGATCCTCTCTGTGGCCCCGGGGGTACAATCTTGAGCTAAGCGTGAAAGGAGAGCCAGAAGCAACCTCAAGTCCCCACATAAACCAGGAGGGCACGAAGGGAAACAGAGCTGGGAGAGTGCCAAAGGGCAAAGAGAAACTGGCTACATTCTGGTGGCTTTTACTTTCAGTTACTTGTAACAAGAGTCTGTGCTCTGAGAGCTCCACGGAGGGTGGTTCCTGGAGAGGGTGGCTCATGGTTAAGAGTTTGAGCTCTGGATTTAGGTTTCAACATAAATACAGGTCTGGTGAATAATGCGCACTGGGCGCCCAGCAGGGTGGACCTCACCAGTGCACTGGGAAGGCTTTCGAATGGTTCTGGAGACTGGCCAGCGATGCCGCAAAGGCGAACAGAAGTGTGACTGCCAATAAACCCAGTGTGACAGCATCCGGAACTCTCCAGAGCCTGAGGGAGCAGGCATGTGGCGATGCACGGGTGAACATTTTATCTATTCCACAGTAACATCAAAAATACCTTTAAAAATGAACACAGATGTGGAAACAGGGCAGACAAAGAGTCCCTCCTCAGAGATGAGTTCCCCTGAGAGGTACACACCCTCAAGGGTGTGCAAACATCAAGATGGCCCTTTGCTTGAAAACAAGCTCCAGGCTGTCAGTCTGGCTGCAGAATACTCCGGGAATCATGCTGGGCACCAGAGGGAGGCAGGACAGTCGGGGTGAGGAAGGGAACTCGCCATTGCCCATGTTTGCAGGAAGGAGGGAAGAAAGGCTGCGATCGGGGAAGGGGAACCCCAAGTGCTGCTGGCGCTGGCCAGCCAAAAAGGAGAGAAGGGGAAACCAGCAAACACAGCAAACACAGTCATAACCTTGGGGCTTCAGAACGAGCCCAGAAATCTTTGCCTGCCCAGAGTGGAGATGGCAAAGCTTCCTCCCTCCCCACGAATGGCTGGGGATTGCCAGGCAGCAGGGTGGCTAGCAGCTGGGGACACAAGCCCTCCGTCCCAAAGGAGGGTCCAGGAATCACAGCATGCTGGACAATGTGACTGTAGCAAGTGCATTTGAAAAAAATGAAACCAAGGCTGGTACTTTTGTACCTGGAGAAAAGCTTATATATCTGTTGGAAGTGGAACACTGATGCTCCAAACAATATATTCTGCACACAAAATAACCAAAAAGCTGAACCAGACCACCCGAGTGCAGGTCAGGGCTCAAGGAGAAACCCAACTCGTGTCTGGTTGAGAAGCTCACTGGGCAAAATGGGTGAGTTTGAGCAGGTCTTCCAAGTGATGGTTCTTGCCTGCACTGCTAAATAGAAGGCAGGAGGGGACAGTTTTGTGGTTGAAATTAGACTTCCTGATTTTCTATGGTAAACAAGGTCTCCACTGGCTTGGGAATCATGCCATTGTCTCTAAACACTGCTGAGTCCTGCCGAGAATTGTGGAAACACAGCCTGACCTCAAAATACTTCCATCGACATCATACTTTGCAATGTGTACCCTTGAAAGAAGGACACTAGAATTGCCTCTAATTTGAAAGATGCAGAAAGCAAGGGGAGCAGTTAGGATGAAAACTGGCTTGGGGTAAATTATGTACATAAAGGAAGAATAAAATCGAAAGGCAAAGCCATTTATGAGCTATCAGCAGTTGCAACCCCCTTTCACAAGCCAAGAAAAGAATTCAAGGAATATGAACCAGTTATTAGAGGAAAGCACTACATCAGCTTTCATTAGCAAGAATGAAAAGCTGGCTGAAAAACAGAGGAAGAAACATTCAAATGGACCCTCATTAGTGCTTGGCTCGAGTTTGTAGCCTTTAAAGCTCTTCTGAGACCTAGCAGAAAAAAAAAATTAAAAAGCAAATAGGAAAGGGAAGTACATGATCCAACTGAGGTTGTGCTTACAGAGACGGTTTATACTGATTGAAATGCATGCTTCATGCAAAGGAGGCCTGAGTAAGATTTTTAAAATATGTTTGATATATGCTTTGAGTTGAAGTGCAAAAAGACAGTAAAAAAGAAGAAGAAGAGGAAGACGGCACCACTGTCAAGATCCCAGAGACAGGAGGTGATTTTTTTTCATGGTTTCAAGCAAGTGTATTAATATCCATAAGCCAGACTCAAAGGATACAGAGAGAACAACTTTAAAATAATCTTAAACTGTGTGGAGGATAAGGGAAGGCATTTCATTTTTTTACTTTTTTATTGCAAGATATTGGCTTTACAATATTGTGCTGGTTTCTGCCATAAATCAACATGAATCAGCCACAGGTATTCATATGTCCCCTAAAGGAAGGTATCTTAATTAAGATACAGACCTGGGGTCCCTGGTGATCCAGTGGTTAAAACTCCACACTTCCAATGCAGGGGGCACGTGTTCAATCCCTGGTGGTGGCCCTAAGTTCCCACATACCATGTGGCATGCCCCCCCCCAAAAAAGATACAGGCCTGGTTGTTTTAAAAGAGAACAAATAAGAGCAGCCTACATAACATAAAAGTTTGATTCCCTTTCACATATAAGTAGGGCTTCCCAGGTGACTCTAGTGGTAAAGTACCTGCCTGCCAATGCAGGAGACGCAAGACACGAGGGTTCAATCCCTGGATGGGGAAGATCCCCTGGAGGAGGGCACAGCAACCCAATCCAGGATTCTTGCCTGGAGAATCCCATGGACAGAGGAACCTGGTGAGCTACAGTCCATAGGATCACAAAGTGTGAGATACAACTGAAGCGACTGAGCATGCATGCATGCACGTTTAAGTCCACATGGGTAGGCAGCCCCGTGGAGTAGGATGACTTTGGTCCCTAAATGGTCCAGGCACTGGGCACTGTGTGTCTGGCTGGAGATGCATCCCGCCCTACCCCTCGCACCACATCTGTCTTCCTGGCTGGAAAAGAGAGAGTGGAGAAGTGTAATTCCCTTTTTCATAACCTGGAAGTTGCAATTACCTTTTATGCTCACAGCCCGTGGGACACAAATTGATAGTGTGGCCACATACAGCCACCAGCATCCAGAAGATTCAGACTTGAGCTGGGAAACCATGTGCTAAGACTGGATGGAGATGTAAGTGATAAAAGTCAAGTAGCCATCTGGGCACCCAGCTCCTTCCAATGTCTTGCTCCACTAGCCTGTGAGTGGTGCCTCTGCCACCCACAAAAGCTGCCCAGCGCTGCCTGCCTCATTTGCATTCCAGGCAGTGGAGAGGGAAGGAGAACACACAGGGCCAGCGGCTTCCTTTGAAGGATCCAGTGTGGACTTGCACATGCTATGCTGGTCGATTCCGTCTGTCAGGACACAGTCTTGTGCCCACATCTGTCCACAAGAGAGTCTGGGAAATGTCTGGGGTTTGGGGACTCTGTGAGTAACAGGAAGAATGAAAGAAGGACTATTGGGTGATGAGCTGCTTCTCAGACACAAGCAGTATAAGCTGTAATTGCTGAGAGCACGTCCCATCTTCTGAAGACACTAGCAAATTACTTTTAGTTCCTCAAAGACCAAACACGTTTCTAATTAGGAAGGATCTTTATTAATCGGATGAGCCCATCTGGCTTTCCAACTCTAACACACTTTGTGTGTTCTTTAATAATAATGATCATTTCCTTTAGAAACAGTTTGTCATTCAGATGGTATTTTCAGCAATTTTGTTTGAATTAGAGAAGCTTAACTGTTAAAGGGCAATGCAATCCCAGAACACTTTCCCAAACTATGTTTTGTGTCTATCCTGCAAGATGATTCTGGAAAACAGATGCATGAAACATCCCCCAGCTTGCCCTTGACAGTTCCGTGGAATGTGCTGCCCATTAATCCTTTGAGGCAGGAGAAATCACCTCATTTTCTAAAGCCAGTGTGGGACTGACTCACTCAGTTCCTGAAGCCCTTCCAACCATGACCTTTAACCCTTCCATGCTACCACACTTCACAGAACACACTTTGAGAAACACTTTCGAGGGTGGTAAAAAATGAGCAAAAATAAGAAACATAGTTTAAAACAATCAGCAATAGACTCAGTGCACAAATTATCGCCTGTCACAGGGTTCAAGAGCGGGCTGTCTCCAGCAAGACCCTGAGCACATAGGCTGAACTCTCCCTCTGATGAGAGGATTGGGCCGGGTCACATCTAATATTAGGGATTACAGATCGTGCCTTCTCTTTACCTCTCCCTGTGTACGGAGGAGACCTAAAGGATCATGCCTTTTGCAAAGAGTATCCTGGAGGCCAGGACTAAGTCTGTCCTCCACGCCAACCCCACGCCCTCCCTGAGACAGGCTGCTATCTTTATGGATGTCCTCGGGGTGAGGAAGTGAATGAGTGTGGAGCATCCCAAGAGCAAGTGAGGTGACCAGCCACTGGTCAGGGAGATGACATCTGATCACCCCTCATGGGGGAAGCTGCAGAGGCCAGCAACGCCAGCTGACTTGGTCACTGAGCTAGAAAGTGGAGGGAAAGGATGGGGTTCCGGACGGTTCCCCCCCGCCCCAGAGCCCATTCTTCCCCCTTCACTGAAACTTCTCACACAGGGATGGAATCCAGTGACATCCTTGAT
This sequence comes from Bos indicus x Bos taurus, assembly GCF_003369695.1. Taxonomy (NCBI): domain Eukaryota; kingdom Metazoa; phylum Chordata; class Mammalia; order Artiodactyla; family Bovidae; genus Bos; species Bos indicus x Bos taurus. The sequence goes on along the minus strand of NC_040088.1, from coordinate 41,663,246 downwards.
GCAGAGAGGGGCCTGGAACAAAGGCTTTGTGTCGAAACCATTCACAGAAGCCAAACATTTCCCCCCATGGCTCTTTGGATCAGAATTCAGCTCTGATGAGAAATCTTCATCTAGTCATGGGAAAATACTTATTAGAATGTTAAGGAGAAAAGCGAGATTGGAATCTAGGAATTGGTATCATTTCAAGCTTGAGAGAAGAAGTACACCACAGCATTTGCGTAGCTACAGACACAAGTAAATAGGAAGGGAATACATGATATGCTAATAATTGCTATCACCGGAGCAGGGTTATGGCTGGCTTTTGTTATCCACTGTTTTCCTCCTTCAGCGATCTTCTTTGGCCTTACAGGTCCATGTTGACCTGCGAGGCACAGTCATCCTCAAGCCTCAGCTCCACCCCCTGGCTGTGGGGTCCTGGTGATGCCCCCGGCCCCTGCCCCGTCACCTCTGCAGGTTGCTGAGGGTGGGTGGCTCTGTAGACAGCCAGAAGGCCCTGCTGATCACATTCCCTCCTCTGTCTCTCCTGGAGGGAGACCCCGAATCAGACTCAGAGCTCCCTGCCCCAGTCCCCAGGTCCTGGAGGGCTCTCTGGCTATCTCCTGCCTCCTCCTGGGGCAACAGGCAGGCCTGGAGCCCAGAAGTTGCAGCCAATATTCTTGTAAAACTGTCTGTCCTTTGCCTAGGTGTCTGCCTTGCATGGCAGAGAAACGGCTCATGAGATGATGGTGGACCTGTGCCTCATGGTCTAATGTGTCCCTCATGGTGCTGAGAGGTGAGCGTTTGCCTGAAAGCCGTCTTAACCTTCCCGCTCTTAAAATGCCTTGGATTTGGCTTTGTGTCCCACAGAGAATGGCAAGAACCTTCTCTCTCCAGGAGCCTCTGAACTAAATAAGTGAAGCCATAAGAGGAACACTTACTGTTGTTTTACATTTTAGTGAAAGAGTAAGAAGGCCCTGCAGTGAACCAAGGGCTTCCCAGATGGTGCTAGTGGTAAAGAACCCGCCTGCCGATGCAGAAGAAAGAGATGCAAGTTCGATCCTTGGGTTGGGGAAGATCCCCTAGAGGAGGACATGTCAACCCTCTTCAGTATTCTTGCCTGGAGAATCCCATGAACAGAGAAGCCCAGCAGGCTACAGTCCATGCGGTTGCAAAGAGTCAGACACGACTGAAGCAACTTAGCCCCCGTGCATGCAGTGAACCAAGGAAGCCTGATTGTGTGTGTGTGGGTAGGGGGGGAGGTGTGTGCCTGTGTACACACATATGTACACACACGTACTCACACGCACATGGACATCTCAGAGCATTGCAGAGGGTGTTCAAGGCTTTGGCAGCTCCCATGCCACAAGGCTCCAAATGCATTTAAAAAGGAACAAAAGCCAAAGCAAGGCTATTAAGCATGTGGCACATTTTAAAGGTCTACTTTGAACAACACTCTAAACACATATGAGCTTTTCACGGGGACTCTGAATCACCTACTGGGAAGATCATGGAAAATTCTTGGTCTGCTGGGCCACACAGGCCCCAAGCCTGTAGAGCCTAGGCTATCCCCATCCCAGGAGAGGCTGGGCGCCTTGGTCAACATTCAGCAGAAGCAGGAAGAGAGTGGGGGATTTGCAGACATTCCAAGGCTGGGCATCTTCTCAGGTATTTCCCAGCCTGGACCAACCCTTGTCTGGTTGGAGGGGAAAGGAGCGTGAGATCCAGTCGTGTGGATGATGCGGGCTTGGTTTCTCAGACCACTCGAGGTCGGAATGTTCCCTCCGGCATGAGTCCATCCACCACTTGTGGTTCCAGCCCTGAGCTAGCAGCCTGGGCAGCCTGGTAGCTTGGGAGATGTTTCCCGAATCCCACAGTACGAGATCCCATCAGCTTCTCTGAGTCACAGGCTACAGCAGGGGGTTCAAGTGTTCCTCAGCCCATGCTCACCAGGTCTCCCGAGAGCTACCCACCACACCAGTTTACACAGCAACTCAGAAGGCTCCCCAGGGGGACACACTGGCAGGGCCCGGGAACATGCCAACTGTGGGGCGGGCCGAAGGCAGGGCCCTCAGGCTGTCAGAGGGCACGTCAGAATTGGTATTCTGAGAGGATGTTTCTGCAAGTCTGGGGCCGGGGAGGTCTGCCAGGCGGTCTGTGAGCCGCCAAGGATAGGTCCTGGCCTAGGAGCTCTCTGAGAGTGACAGAGGATGGCAGCATGGTGGTAACACACGTGAGAAAATGAAATTCACCGAGACTGATTGTGTCCCTGCAGGCAGGGCCTCTCCCCGAGGCTGGGGCCAGGGCAGGACCTCGAGATATCCTTCAGAGCCCTTCCTTCTGCTCCTACCCTCGGCCCCCAGGGGCCTCCATATGACCCGGCAGGCAGTCTGCCCCACATCATCCTTACAGCCCCTGCCCTCCCATGGACCACTCACTGCAAATGGGTCTGCTCTCTCAAGGAGCAGCCCCTGCCCAGCAGGCCTCCAGGAAAGGAGGCTCCCCCCACAGGGGGCAGAGAGATGCTGTTGTGGGGGAGGGGTAGCAGGACCAGCGTGGAGGTGACAGAAAGATGCAGGATTCAGGAACCAGCCCTGAGGTTCAGGCAGGAGGCTCTGCCATGTAAGTGGCTCTGTGCACATTAATCATGTGAGTGTTTACATCTTTCTGGGAAGGCGTAAAGATGGAACTTAAAGTGGAAGTCAGGTAAAACGTGAGGGTCTAGACACTTAAACATTTTGTTAAACATTTGTTGTTTAAAAATTTGATGCTGTTGCACCTGAGTGGAGCTTCTGAGTTTTGTACTGCTCAAGATTTTCATAAATAAAAATTTTTCTCACCAAAAAAAAAAAAAAAGATGCTGTTTTAGGATTGCAGAAAAGTTGCCATAAGAATACAGAGAATTCCTGATGCCTTTCACCCAGAGACCCAGGTGTGAACACGGTGAGATGGTTACCATCTTCGCTCTCTTCCTCTCCTTCATCCTCTTTACCCTTAAATACTTTCCTGTGTGTCCCCTAAAAACAAGAAGTTTCTCACGCAAAATTTCAAAAATTATCAGAATTAGCAAATTAAGACCTCTACAGTCATCCCCCTGCCCCTTATCTGTGGTTTCACTTTTTGTGGCTGCAGTTATCCAAGATCAACCGCAGTCTAAAAATATTACATGGAAAATTCCAGAAGTGAACAATTCGTGAGTTGTGAATTGCATGCCTTTCTGACTAGTGTGATGAAATCTCGTGCTGTTGACTCTGTCTCACCAGAGGCGTGAGTCACCGCTTTGTCCCACATGTCCTGCCTCTCAGTCACTTAGTAGACACTTAGTGATCAGATCAAGGTGTTGCTGTGCTTGTCTCCAAGTGACCTCATTTTACTTAATAATGGCCCCAAAGAGCAGAAATACTGATGCCGGCAAATCAAATATGCCAAAGACAAGCAGTCAAGTACTTCCTGAAAAGTGAAAGTTTTCAACTTAATAAGGAAAGGGTCAAAAAAAAAAAAAAAAAAAATCATAGGCCAAGGTTGCTAAGATTTACAGTAAGAACAAATCTTCTGTCTGTGAAATTGTGAAGAAAGAAAAGGAAATTCATGCAAGTTTAGCTGTCACACCTCAAACTGCAGCAGTTTATGGCCACAGAGCCTGATAAGTACTTAAGACGAAAAAGGCGTTAAACTTGTACAGTGAAATATTTTGCTTGACAGACACCACATTCGATACCTTTTGTGACAATATGTTGTGCTAATTGTTTTATAAGTTACGGTTGTTGATCTCTTACTGTGCCTAATTTATAAATCAAACTTTTTCATAGGGATGCACAGAGAAGAGAAACAGTAAATTAAGGGTTCACTACTATCCTTGGTTTCAGGCATCCATTGGGGATTTTGGAAGGGGTTTCCCTGGTGGCTCAGATGGTAAAGAATCTGCCTGCAACAGTGGAGACCCGGGTTTAATCCCTGCATAGGGAAGATCCCCCTGGAGAAGGGAATGGCTATCCACTCTAGTATTCTTAGCTGGAGAACCCCATGGACAGAGGAGCCTGGTGGGCTACAGTCCATGGGGTCGCAATACGACTGAATGACTAGCACACTATACTGCTACCTCTCTGATGGGAGGTAGGGGCAACAGAATAAACCTACTATCTAATATACACTCTTTTCCAGATTTCATCCATTGTCCCAATAATGTATCAGGGTAGAAGGAGCTCCCAGGTCTGCAGCCCCTTGGACATGGACAGCTCCCCACTTCACGTGCACCCCATGGCCCAGGCAATCCACAAGACAGCTCTCAGTCTTACAGCATGTCTTCAGTCTGGGCAGGCTGGTTTTAAGCTTGCGTCATAGCAAATCCTGACTCTCTCAGCCCCCCAAAGCTTCCCCTTTTGGCAGGCATCTTATCTAAATCTCCAGGCGCTGGCTCTGTTTTGATAGAGGAATAGGACCATACCCTTGGCAGGCCCACAGTTCTGCTAATTCATCTTCGTTAAAGTAGAGCAGCTGCCCCCACTCCCAACCTTCCCAGCTAACTGTTTTCTTGTTCTTTCCTCTGCCCCTTGGTGAGGCTGCCTGAGTCACCAGCAAGAGCAGTCCCGGAGCCCAGTGGTCGGCTCTGCAACGGAGAACATTCTGAGTAATCATTAAGGATGTGTTTTTCCACATGGAAAATATCAGGCCTCGGGCACTTCTGCACTGGCAACCCCAGGGGACCCCGGGTTGGAAGTGATGTGTGCGCCTCAGGACCCCCAACCCCACAGGGATCTCTGAGGATACTCAAACTCCTCAGGGCCATTCATTAAAAATAACACGGGTTCCCAGAGATCAAGGGATTATACACAAATCTGGTTTGCATTGCCTCGAGGAGGCTGGGGAAGAAGTGAGTGGATAAAAATATGAGCCTGACTCATAGCCGTGCTTGATAGGCCTGTGATCTAGGGTCAGCTGGAGCCCAAGCGAGAGCTCACTGGTTTTTCATCCCGGGGACCTGCCGTTTCCCCTTCTGCCCTGACCGCCCCCTCACCTCCAATCCACACCACACGGCCCCCGTCCACACTGTATGTCCTGCACATGTTCTCATGGACTGGCCTGGCCAGGCCACCAGGCACACAGTGCCGCTGCAGTCCCCTCCCAGGCCGGTCCCCTCTCCTGTGGACCCTGGAAGTGTTTCTGTGCAGGTCCTCACCTGGGGACTCAGCCTTCAGACAAAGGGAGGTGGGGCGGTCACGTGCGCTTCAGGTACCTAGTGTCCTTGCTCTCCCCAGCCAGGCCAGCCAAGTCTCCGATCAACCCCACTCGGCCTCCCACCGAGCTAGGAGGTGGCCTCAGACTCCAAGCAGACACCAAGCAGAAGCCACTTTCCATCTGCTCTGGAAGCAGAGGGCAGAAGGCCCTGCTATCTGTGGTTGTCTAGGAAGGCTTCAGGAAGAAACCCGTCTGGGGCATTAATTATGTGTGGGCCTATAAAAGGAATGAAATTGTGCCATTTGCAGAGACATGGATGGACCTAGAGACAGAGTGAAGTAAGAAAAACGAATATCATATAATATCGCTTATAAGTGGAATCTAGAAAAATGATACAGATGAACCTATTTGCAAAGCAGAAATAGAGACACAAAGAACAAACATACAGACCCAAGGGGGAGATGGAAGTGGGGTGAACTGGGAGCCTGGGATTGACATATAGACTCTTGATACTTGCATAAAATAGATAACTAATGAGAACCTACAGGGAACTCTACTCAGTGCTCTGTGGTGACCTCAACGAGAAGGGAAGGGAATACAAAACAAGGGGATATACGTATACATACAGCTGATTTACTTTGCCGTAAATCAGCAAAGAAACCGACACAACATGGTAGAGCAAGTGTACTCCAATAAAAACTTGAAAATAAATAAATAAAAATGGGTGGGCCTGAGGAGGGTCTAAAGGCATTGGGTTTGGCATGGGGGGAGCCCTCTGTGATCCCTCACAGTCAGTGCCTTCTTTTGCCCGTTAAACCCCAGCCCATATGGGTGGGCACTCCAGAGCCTCTGGACCTTGCCGTGTTAAGGACTGGTGTGCTGGTCCCAGAGCAGGTCCAAGGAAAGGAAAGTTCTCAATATAAGGGACAGAAGCCTGTGACTTTATTTAGTATGACAGTAAGGACATGCGCTCTTGTCAGCGTTTGTACAAAGAATGATCAGTCCAGTGGGAGAGCATGGAGGCAAATGTGAGAGGGGGGTGGTCTGTATAAGCTTCCTAAAGGGAGGTGTTTCCCGAAGGGTAAGCCTAGACCAGCTGGACGGCAGAAGGATGCTCCATGCCCTTGGGTCTTGACACAGCTCTGTGTCTGCTGATTGTAGACACTCAGACACTCTTTTCTATTTTTCTGGCATTGCCTTTATGACTCTCCTGTATGCCCAGAATGACACCATGGATGGAGAAGAGTTGGGGCAGAGGGGCCTGGGGCAGGAGCTGGGGGCAGTCAGGGGAGAGATGGGCCAGTTCAGGACAGCATCCTCCAACAGCTTATGGAGAGAGCATGCTGCAAAAACTGTCCCTTATTAGAAAATTGCTAGAAAGCTTGTTGCTCATCCATCATTCAATAAGTAGTTGCCAGCAGCCACTTCCATAGGTTGTGGCTCTATGTCACCCTGGGTTTGCAAACTGTCATTTGGACCCTTCCATCAGAACTGTCATGCCTCAGCTACTAGGCAGTTAGGGAGGGTCCAGGCCCTAGATTCCTCTGTGCAGTCAAAGAGATGGTCCAGACCCTGAAGAAGGGATAAGTTTAAATAATGGGAAGAGAAGAAAGTCCAAGCGATAGTTAATTGTTACAGGAGGATTTGGTGACCACCAATAGGCTCAGATGGTAAAGCGTCTGTCTACAATGTGGGACACCCGGGTTCAAACCCTGGGTTGGGAAGATCCCCTGGAGAAGGAAACGGCAATCCACTCCAGTACTCTTGCCTGGAAAATCCCATGGACAGAGGAGCCTGGTAGGCTACAGTCCATGGGGTCGCAAAGAGTCGGACATGACTGAGCGACTTCACTTTCTTTTCACTTTCAATAAATACGTGGTCAGAAAAGAGACAAGGATGAAAGACTGACAACGTCAGTGTCTGCAGGGGTTACTGGGATGCACTGTCAGATAAAGTGCCACCAGAGTCAGACCTGGTCATCAGCCTGGTGGGCATTCTTTCCACCTCAGCTCGTTACAAAACACACCTACAGCCTGCTGAGCACAGATGACCACTTTCTAATGCATAATAAAATGCAGGAAGATATGCTATTCTATCACAGAGACACAGCTGAATGACTTACTGAATGCCATGGCTCAAATATTTATACTATGCCTAAATAAAAAAGAATAAGGAACTGACTTGGAAGAACTGTTTTTTGTTTGTTTGTTCGTTTTTTTACAAGAGTATCTACATAAGCCACTCACACTTGGGGCTTTCCAGGAGGAGGTCTCCAAAAAGTACTGATGGGAAATCCAGGGCTTCGTTGACTCCCAGAGCACTCCATAAATGCTGGTGGCTGTCTGAATGGTGACTTTGCCTGGGATGAGCTGGAAAGACGTGGTCTCATGGTTTTAACCATTTTTATTGGTCCCACTGCAAGTCCTGTTCACAAGGGCAAGATGAGGGTCAAGGGTCAGATCCTGGCTCCTTTGCTCTGCAAGTTGCATGTAGATCCTTAGTCTAAAGTTAGACTTAGGTGGGAGGTCAAAGGCGCTGGGGTGATTTAGCCTTGGGAAGTAAACCACATCTTCCAACAAGAAGGTCTTACTGGACAGATGGTGACCAGATGTTCCTTTCATGGAGGCAGGAGAGATGTGGGGATTAGATTTAGACAGAGACTATTTGGATGGTGAGCTATGTTGGCATTGGAAGAGGACCCGAGGGACCTGTGATCTGCACTCTGAGAGATGTAAGCCAATGACTAAAGAGTCTTCCTTCTATATACATTAATTTTGGAGGCAGATCCTAACATTTAGTGGATGCTAGATACTGACTGTTGGGAAATATTTATTAAGCAGGGGATTTCAGGGTATATAGGTGTGTGTTTAACTAAGACATTTTCATGACTGTGACCGTGTACAAGATCAGTGAAGAATCTAGCACTTTCTTCTCTTCTCTCTCCAAATTGTATCTCATTTCTAGCCCGAGTGACCCACTACACGCTGATGACCCTTGCATGTTTTAATATCTTAACGAGTCCCTCTTTTCCTTATTATGACTTTGGAAAACAACCAAACAAAGCCTGGCCCTGCCTGTGGGGGTCCCTGTCTCCCACAGTGGGAGATAAGTGCTCACAGCTGCTAGAACCTTATTAACAACTTCCATTTTATAATAGCTTCTAGGGAGAAAGCACCACAATTATGACAAAAGAATATTTACAACATGTGAATTGCATCCATCTTCAAATTTAATGCTACAGTACAAGTAACCACCATTCTGGGCTATTGGATGTCAGGCTTGTTTGTGATTTCTGAGCTCTATCACTAAATTTATAAACCCGGGGATGAATGCCTGTCTTAATGCATTATGAGAAATGAGATAATGAACTTGACACCCTCTGCCTAGTATCCAGTAGAGTCCTTCTTTATTTTACCCTAATAAAAGAAGTTGAAATGGGTCATGACCTTCATAAAACCAAGTTTGTCTCAGACAACATGTCTGACCACAGGGACAGGCACGTTTGGATTTATGTCTGCTGAGAAGACCCAGCTGGGCTTGGCTGTGAATGGACTTAGTTATCTGTTTCATTCTGTTTTATGGTTTTTCAGCAACTGTGGAAGAAACTAACCCACTGTCCTGTGATTTTTCAATAAAAATAGAAAAAAGATAAAGAAGAGCTGAAGAAAATGATTGTTTTTTACTACCTAAAACAAAAGTGCAAGTTGGTGTTAGAAGAAAATAGACAGAAAAAAAGAGAAGGATTTAGTGAGTATTAGAAAGCTTAAAAAATAAAAAGGTCAGAGGGGGAAGGCAGGGTAAGTACATCAGGCTTGCTATAAAGATGGAAAGCTCACAATTTTAAAGGCTCAAAATGTCACTTTATAGTTCATATCTTAAAACTATAGGCTCCATTTATGATTGTAGCTGTTTAGTTATTAAGTTGTGTCTGACTCTTTGCGACCTACCAGGCTCCTCTGTCCATGGGATTTCCCAAGCAAGAATACTTGAGTGGGTTGCCATTTCCTCCTTCAGGGGATCCTCATGACCAAGGGATAGAACCCAAATCTCCTACATTAGCAGGCAGATTGTTTACCACTGAGCCACCAGGGAAGCCTATATATTCCATTAGATCACTCAGTATCTTACTTGTTGAGCTTAGTTCAATATTTCCTTGTAATAAATGCATTTTCTTTTTTTTTCTTTTGCCTGTATCCAAGAACTCAAGGAAAACCTATGACTTGATCTTAAAAAATTTTCTCCTGAAATCTGTGACAAAGGAATCTCTGACAAAGAAGTTTCTCACAATTCTATGACTACAAGTGTATCTTTTGGAAGGATTAGCTGCGCTGTATTCTCTTATCAGCTTTGGGAATTTCAAAATGATTCTACAGTAGAAAGAAAGCAGAGAAACACCCTTTTGAGCTACAATTTGTCTTTTTGAAGCTTCAGATTTTGGAAATATATATCTGATAAACTCAATATAAATAGACCAATGTCACTTCCCACATGGTGCTGGTGGTAAAGAACCTGTCTGCCAACCCAGGAAACTCAGGAGACATGGGTTTGATCCCTGGGTTGGGAAGATCCCCTGGAGGAGGGCGTGGCAACCCACTCCAGTATTCTTGCCTGAAGAATCCAATGAACAGAGGACCCCGGTGGGCTATAGTCCATAGGGTTGCGAAGAGTCAGACAGGACTGAAGCAATTTAGCATACCCACACATTTAGCAGTCTACTTGAAAGCAAAAATGCCAATCAGTACTTTGCAAATTATGTCTACGTTATATTAGCTTTGGGTTTATTGTTTGCTGCTATTTATCCACACATAAACCAGAAGCACTTCTCTTTCTGAAGGCAGCTTAGCACTGGTTTGGTGATAAAAGACCCACAGCAGATGTGGTCCAGCTTCAGAGGAGAGTCCAACCATCTTTTCTCATGTGTCCTGTCACCTTATCATCAGCTGACTGGCTATTTCTAGCTTTAAATCACATAAATCTAAGACTTTATTCTCCAGCTTTTAATGACAAAAAGATATTTTCAATTTTGAAAGAGATAAACAAAGACCTGTACTTTGGCTTCCTTAAGAAATAAACGTACATTTCTCCATCACTGTGGAGCCCTATAGAGCTTAAAGCATGAGCGAATAATAACCATTATATTAAGATTATAAAATCAAGATGTAAGCAGCTCAAAATTTTACTTGACTGAGTGATTTGTGTCTTTATGGGTGGGATTCTTAAGAACATCTTAACACCAGATGTTCTTGGTGTTGATAAAACTGGCGTTTATTTTGACTTGACCCTTCCCTAGGGGCTGTGCTTTGAGAATCAGCAGGATTTTGTTTAAACTCAACACTTTACCCATTCAGAATGCAGACTGGGGGCTGTTTTTCCTTTCCTCTTTGTCCAGTGACTGGGAAGTCGTTTCTGGGTCTCTGTAGGACTTGCTTTTGAGAAGACACACACATACTAACCTGCGAGCAGGGAACACACTATAAACAAGGAGATTCATTTCTTTGATAATGCTCAACTAAAGTACCAAGTCTCCTGAGAAACCTTTAAACATCAAATAAGCAATTTATGGAAGTCAGAAGCCATACCCAAAAGAGCCAGAACTCTGTTTTTAATGGAGAATGCCCGGAGACTTCAAAATGGCCCATTACCCAGAAGGATAATATGTCTTGTTTTCATGGCAACATGATCACTGACTTTTCCGAACCTTTGTAAAATGATGAAAAGTGGCTTTTCTAATGTAAACCCCAGTGCGATCTCTATTTACTAAACTACCAGTGGACCCACAGAAGGGATTTTGGACAAAGAGCCATTTCTTGCTATGATTACCCAGAAGTGGAAAACACTGCCTTTTTAATACAAAATGTGGTCTGTTTTATGATCCCACCTTCCACTGAAATTCCTTCCAGTCCACGTCGGTGTTCAGACATAGAATGAAGGGGAATGTCCACCTACGGACGGTTCTTGGTGGAACTAAGGACACTGTGTCTGACAGTTTATTTGCAGCAGCCTCTGGTAGCTCAGATGGCCAAGAATCTGCCTGCAATACAGGAGACCCAGGTTCGACCCCTGGGTCAGGAAGATCCCTGGGAGAAGGGAATAGCTACCCACTCTGGTAATCTAGAGAATTCCATGGACAAAGGAGCCTGGCAGGCTGCAGTCCATGGAATCACAAAGAGCTGGACACGACTGAGTGATTAACACTGCAATAACCACACTCTTACATTTGAAGGCTAATTCCCCGAGAAGCTCGCTGACAGCAGCAGCATCCCCGGGCTTCCGAGGAGCGAGACACACAGACAGTCGGAAGATGCTTCCTTTCCCCATCAGGCTCTCCTCCCCCAGCATTTCCGTTGCACACGGGGGACCCTCTGACTCTCCAGCTCCCTCCTCAGTTTCCTCCTGCCCCTTCCCACCACCCCTCTCCTCCTGCTCCTCCTTTCCTCTCCCCTCCACCACTACCTAGAAGAAGGAGAGGCACCGGCCTGGCTCCAAGGAGGGCACAGATGTCTAGTGGGAACCAGGGACCTCCTCTCCTGGCACATGTCCGCAGATCAGGGAGATGAGATCAGCCCCTGACCATCCCCAGGATGTTTGAATGGGTTCTGTGGTGACTCTGAGATAAGACCCAGAGACCCAAACACAACCAGATGCCTAAGGGGCCCTAACAGGAGGTCAGGAGCCTGGGGGATTGTGTCATTTCAAGTGATGCTCCTCTTAACAGTTCAGCTAGTTTCATAAACATAGACACCCCGTCTCACACAGAGATTCGGCCTTAGGTGCAGTGACTACAGGAGTGAAGTAATTCCCTTCCAAGCAAAACACAAGAGAAACACTTGTGGTTTCAGCTCCGACGTGTAGAGCTTGGGAGTTGTGACTCCGATGCTTACAACAAGAAAATAACCTGAACTAACAGAAAAGCACTGACAGGGACTTCCCTGGTGGTCCAGTGTTCCGTGCTCCCAACACAGAGGCCCTGTGTTCCATCCCTGCTCAGGGAACTAAGATCACACATGTCTCACTGTGTGTCCAAAACTAAAGAAGAAGAAGACAAAATAATTAAAGAAAAGCATTGACATTTCCCGGGCCCATCAGAGAACCAAGGTCACTGGGTAAACCCGCCACCTCAAATTAGGAGGGACAAGCACAGCCGAGGGGTGTCTCACCAGGAGGGTCACAGAGGGGTCTGCATGCCTGGAGCCAAGCTGCTGGAGCTGTAAACTGGTGGAAACATTTAAATGGTAATTTGGGTGAACTGCAGAAACCTGACTGTGGACAAGTGTGAAAGTGTGAAGCCTCTGGGGGCAGCAGTCTGAGTGAGGGGACCCCATAGTTTCATGGGTTTTACCTCTAGGAACCCCACCTGACTCTTAAAGAGAGAAACAAAAAACCCTCTTTCTATCAGGGAGCAGGAAAAGAGTGACCAAGTTGAAATAGACCAGAGCCTTTTCCATAACAAAGACCAACTCAACAGAAAAGTGCTTTATGAGAGCTTTATCTGATCTGGAGGAAGGGAAATTGCCCACCTCCATCCCCTCCTACCTTTCTTGTCTCACGTAAGGGAGAAAAACCAATTGGGAGAGTAGCATTGCCATATATGCACTGCCATGTGTGAAATAGACAGCCAGTGGGAAGCTGCTGTGTGGCACAGGGAGCTCAGCTCAGGGCTCTGTGACGACAGAGGGATGGGATGGGGGAGGGGGGAGGGGAGGGAGAGTCAAGAGGGAGGGGATATATGTATACACGTAGTTGGTTCACTTCATTGTACAGCAGAAATTAACACAGTCTTGTAAAGCAATTATACTCCAATAAAAAAAGAGAAACCCTTATGAAGTCACAACCCAGAGGCACAGACCCACTAAAAGGCTGAGACCTAATTCCCCCTCCAACAGTTTACATCTCCCCAGCAAGATCACCTGAAGACTGCATGGTTCAGACTCTATTTAAAACAAGCTCTTGGAGAAACCCAAAGACAAAAGAGAGAAACAGAGATATTCAATTAATTTAAGGCCAAAGACATCCACAGCTACACAAAACATTAAACATAGCACAATCCTAGCTAGATGTACATAAAATTTCATACGAAAAGCCTTTTAACTCAGTTTTTACTAGCCAATGCATTATATCTCTCATTCAATAGAAAATTACAAGGCATGCTAAAAGTCAAGAAGAAACAGTCTAAAGAGAGAAAGTAAATATGGCATCAAATATGGCATCAAATTTGAAATGATTAAACCAGAGAATTTAAAATAACCATGATTAATTTGTTAAGGGCTCTAATGGAAAGAGTAAACAACTTAAAGGACAGATGGGAAAAGTAAGCAGAGAGATGAAAACTCAGAAAGAATCTAACAGAAATGCTGGAAATTACAAATAAGGTAACAGAATGAAGACTGATTTTGATGAGTGCCTCTGTAGACTAGATGTGACTGAGGATAGAATTAGTGAACTTGAAGATTTGTTGTTTAGTCCCTAAGTCGTGTCTGACTCTTTTGTGACCTCACGGACTGTAGACTGCCAGCCTCCTCTGACCATGGGATTTCCCAGGCAAGAATACTGGAGTGGGTTGCCATTTCCTTCTCCAGGGGATCTTCCCAACCCAGGGATCAAGCCTGTGTCTACTGCACTGCAGGCTGAGTTTTTTCTTTTTTTTTTTTTTTTACCACTGAGCCAGTAGGAAAGCCCCTAACTTGAGGTACTTCAAAGAAAATTCCCACACCGAACTGTTACATGTGTAATTTCTACCAGAAGAAGAAAGAGAGAACAGATTAGAAGAATATTTGAAGTATCATGGGTGAGAAGCTTCTGAAATTAGTGACAGACAAGAAACTACTCCAAGGGCCAACCTATCATTGGACCAGAGCCTCATGGCCCATAGCCTCTGGGGGAATGATGGCTTTAGAGTTTGTTTAATGATCCTAGCAAGGCTTCATAGTATGTGGATTTTCAAAGCACGCATCACCGTCCCCAGTGTTCACCATAATGGGAGTATCCAGAGGGAATAATTGCTTATAATTCTGAATGATGAAGCCATTTCCTTCACTCTTAAACACTCTTTAAACTAAATTGCTGCACTCAACAGTAAATACTATCCAAAACTCATCCCATTAAATCTCATTACCTGAGAGTGAATACCACGGTCTAATGGACCAAAGGGTTCAATTAAATTAAAGTTAGGCAGAGGCTTGGAATCTGTACAGGCAGCATCCTAAATGCTGCAGCATTTGGAAAATCGTATAATTGAAATTGTACGTGGCCTCAGATGGTCGTAGTTCACAAAGAGACCCTGGAATTTGCAGCAAATGGCTTTGCTGGGCATTCAAGTACTTTTCCCTTTTGTAGGATGGTTCTCTATCTCCTAGGACCTCCCCCTTCCTTTCCTGTCATCAGCACTCACCCATCCTGGGTCCTCACCCCTGAGGGAGTTGGCAACATTTTTGCTATCTGTACTGTGAATTCAGGGTTCATTGCCTTCTGTATGCCGTCCTGGAATTATTCCATGCATCTGAATCACCCCTCATAAAGCAGAGAGGCACCCTATGCTTAACCAAGGATCAAGTCCTTAATACAACAGACTCTCAATTACTTTATTTTAAAAAGCAAAATACTATTTGATTAAGGCACACTAACCTGAAGTGACTCCATTAAGGCCATCTGGGATCAGCAGAGGAGAATTTTCTAAAAGGGAGAAAAGAAAATAGGAGCCATGTCAAAACTGTGAGTGTAGGACCATTAGTATCGGACAGCACGGCACATGCTTTGAAGGTAGCTTTACAAAAACGCTACAAGTAGCGGTAACATGGTGGAGAAGGTGACAACGATGTCACCTTCACCTCATGTCAGTGATATTTGTGAAGATTTGGAAGGGTCATTTCACGTTCATTTTGAAGCTACAAGTGAAGTTACCATGAGACCCAGAAATTGTGCTCTTGGACCTGTCTTCCAGAGAAATGAAAATCTATTCACAAGGAACTTGTACACAAATAATAATAGCTCCAGGGACTTTCTTGCTGTCCAGTGGTTATGACTTCACCTTCTAGTGCAGTGAGTGCAGTTTCCGTTTTTGGTTGGGGAGCTAAGATCCCACATGCCTCGAGTTCAAAAAACCAAAACATAAAACAAAAGCAATATAGTGACAAACTCAATAAAGACTTCAAAAATGGTCCACATTAAAGAAATATTAAAATAAAAATAATAGAGAAATGCAAATCAAAACCACTATGAGGTACCATTTCACACCAGTCAGAATGGCTGCGATCCAAAAGTCTACAAGCAATAAATGCTGGAGAGGGTGTGGAGAAAAGGGAACCCTCTTACACTGTTGGTGGGAATGCAAACTAGTACAGCCACTATGGAGAACAGTGTGGAGATTCCTTAAAAAACTGGAAATAGAACTGCCTTATGATCCAGCAATCCCACTGCTGGGCATACACACTGAGGAAACCAGAAGGGAAAGAGACACGTGTACCCCAATGTTCATCGCAGCACTGTCCTGTTTATAATAGCCAGGACATGGAAGCAACCTAGATGTCCATCAGCAGATGAATGGATAAGAAAGCTGTGGTATATATACACAATGGAGTATTACTCAGCCATTAAAAAGAATACATTTGAATCAGTTCTAATGAGGTGGATGAAACTGGAGCCTATTATACAGAGTGAAGTAAGTGAGAAAGAAAAACACCAATACAGTATACTAACGCATATATATGGAATTTAGAAAGATGCTAACAATAACCCTGTGTATGAGACAGCAAAAGAGACACTGATGTATAGAACAGTCTTATGGACTCTGTTGCAGAGGGAGAGTGTGGGAAGATTTGGGAGAATGGCATTGAAACATGTATAATATCATGTATGAAACGAGTTGCCAGTCCAGGTTCGATGCACGATACTGGATGCTTGGGGCTAGTGCACTGGGACGACCCAGAGGGATGGTATGGGGAGGGAGTAGGGAGGAGGGTTCAGGATGGGGAACACGTATACCTGTGGCAGATTCATTTTGATATTTGGCAAAACTAATACAATTTGTAAAGTTTAAAAATAAAATAAAATTAAAAAAAAAAACAATTAAAAAATAATGAAAAAAATAAAAAAAATAGCTTCAAACTAAAAATTACCCAATTATCCTTTGACAGGACAGGTAAATAAACTGTGGGACATGCATGCCAGGGAGAACGGCTCAGCAATAAAGAAACAGACCAGTGATATTCCCACAGCCTGATGGATCGCAAGGAAATTACATGTAGCAAAAGGAGTCAATCTCCAAGCTTATGTGCCGCCAGTGTCCCTGTGTGACACTTGTGTAAGAGCAGAGTATAGAGATGGAGAGCAGACTGGCGGTTGCCAGGGCTTAGGGATGAGGGTGTGCTTATACACGGTGTGGCCAGACAGCCTGGTGGTGGGAGCAGAAGTGAGTGTCCTGATGCGATGATGGTTCCATGAGGAGGTTACACGTGATAAATCTGCATGCAGCTACATATGTGTGCACACACAGACACACACACAGGAGTGCAGGTGAAACTGGTGAAACCTGAATAAGCTCTATGCATGGTACCACCATCAATTTCCTGGAGTGGCTTTTCTCTGCAGCTGCTTAAGCATCACTATCAGGAGAGGATGGGAGTGTGCACATCTTTGCACCTTTCTGCGAATCTATATTTGTTTCAAATTAAAAAGCTTTTTAAACCATTTCATGAACAATGGGCATTCATGTTGTAAATAATACATGACTTTAAATGTGCATCTGTAATGCAATTAATGAATATAATATTTCGAATGTATATTTTGACTGTTTTATCCACATCCACAGTAATTAAGTAGTTGTCAAAAATGTCTTTTTAAAATATCTTTCCACAATGACGACGGAATCACCTGACATTGGGGATGGCCTCAGATCTGACACAAACAGTTTGAGCTCCTCCTTGGTGCCCATGGCCCCCGGCTCAATCCTATCAACATAGGAAAGCTGTCTGTTGGTATCTCCCTCCACCAGCTTCGAAGTTCCCAGAGGTCAGAACCACAGCCAGGAGGTGGGCAAAGCTGGCTTGACTGACCTGTTCCTTCTCCTTCCCTTGCTGCCTCTCTCACCGTCATTCATCAAGGTGTGGGCTCACTCATTCATTCAACAAGTATGATGCCCCACTGCCCACACTAGGCACTGTGTGCTGGGGGCTGGGTGTACAGAGGAGCCCAGCAGGTAAGATCCATACTCTCTGAAGCTGGCATCCATGTGGAGGAGAAAAAAAAACACGGAGGTAGATAAACTAATGAGGAAGATCTTTGGAAACCGTGACTAGCACATGGCAATAGAAGCAGAGGACAGAGAGGAAGATATGTGACAGGAGGGGTACAGAGGCCACTTTTCAGCAGAAGATCAGAGAAGGCCTCTCTTGCTTGGTCCACAGAGCCTGAAGCCAGGCAATTGAAAGGGTCATCACGGCAGTGAGGAGAAGGGTGGGGCCATTCCAGAGGAAGCCAACAGCAGGTGCAAAGGCCCCAGGGTAGGAAACAGCTGCGTCTGTCGAGGCAGGGAGCCAAGGTCATGAGAGAATGGTGGCCATGGCTCCTTGTGGAGGGATGTGGTGGGAGCAAGACAGCAACTTTAGGACCTAGAAGCTGGCCCAGAAGAGGGGATCTCGGAGGTTCCTGCTGTGCTGACTCTTATGTGATACCAGTTGTTCATTTTCAGAATCACATCCTGAATTTTGAGAAAACTGAAAGAACATTTTAAGGTTCAAAATCCAACCTGCTGAGAGCATGTATTCTACTCCAGACCTTCCAGAACCCTGCAGTCCTCTCTGGTCTAGTTCAAGGCTGAAAAGTGCAAAGCTGTGTTGAAGCTGGATCCCAAGTCTCCAAACCCACTCTGGGTGGCCCTGGGTGGGTGGCTGAATGTGTGGGAGCCACCCACCCTATACAAACCCTATACAAACTTCTTGATCCAGCTTAATCCTACAGGTCGTAGGTGCTCTGTCCTAGCTTCACTCCCTCACCAACTCCTTCCACTTCTCCCAGCACACCTTCCACTCCAGTTTAGATGAGTGTCCTTCACATCACATGTAAGTAGCATGTGTGAGTACTCAGTCACTCAGTCGTGTCCAACTCTTTGTGATCCCATGGACTGTAGCCCTCTGGGCTCCTCTGTCCATGGGATTTCCCAGGCAAGAATACTGGAGTGGGTTGCCATTTCCTTCTCCAGGGGATATTCCCAACCCAGGGATCGAACACACATCTCCTGTATCGGCAGGTGGATTCTTTACCACTGAGACACTTGGGAAGTCCCATGTAAGTAGCAGCAGTATTAATATTTGCTCCCACTACAGGGGAAGCTTCATGGGAGCAAGAGTTTCTCCTATCTTGTTCTCTGCTGTGTCCCCAGGGCCCAAGAATACCAAGCTCAGGGTGGGAACATAGTAAAATATGTGCTGAATGAGCAAATAAAGAGTGGCTTCAGGGGACTTACCTGGTGGTCCAGCGGTTAAGACTCCACCTTCTAATGCAAGGGATGTGAGATTGATCCCTGGTTGGGGAGCTAAGATCCCACATGCTGTAGGGCACCTAAGCTTGTGCACTGCAACAAGAGAAACCCTGTGCTGCAATGAAGACCCAGCACGGCCAAAATTTTTGAAATTAAAAAAATTGAAAAGTTATAAAAAAACAATGCATTGAGGATTGTGGGGTCTAGAGTCCTGCCCACTCTCTGTCTCTGTCAGCCTCAATGACCCATATGATAACCAAGCTAAGGATGGGAAGGGGTGGGGGTCCCCCTGGGGGGACTGTGAGCTCTAAGTCATGTTACAGAGGACCTGCAAACCCCCAGCAGGCTCCGGGCTGTAGCTCCTGGTCTTGTCTGAACACACAGAATCCAAAATGTGTCAGTGGCCTCGAGTTGTCAATTACTACACATATGGCAACTTGTCCAAACTGCTGGGCCACACGGATAGACTGCTGCCTTCCTGGCCTGCTCTTGGCATTTGTTAGCAGGAAGGTAGGACTGCCTGGTGCCGATCAAGCAGCTGTCCCAAGGGATCCACGGTAGGCAGCCCTACGGCTGAGGCCCACCCAGAGGTGCTACTGGGTCATGGGCTAGAGTCAGCAAACTCATGCTCTCCCATAGAAAGTGCAGCTTTGGAGGCAATGGGTAAAGGAAAACCATCTCTCCACTCACAACACTTCTGACACCTGATGGCTGGGTTTCCTGTACCAGTTTCCTAACTCTCTGCAGACACCAACTGGGGGTCCTACAATTTAACTCAATTCTGACACTGGAGTTAACACAGACCCTACAGATGGAGGACTCAGCCCCACAGGACTGCTCCCTAAGTCCAGAGGCCAAGCACAAGCAGTGGGTCCCCAGCTTACCAACACCTCTGTTCTTCACGGCTACAAATCAGGGGTCCCCAGATCCCCCTTTTCAGTTTTGATAATTGGCTAGAACTGCTCAGAGAACCTAAGGAGGTGCTCTACCTAACTGTTAGCAGTTTGCTATAAAGGATATTATAAAGTATACAAATAAACAGTCAGATGAAGAGATACATCGAGTGAGGTCCAGAAGGGTCCCCAACACAGGAGCTGTGGAGTTGGGGGTGCACAACCCTCGGGGCACATTGGTGCTTTCACCAAACAGAAGCTCTCTGAGCCCTCCCATGTATGGAGGTTCATTAGAGAGGCATATTTGATGAAATCACTGGCCACTGGCCACTCGCCACTGACTCAATCCCCTGCCTCCCTCTCTTCCCAGAAGATCGGGGGTGGAACTGAGTTCCAACCCTCTAATTACTGTCTGCTTCCTCTGACAACCAGCCTCCATCCTGAAGCCTTTGTGGGACCCACCAGGAGTGACCTCACTAGAATAACTCAGATGGGGTTGAAGGGGGCTTATTAGGAATAACAAAAGATATCCCTCACATCCCCACCCCCATCATTTAGAAAATTCCTAGAGTTTTTAGAGCTCTTGGCCCAGGAACTGGAGAAAAGACCAACGACAAATGTCTTTCTCTATCCCAAAGCCCCAGTGGGAGTGAGCGAGTCCGGACTTTCAGCTTTTGAGGAACAACCACCTGGAAGTAGCTTAAGTCAAAAGAGCAGATGTTTGTCTCACAACCCAAGGCCCACATCTAATGAAGGATCCAGTCCAGAGTCAGGACTGGCAGGACCCTTCGCTCTGGGCATCTCACTCACTCTCTGTGATCTAGAGACCTTGGAGAGCCTGAGGCTGTGATCCCTGTTCCTCCATCCACCATCACCCAGATTGAGGGGGAGCCTGAGTCCAGCCCACAACTCCCAGAACAGACCTTTGGTTGGAGGAGCTGAGTGAAAGTCCACGTGGAGTGCAGTGAACCATGACTGGGGTGAGAGGTTATAATGAATAAAACACAAGGCTGTGGAGACTGGGTGTTAGTAGAGGGTCAATGCATCAGTGATGAGCTGGGCATATACCCCAAGAGAACCTACAGGATTGCCCACGGATTTGGTTAAGAGTCTCTATTGAACCACTAATAGGATTCAGAGGAGTGGGAAACGCAGAGTGA
This sequence comes from Bos indicus x Bos taurus, assembly GCF_003369695.1. Classification (NCBI taxonomy): domain Eukaryota; kingdom Metazoa; phylum Chordata; class Mammalia; order Artiodactyla; family Bovidae; genus Bos; species Bos indicus x Bos taurus. Next base: position 41,642,571 of record NC_040088.1, on the reverse strand, counting down.
GGAAGCAAACATTTTTGCTGCATCTCTGGTTCATTTTACCCTATGTCATGGGCACATTAGCCATGGTACAAGCCTGTAAGCCCCTGTGGTAAGAAGCTGCATTGTCTGGTATTCTGACAAATGCTAAATATTCTACTGGGGCCCCAAAGTAAGTAACAGTGACATCACCACTATGGCTTTTTCATTACCTATCCTAGCATGGAAGCTATTTGTCATGTCTTAAGTAATTTCAAAGTAATCAAAACAAGGTACAATTAATTGGAAAACCCATGTGTTTCTCTGCTAAGAATGATGTAAGAGGGGGAAAGGGGGCAAAATGAGAGTTCCTTAGGTCGGGGCTTTTACGAGAAGAGAACGTCTATCATTGCCATTTTTATTTCTGTTTTATTTGCCTATAAATTAGGTGTCATGTCCAAAAAAACCTTGCCAAGACCAATGTCAAGGAGTTCCCCCTTATGTTTCCCTCCAGGAGTTTTATGGTTTCACTTGAGGCTTAAGTCTGTAATCCATTTAAGTGAATTTTTGTAAGTGGTGTAAGAATAGGAGTCTGGTTTTTTTCTTCTGCCTGTGGTTATTCCATTTTCCCAACACCATTTATTGAAAAAACTGTATTTTCCCCTTGAGTTTTCTTGACTCCCTTGTCAGATATTAGTAGGCTGTATATGCAAAGGTCTACTTCTGCTCTTTCAGTTCTGTTCCATTGGCCTATACATGTATTTTATTAGTCTTTTCAGTAAATAATGTTAGAAAACAACAATTTTTTGGATACGACACCCAAAGCACATGGAACAAAAGCAAAAATAATTGGGACTAACTTAAACTAAAAAGCTTCTGCACAGCTAAAGAAATAATCAACAAAATGAAAAGGCAACTTAAACAATATGAGATAATACTTGCAGATCAAATATCCCATAAGGGGTGAGTAACCAAAATATATAAAGAGCTCCTATAATTCAATAGCAAACAAGCAATTCAGTTTTTTAAAAGGCAGAAGAAACAAATAGGCATTTCTCCAAAAAAGATGCACAAATGGCCAGTAGGTACTTAGAGCAACTTCTCTTGCTGTGGTGTGGGGAATGGATCCCACTTCAGACACACTGGAGGCAGATTGTTTACCATCTTTGGACCATAAAAAAAGATCAATCTTGACTTAACCCTTTCAACACACAAAAGGCCCAGCAAGGTCTGCCTATTCACAGATCCAGAGGGTTTCTGGCAAGATCCACAGGAAGGGGCCACAGTGTATGTGCCTGGCTGTGAAATTGTGTCCTGAGCTCCTGCAAGGAGGAGCCCCATTTCCTGAAACAGCCTGTCCCCATTATGACCTGAAGGAAGAGGATGTGATCAACATCCTCTTTGAAGTGGATAGAAACTGGCCCTGCCCCCTGTGTTCACACACCTTCTCCTACTCGACAAGGAAGAGTGGGAGTCCTCCCAGCCTTGCTCACCATTCAGTCGACGAAGGTGGGCATTGACTGGGTGGCCTTCTCCCTGCAAGGAGAATTCCAGGACTTATAAAATAAGTATAAAAATTATATTTTAACACACTCTGGTTGTTCTGATGCTCTTTGTGGATTGATTTAAGAAAATTTCCTGAATTTTCTCTCCCACCTGAGGCAAACCTACCATAGAAAAATATTAGCAGAAACATTCAAAGAACATCTTCAAACTGACCTGGATGAGCTGTAAGTGCTCAGTTGAAAGAATGTTGATTCACAGATAAGTCAGGATTGAAGTGGCTCTGATTTTTGTTTCATTTGTTCACCAATAGCTTTGATCATTAATTAACAAGAAGCATGTTAACAATGATATTTGGTCAAACCAGTCAATCCTAAAGGAAATCAACTCTGAATATTCATTGGAAGGACTGATGCTGAAGCTGAAGGTCCAAGACTTTGGCAACCTGGTGCGAAGAGCCAACTCATTGGAAAAGACCCTGATGCTGGGAAAGATTGAAGGCAGGGGGAGAAGGGGGCGACAGGGGATAAGATGGTTGGATGGCATCACTGACTCAATGGACATGAGTTTGAGCAAACTCCAGGAGATGGTGAAGGACAGGGAAGCCAGGTGTGCTGTAGTCCACGGGGTCACAAAGAGTCGGACACAACTTAGCAACGAAACAACAAACTACTCATCCTTCCTAAAATGTTTACACCCTGTCATCTCTGAGGATAACCTCTGTATCTAAAGCATACTGCAAAAGCAGGGATTAGTGTTGAGCACAGAATTTTCTTCACAAAGTCCTGAGTACCATTTTCCCACAATGCCAAGCTCTCTGATACCATTCCTCTTCCTTCACAAGGGTCAAGCCCATCCGTTACATCTCTACTCATGGGTAGTAGTGGAGCTCCAGGCAAGCTGTTGATTCTTGGGGACCATCACCAGGGCACAGAATATCATGCTGTGTCCTGCACCTAAGGCAGCAATTCAGGCCAGCCTCCACCACTGTTTTCAGTCAATTTTACTTCAGTTTTCAACTCTACTGTGAGAACACATAACCTCCTACATGGAAACAGCCCCATCTGTGACCATGCGTGTGTGTATGTTTATGCTGTATGCTTAGTAGCTCATGTCTGACTCTGTGTGACCCCGTGGACTATAGCCCACCAGGCTCCTCTGTCCATGGGATTGACCAGGCAAGAATACTGGAATGGGTAACCATTCCCTTCTCTAGGGGATCTTCCCAACCCAGGGATCCAACCCAGGTCTCCTGCATTGCAGGCAGATTCTTTACTGTCTGAGCCACCAAGGAAACCCCCGGTGTGACTGTTAGTATTTAAATCCCAAGAAACACATGTCCAGTGCTGAAGGCCACGCTTCTGTGATGAGCCTTCCAATGCTGTGATGATTAAAGGTTCCTGCCAGAGATGCAGTCATCCAGGGCCCATGACGCCTTTTCCTGGATACCCATGACCAGGAGACACACACCAGGCAGGAATCAGGCTCCATGGCTCCGGACTCCTTCTACAATTCAGCTTCCTGGCGCCTGCATGAAGAGTTGCAATGAAAATCACTATTGTCCCTTCTAATTAGACAAAAATCCCAGGCATGACTAGGCCTTGAAAAAAAAAGAGATTCTGCAAGAACTTCTGCTTACCTGTTTTTGTCCAGTCTGGACATGAGGGTCTTTGTTATAATGCTCAGGAGAAGAAAAAGCAAGTCATGCATTTTTTATCTTGGAATATTTTAAAATAGTAAAACTTTTAATAGAGCATTCCTAAACCTGAACTATGCAAAGAAAACTCTTGTGTTTCTTTGATTCCGGCACACACCCTTTCCCCTGTATGCTTTACATTCCTGAAATTGGGATGCAATCAAAGTTTACATTTCATGAAAGCAAACCAAAAAAATCCTGCTGTTGAATTGATTCTTTATCTTCCATTTTGAGCTTCTGAATTATGGGAGTGTGGTGTGTGTTTTTCACTATAGGATAAATTAAAGTGTAAATACCTACAAGAAACATGAAAGGTTTTTTTCTGACAGGTTTTGTCACCAGGTCGCAGTTCAGTTCCTCCTTGGCGGGGAATGTTTCCTGTCCTCCATCAGCCTACCTTCCTCTGATTCCCAGTTCTTCTCTTCTTCATGTCTGTATTTCTTGGCCCAACCTGATCTCCTCTGGGCTGTCCCATTGCTGTTTTAAGGTCCTTACTATATTATTTGCACAAAAAGTTCTTTTTCTTTGATTATGACCATGCTCAACATTCCCTATAAGAAAATACACTTTTTTCAACCAACTCTTTCAGTGGTTTGCTACTGCCTAAAGCCCTTCAAAACTCCAGCTGCCTGCGGATATTTCTAGAATTGGCTCCTTTCGATAGTTTGGACCGAAAGCCAGTTGTCAAACCTGGGGGCTCTTGAAGTTCTGCTACAATATATGCCATGACCCTGGCCGTGGATGGAGAGTTCTGATGTCTTCTGGAGGGAGGAGGCACAAGCAGGCTGGACTGCTGGGCGGGACCGTGGGTGTGCCCAGTTCTATCCTGTGCCACCCCATGCCGTCTGTCCTCACTGCCCCCACCCTGTCTGACCCCATACCTCAGACCCCAGCTGTCTAGCTCCTCAGGAAACACTATTCCTGAAACGGTTCCCTCCAAGTGGAATAGTCACTCAACAACACAGTAAGTCCCCTACATATGAACAAGTTCTGATCGGAGAGCACGTTCATAAGTGGAATTTGTTTGTAAGCCAACAAAGTTAGCCTAAGTACCCAATGAATGCAATTGCCTATATAGTACTATACTGTAGCAGGTTTATAATACTTTTCACGCAAATAATACATATAACAAACACAAAAAATAAAGAAAATGTGTTTAGTCTCAAGTACAGCACCTTGAAAAGCACAATAGAACAGCCCAACGGCTGGAATATCAGAGCAGGCATCGAGTGAACAGGCAAGAAGAGTTACTGACTAGAGGAGGAAGAGGACCTGAGAGATGGTAGAGCTGAAGGATCATCAGCAACAGGAAGTGAAGGGCAAGCTGAATTTCGCTCATGCCTGACTTTGATGGAATGCAAGTTAATATTTTTGAAAGTTCAAAACTTGAAGGTTCATATGTCAGGGGTATTACTGTATATGTTTTTAAAGTGACTATCTTGTGTCTACCACTGTGTAGGGCACCCCAGGGGTCAGCAGAGTAGCCCATGACATAGAAGGGTGTTTTTTTTCAGATATAAAGGCTCTGATCTCATGCCCATTTATATCACAAGGAAATGTTATATGCACAAGAGTTGCCAGGACATTTTGGAAAAATAAACGAAAATCTATGGCTGTCCCAACACTAACTGGGGCCCTGTCCATGGTCTGAATGCTCACGTTCCTCCAAAGCTCATACGCAGAAAGCCTCATGCCCCATGTGACGGTATGAGGAGGTGGGGCCTTGGGAGGTGCTGAGGTCCTGAGGGTGGAGCTTTCATGAATGGAATCAGTGCTCTTGGAAGAGACCCCATAGAGCTCCCCCAACCCTTCTGCTATGTGAGGACACTCTGAGAAGACAGCTGTCTATGAAGCACCAGAACACACCCATACAGACACCTTGATCTTGGACTTCCAGGCTCCAGAGCTATAAGAAATAAACTTCTGGTGTTTACAACCCACCCAGGCAGTGGTATTTTGTTACATCAGTCCCCAGGGATGACAGCGGCCTGATGGGTGAATTAGCTGGAGGAGAGGGTCCAAGGAGCTCAGGCAGAGAAGAAAGACCTTCAGGATCCAGGAGGCAGTGACTGGAGTGCATGAGAGCCTCAGTGCTCTAGGAGGGAAATGCCCATGTAAGACGACTCCTTAAATCCAAGTTCAAAGACAGAAAGAGGGGAGGTCCCATTCCTGCACTTGGTTATGATGGAGATGAATTTGTACCACTCAGAGACAGGCATGGTGGACAAAGAGACTGACCACAGGGGGAGTGAACAGGGCGGCCACAGAGGTCCAAACTCACCTCCAAGGTATTAGAGGTTTGAGATGTGGAAGCAGGAGATGATCCAGACTCCAGTGATGCAATAGGCTCCCAGGTAGGGGTCAGGCAGTGTTGGAAGACACTTTGAGCAGGAAGGAAAACAGTCCTGCAGCTCAGGTACCTGAGCTGACTTGCTGCCAGGGGTGGGCTGAGCTGAGCTGCCCACTCTGGCCTGATGTTTCACATTTCAAGGGATGATGTATGATCTCAAAAATAATACAAAGTCAGTACCTAGAAAACTGTGTGTCCACATTGGTTCCAGGGCTTAAAGCAAATTAAATGAAGATAAAACATACATATCTTTTTTGGTCACACTCCACAGCATGCAGAACTTCCCTGAGCAGGGATTGAACATGTGTCCCCTGCGGTGGAAGCATCAAGTCTTAACCACTGGACCACCAGGGAAGTCCAATAAAGCATGTTTATTTAAAAATAGAATGGACCCCCCCTCCAAAGATCTCATACAACTCAGTATCCAAAAAAAAAAAAAAAGCACACAAACCATCCAATGGCTTGTCATTTAGATTTCCATATCTTGGCTAGAGTGAATAAATTCAAAGAAGCATATGTCTTTTGGAATTAGTGTTTTTGTTTTCTTTTGTAAAATATCTGTAAATGGTATGGCTGGATCGTAGGACGGTCTCTACTTAATTTTCTGAGGACCCTCGATACTGTTACCCATAGTGGCCTCATGTACGTACATTCCCATCACCAGGGCATGATGGTTCCTTTTCCTCTACACCCTCGTCGATATTCGTTAGTGGTTGTCTTTTGATGACAGCCCTTCTGACTTGTGGGAGGTGACATCTCGATGTGGTTTTGATATGTATTTCCCTGATGATTAGTTATTTGAGCATGTTTTCATGTGCCTGTTGGTCACCTGTATGCCTTCTTTGGAAAAGTGTCTATTCGATGCACTTCCCATTTTTCCACCTGGTCGTTTGGATTTTTTTTGATATTGGATTGTATGAGTTCTTTGGAATATATTAGATATTAACCCCTTATCAAATGCATTATTTGCAAATGCCTTCTTCCATTCAGTAGGTGGCCTTTTCTTTCAACTGATAGTTTCTCTTGCTGTGCAAAAGCTTTTTAGTGTGATATAGTCCCATTTGTATATTTTTGGTTCTGTTTCCATTGCCTGAAAAGACATATCACAAAAGTATTTCTAAGACTGATGTCAAAAAGCATATTGCCTATTTTCTTCTAGGAGTTTAATGGTTTCAGATCTTATAGTCAAACCTTTAATCAGTTTTGAGTTTATTTTTGTACATAGTGTGAGAAAGTAGTCCAGTTTGATTCTTTTGCATGTAGCCATCCAATTTTTTCAACAGTAAATACCAACACTAAAACTGTTTTTTTTAAGTGTATTAAGTATTTCGTATACCACTCAATCTTTTTTATCAGCTTTATTTGAGAATACAGTCCTAGCCTAAAACTACTTATTTTTTGAAATTTGAAATAGAATCCCATTATTATACAATCCTTACTTTGTTATCATCACTTCCTGTTGTATAAATTGTAAGAACAAAACAACCACAAAACACAGGGTTGAATTGAAGTAAGATAGAGAAAAAAAGCAACCAACTCTTATTTTTTAGGCCAATTCCCATCAACAAATGTAATGGACAATAAATGAACACCATTTACGCAAAGCCCTCTCCGCTTTTATAGCTCTGAGCCCACGCAAAATGTGACTTATTGTATGCGCCGATATGCTCCTCTGTGTCTGATTCTTGAATTTTAAGTCCTGCCCTACTTCTCACTGCTTTACACTGGGTTCAGTGGGGACACTTTCTTGCTGGAATAACGCTCCTCTCTTCTCCCCATCAGTCCACCCACTCCTGTGCCCACCCTGAGTGCCTGCAGTGATGAGCAATGGGATGAGAATGATGTCTAGTTACGGCCATAGAAAGTGGTGAGCACAGGGTTACTGTTCACCCAGCTGGAGGACCCAGATTTCAAAGTTGAAAATGGTGCAAAGGAAAGAAGCCCCCCTGAAGTGAGGAAGGGGCAGTGTGAATGTCTGTAGAGTCCTTTCCCCCCTCGTGGTACCCGTTCCTGGGTTAGTTGGAGGAATCAGTCAATGCAGTGTCTCCAGTGACTTCTTGGGTCATGCAGTGTCCCTTTCCTGCATTCATTGATTGACAGATGGATTAATCCAGTTATTGTTCTGCACTTTAACCCTATTGCACTTTTATTCCCCTTCCTGCAGAGGAAGACATGTTAATATGTGTAATGAATGTCCTTGTAAAGGTGTATATACTTGAAGGAGAGTGGCTTTGCTTCTCTTTCCATTTTTTATTATTCAATCCAAGAGTTTCCATGAAACAAAATCATCCCCCACAGGGGTCTGGACTGAAGCCACTTGAAATTGGTCACCTTGCCAGATCTGTAAGAGAGCGGTATATGGGGACACACAGGGGATATCCCACGTAAGTAGGGGAAGCCACCAGCTGTGGTCAGGACTCAGAGGCAATGGAAGACTTCATCAAGAACAGAGTAAAACCTTGGGCTCACCTTCAGTTTGGTGTGTGTGCAAGTTAAGTCAATTCAGTCATGTCTGATTCTTTGTGACCCTATGGACCGTAGCCTGCCAGGCTCCTTCTTCCATGGGATTTTCCAGGCAAGAATACTACAGTGGGTTGCCATGCCCTCCTCCAAGGAATCTTCCCAACCCAGGGATTGAACCCACATCTCTTATGTCTCCTGCATTGGCAGGCAAGTTGTTTACCACTAGCACCACCTGGAAAGCCCATATTTATTATGGAACTGGATGGAATTTTATATAATGCAAACTCTGCTGTTGACCCTAAAGTGGGGCCCTTGAAGGGTGACAGGATACACCACCCCATTAGTCCATTTTGGCATAAGAGTTACTTTGAAATAAAAGCACATAAGAAACAGGTGCAAGCAGGCCAGTCTAATCTTTACTTCTCTTCTTGGAAACCCAAGATTAAACTCCCATTTAAATGAAAGACGTCTTCCCTTTGCCAGAAAGATAGTAGCACTTTTATCATCAAGGATGAGAAGAGGAGACAGAGAGAATTTTATAAGACAGACCTCATTAAAAATAATTCTTATCTCCCTTTGGCCTCCACCCAGAGTGTAGTTACTTTCACAATCGCCTCTCTTTGCTCAGCCTATTATAAAAGCATGCAGGGCCACCTTGGGGGGTCTTTATTTTTTATAAGGATTTCTGTGTAATGTACATATACATTTTACTAACTGCTTCCATGTCAGTGTCATTTTCAGGCCCAGCCAAAAAAATCTCAAAGACAGAGGTAAAATTTTGCTTCCTCAACACACTGAAATGAAAAGTTGGGGGCTGAAATATTATCTTTAGAAAGCGTGTGCTTGTCTCCAAGGAGCTTTTTAAGGTACTGGTCCAGTATGGTGAGCAGCATACAAACATGAATACCTAGATACCCTCTATTGGGCACATGTGTGCTAAGTCACTTCAGTTGTGTCTAACTCTCTGAAACCCTGTGGACCATAGGCCACCAGGCTCCCCTGTCTATGGGATTCTCCAGGAAAGAATACTAGAGTGGGTTGCCATTTCCTCTTCCAGGGTATCTTCCAAACCCAAAGATGGAACCCATATCTCTTCTATCTTCTGCATTGGGAGGCAGGTTCTTTACCACTAGTGCCACCCAGGAAGCCCATGTACAGATGCTATTAAAGATGGAGACTGAACGAGAGCACACTGTCATTTCTCTCCTGAGACAGTAGGTAGAGAGTCCTTTCCTAAAACAGAGTTGGAGAGTTCTTATTCTGATGACTCCTCATTAATGAACTGTGGAAGGAGAAAGGAAAAACGGCATTCCAGGGATGGGATGTAAGTTGCCTCCAGACTGAGTAACACAGGATCGAGGAGAAGGACACTGACTTTTGGAGAGAAGTCTAAGAGGAGCTCATCATCTGGATTCAAGGATTTGCAGGGCACACTGGAGAGGTGCTAACCAAGAGCATAATATTTGAATCTTACAGCATTCGATAATATCCAACTTGGGTGGTCCAGAAGGAATCTGGCCAAGGCAGGCTTCCGACCCTAAATCCATTAAATGTTCTAAAACAGATACATGGATTTCAGCTTGAATTCAGGAGAGTCAGGACTGTTGCTAAGGAGCCAGTCGCTTGGATTGGTTGCTAAGGAGTCAGAAGTCAGGAAGCAGAGCCCTTGAAGAGTGCCCTTGGCTGATGGAAACAGAACACAAATTGCCTTCATTTCCCTGTTGGATTTTAGCAATTTTCAAAGAGGCCTTGAGGCAAAGGAAAAGGTTAATGAGGGTGTGAAATATATAGCAGTATTTGTTTATTTAGATAAGATCATTATACTTCAGTGATACCAGAAGAGTAGAAGAAAGATCCTTTGGATGTCTGGTCCCCCAGGGAGAAGAGTTTAAAACTGTCCTTGGACATGTGTCAGTTCTCCTGAACCCTTGTTGATAATAGTGGACACAAACATTCTCAGCCCAGAGGGAGGGCTGGCCCTGAAATTATATCCACTATCCACAATGGCCCTAGGCCACCAATTATACGAAACTCAAAATGCCTTAGGGGTTTTTATTGATTTTCAGAAGAAAAACTAACCTTACAGCACCTGACTGCAGGGCTTCAATTGAGAGCTTGAGAATTTCTGATAAAAGAGAGAAAGACCACAGGACCAGTGATGACTATTATCATCCACTGGCCCCAATCTATCAGTTATCAGGAATCTTAATATTGGGAATTTTATATTGCAGAGTAACATACATAGGTTGGTAAATCAAACATTTAAAGCAGGTTTTCTTTTATAAAATTTTATTTTAAAAAATATATATTTTTTAATTTCTTTTTTAAAAGTTGTATTTATTTATTTGACTGTGTTGTGTCTTGGTTGCAGCACTCAGGATCTTTCCTTGAGGTATACGGGTTTAGCTTCTCCATGACATTGTGTAGGATCTTAATTCCCTGACCAGAGATTGAACCTGCGACCCCTGCATTGGGGTCTTCCTAGGTGGTGCTAGTGGTAAAGAACCTACCTGCTAATGCAAGAGGAAGAGACAGGTTCGATCCCTGGGTCAGGAAGATCCCCTGGAGGAGAGCATGGCAACCCACTCCAGTATTCTTACCTGGAGAATCCCATGGACAGAGGAGCGTGGCTGGGTACATTCAGTCCACAGGGTCACACAGAGTCAGACATGACTGAAGTGACTTAGCATGCTTGCACACCCCTGCATTGGAAGACAGATTCTTAGTCGCTGGACCACCAGGGAAGTCCCTAAAGCATATTTTCTTATAAAGGTTTTTAATAAGGCAGAGAAAACCCACAGACTGCAGGTTCCCAGGGCCTCAGGGAGTCTGGGGTGAGACCCATGAGCAGATGTCCGGAGCCTTGGCAGATTGTCCAGGACAGGCCTGTCTGGGCACATGGTCACCCTGTCATGGCCGTCAGTATCTCTGTGGAAATCAGCTCCACGAGGTGAGAAAAAAAGAACAAGGTCAAAGCAAGTATCATATCAGCCAGGACTCATCTGAGCTGGGTGTCATAGCCAAACCTTAGAAGTTGTGAGAGTCACCAACCAGTCCTAAAAGCTTAGGTTTGAGGGGTCTCTTGGGTTACAGATCAACTGCAGTCCTGGTGCTGAGCATGCTGGAGTGAGTCCCCCATGGTGGCTGCGCTGGCTGATCTGCAGTTGATCACCAGAGGTCACGTCTCAACCACAACAAGCCTCCCACCCTGCCTTTGGATAGATCCATAAGCAGGTTGCTGAAACTACACCCTAAGAAGGAGTCTAGTCAGTTCAGGACTCCAGTGGACATCCTCCTGAGGAAGGTACGACCGAGCACAATGTGGGTCCCTGCCCCTTCCTCTCCCTAAGTCTGTGCCCCAAGACACTCTCACTTTTGCCAGGAGAGCCTTTGACCTTCCCCCAATCATGGGCTGCCTCTGAGGTGCAGGAGATATCTCAGATTTAAAAAAAAAAAAAAACAAGGGCCAAGGATTCTTGGCTGAAATCTCCAGCACTATCTCCAAGCCCTTAACTTTCGCTGCACCATTAGAGCCAGCCAGAACTCATTACCCAGGTCTGGCACCCTGTGTCCCCAGACCCAGTCCAGGAGCAGCTTAGTCCATTGTGTTGCTCCCAGAGGAAAGTTCTCCAAAGACATCTGTTACCTGCGGTGGGGACTTCAGGATCAATTAAGGCTTCTGCCAAAGGTGGACTAAAGCTATCCACAATAAAATGTGCTGATGTGCTGGAAAAATATTCTAAAGCACACTTTTAAATCCAAGGCAGCTCTTGTTAGTAAGGGAAATACTCTGCTGGCAGAAATGAAGTAAGAACAGGAGTCCCAAGAGATGAAGAAGCGCCAGCACCATCAGCTATTTGGGAAACCTGTTCTTGCCAGGCATCCTAGACCCTCTGTTTTAGCAGCTGGAAGTGTAGGGACCATTCAGTGGAAGATGGAGAACAAAGTGGGGAGGCTCACCTATCCAGATAGCAAAGTATTACAGAATCATGGTCCTTAAAGTGAGGTTTCAGTAGACAGAGAGAAAGAGAGAGAGGTGGGAGGGAGGGAGAGAGACAGATCATCCCATGGAGCAGAATGTGATCCCAGAGACAGCCCCCTGTGCACAGGCAACAGACAGGCACAGCTGAATATCTACATGGCGAACAGCACACACACCTGCCTCATGTCAGTAGCTCAGTGGGATAAAGATTTAACTGTAAGAGCAAAATGTCATACTTTTATAAGTTCACATAAGAGTAAATCCTTGGGGTGTCAGAGCTAGAAAGAATTTCCTCAATTAAAGTTGAAAACAGAAACCACAGGGGAAATAGTGAAGCATCCAACTTCTTAAATCGAGATCTTCTCTTTGCCTGAAGACCTCACAGAGGAAGTGGGGGAAAGTGCTGCGTGGACAGAGAGTAATGGACTGGGGAAAAGAAAGAACAAGAGAGAGAAACGCAGATCATTAATACAATGAGAAGACAGTTCCAAAGGGGAAAATTGGTAAAAACACAGAATGGCATTTCACAGATGAGGAAACACAAATGGCTGAGAAACATTAAGGAAAGCCCAATGTCATTTGTTGGCAAGGAAACTCAAGAATGCATTTTACCACATTCAAGCCAGTTGGCACAGTTAAGATATTTGAGCACACCCACTGTTTGGCAAGGCTGTGGAACAACATGGAAAGGAACTGTTAGAAATAGCTGTTAGGGTAGAAATTATGGCAATTTGACTTTATCCAGTCAAGTCAAGCCCTGCTCACCTATGCCGATCAAATTCTTGTCCATGTGCCTCAGGACACGTGTTCAAGAATCTTCCTGGCAGCATCCCTCTGACAGCGAAACCCATAAACAACCCTAATGTCCATCCATAGGAGAAGGAACAGATGACCTCAGGGCAGGGGTTTCTTTGGTGGGTGCAAGGAGAGGGCACCAGGGGGACCATTTGCAGGCTAATGATGTATTTCTCAAACACATCGGCTGGTTGGCACGTGGATTTTATTTTATTTCTATGCTGGAAGCCTGGAGTACTGCAGTCCATGGGGTCGCAAATGGCTGGACATGAATTAGCAACTGGACCCAGCAACAGAACAACAACACTGTGTGCAGTTTATATTGTAGTTTTGTGTGTCAAGCATTCCATGGCTTAAAACCTCATTTAGAGGTCCGATCTCAGTGACAAATAGATTCAAGGTATTAGATCTGATAGACAGAGTGCCTGAAGAACTATGGTTGGAGGTTTGTGACATTGTACAGGAGACAGGAATCAAGACCACCCCCAAGAAAAAGAAATGAAAAAGGCAAAATGGTTGTCTGAGGAGACCTTACAAATAGCTGAGAAAAGAAGAAAAGCTAAAGGCAAAGGAGAAAAGGAAGTAAATACCCATTTGAATGCAGAGTTCCAAAGAATAGCAAGGAGGAATAAGAAAGCCTCCCTCAGCGATCAGTGCAAAGAAGTAGAGGAAAACATTAGAATGGGAAAGACTAGCGATCTCATCAAGAAAATTAGAGATACCAAGGGAACATTTCAAGCAAAGATGGGCACAATAAAGGACAGAAATGGTATGGACCTAAAAGAAGCAGAAGACATAAAGAAGAGGGGGCAAGAATACACAGAAGAACTATACAAAAAAGATCTTTATGACCCCGATATCCATGATGGTGTGATCATTCACCTAGAGCCAGACATCCTGGAATGTGAAGTCAAGTGGGCCTTAGAAAGCATCAATATGAACAAAGCTAGTGGAGATGATGGAATTCCCATGGAGCTGTTTCAAATCCTGAAAGATGATGCTGTGAAAGTGCTGCACTCAATATGCCAGCAAATTTGGAAAACTCGGCAGTGGCCACAGGACTGGAAAAGGTCAGTTTTCATTCCAATTCCAAATAAAGGCAATGCCAAAGAATGTTCAAACTACTACTGCACAATTGTACTCATCTCACAGGCTAGCAAAGTAATGCTCAAAATTCTCTAAGCCAGGCTTCAACAGTATGTGAACTGTGAACTTCCAGATGTTAAAGCTGGATTTAGAAAAGGCAGAGAACCAGAGATCAAATTGCCAACATCCGCTGGATCATCAAAAAAGCAAGAAGTTTCCAGAAAAACACCTACTTTTGCTTTAGTGACTACGCCAAAGCCTTTGTGTGGATCACCACAAACTGTGGAAAATTCTGAAAGAGATGGGAATACCAAACCACCTGACCTGCCTCTTGAGAAATCTGTATGCAGGTCAAGAAGCAACAATTAGAACTGGACATGGAACAACAGACTGGTTCCAAATTGGGAAAGGAGTACATCACGGCTGTATATTGTCACCCTGCTTATTTAACTTCTATGCAGAGTACGTCATGTGAAATGCCAAGCTGGATGAAGCACAAGCTGGAATCAAGATTTCCGGGAGAAATATCCGTTCAGTTCAGTCGCTCAGTCGTGTCTGACTCTTTGTGACCCCATGGACTGCAGCATGTCAGGCCTCCCTTTCCCTCACCAACTCCCCGAGTTTACTCAAACCTATGTCCATTGAGTCGGACATGCCATCCAACTATCTCATCCTCTGTCGTCCCCTTCTCAAGATTGCTGGGAGAAGTATCAATAACCTCAAACACGCAGATAACACCACCCTTGTGGCAGAAAGTGAAGAAGAACTAAAGAGTCTCTTGATGAAAGTAAAAGAGGAGAGTGAAAAAGTTGGCTTAATACTCAACATTCATAAAACTAAGATCATGGCATCTGGTCCCATCACTTCATGGCAAATAGATGGGGAAACCATGGAAACAGTGACAGGCTCTTTTGTGGGGGGTGGGGGGCTCCAAAATCACTGCAGATGGTGACTGCAGCCATGAAATTAACAGACGCTTGCTCCTTGGAAGAAAAGCTATGACCAACCTAGACAGCATGTTAAAAAGCAGATATTACCAACAAAGGTCCATCTAGTCAAAGCTATGGTTTTTCCAGTAGTCATGTATGGATATGAGACTTGGACTATAAAGAAAGCTGAGCACTGAAGAATTGATGCTTTTGAACTGTGGTGCTGGAGAAGACTCTTGAGAGTCCCCTGGACTTCAAGGAGATACAACCAGTCAATCCTAAAGGAAATCAGTCTGGAATGTTCATTTGAAGGACTGATGCTGAAGCTGAAACTCCAACACTTTGGCCACCTGATGTGAAAAACTGACTCATTTGAAATGATCCTGATGCTGGGAAAGATTGAAGGCAGGAGGAGAAGGGGACAACAGAGGATGAGATGGTTGCATAGCATCACTGACTTGATGGACATGAGTTCGATAAGCTCTGAGAGTTGGTGAAGTACAGGGAAGCTGGGCACACTGCAGTCCACGGGGTCACAAAAAGTCAGACAAGACTGAGTGAACTGAATCTAAGCTTATAACTAGGGTGTTCAAGGTATCCTGGCCTGGGTGAAGGTATCCTTGCAGTGGAAGCTGAGTCCAAGCAGGGCTCAGCAACCTTTTCCCCCTGGAATTACCCTTCTTGGAACCACACTGTTTTCCCTGGTGTGTTCTTATACTGATGGTTGACATCACACACTGTCTCCAAGCCCACTGACCCTGGGGTCAGAGCACAGGTGACTCTTGCCTGGTCCCCTCTGAGATGTGCATGACTGTGGGGACCTGAAGAGGATCCAGAAACCCAGGTTCCCTCCTGCACCCATGCAGACCCACCACCAGTGGATTTTCTTTGAAAGACTCCTGCTAGGAAGCCTGGGGACCCTTCCCTGGACAGATGGGACAGGGCAGTCAGCCTCCAGTTCCTCCAGGACTGTCCTCTCTGCAGGCGTTATGGAGCCCAGGTCTGGCAGCTTGCTTCTCGGAAGCCAGTTCTCGAGAGAAAAGTGTTGGTAGGAAAGGAAAGTTTGCTTCATTTTGGAGGCTGATAACCAGGGGAGAAAGTAAACTCCTGTTGTAGAAAACCAGCTCCCACTTGCTGTTCAAAGGACAGCAGCATTTAAGGGGGGAGTTTCTGGGTTGTCCAGGCAGAGAGGGAGCAGGATGGCACAGTCACCTCTGATAGTCATATTGAAATCCATGATGTGGTGGACTTGTGGTCATTTTGGTTAAGTACAGTTAATCTCTAGTTCCAGAGTTTGTTCCCACTTCTTTGAGGCCAGTTTTTGGAATTGTGCCAAGTAGAGCAGCTTGTGTCATGGCTTCAGTTTGGTCATCATGTGGTCATCTTCTTCCACCTGACGTGGGCTTCAGTATCTGTAAAACAGCCCACAGGATACAACTCAGAATGTGACTTCTGGTCCTTGAGGAGGAACTAAAGGTCCTTGTCTTTGATAAGTGACTAAATTATTGTATTTTGTCTTGTGTAAGGGCTTAGAGTGAAAAGTATAGTAAGTTTTAATGCCAAGGTGTTGCTTACACAGGGGCAGCTCTGTAAGCTCCACTCCTCACCCTGCCCCAAGACTCAGCCAGAAGGTGAGCAGCCTGCCCAGCCCAGGAGGATGGTGATTGCTCATGGGGCTGCTTCTCCATCTCCAGCAGTCTTCCGGAGAACCAGGGCGGGTGGGATGGGGCCTCCCATCCTCATGGAGGAGGCTCTTTGACGTGGCAGAGACTTTCTTCTGTGGAGACAAAAAGACTAACAGGGATAAAAAGATGTGATGGGCTGACGCTGCTGTACTCTCTGCTGACTCCCCAGTTTGTTTATTTTTCTTCTATTCCAAGTATCTCTTCAGTCCTCGCCTTCTCTCAACACACACACGCACACACACATGCACACACGCACAGACAAAGCCTGCAGAGGCAGATATAAATTACTCACCTTAAAAAGAAAAAGCACAAAAAAGTCTTGACTCTTCTGTTAAAATTCTCTCCCTGGGCCAAGAAGGGGGATGAAGGGAACCCTTTAAGCCTGAACGTCTGAGAACTTCTTGTGTATCCGTGTCCACATGTTCTCACTGCCTGACCCCTGAAGGGTCAATGGGGCCCTTGGAGGCCTGGCTGTTCCCTTCTGCTGCTGTGTTTCTGGCTGTCCTGCCCCCACTCGCGCTTCAGAAAAACCATTTTCTTCTCCTTTATGTCTCTCTCTTCTTCGAGCTCTTCACAAAGCAGACTTCCCTGCCCCCGCCCAGGAGACACCTAGGACATTCCACTCCCATCTCCAGCTCTTAGAACATGCCCCTCATCCCCATAACCCAACACTGTGGAGCTTTGGTTTCCCTTTAATTTTTCCCGTCTGTAGCCCACCTCTCCCTGAGAACTGAAACATCATTTGTGAAATCCGAGGTGCCGATCATGTAGCTTGTATAAACGTGCCTTCTCTGACTTCCCTGGGCTCAGAGCCTCATGGCATCATCACCCAGTGTGATTCCCAGGGAGGGCTGCCAGATCCAAGGCTGCTGAGGAAGACAACTGGCAGGGTTACCATTTGCCAGACAAGAAACTAAGATGCAATTTCCGGGTTGCTTCCCCACAGGGCTCCGTGCCAAAGCTCTCTGGGATGAGGAGTGGAGAGAGGGGACCGCACTTCACAGGGGCTGCCATGTGGAGAATCAGGAAGGAGACCCCAAGGCTTGGAGTGACAGGAGTCCACCCCAGTTCAGAGACGCATCTGAGAGACGGTCATGAATCCCAAGGTCCTTCGCGTTCGTGATGGACCAAGTGACAGAGTAGCTGCCCACTTCTCTGAAAGGCTAATGATAAGCATGCAATATTATCGCCCAGTGCAGGGAATGAATCAAGGCAAACTGCAGTCTCTGTCCCCCAACGTTGCCACTGGCCACTCCACCTTCCTCCTTGAAACAAAACTACGGCACCAAAAAACATGGCAAAGAATGGACTTTGCTGAGCTCCCATCTTTAAAGCTTGGTTTGCAGCAGGGGTCTTCAGAAAACTCCAGGAACTTGTTCATTCCTTGTCAGGCAGGCCTGGGGGTTCCTTTAATACTGAATGTACACCTGCCCTCCTGCCTGTTGCCTGTTGGTCCCCATTTTGCCTTCTGAAGCAGCTCGGAACCCATCAGCTATCTTCTGTACAGGACAGCCCTTCTGTAACTGAATCTTTCCTAAGGCCCATGAATATTTTCTTTCTTTTGGATTCTTTTTGTTATCATTAGCATTATCATTACTATTTCGGTCTCCTAGCAAGTGAGATCTCAGTTCCCTGGCCTGAGATTGAACCTGTGTTCAGTGCAATGAAAGCATGGAAGTCCTAACCACCAGACCTCTGGAGAATTCCCCTGTCTATGAATATTTTCTGAGAAAAATGTTTTCTGCTTCTTTGGTCCTTCGTTATGTGAGCTGCTTCTTAGATGGTTCACTAGCTTATTCTGTCCACACGTCTCCCTAAAGGTGGAGCTGTCCCAGCCCCTGGCTCTCAGCACTGCTTGAACCAGAGACATTCCCTTCCTGCTAGAATCACCTGCTGTCACCCCAGCAACCACAGAGCATCCAGCCATGCTCTGAGTATCTCCTGATTTCAGACTTTTAGGGTGCGATTCTCATCCCTGCTTCCCTGGTGGCTCAGTTGGTAAAGAATCCACCTGCAATGTGGGAGACCTGGGTTGGACCCCTGGGTTGGGAAGATCCCTTGGAGAAGGGGAAGGCTACCCACTCCACTATTCTGGCCTGGAGAATCCCATGAACTCTATAGTCCGTAGGGTCTCAAAGAGTCAGACACGACTGAACGACTTGACTTTCACTTTTTCTTCCCTGCAGGATGCCATCTTTTGGGTTTGAACTTATTTTTCCTGCTGCAGGAAAATAATTACAAGCTTCGAATCAGGCTTCGACTTTTTATCTTCTGTCTTACCACCACCAAGGAAGCTTTTGGGAAGAAAGGCATCTGGGAACCTTGAGACCATGAGTGTAGTCCCGAAGCAGCCCCGCAGTCCAGGAGTCACAACACAGCTGTGGAAACAGAGGCAGAGGAATCACAAAAGCCATTGTGTCCCGCTGGCTATCGTGCCACAAAAGAAAATCCTGCATGGGAAATATATTTAGAAGGGAGGTGTAAATGGACATTTAGCCTGTAGTTTTGAGTCAATTCTGTAGTATTTTACATACTGCATAGTATTTGATTATTGGATTTTGCATATATAATTTATTCATTGTTAGATCAATTCCTATTAAGAATTTATATAACTTAGCTAGGGTCATTCCTCATTTTATTTTTCTGATACATTATCTCATAGTCTTTGCTTGACTTTTTTTTAAATTTATTTTAATTGGAAGCTAATTACTTTACAATATTATGGTGGTTTTTGCCATACATTGACATGAATCAGCCATGGGTTTATATGTGTTCCCCATCCTGAACCCCCCTCCCACTTCCCTTGTGTATTAACTCCAAGTTCATGGCTCCTCCTCTACAACTTTTCTCCTCAATTTCACTTTATTCCTTCTATCTTCACATAGCTACTTCATTCACATTATGAATAATCAAATGTTTTGTTACTGTTGAAATTTATTTACAAAATTCCTTAGTTGCAACTTTTCAAAGTTTAGTAATAATTTTCTCATTGTATTTTGGCATCAGGTATTGCAGGAAAAAAAAATCTGAGGATGTTATGATGCCCATATTTTGTGATTAATTCCTTTTTAAAATTCAGACTTTTTGGTTGATTGGTACTTTTTAAATTAAAATTTTTTTATTTTAATAAAAGTAGCTCAAATAATGTTGTCAAAAAGAAAAAGAAAATCCTACATGGGATGGACGCAGAATACCTTGAGGCAGATGGCGAGGAGACAGCCCCAGGCCATGAGGCTGGACCAGACAGGTGAGCACCCAGCCTCGTAGCCTCCAAGTGGAACCACCCACATCCCCTGCTTTCCTCCCTCACAGGATGGAGCCTGGGGCCCACAGCTGTGACTTCTCATGGCCTGCCTGTCCTTCTTCTTGGGATTGCCTTCCAAATAAACCACATGCACCCACCTTCCTGTCTCAGGTTCTGCTTCTAGAGGAACCCAAACTAAGACATGCATCTTCTAAATGAAGGCCTAGGTAACTAGGTGGACATAAGGGTAAAAGGAGCATGCCTCTGAATGCCAGGATGCTCCAAAGAGACAGGTTCCTGAATTCCAATATTTACAACTACATTTTCAATGTAGAGAAGCCTCTAAAATTTTTAAAAAATGGATTGATTTACTGATTGAGATAGCATTAGCTTATAACATTGCAGAAGAGTCATGTGCACATTGTATTTCTATTTCTGTGGACACTGCGCTGTTCTCACGCCCACGATGTAGTTTCCATACAGGAGCAGACAGTTGACCCCCTGTACCTACTTCCCCCTTCTAGCCCCCCGCCCCTCTGGGAACCACTACTCTGTTCTCTGTTTGTTTTTGTTTGGTTTGACTTGTTCATGTATTTGGGTTTTTGTTTGTTGGTTTTTTGTATTACACATATGCCCTGAGGGACAGGACCTGTTAGAAACACAGTCTGTTCACAATTCATATAACAGGCAAAAGGGACAGGGACCCATAATAGAACTCACATCAGAGACAAGAGGCTGAGTTTCCATTCCCTGTTCCTTCATGAACTTATTCCATAGAAATGCTCCCCATGTAATGTGAAGTGAAAAAAAGCAACTTGTATGACCCTCATTTTGTGAGACTATTTACATTAAAGATAAGTTATCATATTTATGTGTCTATTTATACATTTATGGAGCACTGAGTTCCAGGCATTAGGTTTGATATTATATGAGCATTTTTTCTCTATAAATATTTAGAGAGCATTCATTGCCCTTAACAGACATGTTATCAATTATATATACACATGGAAGGATGCCAGAAGAAAATACAAGAACATGGTAAAATGGGTCATGGGATTATTAATAATGTTTCCTTACTCATCCTTTGTATATTTTCAGGAATTTCCAAAAGCTAACAAGAATTGTATTATGACTTAGCAAAAATCAGCATGGTATTTCAAATCTCCTTTGTAGCAAAAATCTTTACAGAAATTCTAGAGTCAGTGAGGAGCCAAACTCAGACAACAGAGAGGTTTGATCCTGAAAAATGAAACAGCCTCCAGCCATTCTAGGAAGGTCCCTTGCAGCACTCAACACAGCATCCTCCCGAAGGTATAGCATCCCCAGCTTTCTGCTGATGAATCTCCATGATTTTGCTAGGTCCTTCCACCAAGACATACAGAAATTTACTCTGCATTTGGCTCAAACCTCTTTCTACATTTGAACAGGGCTGAAATTACTAGAAAAATCAGTCAAGATGCATCAGCACCAGGCCATATGCCTACAATCAGCCCTTCTCTCACCAGTTCACATCTTCCAACACAGCTCAGCTGGGTGCAAACCGCTTGTCCAAAGAAGCCACTAATAAGTGGGCTGGTCTCAGGGGCTCACAGACGGAAGGAGTGGCTTCAGGAACTCCCACATCTCTCCCCAAGTTCCCATTTATCTCTGATGGTTGCTGACTCATCACCCCTCAACTTGGTGGTTTAAATCAGCAGCGAACATTTTATTCTCTCATAGTGTCGGTGGGTGGTTCTGACTCAGGCAATCCTCTGGCCGTAGTTAGTCATCGGCTGGAGCTGGAACAGACTGGAGGAGCCTGGGCACTGGAGCAGTGCGCTGGAGCAGTGTGGCTGGACATCTTCCCCTACCCTGTCTCTCTTTATGTAGCTGCAGGGAGGCCACGCATGACCTCTACACTGTAGGTGACTGGGCGCCTTCCAGCGTGGTGGCATGGGGCTCCAGCAGCAAGGAGGAGACTGAATCCCCCTTCATGGCCTGGCCTCGGAAGTCACATCACCTCTGTACACTCTAACGGCTGAAGTAGTCACCAAAGACATCCCAGTGCTAGGGGGCGGGACATAGCTCCACGTCTAGACACGGTAAGTGTCAAGGTCATCTTCAAGAAGAGCCTAAGCCATGGGAGAAGCTGCCATGGGGAAATGGAGATACCTTTTTGGTAACCTCCCACCCCAATTTCCTCCTCATCTTCTGAGACCCAGCTGCATAGCGATTCTCTTTGTAGGGCAGCCTTCTTGAACATTCTCTCCAGTGATAGAGCTTGCTCCTTGGACCTCCTGTATGCCATCTTGCACAAGCTGATTACTCATGAGCCTCTTTGTACTGGGGGAGTTCATGTCTCTCTCCCCAGCAATTTGTAAACTCCAGGTTCATTCATTTTCTCTTCCTTGTGTTGCCTATTCAACAACATTTAAAATGACATTTTCAAAACTTTACCAGCGTGGGTAGTGTAAAAGCCCTTTTTGGACACTTTTCCTGATTTTTACTACAATGTGTTACTTGCTAAGATTGTCCCTGACTCCATAGGAAAAGTAAGAAAGAAAGTCTTATATAGATGGAAGAAGATAAACTAGAAGAAATGTGAGGAAAAAGAAAATCCAAGGTTCTACACAATACTGAATTCTTTTACTCTAAAGTAAAATTCCAAATTTTGAACAACTGTGGTCAGTACCGAAGACGTAGACCATAATGTTAGCAGAACAATATGAAATTACCTTACTTAAAGGGACACAAAATCCTCCTCTCTGTTCTTTTTAATACTGGGCCTGCTTCATCTTTCACTTGTCTTTACACTGATTGAAAATAAATAAAATTCCCCATAACAACCTGCTTTTTTTCTTTTTGATGTTTCAAAAACATCAAAACTTTAAAAAAAAAAAACTACAAACTTTTTTTTTTTTTTTTAATGTGGACCATTCTTTTAAAAGTCCTTATTGAATTTTTACAACATTGCTCCTGTTTCATGTTTTCCTTTTTTGGCCAGGAGACACGTAGGATCTTAACTCCTTGACAGGAATCGAATGTACCACATTGGAAGGTGAAGTCTTAACCACTGACCACTAGGGAGGTCCTGAGCAAGTGTTATTGATTACATAACGACTGCAAAAATAAAAGGATACTTGCCTGCTTGTAACTGGAAATATTTATGTTTAGCTAAGAATCATTTTCATGGGAATGACAAGACATTCTAATCCAAGGAAAGGTTATGAAATTGGCTTCCTTCTCCTTGCCTTCCATGACGTGTGTATATATATTCATCTTTTTCTCATTGTTAATAATGGAGGTAGGAATTTCCAACCTGTGGGCTTTCTGATTAATTGCACACTGTAAATGAAACTATATTAAACATCCTTCATCATAACTCATCTAAAGAAAATTTGATTCTTCCTTGGTAATCCAGAAAGGTTCATAATTAAGAATGACCATTATCAGATCAGATCAGTCGCTCAGTCGTGTCTGACTCTTTGCGACCCCATGAATCACAGAACGCCAGGCCTCCCTGTCCATAACCAACTCCCAGAGTTCACTGAGACTCACGTCCATCGAGTCAGTGATGCCATCCAGCCATCTTATCCTCTGTCGTCCCCTTCTCCTCTTGCCCCCAATCCCTCCCAGCATCAGAGTCTTTTCCAATGAGTCAACTCTTCCCATGAGGTGGCCAAAGTACTGGAGTTTCAGCTTTAGCATCATTCCTTCCAAAGAAATCCTGGGGCTGATCTCCTTCAGAATGGACTGGTTGGATCTCCTTGCAGTCCAAGGGACTCTCAAGAGTCTTCTCCAACACCACAGTTCAAAAACATCAATTCTTTGGCACTCAGCCTTCTTCACAGTCCAACTCTCACATCCATACATGACCACAGGAAAACCATAGCCTTGACTAGACGAACCTTTGTTGGCAAAGTAATGTCTCTGCTTTTGAATATGCTATCTAGGTTGGTCATAATTTTCCTTCCAAGGAGTAAGTGCCTTTTAATTTCATGGCTGCAGTCACCATCTGTAGTGATTTTGGAGCCCAGAAAAATAAAGTCTGACACTGTTTCCACTGTTTCCCCATCTATTTCCCATGAAGTGATGGGACCGGATGCCATGATAGGTTTCAAATATGTTTGGTTATTTGAACAATGACTTGGGCTCTGGATAAGTTGTTTCTACTTGACAGATCACTGAAAAATCATAAATGATGTATTTTTCCAATTTTGGTCTGCTGAAAGATCATGCATTATTTATAGGTTGTCTTTAATTAGACATGTTTTGTAAGATTCACAGCATATTTCCCTTTAGGTTTTCATAGTGGTTTTCACTAATGGGCCTGATTCAAACTTAGCACAAGCATTATATTATCATTTACACCGGGAAGAGAAAGGAATTGGGAACAAAAGGAGTCTTCTTAGTAACCCACACCTCAGAAGTCTAATTTCTTCCCACGTCTTCACAGCCAGTGGTGTTTTCTCTGATCTTGATGTTAGTATCAGACCCACTGGATCTTTGAACTGTCCAAATCAGTAAGGTCAGGCAGTCCTGATTTCTCTTTCCATGATTGGAGTTCATCTCTAATGCTGTTCATCTCCTCAGCCAAGTTCCAAAGTGAAAGTGTCCATCCTCACTCGCAGTGGAGAAAACCACTTAGTTTTTAAGAATCATAGTGGACAACCCAGGTCTTCATCTTTCCCTGGAGCCACATGTAGAAGGAATGATGACCCCAAGAGTGACACCTTCCCATGGGCAGGCCCCGATTTGAGCTAAAATCTCTGAAATCTTCTGAATGGATGAAGCACTAAAATGGTTCGCCATCATGATTTTATTCCTGGTAAAAGTGCAAGAACATGTCAAGAAGTACCTCTGCAGGAAAGGAAATTCTGGCCATTTCCCCCCTTCCCACCCATGCGAGCAAGGCTGGGGCATAAGCCGTCAGGCAGGCTCTGCAGTGTGTGTCAGGTCGACTCCCTGGAATGACGGACCAGAGGTGGCCCTGCTGCCAGGCCCATGGCTCCGAGCCCAGGGATGTCCTGCACTCACACCGTGCATGCTTGGGCTGCCCGTGAAGACCTGAGTGCTGCACGCTGCCTACCACGTGTGTCTCATTGAGCTCTGCTGTTGACAGGCAGCATCCCATCTTCCCACACCCCCACCCCCACCAGCCCATCACAGATCCAGGCAGGACACCTTCCTGGACGGCTTCAGCCTCAGGTGGGGGAACAGAACAGCTGAGTTTCAGAAACCTCCCTCATCCACAGCTGTGTGTCTGATGGTGAGGGTCTCTGGGGCTCGAGGAGGATAAGAAAGTTGTAGTCCCCTCTGTTCCTGGAGGCTGTTTCTGCTGGGCATCAGCACAGCCCCGTTCCTCTCTGTCCCAGTGATGTCAAGTCCCAATCCTGTCCCCAGAGCCTACCCTCGGCTCTTGTCAACACAGCAGCAGAGAGTGGTGTTGTTATCATAATAACTAAAATTAGCTCTCATTTTCATGAAGGAAATAATCCCCAAGCTTTGGCACTTTTTGTATCGGTTGTAATTGCTTTTGACACGTTTCCCATCTGATTGGAAGTGCAGGTGTGGGATGGGATCTGTGCCTTGGTTGGCTGGCTTGGGTCAGTGCCAGGAACCAGCTTTGCAAGAGAAGGGCCCAGCACTCTATTTAGTCATATAAATTGCCAATTGCTCTTAGAAACCCAGGATTGTGGCAAGGTAAAGGCTACAGAGATTAAATAGAATATATTCCGATCTTTTCATGAAAACAATAAGAAAGGTCCTCAGGTGCTGTGAAGTGTGAAAGTTGCTCAGTCGTGTCTGACTCTTTATGACCCCACGGACTATACACTCCATGGAATTCTCCAGGCCAGAATACTGGAGTGAGCGGCCTTTCCCTTCTCCAGGGGATCTTCCCAAACTAGGGATTGAACCCAGGTCTCCCACATTGCAGGAGGATTCTTTACCAGCTGAGCCACAAGGGAAGCCCAAGAAAGCTGGAGTGGATAGCTTATCCCTTCTCCAGCAGATCTTCCCAACCCAAGAATCAAATTGGGGTCTCCTGCATTGAAGGTGGATTCTTTACCAACTGAGCTATCAGGGAAGCCCCCCTTGCATGCTGGGATCTCCCCAGAAGCACAAGGCAGAGGAGGACAGCGACAAAGCCGCACTGTGTCCTGCACGCGTCCATCCGTCCAACCCCCGCATCTGAGAGTCATCTTTGACTTTCCCTTCCTTTCCTCCCCTAAATACAATCACCCACATCCTGCCATTGTGTCTTTTGTGAATTCTGTCTCGTCCAGTTCTCCAGTCCCTGTTCTCACTGCCTTTCAGACCCTCACTCACTCTCATATTTTCACTTTGAGGTATTTGTCACCTGCTCTTTGACCAGCACCTCCATCTGCTTCCACCTGCCCTGCATCCTGCCCTGCATCCAGCGTCCAGACTGGACTCCTCCACACATCCCTACACATGCTTCTTCTATAAAAGGAGGCTGTCCTGATCTAGAGGTGGATGGAGAAGAGGCAGTCAGAGCATGTGGTACAAATGCTGCAACAGCAGACCCTGTCTCGCCCCTGCAGGCCCCTGTGCAGGCGGTTTTCTACCGTGAGCCTCAGCATCTCGGCCCAGGGCAGCCCTGGGTGACGAGGAGCTTCACTCATGGGCGGGGAGGCTGGGAGCACCAGGGATCCGTGAGCCATGATGCGAGGGGATGCAGAAAGCGCCTCAGCTTCTCAGTGCTCAGAGAGGTGCTCTATGCTTCTTTCTGAGTCTCCATTGGGAACTGGCCCATCTATCCCCAGCAGTGACCTATGAGAGGACACAGCTGTCTAAAGTACAGTAAGTTCCCTACATAGGAATAAATTCTGTCCCAAGAGTGCATTCATGAGTCCAGTTTGTTCATAAGTCCAACAAAGTTAGCCTAGGTACTCAACTAACACAATTGGCTATGTACAGCTGCTTTTACGCTTGCTTCCAGACATCCTAGGCTTGAAAGAAAGATACTACTGTACTCTATACAGTGCTGTAAAGTACACAGAAGTGCAACCACTTGTAGAGGGTGCACGCATGTGACAATGTACACCAGACATGTAACCTAATTTACGTACTTGAACATATGAACACACGTTTTGATCTTGGAAAGTTCACAACTTGAAGATTCATATGTAGGGGACTTACTATATCAGAATACAGAATAATACATTTAGCAGTAGTGATTGGTTCCAAGTTATCATTGGTGCCAGACCCTGGGCTGAATTTGGGTGACTTAAGGATGAGGGAGAAGAGAAATCTCTGCAGAGACTGAGAATGGGGAGTCAGGGCACTGGGAGAAGCCTGGGGGCAAGGACAGGGAGAGGCCCAGGGGCTTGAAGGGGAGGGGGTGACCCACAGTGCCTCATGGACCCAAGGAGGCTCCTGTCTGTGGGTTTTCTGGGTGAACAAAAATGTTCATTGCCTTTCTAGCCTCTTGGCCTCCCCTTTACCATCCTCTGCTTTGCTTCCTGTTTCAGTTTGTTCCTCACATGCTGGACTTTTGATTCTGCCCAGAAAGACCATTTACTTAGGTGACGAAGTCCGGACAGATGTCCAGGGCTCACTAGCCAGCATGTCATTGTACCTGCCATGCTCTGGCTGACTTTCTGGGTAGCAGCTCTACCCAGCCCTCACCATCTCACAAGCTCCCAGGGAACAATCCCCTAAATGCATGTTCTCCTCTCCTTCCTGCTTGATCTATTAAGATTAAACTCAATGGTTCATTTCCCGTAACCGTCAGCACCACTGACAATTGCTGCGGTAACTTGTTACAATGGTGACTACTATTTTAATTAAAATCACCATGGAAACAATGGGGCCCACACAGGTAATGCCAGGGTGGGGTGGGGAGGGAAGAACCAAAGTGGGATGTGTCTCGAGTTGACCAGTGTCTGGCTGTTGCTTTCCCGTTTATGAAGTCAGCCAGGACCGCTTGCCAAAACAACTCTCGTCACAGAGAACTATGAGTTAGTTGACCTTCACCCTTTTCTCCATCTCCTCCTACAGACTTCCTGGTAGGTCATGATTCCTGACATTTGCCTGACCTGGTTTGTGACTTTACAGCACACAGTTTAAACAGTTAACTTCCAAAATGGTCCTTAATTCTCTTGTCTGACTTTAGGGTGAACTCAGTGCTGGTTGATGCAAATGTCTTTCCATTGTCTGTGCAACTGACCTCTTGTGGGCAAGAATAAAGAATAGAATGCTTGGCAGGATTTATTTATTCTAAATTACTGTTGGTTCCTGACATTGACTCCATCTAGGGTCTGTCAGGCTAGGGGATAAATATGAATACCATCCCTCTGTGTCCTCAAGGAACACATTCACTGCCTTGGA
Organism: Bos indicus x Bos taurus; assembly: GCF_003369695.1. NCBI lineage: Eukaryota > Metazoa > Chordata > Mammalia > Artiodactyla > Bovidae > Bos > Bos indicus x Bos taurus. The sequence continues at coordinate 41,614,549 of NC_040088.1, read as the reverse complement.
AGACAGATTTATTTAAAATTGTTTAATACAGTACAATCTGTGCTACAATAGAGTTTTGCATACACTTTTTTGAGGGAAGATACCAAAGTGTTATTCAATTATTAAGAACAAATGCCATAATTTTAAATAAGAAATCATTAGAGATTATAACAAATTTCAGTATGGAACCAGCTAACTGTTTTTGGTAACTTCTTCTAACTTCTCTATCATTATTTGTTGGTATTGTTTAGTCACTGAGTCGTGTCCAGCTCTTTGTGACCCTGTGAACTGTATGTAGCTCACCAGCCTCCTCTGTCCATGGGATTTCCCAGTCAAGAATACTGAAACGGGTAGCCATTTCCTCCTCCAGGGAATCTTCCTGACCCAGGGGTCAAACCCACTGCATCTCCTGTATTAGCAGGTGGACTCTTTACCACTGAGGCACATTTGTGCAAAAAACAGTATGGTATTCTTTGGAATAAAATAAATAACAGTTCAAAATAAAAATAAACTGCATTTTAGGTTGATTCAATAATAATTGGTTTAAAAATCAAATGCATATGGAAAACATCCCAAGCTATCTGATCCTGAGATGCCAGCATGCTGCAATTCATCCCCTCAAGCTCCCAGGCAAGAAATCTGAATGATGTTTTGTTTACTACAGTTGTCCCTTGGAGTCCACAGGGGACTAATTCCACAGGTACTGATCCCTTACATAAAATGGCATAGAATTGGCATGTATAACCTATGTACATCCTTCCATATACTTTAAATTATCCATAAATTATTTATAACACCCAATACAATGTCATGCTACATAATTAGCTGTCAGTGCGTGGTGAATTCAAGTTTTGAATTTTGGAACCCAGGATATTTTTTTTTTTTCAAATTTTTTGATTCCCCCTTTGGTTGATTCTGCAGATGCAGAACCTGTAGAGATGGAGGGCCAACTGTAGTTTATACTCACTCCCAATTTCTGTATCAATACTGTTGGTTCTATTTCCTAAACATTGTGCCAGTCCATCTCTACTTCTCAATCACCACAGCTCTTGCCAAGGTAAATCCCTCACTGTCTTTCTTTAATATTGCTATTTTGGGTCATAACTCAAAGATCTTGAGTTTTTCCGCCAACTTGTGCTTCACTACACAGACACGAGGTGGTTCACCTAAATCCCAAGCCAATCAAGCTGCTTTGTTCTTAAAAACATTTGGTGGCTCCCTATTGCCTGTAAGAATAAGGTTAACAATGAAACCCCACGGCTAGGCCCTAAATGGCTCATGGTCCTCTTTATATACTTTCTCTTTTGCTGTTTTCTCAATACAACTTAAACTCCATCCTTACCCAGCTGTTCAACAGTCTTCTAAAACTTCCTGTCTGTATCTCCATGCCTCTGTAATCTTTGCTTTTCTGGAATCCACATCATTTAGGGAAAACCTACTACCTTCTAAGACCTTGCTACTCAAAGAGTGGTCTGCTGACCAGATGCATCACGGCCCGTGGAAGGTTGTTAGCAATACAGAGTCCTGAGCTCTCCTCCTGACCCTTGACTCAGAAGCTGCATTTTCACAGCATCGCCACAGGATCCTCAGACATGCTAAGGATGGAGACTCACTGCACTAAGCCATCTCCATCATCAGCTTCCTTGACATACCCTTCATCCTTGTCAGGGACCCAGCTCCCAGAGCTCTACCAACTTTGATGTTGCATAGAAGTCATCTGAGCCCTTGAGGGACAAAGGAATGTTACCTGTTCATCTTTATATCCTCAGAGCCAAACACTGAGCTCACTGTCTTTCATCCCACAAACAGCTACCAAGCACCTGTGAAAGGCCAGTCACAGTGTGAGGTGGTAATGATGCTAATGGTGAAGGGATGGCACAGCCCCTGTTCACAGGCGTGAGAACGATATTCATTAGAGACAAACAGAGACTTTCAATAATAGTCTTGCCAAGAGAGCTGAGCCCAAAGTGTTGGAATTTAGAGGAGCAGAGAAACATGTGCTGACCCTGGGTGTGTCCCAGGGTTCACAGGGACATGATTTTATGTATTTAAGGTCATTGTTGACACGTGTAAATACAAGAGAAAACAAAGAGGTGGAGTTGGTGATTACATTGTCCATCACAAAGCACACTGTACCTAAAAAATTTCACTCTTGGAAAGCTTAGCGTTATAGCTATCAAGCTGCTGAGTCTTTTTTCAAAACCCCTGCCCTCTGACTTTTCATTCTTTAAATATTGCTGCAGTCAGAGAACTCTCTACACCCACGAGCAATTGCTTGCATCTTCAATTAGCTGTGGCAGCCAACTTCTTCTTCAGATTGAGTTGATAAGTCTACTGACATCTACTGTTAACCTCCTGAATGATCTTGGATAAGTCATGTTCATCCTACTCACTGCTTCCCAGCTGGGATTATAAATATGAGTAGTAATGAAGGATGTTTCATCAAGAAGCTAGTGTCGAAGGCGAGTGATGTTTCATCCTGTGTGGAACCCCTGGAGGACATGCCACAGAGCCAGTCCCCCTGAGAGGCTAGGAAGTTGAGGTATACACCAAAATCCATCTATTATCCTTAAAGGCTGTTTTCAGAGAGTGTGTTGATTCTTGGGTACTTCTGGCCTTTCATAAGGCAAAGTGAGCATGTGTCAGAGTCAGAACAAGTGCAGAGCAGAGTCTTTACCTACAGAGATTGAGTCCTGAGAGGGTAGGAACAGGGCAAGAGAGATGGGAGAGGGACACTCAGGTGTGCTTGTTCAAATAAAGACCTTGGCCTCTGGAAAGCAGAAACAGAATTAAAAAGTTGATTTTATAGTATTTCTTTCAAGGAAAGATAGTAAGTACTCTATAACCTAAAAAAATTAGGGTAGAGAGTAGACTTTTTCAGCAGCCATTGCCAACACAGCTCTAGCTTTCTCTATGGATGGTTTTTTGGAATAGCACCACTCAGCCTAGGTCACTCGAGCGGCAGAGCCAGAGAATCTGGAGGGAAGAAGCCGCTCATCTTTTCTCTTCCTAAGGGGGTGCTCCACGCCACCACCACCAGATGCCCAGCCCCCAGGTCATGCCAGGTGTCTGAAGTGAGGTTGCTCACAGAAACAGGGGCAGCTTGGAATGCCATGGAATCCATCAGTCAATGCCATAGAATGCCATGGAATCCACCTGCACCAGCTCTTGGTCCCAGCACCTTGAGAGAGCTGCCTCCACCCTCCGAGCACCCCAGGTCTCCCTCAAAGTGTTGCCTTGAGGACAAATACCACATAGACACAGAGCCCAGAACTCATGAGACAAGTCCTGTTCTTTTCCATTCAGAAATACAGAAACTCCCAGGAACGCAGAGGCCCTTATGAAGGTCGTAGCAGTGGGAGCCCTAAATCCGCAGAACAGGGAGGCCTTCTCTGTTGCCTTTAGGTATGATCTGTTAGGGGTAAGCCCACTGGTTTGCCTCCATTAGGTAGGTAGCTGGTTGGTCTCTCCAAACACTCAGGTCGGGACCTCAATTTTAGTCATGGAGGGCTAGGAGAAGTGGGGACAACAGCTGAAAAAGGCAGACATTCTGCTAATTAACTATGAGTTGGAGACAGGATGGAGTAGTGAGAAAATTAGAGGAAGTGGTGATTTTGACTGAGAAGTTACACTGAATTAAATTCAAACTTTTAATAGGGGGTAAAAAAATCTATAAATGTTGGATGACTATATAAGGAAATATTCAGTTCTGGGTTGTTTTCAGATGCATTCTTTATTCAGGACCCTGTAATAAACTTTGAAAAAAGCAGAGTGGCATGTCTTCACTGAAACCAGTAAAATCAGTCTAGCCACGATAGCATTTTCCCAGTCGGCGCAACCATGAATCACTACTTTCTCTAAGGACTTAATTAGCGTCAAGGCAAAAGCCTCTAATTTCCCCCCTATTTATCATTTGGCAACAAAACCTGTTTACTTACCACAGATGCCAAAGAATAGATTAAGCTGATAAAGAAAAGTATAAGATTAACAAGTGCAATTTACTTGTCAGATGGAGGTATTTTATCGTTTCACCGACTTGTTCTCTCTAGAGGGAAACTTGTGTGTTGATACTTTGCAACAGAGATGAAGCCAGGGCCAGTTCAGAGGTGAGTGTCAGGGAGGTGAAGACCGAGCGTCTCTGGGGACCAGGGAATGCCCTTCCCACACCCCTCCCGTCACCGGAGAAGAAAGATAAGAAAGGCTCTTTCTTACACGCTCTAAGTTAAACGAAGTTTTAAGTGTGCTAGTGTGTTTGCTTCAGCAGCACATGTACTAAAACTGGAAGCCGACAGAGATTAGCATGGCCCCTGAACAAGGATGATGTGTAAATCCATTAAACACCCATTATTAAAAAAAGAATTTTAAATATATTGCTGTAGTGAAGGGAACCACACACACACAATAAAACAATATTACAGTGGCAAAAAGGGAAAAATGGGGAGGTAGGGGTAGTTAGGGAGTCTGGGATGGACATGTGCACCCTGCTGTATTGAAAATGGAAAACCAACAAAGACCTACCGTATAGCACAGGGAACTCTGTTCAATGTTATGCGGCAGCCTGGATGGGAGAGGAGTTTGCGGGGGTGGGGGGGATGGATACATGTATGTGTACGGCTGAGTCCCTTCGCTATTCACCTGAAAACTATCACAACATTGGTAATCAGCTATACCTTAATACAAAATAAAAGTTTAAGAAATAGAAGCAAATAATTACAATATTATATGTGGCAAAACAGAAAAGTGGAGTCTATAGATGCTATCTATACTTCTTAAATTAAGACATAAATGTACTTATTATTCATAAGTGTGACACGTGAATAATAATGATGACAACTTGACAAACTAAAAATGTACTATAAATCCTCCAAAGTACCGGAAGTCAAACTCACATATCCCACAAATATCAAAAAGAAGAGAAAGGGGAAAACAAAGCAAAGAAAGGAAAAGAAATCCCTAGAGCAAATGATTTAGGAAATACAGGGTGTATTGAAAACAAATCTCCAAAGTGAAGCTAGTGACAAGTGACACATAAGCCATCATGTTCGAGTCACACATTCGGATGAAATGCCACTAACAAATGCACATAGGTTCAGCATACCTGTTGGGAGAAAGTCTTGCAGAATGAGGTATGTGTGAAAGAAGCTACTAAAATTAGATTGGGCAAAGACCGACCAGGCAAACGCTAACAAAGAGAAAGCTAGGAGTAACAATATCAGGCAAGGAGAGAGTTAAAGCAAAGTGACAAACCTAGCGTGAAAGGGGTAATGAATATTAACACGTGGCTTCACCCGCAATGATAATGCAACTGTGTTTTATGCACTAAATAGGGAAAAAAGCAAAGCATAACTCCAAAGACTTCCCTGGTATCTTGGGCTTCCCTGGTGGCTCAGTCAGTAAAGAATCTGCCTTCAATTCAGGGGACCAGGCTCCAATCCCTGGGTCAGGAAGATCCCCTGGAGAAGGGAATGGCAACCCACTGCAGTATTCTTGCCTGGACAGTCCCATGGACAAAGGAGCCTGGCAGGCTATAGTCCACAGGGTCACAAGAGTCGGACATGACTTGGTGATTAAATCACCCAGAGACTTCTATAAAAAATTAACAAAACCCAGAAGTAGTATGAGATCAACTCATCCTTATGATATCGTACTTGATCAAGTGGATAAGATTTCTCAATTAATTAAGGCGGTAGAGGTTCTGAAGTCAGTCAGCCTCAGCCCAGATGGGTTTGCTCAAACAGGAATCACTGGGTTCCACCCCAGGGTTCTGCTTCAGTTGGTCTGGGTGGGTGCTTGAATCCTGTGCAGATGGCCATTCAGTAGAGAAAACTATCTGAGGAGAGATGATGCCCTTTTGAAAGGTGAGGGATTACAAAGACAAGGATGATTCAACAAAGAACAGGTATCAAAAGTCTCCAGGAACTTGCAAGACTTAGGCCGTGGGTCCACCAGCCCAGGGGAATCACAGCAGAGACTTGAGGTGACTGCAGCCCCAGCAGGAAAGCCACCAGCCCTGGGGTTCAGGGGAGAGACCTGAGGACAGAGGGGTAATTTTGCCCCCAATCTCTGTTTCCAGGGTTTCTCTCCGACGGTAGAGAATCTGCCTGCAATGCAACAGACCTGGGTTCAATCCCTGGGTCAGGAAGATCCCCTGGAGGAGGGCATGGCAACCCACTCCAGTATTCTTGCCCAGAGAATCCCATGGCCAGAGTAACCAGCCTGTAGCCTGGCGGGCTACAGTCCACATAATCACAGAGCCGGATACGGCTGAGTGACTAACACTTTCACTTTCACTCTGCTTCCAAAATGCAGGCACCTTTTGCTGCCCATGGGAGCGATGGGGGCAGAATTCCTCATTCCGTACGGGTCTGTCCGTCTCAGTCTTATCTCTCCTCAGCTCTCTCAGGTGCTAAAGTTTTCCTCACAGCCTGCCTTCTATTTCTGCTCCCATTAAAAAAAAAAAAAAAAAATCTGTTTGGCCACGTGTTGAGTCCTTTACACACATTCCTTGACTGTGTCCCTGTGAGGGCCATGACCCCCAAGTTATGGGTCAGGGATCTGAGGTCAGTGAGATCACCTACCTGAACACAGCGTGTTTAGTGGAGGGGCTTGAATCCCCATCCACCTTGACCCAATGCAAGAATCACACAACACTCCTCACTCTGCTGCTTGTCTGCTAATCCTCTCTTTTCTTTGTACTCGTCTCTTTCTCCCAGCCAGGAAGGGTAGGTTTAGTGTTTGGGTTTTTTTTTTTTTTTTGGCTTAGTGTTTTGTTTTTTTTTTTCTCTCTCTCTCTTTTTCTTCTGGTTCTTTCCCAGGAAGTAGTCAAGTTTATATGAGTCTCCTTCAAGCCACCTCCCATGGCCACATTCCTCCATCTGCTGAAACTGCTCCTTCCTCGTGACATTTTGATCTGGATGAAGGCGGAGGCTGTCATCAGAGAACAGCCAGCTGCTGGTAGCACCAGCCTCCCACACGCCCGTCTGTCCTCACACGGCCTGCCAAGCCCCTGGGGCCTGAGTCTTGGCTTTGAAAGTCTCCAAAAATGGCAACATCCTTAGCCAGAGACAAGGTTCACCAGTTCTTCTTAATTCTGTAGCTTAGAAATCATTTGCCTTTCAGGTGTCTTTGAACTTTCACGTTGGCTTAATAACTTACAGAGTTTTGAAGATGCCTTGCTCTCATCTCTGCCTGCCTTTCCTGTTGATCAGAAGTCAACTGCAGCGGGGCGTGCATCAGACCAAGAAATCTGACCAGACCCTGATTTCAGCACCGTGGGAGCAGACCAGTGGGGGTGGGTGGTCTCCAGGAGTTCTCCCTTGCTAGACATTCTGATTGTTCACCAATGCCCTGTGGGAATGCAATGCTGGATTCCACCCTGAAGTCTGGAAAACTCTGGACTTTAAGGAGATGATCACGTTCCAAAAACTGATAGCAAAACAAACAGGATGGAAGAGTCCGAAGGCACTCCCTTGATTTCCAGCTGTTTCCAAAATGTGTTCAGTTGAGCGAAACCCCAAACACATGGTGGAAAGCTTATTTCCCTCTAAAAATGTTAAATGCACACATCAGGCTAAAAGAAACCATCTCTGTATGAATTGGATTCATTCACACTTAACTAATGCAGAGCTTGGCAAGGAGCAAATGGAATATAAAGAGGCTGCTTTTGGTGGCCTGAAGACATCTTCCCTTGCTCCAGGTTGCCTACTAAGAAGGGGAAAGAGGAAAGAGAAAGCTGGACTCCTTGTCTGACTCAACACCTTCCATTGGCAAGACTCTTATCAGCACTAAAGCACAGATAAGAACAGAAAACACTGTCTGTGAAGAGGATATGCACTAGATCTAGAAAAATGGTCCTGACAAACCTATTTGCGGGGCAAGAATGGAGATGCAGATGTCAAGAGTCGACTTATGGACACAGGGGAGAAAGGAGTTGGGGAGCAAATGGAGAGAGAAGCCTTGAAACATATACATTACACAGGGAGCTCAGCTCTGTGCTCTGAGATGACCTGGAGGGGAGGAATGGGGGGTGGGTGGGAGGGAGGCTCAGGAGGGAAGGGATATATGTACACATACAGCTGATTCACGGTGTTGCACAGCAGAAGCTAAGCCAATATTGTAAAGCAATTACATTCCAATATAAATAAGTAAATAAGAAAAGCCTCTGGCACACCCATCACAGGCTTACAAAGAGGCTCTCAGTCCTTTCTTGCCTTGCCTCCAACCATGATTCTGGTTGAGGGGCATTCTGTTTTCTTCCTGGATTATTTGAGCATGCAACTCCCTGGTCTTCCCGAGTTTACTTTTGCCCTCTTTAACCTGCTCCGTCCCCAGGATCCTTGTGTTTCTGAATGATGTTGTTAATCATGTAACTGCTCTGTGACTGACTTTTGGCCTCACTCTCACCTGGAAGTCTTACAAACCCTTAGTTACTTTGCATTAAATACCTCCCCTACCCCAGACCCTCCCTTGCACAGCAGCCAGCAATTCTGGGCTTTTTAGAAACCTGCTCTTTCATTTCTCTTACTGGTCTCTTCTTCCCTCACTCTGTTTAAAATTCTATTCTTTTTTTAAAATCTATTTATTTTAATTGGAGGCTAATTACAATATTGTAGTGGTTTTTTTTTTTTTTAAGGAAAATGAGGTGTAGTTTACTATTCAATTTATACATGAACATAGTGATTTATACTTTCACTTTCACATACATTTACTTTATTTTTCCTAGTGGAACAGGCCTTTTTTTAAAATATAAATTTATTTATTTTAATTGGAAGCTAATTACTTTACAGTATTGTATTGGTTTTTCCATACATTGACATGAATCCGCCACCGGTGTACCTGAACTCCCCTCCCACCTCCCTCCCCATACCATCCTTCTGGGTCATCCCAGTGCACCAGCCCCGAGCATCCTGTATCCTGCATCAAACCTGGACTTGAGATTTGTTTCACATATGATAATATGTGAATGATAATATGTGTATGATAATATACATGTTTCAATGCCATTCTCCCAAATCATCCCCCCACCCCCACAGAGTCCAAAAGACTGCTCTATACATCTGTGTCTCTTTTGCTGTCTCTCTTACAGGGTTATCGTTACCATCTTTCTAAATTCCATGTATATGTGTTATTATACTGTATTGGTGTTTTTCTTTCTGGTTTACTTCACTCTGTATAATCGGCTCCAGTTTCATCCACCTCATTAGAACTAATTCAAATGTATTCTTTTTAATGGCTGAGTAACACTCCATTGCGTATATGTACCACAGCTTTCTTATCCATTTGTCTGTTGATGGACATCTAGGTTGCTTCCATGTCCTGGCTATTATAAACAGTGCTGTGATGAACATTGGGATACATGTGTCTCTTTCAATTCTGGTTTCCTCGGTGTGTATGCCCAGCAGTGGGATTGCTGGGTCATATGGCAGTTCTATTTCCAGTTTTTTAAGGAATCTCCACACTGTTCTCCATAGTGGCTGTACTAGTTTGCATTCCCACCAACAGTGTAAGAGGGTTCCCTTTTCTCCACACCCTCTCCAGCATTTATTGCTTGTAGACTTTTGGATCGCAGCCATTCTGACTGGTGTGAAATGGTACCTCATAGTGGTTTTGATTTGCATTTCTCTGATAATGAGTGATGTTGAGCATCTTTTCATGTGTTTGTTAGCCATCTGTATGTCTTCTTTGGAGAAATGTCTATTTAGTTCTTTGGCCCATTTTTTGATTGGGTCATTTACTTGTCTGGAATTGAGCTGTAGGAGTTGCTTGTATATTTTTGAGATTAATTCTTTGTCAGTTGCTTCATTTGCTATTATTTTCTCCCATTCTGAAGGCTGTCTTTTCACCTTGCTTATAGTTTCCTTTGTTGTGCAGAGGCTTTTAATTTTAATTGGGTCCCATTTGTTTATTTTTGCTTTTATTTCCAATATTCTGGGAGGTGGGTCATAGAGGATCCTGCTGTGATATATGTCGGAGAGTGTTTTGCCTAGGTTCTCCTCTAGGAGTTTTATAGTTTCTGGTCTTACATTTAGATCTTTAACCCATTTTGAGTTTATTTTTTGTATGGTGTTAGAAAGCGTTCTAGTTTCATTCTTTTACAAGTGGTTGACCAGTTTTCCCGGCACCACTTGTTGAAAAGATTGTCTTTTCGCCATTGTATATTCTTGCCTCCTTTGTCAAAGATAAGGTGTCCATGGGTATGTGGATTTATCTTTGGGCTTTCTATTTTGTTCCATTGATCTATATTTCTGTCTTTGTGCCAGTACCATACTGTCTTGATGACTGTGGCTTTGTAGTGGTTTTTAAAGAACCGCTTTAGGGACTCCTCTGAGGGTTTAGTTGTTAAGACTTCACCCTCTATCTAATGCATAGGGTGTAGGTTCGATCCTTGGTGGGAGAACTAAGGTCCTATATTTCTTGGGGCCAAAAACCAAAACGTGAAACAGAAGCAATATTGTAACAACTTCAATAAACACTTTAAAAATGGTTCAGATTAAAAACAAATCTTTAAAATAAATAAATGTCCACTTATATAAAACTTCCTCTATCCAGTTTTTAACTCATTTTTTATAAAAAATAAGTTTAGATTTTTACAGGAAAATATAAAAATAGGACAGTAAGTCCCTGCACTATGACCCCAGCCTCCACTATTGCCAACAGTCTTACATAATCATCCTGCAAGTATCAAAACCAAGAAATTCACATTGGTTCAGTTCAGTTCAGTCACTCAGTCGTGTCTGACTCTTTGCGACCCCATGGACTTGCAACATGCTAGGCCTCCCTGTCCATCACCAACTCCTGGAGCTTGGTCAAACTCATGTCTATTGAGTGGGTAACCATCTCATCCTCTGTTGTCCCCTTCTCCTCCTGCCTTCAATCTTCCCCAACATCACGGTTTTTTCCAGTGAGTCAGTTCTTCATTTCATGTGGCCAAAGTATTTGAGTTTTCAGCTTTAGCATCAGTCCTTCCAATGAATATTCAGGACTGATTTCCTTTAGGGTGGACTGGTTGGATCTCCTTACAGTCCAAGGGACTCTAAAGAGTCTTCCCCAACACCACAGTTCAAAAGCATCAATTCTTCAGTGCTCAGCTTTCTTTATAGTCCAACTCTCACATCCATACTTGACTAGTGGAAAAACCATAGCTTTGACTAGATGGACCTTTATCTCTGCTTTTTAATATGTACACAGATTTCTCAGGAGGCAGGTCAGGTGGTCTGGTATTCCCATCTTTTTAAGAATTTTCCAGTTTGTTGTGATCCACACAGTCAAAGACTTTGGCATAGTCTATAAAGCAGAAGTTGATGTTTTTTGGAACTGTCTTGCTTTTTTGATGATCCAGCTGATGTTGGCAATTTGATCTCTGGTTCCTCTGCCTTTTCTAAATCCAGCTTAAACATCTGGAAGTTCACGATTCACATATTGTTGGGCCCTGGCTTGGGGAATTTTGAGCATTACTTTGCTAGTATGTGAGATGAGTGCAATTGTGCGGTAGTTTGAACATTCTTTGGCATTGCCCTTCTTTAGGATTGGAATGAAAACTGACCTTTTCCAGTCCTGTGGCCACTGCTGAGTTTTCCAAATTTGTTGCATATTGAGTGTAGCACTTTAACAACATTATCTTTTAGGATAATAGGTTCACATTGGTTCAATACCATCAAAAAAAAAAAAAAAAGACTAAGGCCTAATTTGACTTTCACCAAATGTCCCTTTTTTCTGTCCTGAGATCCAACCCAGGATCCCTTAGTGCCCCTAGTTTTACCCCTTGTGGTTCTAGACTTGCTTTCTCACAGGAAGATGAGACACGGTATTCTGTCAAACCAGTGTTTTTCAGAAGAAGCCTTTGGGCTGGCATCTCAGCTGAGTGCTGACCGAGCATCTGACAAGCAACAGGCTGGTGACGCACAGACAGAATACAGGACGCTGGAGTGCTTCCCGTCAACTGCAAATATACAAATACCACACGCTACAGACCACGACAGACGGTCTCTCAATGTTGTCACCTTTATTGTTTTTTAATTTTCAGGAAAGAATTTATGTAAGAATATGATGAAAAGGAACAGGTCACTCAATGACCTATTGGATGGAATGTGAGCTATTTATTCAATAAATATTTTCTGAGTGTCTACACGCGCAAGATGGTTGTGGAAAGGACAAAGAGGCACCCGGGAATTAGGGACAAGATGTGTTTCTGTAATACTTGTTTATTTAGGAAAATGGGATTTGTAATTCCCAGAAAACTTTGATCCTTGGTGGTTACTGCTCAGTCCCAAACTTCCGCTGCTTCACACAGCTAGTTCTCTCTCTGTCTTTCTCTCTCACGCACACACACACCCTCTTTCTGCTCCTGAGCCTTTGCCCTTTGTCTGAGTGATGTCAGCTCAGGAGACGGTACCTAGGAGCCTCCAGGAGAAGAAGAACCATAGCATCAGAAGACAGAAAAATTCTCAGGGGCCTAAAATGATGGCAATTTTGCTTTACACTCACTAACATCAAAACCAAGCTGAAAAAGAGACGACAAAGGAATATGCATGCTTACAAACCAAGAAATGTCCACTTTGTCTAGATTCTGATGAAACTGAGGGCACTAAAAGGCTTTGGTTCCTGAAGTCACAAAACTTCCAAATGTCCTATTCTTTCAAAACTGGTCTTCCACCTTGAGATTATCATACCGAGTGAGGTAAGTCAGAGAAGGAGAAATATGTGACATCCCTTATATGTGGAATCTAAAAAGAAATGATGCTGTTGTTTAGTCACTAAGTCTGACTCTTTGCAAGGCCAGGCCCCTCTGTCCATGGGATTTCCCAGGCAAGAATACTGAGGTTGCCATTTCCTTCTCCAGGGCATCTTCCTGACTCAGGGATCAAGTCCAGTGTCTCCTGCATTAGCAGGCAGATTCTTTACTGCTGTGCCAGCTGGGAAGCCCATTTATTTATATAAAATACTCAAGCATTATAATATATTTATAAGAACTGTATTGCATAAGTATTGCAATGTATTTGTATAGCTCTAGTAAGACATATCATATTGAACAAGCGTGGGATTTCAGAGAATGTGCCCACAGCCCTGGCAGTGCCCAAAATGTCCCACCACTTTGTCAGTGATTATGGTGTAGTTGTGGCTTCTGAGCAATATCTGTGATCAGACTGAGGGTGTTTTAGGTAAAACTTTTCTAGAAAGCCATCGGAGTGTGAAGCCTTTTGAAAAGACAGATTTGACAGTCTTCCTGGTTTCTGTTATGGTGCTTAGTCTAGTCACTGTTTAACCTCTTCTTGACAAATGCTGTTAATTTATGGAAACATCAAATGCACCTAGATTTTTTTAGTTTTGGATTAAATTTATGCAGAATGTGCTCTTAAGGGAAAGCTTTTTTTAAACTGTCTGCTCATTTCTTTTCTCCTTCACAGTGCATCAGGTTGTGGCTCTTCGTGTTTTTCTTGAAGAGATGTGCCTGAGATTGATTTACTAATTGGCCTTTTCCTGGAAGCAGCATTGGTTTTATTTATTCTACATATTGCTTATCTGGGCATTTGTGTTTGATTTCAAATTCATTAGTGACTACTTTGGTGTTTATAAATGCTTTTTTATAACTTCCTTTGGTTGTACATTCCTTACTTCTTGAGTAATTTCTAGTGAATTTATTTCCAAATATTTCTTTTGTTAATTAAAACATTTATGACTACGGGTTTCCTTCTGCTATAATTTTGTACCAATATACAGTACTCTCCTTGCCTTGAACTTCTAAAAAGTTTATAATTTTGGTTGTTTTTTTTTTTCCAGTTTGATCTAAGGACTTTTTGAATTACTATTTTTAATTTCAGTTGGTTAGATTGGTAGCAGTGGAAAGGGACAGGGGAAATATTATTTTTAATTTCCAGTTTTTTTAAGGTTCTGTTGTTCTGATTTCTATTTATTGGTTTTGTTTCTCTGCTATTTTGCTTCTCTGGTTATCCTCCAGTAAACAATAGGAGATATAATATGATTTATATACTATATATTATAAAGAATTGGCTCACAGGAGACTGGGAAGTCTCATGACCTTCAGACAAGGAAGATGTGTGAAGGTGTGTTAGTCACTCAGTCATGTCCAACTCTTCGCAATCCCATGGATTGTAGGCCACCAGGCTCTGCTGTCCATGGAATTTTCCAGGCAAGAATACTGGAGTGGGTAGCCATTCCCTTCTCCAGGAGATTGCCCAATCCAGGGATTAAACCTGGGTCTCCTGCATTGCAGGCATTTCCTTTACCATCTGAGTCACCTGGGTGTCTGTACCAGGAAAGCACGTATTAAAATTCTAACCTGAGTTCTTCTGAAAGGAGTTTGTTAAACACCATGCCTTGATTGTGTTTTTATGAGATTCTCCTTATATTTCTAACAGTCATTGCCACAGATGTTCACTAATATTCTTACACACATAAATACATAAACATTCACAAGCATTCCACTTTCTTGGTAGATTTTAACCTTTGACTTTAGGTGATGTTTCATGAAGTTTCAGTATAGATATTGCTGTCTTCTTTTTGTGATGTATTCTTATTCCATCCCTTATTTTCTTTATTAAATGTCCAATCTTTTTCTTTTAAAAATAGTACAGCATTTATAAGTGTGGTTTCCAAAGTCTGCTCTTTCAATTCCCTGTCTCTACCCTGGCCAGTTATTTATCTGACTATCTGTCTGTCTCCCTGTTGAGATGTGGCGTATGTTAAAGGGTTTGAAAGTGCCTGGCATGTAAGAACCCAACAAATGTTTACCTATGGATATTTTTTATGACTATCATTTTATTTTATGTTAGAAACAGCAAAGCATTTATCTTATAAATAATGAAGCATTAGAATTTAGTTTCTTAAATCCAGTCGGAGAGCTATACATTTTAATAGGGTGAATTAGTGAAGTGAAGTGAAGTGAAAGTCGCTCAGCTGTGTCCGACTCTTTGCGACCCCATGGACTATACAGTCCATGGATTTCTCCAGGCCAGAATACTAGAGTGGGTAGTTGTTTCCTTCTCCAGGGGATCTTTCCAACCCGGGGATCTAATCCAGGTCTCCCACATATATTTTAATAGGGTGAGTTAAAATCCATCCAAATTGATTTCCACCATCATTAGTAGGGGGTTTTATTTTTATACTTATTCTTCCTTTTACATTTTTTATTCACTCGGATTCTATTATTTTAGCTGGATCCTGTCTCAGCTGGGGAAAATGGATGATTCTGGAAATTTATCCATTTCAACTGGGTTATCCTATTTTGTAACAGATTAGTCTTCATAGTGTTATACTTCTTTTTATTTCTATAAAGCCTTTCATTTCTGATTTTTGTCATTTGGTTCTTTTCTCTTTTTTCCTTAATCTACTAAGCAATTTGTCAGTTTTGCTGTTCTTTCCAGAGAATCAATTCCTGCTTTCATTGATTTTTTCCAGTCTCTATTTTGCTTTTTCTCTGTTATAATAGTTTTTATTGGTCTCCTTTTGCTATTTTGCGGTTGTTTGCTCCCCCTTTTTAGTTTCTTAGGGTATAAAGTTTTGCTATTTGTTTGGATGTGTCTTCTTGTTTAACATAATTGAACATATGTGTCCAATTAATATATAATTGCAGTTATAAATTTTCCTCTTAGGTCTGCTTTTGCCATGTCCTATACGTTTTGGTATGTTGTGTTTTCATATTTGTTATCTTATTGTTTTTAAAAATTTCTCATTGATTTCTTTTTGAACTATTGGTCATTTAAGATTGTCTTGTTTAATTTTCATGCTTGTGGGTTTTTCTGTTCTCTAGTTCCATTCTATTGTGATCAGAAAAGATATGTTTATGATTTCAGCCTTTTGAAGTTTATTAAATCTTTGTCCTCTGCTCAGTAAATGCTCTGTGGCCTGACATATGGGCTACACTGTAGAAGGCTCCATGTGCACTTGAGGAAAATGTACTTTTTTGATATTGGTGAGGCACTGTTTTTATAAGTCTGTTAGGTTCAATTTACTTAGACTGTTGTTCAAATTCTCTCTAGGCCGACTCGGAAAAATTGCAGGTTCAATTTCAGACCACCACAATGAAGTGAATATTACTATAAAGGGAGTCACAGGAATCTTTTGGCTTCCCAATGCCTATTAAAATTGTATTTACACTACACTGAAACTTACTAAGTGTGCAATAGCATTATGTCTAAAAACCAATGTACATGACTTAATTAAAAAATACTTTATTTCTACAAAAATTGATAACCATCATCTGATGATGGAGAGTTGCCACAAACCTAAAAGGACTTGAAGTAGTCTGATCCTGCTACTATCAATCTGAGATCATCATTTCTTATGTAACATCCACGTTTCATAAGTTGCTCAATTATTTTTATCAAGTCTACTTGAGTCCTGATACATAAAATTTTAAGCAGAAGAAACTCTTTCCAAACATTGCAACACAAAGATTTCTAAGCTGGATAGAACCCTGCTTCCCTGCCACAGTCAAGACTCTGAGGCCCCCAAGGATAAATCAAGATCCTCAAGAACACTGATTTTTATCAAGGCAATGTGTAGGACCTGTCTGTTCAAATACATAATTGATGGAGATATTTCTCTTAGATCTTAAATAAGTCTTTTGTTGAGCTGGGCAGGCTTCTCAGCAGACAGAGTGCTCTTAATTCTCCTGAGTACTTTAAAATTTCCAGTGATTTTTGTTTCTCAGAAAACGTCTTGCTTTCAGCAGTTTCTCAAAGAATGTCAACAGAAATCTGTTTCAGTGTTACAATGAGTCCATTTTATCCTTTACATTCCTCTTACTTCTGGAAGACAGCTCTTTTAGAGGTTTTATCTCTCCCTTCGCTCTTGTATATTATACAATTTTGTAGGAGGTCCAATTTATTAGATCACCCAGAAAAAGCCAGGCATATCCTAGTCAGAATGCCTGAGAGTGACGGGCTTTGTCCTCTGCTCAGGAAATGTTTCATAGCTCTCTCCCTTCTGCAGCTCCTCATGCATTTGCAGTGAGAATTCAAAATGAGTTTCTCTCCACCTGCTTATCTCCCTGTTTCATAAAACACTGATGGAGGCCTTAGCACTAACTGGAAGTTTGTCCACTGTCTTTAAGCGGTTCCCTCAGAAGTTCTCACTGAGAGAAGGACTCAAGCGCAAGCAATTAATTTAGGGAGTGACACCAGGAAACATCAGTTGGGGAATGGAAAATTGAACCAGGGGAGGGACATCAACAAAAGGGAGGGAAGATAACAACAACCTTATCGAGCAGATTGCTGTGGACAGCAGCTGGAGCTCAGTCCCTGACTACCTGGGAGAGCAGGGAGGATGCATCCCAGAGCTGTCCTAACCAGGAAACAAGGGAGAGGGAGTGTTGGTCCACTGGCTTCTCTCAGTCACCGCCTGAGGGCTTCTCCTGGAGATATTAACTCTCTAGCATTTCTTGCCCCTCCCGTTGCGGGGGACTTCCCTGGTGGCTCAGAGGTTAAAGCGTCTGCCTGGAATGCGGGAGACCCAGGTTCGATCCCTGGGTCGGGAAGATCCCCTGTAGAAGGAAATGGCAACCCACTCCAGTACTCTTGCCTGGAGAATCAATCCCATGGAGGGAGGAGCCTGGTAGGCTACAGTCCATGGGGTTGCAAAGAGTCGGACACAACTGAACGACTTCACTTCTTCACTTCCCGTTGGGGCAGAGCAGGCTTAGGCAACTAGAAATGGCCCATTGGCCAAGATTCTCAAGTACCTGCAGTTGGTGTTCTCAGCATCCTGTCTGCACATTGTAGGAGATGAGGATGGGAGGATGTGGATGTGTACCAGCCACATCTGCTACACTCCTTCAGTACTTCCTTCTACTCATTGGAGACAATGGTGAGATTCCAACATTGGCTGCAATCCTCCAGATATATGCTCTAAGAAGTCCTAGGAAAAAAAGGGAAATCATGATTTTGGCAACTAAATCTTCCAGTATGTGAAGTTTCTGTAAGCCAAAAGCATTTCCAAGAGAATAGATTGCTATTCACAGAGAAAGGTCCATTTTCTCCTGTCTTTAAAGTATGGCTCTATCTTTAAAATATGGCTCTGTAAACAGATGGGCTTCCCTGATAGCTCAGTTGGGAAAGAATTTGCCTTCAATGCAAGAGACCCTGGGTTGATTCCTGGGTCTGGAAGATCACTGGAGAAGGGATGGGCTAACCACTCCAGTATTCTTGGGCTTCCCTTGTGGCTCAGCTGGTAAAGAATCTGCCTGCCATGCAGGAGACCTGAGTTTGATCCCTGGATTAGGAAGATCCCCTGGAGAAAGGAAAGGCCACTCACTGCAGTATTCTGGCCTGGAGAATTCCATGGACTGTATAATCCATGGGGTCACAAAGAGTCAGACATGACTGAGCGACTTTCACTTTCACTTTACTATATACAAATGCACTAATCCACTTTTAGTGTAAAGAAAAGTCTCAGAATATTAGCATTCTCTATATGATTGGCATAAACTAAGCATGCCAATATTGCTGAAGCAGCAACAACCAGAGGAAGAATCTTTCTATTTTAAATATGTAATTTATTTTCTGCCGACTGCTTTTTAAATGTATATATATAATATATATATTTTAGATATATACATTTGAGAAACCCCCTTGAAATGAACTCAGCTGCCTACCTTTAGTACATCCGCATGGAGAAAAATTTTTTACAAAGCATGACATCCACTCAGCGTACATTAATCAGGGACCTAAAGTGTGCCAGATACTGTGCCTGGCACAATAAATAAGTGATGAACTCCTACAAGCCTGGTCCCAAGGATCCCACACCATAGGAGGGAAGAACAAGGCAGGGAGAAGGGCTATATCAGCAGAAGAAGGTCATAGAGAGGAGTGGTTGTGAGCGTGGACCCCAGAGTCAGAATGGCGTTCTTAGCATCTCTGCTCAAATCCTGCTTCTGACACTCATCACTTGTCTTGAGCCAATTGTGAAAGTGGCTCAGTCACATCCAACTCTTTGCGACGCCATGGACTATTCAGTCCATGGAATTCTCTAGGCCAGAATACTGGAGTGGGCAACTGTTCCCTTCTCCAGGGGATGTTCCCAACCCAGGGATCAAACTCAGGTCTCCCACACTGTAGGCAGATTCTTTACCAGCTAAGCCATGAGGGAAGCCTAATTACAGAGCCGCTGATCTTCAGTTGTGCTCACCTATGATGTGCTAATAACATTATCTGCTGGGGACAGAGCAGAAAGACTAGAGGGACTGAGCATCATGTCAATGGCTCAGTGAATAGTAAGTGTCAGTTATTATTAATGCAAAGAACTGGATTGCTGCTGCTGCTGCTGCTAAGTTGCTTCAGTCGTGTCTGACTCTGTGTGACCCCATAGACGGCAGCCCACCCGGCTCTCCTGTCCCTGGGATTCTCCAGGCAAGAACACTGGAGTAGGTTGCCATTTCCTTCTCCAATGCCTGTAAGTGAAAAGTGAAAGTGAAGTCGCTTCAGTCGTGTCCGACCCTTAGCGACCCCATGGACTGCAGCCTACCAGGCTCCTCCGTCCATGGGATTTTCCAGGCATGAGTACTGGAGTGGGGTGCCATTGCCTTCTCTGAGAACTGGATTAGTAAATTGCTTATTGCAGAACAAATCACCACACATTTAGCACCTTAAAGCAAGACATATTTCTTACCTTTCGGCATCCATGGGTCAGAAATCCAGGCATAGCTTAACTGAGTCCTGTGCTTCAAGGTCTCTCCTAGGCTCCAATCAAGGTGTCAACCAGGCCTGGGTTTCCATCCAAAGACTCACTTGGGGAAGGGCTGCTCCCAAGCTCCTGGGTTCTTCCTGAAGCGTTGGACTGAGTCCTCACCTCCTTTCAGGCTGTGGCTGGAGGCACCCTCATCACTTGCCACATGGTCTCCCCAGCATGGTGGCTGCTTCTTTAAAAGGGAAATAAGGACAGTCTGCCAGCAAGAGATGAGCCACAGTCCCATGAGATCTGTTTACAGAAGGACTTCTGTCACTGTTGTCACGTTTCATTGGTTGGAAGCACGTCACAGGTCTTACCCAGAGTCAACAGGAGGAGATTCCTGAAGGATCTTAACACTGGGCGGTGGAGAAAATTAGGGGCCATGTTAGGGTCTCCTGCTACAAGCATGTTTTAAATATATAGTAAGTCCCCTACATATGAACCAATTCCATTCCGAGAGTGGTATTCAGAAGTCCAATTTGTTCATAAGTCCAACACAGTTAGCCTCGATACCCAACTAACACAATCGGCTATATAGTACTACACTGTAATAGGTTTATAATACATTTCACACAAATAATACACAACAAACAAACACAAAAAACAAAGAAAACATTTTTAATCTTACAAAACAGTACCTTGAAAAGTGCAGTAGTACAGTTTGACAACTGGCAGACAGGGACATGTTTGTATCTTTGAAAGTTCACAATTTGAAGGTTTGTGTGTAGGGGACTTACTGTAATATGGTGTAAGTGCTCTGCTCAAGGAGGTGAGATTAATTAGTAAAGGATATCAAGGAGCATCTTCAGGGAGTAGCTGCTAAATTGAGGTGGGAAATGTAGGGATTTCCCAGGAAGACCAAGAACCAAGGGCATCCGGGGAAGAGCAGCATCCTGTACAAGGGCAGGCAGTGATAAGCCATGTGTTATCATCCCGGGGGCCACATGGGGCAATGGAGAAGTAGGCAAGGAAGAGCACTATACTTCATTAAAATACCCTTCACCTCCCCTTTGCATCCATGCCACCCCCTGCTCTGTGCCCTGGGAGGCTGACCATCACAGCTGGCTCCAGCTGGGTTCAAACAATGCTGAACATTCCAGGTGAGAGGGCAGAAAGAGGGAGAGACTGGGATGTCTCTGCTTTCTGGACCACTCCTGGGGGTTTGCCTCGATCTGGTGGAATCCTTGGACCAAGAGTAAGACCCTCACAGCAGGTGTGTTTCTAGATTCCGTGACCACCCCTCCCTTTGCCTCTTCAGACCTGGGCGTGATGATAGTGTCATTTGTTTCTAGATTGTGTGCATGTATGCTAAGTCTATTCAGTCGTGTCTGACTCTTTGTGACCCCAGGGACTGTAGTCTGCCATGCTCCTTCATCCATGGGAGTCTCCAGGCAAGAATACCAGAGTGGGTTGCCATGTCCCCATCCGGGGGATCTTCCCGACCCAGGGATCGAACCTGCATCTCCCGTTTCTCTAGCATTGCAGGTAGATTCGTTACTACTGAGCCACCAGGGAAGCTCCTGTTTCTAGATTGGGGGCACTTTTGGGGGGCTTTATTACCTGTTGCCTGCAATTCTGCAAATGGCCCCTTTATTAAAATGTCACCACACCCAGTGTGGGTGTGGCCTCTCTTTTCTGTTAGGGTTAGGCTCACCCTAGACTTGCTGTGGTCCTGACAAGGGAAGCTGAAGCCCATCTGTGAGGCAAAGGGACAGTGAGGAGATGGGGTGGGGGGGCAGGGGTACAAGCATGTGTGAAGTTTTGTCCCAAGGACCTAGCATCTTATGGGAAGAGAAGAGAATTCAGATGGCTTCCTGGTCTGTGCTTGGTTTTCCAAGAATGGCTGCGTATGTCACCCGGGGAAAATTCAGAGGAAGAGTAAGTTTAAAAAATGAATGATGAAGGTTTGGCTCAGACACGCAGAACCGCAGGATCATGTGGAACAGAGAGCAATGCCCATGAGACATGGGAGGTAGACATTTGTAGCTCAGAAGGTGTTCTGAAGTAGAGACACGAGGCAGGAGGCATTAGTTTGAAATTTGTGTTTAAAAACATTGGGGAGAAAGAGGTGGTCTAAGAAAAGGATCTGGAGAGAGAGGAACAAGACATTTTAGAGATAATTAAGGGACAATGAAGACCTAATAGATATAAAGGAACAACTAAATATTTTGCCATTTTCATAATACAAGTGTTTCCCCCTTTTTTATTTATCCCACAAATATTTTTGACCAACTGTCACTGGTCTAGATGAGTTTGGTCCATCAGCGATCAAGAAAGGCATCAGCGACTTGCCTCACGGGACTGTGTTCTGGCAGGGGAGGTGCAAGTAAAAATGAGATCTAGGGAGCCAGTGTTACAGTAATTTAGAAGGTGATAAGGAGACAAGGAAAAGTGTGGTAGGGGGTAGGGCTCAGAGAAGTGTCAAGGAAGAGGATGAGGCTCCCAGGATGGAAAGCACTCCAGGCAGAGGGAACAGCAGGGGCCCTAAGAGAAGAACAAGCCTGGCCAAGCGCCAGCGAGAAGGTCAAAGTGGAGAGTGAGCTGGACAGAAGAGGGAAGATGATATCAGAGACGAAACAGGAGACAGAAGTCATGAAGAGTCATCAAGGACAGTGAAGAGCCCTGAGGGGGGGGGCCTTATGCAGAGGGGGAGCCACTGTGAGCTGTGAAGACAAGGGACTGCCTGATGGTTTGGACAAGGGTGCAATGTGAGCTGACTCTCACTTTACCAGGGCCACATTGCCCCTGGTAGGGAGTCTGGAGGGGCAGGGGTGGAAGCAGGGGGATTCCAAAAAGGCCTTGCACAACGGATATGGTGGTGACTGCAACCACATGGTAACAGCAAGAGGGTGAGAGTGGATGTGTTATGTACACATTTTGAAGATGGGGTCAACAGGGGAAAAACCAGATACTTCCTAGGAGTCACTGATTCAGAGGAGGGTCATCAGTGGGTTCTAAAATCCACAGTGTAACTTGAAGACAAACAGGATACTTACAAAGTCTTCAGGTATCTTCTCACAAGATATTTATTAATTGCAAAAATTGGGGAAAACCAGCAGATGCCACATTCACGAAGGGATTTGTGTTGACATCACCCATCATGAGACAGATGGACATCTTGCGCTGGACGATTTGAAGCACCAAGGAGGATGCAAAGTATTTCAACTGGAAGCTTGCTCACAGTGTTCGGTTCAGTTCAGTTCAGTCTCTCAGTCATGTCTGACTCTTTGCGACCCCACAGACTGCCACATGCCAGGCCTCCCTGTCTGTCACCAACTCCTGGAATTTACTCAAACTCATGTCCATTGAGTCGGTGATGCCATCCAACCATCTCATCCTTTGTCATCCCCTTCTCTTCCTGCCCTCAATCTTTCCCAACATCAGGGTCTTTTCAAATGAGTTTGCTTTTTGCATCAGGTGGCCAAAGTATTGGAGTTTCAGCTTCAACATCAGTCCTTCCAATGAACGTCCAGGACTGATCTCCTTTAGGATGGACTAATTGTATCTCCTTGCAGTCCAAGGGACTCTCAAGAGTCTTCTCCAACACCACAGTTCAAAAGCATCAATTCTTCTGCACTCAGCTTTCTTTATAGTCCAACTTTCACATCCATAGCCTTGGAAAAACCATAGCTTTGACTAGACAGACCTTTGGTGGCAAAGTAATGTCTCTGCTTTTTAATATGCTGTCTAGATTGGTCATAATTTTTCTTCCAAGGAGCAAGGGTCTTTTAATTTCATGGCTGCAGTCACCATCTGCAGTGATTTTGGAGCCCCCCAAAATAAAGTCTCTTACTGTTTCCACTGTTTCTCAATCTATTTGCCATGAAGTGATGGGACTAGATGCCATGTTCTTAGTTTTCTGAATGGTGAGCTTTAAGCCAACTTTTTCCACTCTCCTCTTTCTTTTCATCAAGAGGCTCTTAGTTCTTCGCTTTCTACCATAAGTGTGGTGTCATCTGCATATCTGAGGTTATTGATATTTCTCCCAGCAATCTTGATTCCAGCTTGTGCTTCATCTAGCCCAGTGTTTCTCATGATGTACTCTGCATAAAAGTTAAATAAGCAGGGTGACAATATACAGCCTTGACGTACTCCTTTCCCTATTTGAAACCAGTCTGTTGTTGCATGTCCAGTTCTAACTGTTGCTTCCTGACCTGCGTATAGATTTCTCAAGAGGCAGGTCAGGTGGTCTGGTATTCCCATCTCTTTAAGGGTGTAACACCAGACAAACTCCAGATTCAAGGGTGCTCTGCAAAATATCTGGCCTGTACTCAAGAAGGAAAAAAGTAAACACAACAATTGAGAAGTTGTTTCTGATTTTAAAGACTAAAGTTTATTGATAAGATCGTGAATGACTTTTCCCCCCTTTTTCTAACAAAGGCCATTATTGGGTCAACTGACAAAATCTAAATTAGGTCTTTAGATTAGAAACAATATAGTGTACATGCACGCTCAAGTGGGTTCAGTCATGTCTGACTCTGACCCAGTGGACTGTAGCCCATCAGGCTCCTCCTGTTAATTTTGTGATTTTAATACCAATCCTGAGTTAAGTAAGAGAATGTAAGAGAATTGTTTTTAGGAAATGTGCTCTGAAGTATTTAACAATAAAAAGAAAGAGTTAGATGTCATATCTGGAACTTACTCCCAAATGACCAGAATAAGCACTAAAATACGTACCATGATAATGCAATGTGGGAAAATGTGAACTTCGGGGGAATCTGAGTGAAAGATACACAGGAAGTCCTCATATTATCCTTTCAACTTTTCCATAAGTCTAAAATTATTTTAAATTATAAAAGCTTATTTTATTTACAAAAACTCTTTCCAGGAATTTTGGGAATTTCCAGAGTTCCTCAATTCTCTAATCAATTCCAGTTTATGATTAAATACTAATAGACATTATATTAAAGACATATTTAAATCCCTAAAATAAGATAACCAGAAGGGGAGATCCATTACTTAGTATATGTTTCCCTGAGAATTTTTAAATCTTTCCTTTCATGTTAAGTTCATCAGGTGGCGGTTTCTTTTTTCCCTTGCTCTGTCTTTAGGTAGTAGGACTACACAACTTGTTGTCATATAAAATTTACCCCAGCCTGTGCCCCACAGTTACCAGATCCCCTTCCTCTTCTATTCAAGGAAAACTCTGACTTCTTGGTGTGTTCTTGATGTTCCTGGGAACCTAGCCCAAAAAGTTTTCCACCAGAGAATCTGGAGTGAAAATGCTTCTGAGAAGGAAATGCTCCTGTCTCCATTACCCCCGAAGGCAACATGCATTTCATACCTTGATTTGACTTAAATCAAACTCTTTACCACTACTTTTGACTATAGAACTCTTGGGATCCAGGATTCTCAGCTGTGGGATAACCTTTAGACCATCTTTAAATTTTGATACTCAACACATTAGGAGGAGTTGTTCTAAAAAATGCACACACAAGAGAAAACCCATATTTCAGACCATATGGAAACAATAAAAAGATGTGTCAGCAGCTCTAGGAAGATGTCAGCAAATTATGAAATTTCAAGGAAGCGAAGCAGCTTATCTGAGCCTGGGGACACAGCTGGTGCCTGGGGGTTCGGCCAGTTCCTCGCCCACAGCTCACTAGTCATTGCCTCTGACTTCAGGCGGTAAAGGTGGGAGAGATGGCAATCAGGATTCAGACATCGCTGCTGGAGAAGAGCACCCTGTGGGCCCTGCTCAGTCCCCATGTCCTTGGCATTGTTTCTCATCCGCATAGTGCATTGATCAGACCGGATGCTTTTGCTTCACTTTAGGATTCTTGCAGTTCCAGTCATGGGTGACCAATTCCACTGTCTTGAACAAGGAGGGTTCTGGGCAAACATCATTGGTGGTGCCCTAGTCCTCAAATCTCTCCCCACTCCTTCATTAAAACAGGCAAGGAAGACCCCTGGTAGTCGCGTGCCTAAGCAGATGAAGACACACAGCCCAGAGGCACAAGTCCTGGATGCTATGAGCTTGGGGTAGGGGTGGGGTACAGAAAAGGAATCAATAGGGTGTCTGATGGCAGAATCCCAGACTCCACAACAGGGTCCCCACAGTGGGGATGTGTGTCACCAACAGTGGGTTGGATGTTGTACATGGTGCCGATGAAGAATGGCTGACTTTTAGTCACTGATATTATCTCATTCATATTCCCTGTGGACAATGTACCCTCGGCCCCATCCTCACAGTGATGGTGACTAACATCACAAGAAGAGACCACCAGACATCACAGCCTCCTGATGGACAGTAACCATGTGACCTAGAGTCCTGGCAGAGACATGGAGCCCGGCTTCAATCCAACTTATGGGAGATACTCAGGGGCAGGTTGAAAGGTGCAGAAGTGTCTGCAATACAACCCACGCTGCAGACCAAATGGCAAGGCTCTGCTTGTTTTATGACAAATTATAAGAAAAAGAAAGGACTGAGGGCCAATCTATAAACTGAAAGAGACTAAAATAACAAAGCAAAGTTAAAACTATGGACAGTAAAAAGGAGAAATATCATATGACATCCCTTATATGTGGAATGTAGAAAGAAATGATACAAATGAACTTACATAACAAAGAGACTCATAGACTCAGAAAACAAACTTATGGTTGCTGGGGGAAAGGGATAGTTAGGGACTTTGGGAAGGTTATTACACACTGCTCTATTTAAAATGGATAACCAACGAAGCACATGGAACTCTGCTCAAGGTTATGTGCCAGCCTGGCCTGGATGGGAGGGGTTTTGGAGGAGAATGGACATGTATGGCTGAGTCCCTTTGCTGTTCATCTGAAACTATCGCAGCATTGTTCATTGGCTGTACCCTAATACAAAGTGTTTTGGTGTTACAAAATAAAATAAAATTTAATAAATAAAACTATGAGCAGTATTAAACTACATTCTCCAGGGATTCACATTTTATTTTAAAATTACAGAGGGACTTCCTTGGTGGTCCAGTGGCTAAAACTCCATGTTCCCAATGCAGGGGACCCAGGTTCAATCCTTAGGCAGGGAACTAGATCCCACCTGCCACAACTAAGACCAGGTGCAGCCAAATAAGTAAATAAATGTATTTTTTTAATTACAAAGAAACACAGGAGATGATGACTATAAAATTGCGGAGAATGGTTGCATTTGGAGCTGAGAATGTGATTAGATTCCAGGGACTTCTGAGATAACTAACAATATCCCATTTCCTGGCCTGGGTGTTCACTTCAGCCTTGGCTTTGGAGTCCTGATTAAGCAGTGCATTGTGTCTCCTTTCAGAATAAATTGTTTTATTCATGGTTTGAACAATAGAGGGAATAGGTGGATAATTAGATGCCATTGACGGGAAGCCCAGTATACAAGGCAGCTGGGAGATGTGGCATCCAGCCCCAAAACTGGGTCTGTCTGAGGATGAATCACATGCTCCAAACTACTACACTTTCCGTGGAAACCCGCCAGATGGGCACTACCTCACCTTTGGAAAACTGAGCAATGGAATCTGGGGGTTCTTGACTGAGGAGGGAGGTTAAGGAGCACAGTGGACATGGGCCTGTTGTTCATCAGCAGATACCAAGTGAGGATCCACTCTGATCTCCTATCTCTCTCCACTGAGTGAATTTCACCTGCAGGAGGAACTTACCCAGCACCTGGGACATCCAGGAGCCCAGGCTGACCTCTGGCTCAGCCCCTAGGTCTGCTTTGTGCCAAGGGCTCTCTGGCAGTCTAGGTAAGCCATCAGACCCCTTCATGTGTGCTGTGCTTATTCTCTCAGTCGTGTCCAACTCTGAGACCTGATGTACTGTAGCCTGCCAGGCTCCTCTGTCCATGGGGATTCTCCAGGTAAGAACACTGGAATGGGTTGCCATGCCCTCCTGCAGGGGATCTTCCCAACCCAGGGATCCAACCCAGGTCTCTGACATTGCAGGTGGATTCTTTACTGTTTGAGAAGTCCAAGGGAAATCCAAGAATATTGGAGTTGTATCCCTTCTCTAGGCGATCTTCCCAATGCAGGGATCAAACCCAGGTCTTCCACATTGCAGGTGGATTCTTCACCATCTGAGCCATCAGACCTCTTCACAGACTGAGGCTTTCCAGTATGCAAAACACACAAGATTACAAGGGAATGCACCAATCAAAAAATACATTTGTATCTATAATAAAATGTGTTATATAATTAAAATGTTCTCGCTTAACAAACTGAAAAAATAAAGATCTAGCTGTGGCTCTCATACTGACCATGATTTCAAAGGATGTAAAGATGTGAAGGATGAACATCTGTGACAAATGTAAAACGATATAAAAATGTGATTTTTTAGGGTGACAGAAAGCACAGGTTTTGCTAACACTGCTGTGCTTTGCTGTTTGCATTCATAACAGAAGGACCTGTGAAGCCTCTAAGAAAAGAGAAGTAAGACATAGGTCTGGGGCTTCCCTGGTGGCTCAGAAAGTGAAGAATTTGCCTGCAATACAGAAGACTCCAGTGCAATCCCTGGGTTGGGAAGATCTCCTGGAGAAGGGAATGGCTACCCACTCTAGTATTCTTGTCTGGAGAATCCCATGGACAGAGGGGCCTGGTGAACTATAGTCCATGGGGTCACAAAGAGTCAGACATGACCAAGTGACTAACAATTTGCTCTCCACCCAAGGTCACGGATTCCCCACTGTTAGAGACGCTGCCCTAGAGAGGGTCTCCACAGTCAGAGTATTCTTTGCAGATGCACGTAGTGTGATGGAGACGAGATTTATAAGGAAACCTTTCTATGTAAAATTTATTTTAAAAAAGAGATACAGTGCCTCAAGGAAGGGCTAATGTCCTTTACAACAAATAGTATGTTTCTTCACTTTTCATCTTGAATGAAATGAAAGCAAGAAAGCAGGTCACAAGCCACCTGTTCATGTATCTGTCAGCTGGAATGCCCACATGGAATCCTCAGTAAGGGAGTGCCAGAGTCCAACTCCAGCAACCAGGGATTCAACCTGAAGAGGTGAATGTGTCGGCGAATGAGACAGCCTCTCAGTTTTCTATGGACTGCCTGTTTATTTCAAGTTCAAGGGTCTCTTTTATACTTTTACAAAAAACATTAGGCCAGAGGTTTGACATTTTCGGTTCCCCCTCTCCCAGATTTATTATCTCCATAAATCGTTGTTGCTCTTCAAAGAGAGTTCCTGCTTCAGTGATCCTCTGGGAATCAGCCTTATCATCTATTATCTACCTCCTCTAAAGTGTCCTATAGTTAACTTGTGATTACACTGTAACTCATACTACATTCCTCAGTTTACTACTTATCTTCCTAAATCCTATTTGCCCCTAACATCCTGAGCTTACTATCTCTTAACAAGGCTTCTAGCTATAGTGTCTCTAAAAATTCCTAACTTCTATAAGTTATAGTAAAATATGCTAACTTTACAACTCCTTAAATCTTTAACTTCTAACTGTTTTAATTATTTCTACGCCCTAAATTCAGTAAACTCCTTTGCCATAAACATTCTCCTCACAAATAGGCTTCAGATAGCAATCCCTCCCATGGCCTCAAGCTACGGCCTATGTGCTCATCCTGGAACACTGTTTTGTAAAAGTCCTTGAACAAATGTCAATGATTAACTTTATGAATTATTTTCTGAGCACAGCTGCAGAAGGCTTTGTGCCTTGTCATGCTCCTCTTAAGAACAATAAGCACCTTAATATTCCTTTTCAGTCAACTCAGCCGAGGAAAGGAAAAGACAAGTCAGAATTACAGGCCTAACTCCTTAATCCCGGTCCGTGCCTGAGGAATGAGGAGAGGGGGCTGGGGGCTGTGCCTCCATTTTGTCAGTAATGCCTAATGCAGCTCCCGACAAGAGAGGGGTATTTTTGTTGGTTTAAGCAGAGGATAGAAATCTAATAGTGTGTTTACATTCAGACCACACTAAAAAAAAGAAGCAGCCCAGAAAGATTATTTGAGGGCCTTGCATTCAAATGCATATGTGTGACCAAAGGGAGTGGTTTTTCAGAGAACACATTTTTCCAATTCAAGCCTGCATTTCTCTGATGCACTGAATTTGAAAATGAAATGAGCATTTCTGGTGTCTTGCACTTTTTGTTATGTACAGGACAATAAACTTTGTGTTAAAACTGAAACAGCACAGCCTGGTGACATCTTCCAGGTTGGAACAAGATACAGTAAAAACCCTACATGCATGCGTTAGTCATTTCAGTCACGTCCGACTCTTTTGGACCCTATGAACTGTAGCCCACCAGGCTCCTCTGTCCGTGGGATTCTCCAGGCAAGAATACTGGAGTGGACTGATGTGCCCTCCTCCAGTCTAAGTCCCCTACATAGGAACCTTAAAAAATGTGAACGTGTTTTCCGTCAATGTCAGGCGTGAGTGACATTGCAGCTTGCCCCTGTAGTCTCCTATCGCTGAGGATTGTTCAACTCTACCATCTCCCACCTCCTCCCCTTCTCCAGTCACTAACTCTTCTTGTCTATGGGATTTTAACTCCCTGACCAGGGATCGAACCTGTGTTCCCTGCATAGCAAAGTGGATTCTTAACCACTGGCCCTCTAGGGAAGTCCCAATAAAGACACGTTTGATGCCACAAAGTAACTATGCTATCATCTGCCCATGAGTAAATATTTTCCTAAAAGGCAAGGTTCTAAGTGTATGCTGCTGCTAAGTCGCTTCAGTCGTGTCCGACTCTGTGCGACCCCACAGAAGGCACGCCACCAGGCTCCCCGTCCCTGGGATTCTCCAGGCAAGAGTACTGGAGTGGGTTGCCATTTCCTTCTCCAATGCATGAAAGTGAAAAGTGAAAGCAAAGTTGCTCAGTCGTGTCCGATTGTTAGCGACCCCATGGACAGCAGCCCACCAGGCTCCCCCATCCATGGTACTCTCCAGGCAAGAGCACCAGAGTGGGGTGCCATTACCTAAGTGTATGGAGCCTGTCAAAGCCCAGGAGACGAACCCCTTTCTCAAGAAACTCATAACCCAGGGAGGAAGAAATATCATCCCATGGAAAAGCCACCCCCTCCTGGCAAGAACATCTGTACTTCTGGGCTAAAGGGAACCCTAGATACCTGGAAATCTCTCCTGGCCCTGATTCCAAGCTAACCTCTGTGGGGGATATTCTGACAGCCCTTAGTCCATGGATTTTCACAATGGCCTTGTGAGTGAAGTTTATTACTGTCCCTCATGGAGAGGAAATTAAAGTTCTGTGAAGAAAAGAAACTTGGAGTGTGATCTAAACTCTCATGAGAAAATGTTCTGCAGAGAATTTACTGATCTTTCACTCAGTGATTCAGAAATCAGGCAGCATCCAAACCAACAGACAGAAAGGGGCTCCAAAGGGCTGTGCAAGGCGGCAGATTTTTATAGAACAAGATGAGAGGGAACAGGGGTTTACCCTGGGTCTTGGGTAAGAGACTTTACCCTTTCATGTCAGACAGCATGGGGCCACCCGTGCTTGACCCTGGATGATGGTCTGGTGTCCTGGGGGTACTGGCTTTCCTATCAGAAATCTGAGTGCTGAGTTTACCTGTCAGCACTGTCTTGAACCTGGGGACAGGACATTTTTTGTTTGATTTCTTCAACCAAGAAGATGCTGAGTAATGGCAGCAGAGCCTCAGGGAGCGTGCCCCCAGCACATGCCACCAAAGGCCTTGAAATAGCATCTCTCGGGGTGGGGCTCAAGAGACCATACGGCTCGAGCCATACATGACTCCATGGACCACACCGGGATGCTCTGTGAGGGATGGAGGTCCGGGGAACCAGCGTCTCCATGTCCTCTGTGAGGACAAAGTGCTTTAAATACTGGGCTTTCAGAGTTGTTGAAGAGAGATTTCGGTGGTCATGGGAAATCTCCGGACTCACACTGTCCAATGCAGTGGCTACAGTACTGCAATCCTACAATGTTCTTCCTTTTCCCACCAGAAAAGCATACAAAATAGGTAATTAAGGAAGCAGGCTAGGGAAGTCAGACTGGAAAGTTGAGGCTTTAAGAAGTCTTGAGAGGATGGTGGGGAAAGTAACAGAGGCCATGAACAGGGGAGCTGCTGGGTGATGCTCTAAGGTCCCAGAAGAGGAAGCAGCCCAGAGAAAGCAGGGAGAATGGGCCCCAGCCTTCCTCTCATCAATTCCAACTATTGTAATCAATTCCGAAGTAGTCATTCTTTGGTCGAATTCACCACTGTTGCCAAAATCTTGGCTTCCTGTCCACCCATGCTTGATAGAAATATGGAGACCAAGTTTAGAGGAAATAGAAAAGACTAGCTTTATTAACTTCTCCAGGCAAAAGATTAGCTCCTCAAGAGCTGTGCCCCCTTTCTCAGGAATAGAGAGAGGTTTTAAATCCTCTTGAAGGCCTTGCTGTTTTTTCTCTTTTGCTAAGTTTCAAAACAGCCGCAGCTGGGATTAGGCAACTCGGCAGCTGGGTCCGGTGTCCCTGAAGTTATCAGCCCAGGACCTTCTTTCTGAAATGCAGAATGCTACAAGAAGTGTAGGGGGACAAGAATGCCAGGTACAGAGTATAATCTATATAGAGTCAGAGAGTAATTAGCTTTGTGAAGGACAAGCCCAGCTACAAGTGTTTTTTTTTTTTTATTTACTTTTACCTGTGCTGGGTCTTTGCTGCTGTACCAGCTTTTCTCCAGTTGCAGTGAGTGGGGACTACTCTCCAGTTGCAGTGCACGAGGTTCTCACTGGGGTGGCTTCGCTTGTTACACAGGATCTAGGGCTGGGGGCTTCAGTAGTTGTGGCCCTGCAATAGGTGGGATCTTCACAGACCAGGGATTGAACCCGTGTCTCCTACATTGGCAGGCAGATTCTTTACTGCTGAGCCAGCAGGGGGCCGCCAGCTACAAGTGTCTCTTAGTAGTAATAGCTAAAGAATAACCAAGATGGTTTAACTCTTGTAGGCTTGTTTGGCTGGTGGGTGCCAAAGGCTGTTCACTCATTTCTGTTTTTGCTGCAACACTACCAGATTTTGAGCTGGGCCCTCCGAGTGTGCCTCCTCATTTTGAACTCAAATGGTTCCCAGTTGTTCTTCATCACCTTGGGGCAGAAGGCAGGAAGGGAATTTAAATTGCTCATCCAAGAGGTGAGTTAGACAAAGGGGAGGTGTTTCTAACTGCAGAAGGCCTGAGGCTGCGGCAACCTGACCCTGCAGGCAACTGCCAAGGATGCCCACTGTCGCCCTGGTGTTACAGAGGTGCGGGGGCGGGGACAGGTGGCTCCAGGGGAGGCAACTCTTCCTCGTGGGCCCCTTTGTCTCTCTGCAAAACTGAAATCTACCACAAAACCCAGTCCAATCTAGACTGTCTAGAGCAGTGGGGGAGCCTGTCTCTCAACAGGGGACATTTGACAAAGCTTGGAGAGTTTCCTGGATTTCACAAAGGCAGGGACTGGGGGTGGGGAGGGGTTGCCACTGGCATCTCAATAGCAGAGTCCAGGGATGCTGCTAAACATCCCATAAGGAGAGCACAGCCCCTTCCTCAGAGAATCATCCAGCCCCAAATGTCAGTGGGATCCAGGCTGAGAACTGTGCTCTGCATCCTTTCGGGCAAATGCAATCTAAATTCCTACGATGGGTTCTCTGCTCTGAGGATACGGACAGCAAGACTTCCTCCTCTACCAAGGACACCCGTGCCTTTGTTAAGAGAGTCCATCAGGGGCCCCTTCAGGGAGTGGGTCGGGGGAAGCGGGTTGGGGTTGGGATGTGGAGGAAGCATTCCAGGGTGGGTTTCAGGCAAGGCTTAAACTGGGGGCTTCTGCTGACTGCACGAGGGCCCCTGGAGGGTGGGTGATACCTCAGAGGGTTCCAATCTGAGGTTTCACAGCCCTGCACCCACCGTCAGGGTCAAGGTCACCCTAGGAGAAAGAATCCCATGTCTGTGGGCATTGAGGGGCCCCAGGACCCCCAAGGCTGGCGGCTGGGAAGCCACACATGCGGGTGGTTCAAGACACACTGATGTGAAGGAGGGGTGCATGGAAGGAGCTGGGGGT
Source organism: Bos indicus x Bos taurus (assembly GCF_003369695.1). Taxonomy (NCBI): domain Eukaryota; kingdom Metazoa; phylum Chordata; class Mammalia; order Artiodactyla; family Bovidae; genus Bos; species Bos indicus x Bos taurus. The sequence continues at coordinate 41,580,930 of NC_040088.1, read as the reverse complement.
CAGGCAACACCAACTCCATCCCCTGGGGGCGGGGGCCAGGGTTGGGGTCATTGTGTTCCCCCTCCTGTAGGACCTCATGGATGGTGGTTTCAAGGGATAAGGGCTGTGGAGATGCAGCCACGGCCCTGATGGGAATTCCAGGGTAAATGCCCCCAAAGGCAGGGAGACCAGGGCCGGTAGGCTCCTCATGACTGAACTCTTCCATGTCCTCTCTGGGCTTCCACAGGAGCTTTGAAGAGAATTGGGGCACATGTGATGGGAGGGGATGGTGGTGCCTTTTCTTTTCTCCTCTCCTGGCTTCTCCAGTTCCTCTTTCCTCTAAGCACTGACCACCCCTGCCTCCATCATTACTTGACACCTAACAGGGGCCCTGGTATAGAGCATAGCGAGACAGGAGACCGAAGGTGGATGGAGAGAGTCTCACCATTGAGACTCTGAGCAGACACCATTGTCTGGGGCCCTGGGTACCCTATCCCATGGTCCAGGGGAGTCTCCACCCTCGTCCAAGCTCCTCCCCAACAGCGTTTTCCCTGCCTCTCCTTGCAGTGTCTCAAGTCACCAGAAACCTTTGAATCCGGGCTTCCAGGGGCAAAAAGAAAACCATCTCAATTCATCTCACTGATCAGCACCTCTCCCTGGTGGTCTCTTTCATAAATCAGAGACCTGCCTGCAGGACCCTCCAGCAGTCCCTCCCCCTCGGGGAAGGAGTCTGCTGTTACAAGCAGAGGTCTTTACCTCAGGTCCTTGGAGAGATTCAACACAGGACTCTGGGTGGGAAGAAATGACCATTTCCACCACCCTGTAACTGAAATCTAGCAATTTGGAATGAGAGGTGCATAGGTAATTTGTACACATCCAGAAATGCAGAGTTCTCCAGCCCTCACCTCATGTGTTTGAAAGCCTGGGGTGGCTTTTCTGGGATCCACCCTGTGTAAAGAAGCAAGGCACACCAGGAAGCCATGTGCTGCCTCCAAGCCACTGACCCCACACCTGGGAGGTGGCACACGCCCTTGGCTGGCCATCCCCTGTCCCAGAGTGACAGAGAGCAGGCACAGCTCCCCAGCCACCCACCACCTCCTAACTTCAGAGCAGAATGTGTCGGGCACTTTAATGCCCTATACCACCATCACTGCCATTTCCTTGCCCAGCTCCTTTTCAGTCTCCGGTGAGTCCTGCCAGCCCTTTTTACAATTTGTCCCCATTGCCTTAAGGACATTTTAAATTGCAGAATTAAGAAACACAATGCAACAAACAAAGAAAAGTCTGGATTACCAAGGTTTGTTTGTGGATTGCTTTAAGAACTCAAAACACGTTTCCCCAGAAACAAAGGAGATAAGTGAAGAAGGCAGCATGGCTCCCTCCCAGGCCTCCACCCAGAGAGGTTTAGCCTGTGATGCTCAAAGAGCATAGTGTTATTTTACCAGTAAATTGCTCTTGAAACAATGCATTCTGAGTTCAAACTCACATGCCTAGTACCTTCCTAGGAAGGCATGATGGTTTTAAAGTGTGACCCCCAAATTCTTCATACATCTTCCACTGGGGTGAGTCTATGGCCTCTCCCCTGGAATCTGGGCTCTGTGACTGCTTGACCGAAAGAACATGGCGGGAAGATGCTGTGTCAGTTTCATTTTATAAAGATAGTATTATCCTGATACCAAACAAAGACAGTACAAAAAATAAAAACCAAAGACCAGTACCCCTCATAAATATAGATGCAATGATCCTTAGAAAAATGTTAGAAAATAGAATTCTGCAAAATGTATCAAAATAATCACACACCATATCCAAGTGGACGTTTCTCCAAGGATGCAAGGCTGATTATTTGAAAAGTTCAAATATCTGAAAATGAATTAATGTAATCTACCATACGTGTATGTGTTAGTCGCTCAGTCGTGTCCGACTGTTTGCGACCTTTAGACCGTAGACCACTGAGTTTCTCTGTCCATGGGATTCTTCAGGCAAGAATACTGGAGTGGGTTGTCATTCCCTTCTCCAGAGGCTCTTCCAGACCCAGGGATCAAACCCGGGTCTCCTGCATTGCCTGGGTAAAGTGAATTCTTTACTGTCTGAACCACTGTGGAAGCCCAATCAACCGTATTAACAGACTAAAGAAGGAAAACCCTCTGATCGTATTAACTGATGAGAGAGAAAATGCATTTGAGAAAATTCAATACCCATTCACAATAAAAACCCTCAGGAATACAGGAGAACTTCCTCAACTTAATGAAAACCATTTATGAACAGACTGGTTTCTTTACGTGGTCACTCTAGACAGCATGTGTATTGTTGGTGTTCAGTTGCTCAGTCACGTCCGACTCTTTGAACCCCATGGACTACAGCACACAAGAATTCCCTGTCCTTCACTCTCTCCCAGGGTTTGCTTAAACTCATGTCCATTGAGTCAGTGGTGTTATCAAACCATCTCATCCTCTGTCGGCCCCTTATCCTCCTGCCTTCAATCTTTCCCAGCATCTGGGTCTTTTCCAATGAGTCAGTTCTTCACATCAGGTGGCCAAAGTATTGGAGCTTTAGCTTCAGCATCAGTCCTTCCAATGAATATTTAGAACTGATTTCCTTTAGGATTGACTGGCATGTGTATGGGGACTTTCAAGTGTCCATCAAGATGAAAGTCTTGGCTCCCTGGTTGCCTGCTCTGACAACACCTGTTGTTGGAGGTGGGGCTGCCCAGTGGGGACCGAAGCCCTAACGCCCTCTTGGCCATGGTTGGCATAGGCAAGGGTGGGGACATATGTTTTTCTGTGGTTTGGGGCTGGAGGACATCAGTTCTTGTCAAAAAGTATTTTGTCTTTCCAGGCTGCTCTTTTCCTAGTCCTCTGGCTGGAGAGAGCGGGGTTTTTTAGTGCCGTTTGTGTCTGTGTCTTTGGCATTTCTGGGTTCTTGGCTTCTCCAGCTCCAATTCTGGGGTATCTGAGTCAAGAAGAACCCCACACCCACACGATGTTTTCCTTGGATCTGAGGTTGGTCGCCAATCAGTCTTCTTTCCACCTTCCACAGTCTTCTGTCGTCTTCACATGTAATGGCTTGGATTTTAGTTGTCCTTAGCAGGAGGAACAGGGAAAATTACCTATTCCATCTTCCTAGAGTATTAGGCAGAAGTCCTGACAGCTTTGAAATATCTTCGTTCTCCCTTACTGTTTATTATTGGATATAATAGAATTTTAGGCAGCGTCTCAGAATTTGAAGGTTTTGCTGCACTAATGTTTACTCTTGCAAAGGTGCCTTCTGCCTTTGTTCCCTTTAAATGGGGTCTCTCTCTCTCTCTTTCTCTCTCTCAATATTGCTTTGTCTCTAAAACTCTGAAATCTCAGGAAGATGAGCGTTGGTGTGTATGTTTTGATCTCTTTTACTGGGTAACCTTGAGTCCAGAGACTCGTGGCCTCAGAATGGGGAATTGTCCTTCTACCACTTATTTCATGGGTGCATTTCCTTTGCTGTTTTCATTATTTCCAAGTTTCTGAAGAGTCAGATGTCATGTCTTCTTGAGTGATTTTCGAAGTTCTCTTCTCACCTGCATGCCCCCTTCTTCATTTTCTTTGTGCTCATAGGTTTATTAGACTTTGTCTTCTTTCTTCACCATCACTGGGGTAATTTGCTGAGGAGGAAGGAGGAAGGCTGAGAGCAGTCCGTGACACTAACCGGATACTCGCCCTGACCTTTGATGTCGGTCCCTTGGCTACTAGCATCCAGCCTGTGTAACGTATAACCTGGTAAAGAGTCTTCCAGGATTAGATATTTCTGTTTATATTTTTTAACCTAATGTGACTGCTTTTGCCCTAGAGAATTGCACCATTTTATTACTAACTTCTATCAAAACCCTCTCATCTGTGACCTGGAAAGAACTCAAGAACTTTAATTTAAGATGAAATTCTAGAAAACCACTTCGCAATCACTGACCTTATACACTGCTTGCATCAAGACTACTTTCCTTTTATTCTTATCTGCATTTTTTTTTTTCAAGTAGTTACAGATAGAAAAGTTGTAAGGATAAGTCCCATCTGTTTCTCTGGTGGTCATCATCTTATATTACTGGGTATATTTGTCACAGCGAAGGAACTGACACCACTTCCTCTAAGTTCACACTTTATTTGGCTTCCACTGGTTTTTTCCTCATGTCCTTTTTCTGTTCCAGAATCACATCCAGGAGACGAGATTACATTTAGTCATCCTATCTCTCCAGCCTTCTTAGGTGTGTAACCATATCTCGGACTTTGCTTGTTTTTGACAGCCTTGAAGAACACAGGGTGGGCCGTGTGTAGAATGTCCCAGCAACTGGGTCTGTCTGGTGTTCTTCTCTTAGTTCTTCTCTTAGGTCATGGGGTTTGGAGTCCGAAAGCAGCAGAGAGAGAGTGAGTGTCCTTCTCAACACGTCCCTTTGGGGGACACGTCTGCAGGGCCAGCGGTGGTGACCGTCAGCAGCAGCAGCTCTAAAGCTGCCCCCGTCTCTTTTCATGTCTGCTCTCTGGAAGCAATTCACTAAGTTCAGCCCACTCCTGAGGGGAGCGGGGAGGGCAGTACCTCCTGGAGACCTCCCCTGACCTGCTTTTTATTTTTACAAAGCCAGGAATGATTTCAGAGCTCCAATTGGCTGAAGCCTCTCCATTGAGAAGCAGGCATGGTCCTGTATGCGTATGGGAGCATCCCCGATGCTGGACAAAGCCAAGTGTCCTCTGAGGCCCCCAACATCCTTCCTCCCAAGATAAAACAATTGTCTCTTCCTAGAAACAAAGTCCATGACGTCAGGGCAATGGGTTTTCTATAGAAACCAGGCCCGTGTTAGGAGGCCTCCTGGGTTTCAGAAGAGCCAAATTTATACTTAGGTGTGGGTTTCAGAAAGTGGTTAGATGTTTGCGTGGGTTTTTTTTTTTTTTTGAAGGAAACTATACATTTGGTGTTAAAAGCCTGAGGAGCACGAGCCGGGAACCTGGGGCCACGTGCAGGTGGGTGGGGTGGGTTTGGGGTCGGGGGGAGGTTTGGGGGGTGCAAGAGGGTCTTCTCCCTCCCTGCTCGTTTCCTCTGTACCAGGCAGCCTGTGCCTTCCATGGTGGGGGACATGGATCATCTCTCTCAGCACATCCCCAACTCTCCAGGCTCTTCTGGGGCTAAGGAAATAAGTTTCTGGAAAGTTCTCTGTGCTCCCTGGACAGAAGACAAAGCCAGGCCTCATGGATGTTGCCCATGTATTGCTGAAAGCTTTGCCATGGGCAGCACTGGCCAAGCTCCAATCTCTCTGGATTGATGGGCAGGAAACGGTGAACATTTCCTGCAGCACCAACCAGTGAGGGTGTAAAAGCCCGTAGAAAAAAACATGACCCTGTGCATCACCCACTCAGCACCTCCACAGACACCTCCCCCAGGGCCACACCCCCAGGTCACTGAACCATCTCCAGCTTCACAGCTTCAGGTCCTTTTTTCCAGTCCCTGCAAGTTGTGGAAGCAAGCCATTGTGTGCAAACATCTTGAGGTGAGGTCCCTCAGCTATGTGGCCTGCTGGCCACTGTGCTACATACCCAGAGTTCATCCCAGGGCAGGGCAAGTGAAATCATTCTCAACTCATTCTCAGAATTAAAGGCCAAAAAGTGCAGAATTTAAAATGCCCTGGACTTGGAGGAGCCGGCTGTCGGGAGTGGAACGATCCCTGACTATAAGGCTGCTGCTCATGGTGAGATTTATAGATAGCAAACACATTGGAAGAGGCTGGGGTCCTCGCTCATTGACTCACTCACTCCTGGGCTCACTCATCAAAGATGCAGCTGGCCTGCCCACCCTCCTTGCACCCCTGAGGCTCAGGGACCAAGGAGTAGGGAGACTAGAGCCATGGAGCTGTGTTTGACAGGAGGCCAAGCTGGGGGTGCACACGGATGGTGAACCTGCCCGGCTCCTCACACTCTTTCCAGGAACACACCCAGGAAAAGGTGAGGCCCGCTCACTGCATGGATGATCTGGCCCAGTTACAGAAAGACACGGGGTTATTTTTATAAAGAAAGGAAAGAGGCAATCCTTTCCAAACAAATCCCAGCTGGGCCGAGACCCCTTTCTGTAAAATAAACACGCCCAGAACTTAGGAAGTGCAAAGGGAAATGTTTACAGGGAGATCTGAGAGCCGCCTGCTGGGGCCGAGGGCCTGGAACCTGGGCTGTCTGAAGTCTGCCTGTTTTGTGAGAATGGCCATTGAGGCCTCAGGAACTTAGCCCGGATGCCAGGGTTCTCCACACAGTGACACCAGTTTCTTACAGAGACAATCACCTGTGAGGTATGAAATTCACCAGTGTTTAATTAAACCAATTATTTTTAAAATCTGTATTAAGCTGGGCTGTGATGTGGTTAGTTGCTCAGTTGTGTCCGACTCTTTGTGATCCCATGGACTGTAGCCTGCCAGGCTCCTCTGTCCATGGGGATTCTCCAGGCAAGAATACTGGAATGGGTTGCCATGCTTTCTTCCAGGGGATCTTCCCAACCCAAGGATAGGACATAGGTCTCCTGTGTTAATCTGCTGCCATGCAATTTGCCTTTTATTGGTACCTACTTATAATAAGCAATAAACTGAACATATGACGTGAAGAAAACAAGCAGGGTGTGTGTGAGTAGGTGTGAGTACAGAGGGGCACGGGTGAGTGGATGGATGAATGAGTGCGTGAATGTTAGGGCAGCCAGATTTAGCAAATAAAAATGTGGAACATCTGGTAAAATTTGAATTTCTGATGAACAACAAATACTTTTTGAAGGCAAGTCCATTCCAAATACTGCATGGCTCTATTGCAAATATGCATTGAACTTGCTTACACTGAAAATTTTTCCTTGTTTATCTGAAATGCAGTGTAACCTGCACACCCTGTGTTGTATTCAGCAATCCTAGTAAATGAGAAGGCAATGGCACCCCACTCCAGTACTCTTGCCTGGAAAATCCCATGGACAGAGGAGCCTGGTAGGCTGCAGTCCATGGGGTCGCAAAGATTCGGATACGACTGAGCGACTTCGCTTTCACTTTCACTTTCAGGCACTGGAGAAGGAAATGACAACCCACTCCAGTGTTCTTGCCTGAAGAATCCCAGGGACAGAGGAGCCTGGTGGGCTGCCATCAATGGGGTCGCACAGAGTCAGACACGACTGAAGCGACTTAGCAGCAGCAGCAGTAAATGAGAGTGTACAGGGTTGGGCTGGCATATGTGTCGTGAATGTGAGTGTGTTGGAGAGAGTGTCTGTATGTGTGTGAGTGTGTGTTACAGAGTTGTGTGTGTCTGAGTGCTTACACATGTGTGTGTATGAGTCCTGTGACTGTGCACACACACAAGCAGGCTGGAGTCAGGAGAGGGGAGGAGGTCTGGTGAGGAACGTGCTGAAAGTGCCACTGGCAGCGGAGGGCACCTCTCAGCCATTCTGCCCCCTCCAGAAAGAAGTCGTGCCAACCAGAAATGCTAAACTGCCAGTCTCGATAATCTCCAAAAGAATTCATGCAAAGCAAAAATATAAATTTGAAGAACTTTTGTGACTTTGATCAAAAACTTTCACATCCGAAAACATCTGGTCCAGTGAATCTCTGGCTTAGGGACCAACTCTGAGGACTTTTTCCTGAGACCCAGGTTCCCTACGTCACTCCCTTGCTTATCGTGTACACAAATAGCTTTGAACTATGCCTTCACTTCATCACTCCACACCTGGGGAAATCATCCCAAGAAAAGAGTCTGCAATGCACTAACTGCAGCTGTAAGCTCAGTATTTATGAAATAGAAAACATCTGCATATACCTAAAGGTTGTTGAAAAGGATGCCTACATCAGTGTGGGTCCATTTACACAGCAAAGCAATGTGCAATCAGTAAAGCAACTTTCATGAATGTTTTATTTCATGTACACTCAAGGCAAAGTGGAAAACAGGAGACAAAGCTCACGTGTAAAAGGATTCTTCAGTGCAAATGCTATATGAAATCCACAATGTATGAAGGGACTGGTAGCAAAAATACAAAAACAAATGCACAAATTTTCATCAAATTGGAAAGACACAAATGAAAGGAAATGCACTAATTTATTGGTAGAACTTTTCTTTTTGTGATGGGTTTTTTAAAAATGGTGTTTTTTTGTTTTTTGTTTTTTGTACTTTTCCTGCTTCTCATAATGAAAACATGTTGCTTTCAAATTGGTAACAAAATTTACTTTGGAAGCAAAATGAATGTACACAAACACAAAGTGTGCTGATGGTGGTGATGTAGACGGGCGTGCTGGGTGTCCGAGATGGGGTGGAGCTGAGAGTGGCCTGGGAGCCCGGGATTCTTGTGGAGCGTAGATGCCCAGCTGGCTCATGGTTGACCCTGATTCTGGGGCCCTGGGGCCTGCAGCCAGGAGACTCTGCTTAGATAGGGGGGTAGATATTCAAGGTCAAGAGGAGGTTTCAGTGAGGGGGAAGGTCATGACTTTTTGCCAAGAAGGGCTACAGAGTGGCTGGCCTTGGAGCAACAATAAAAATGCAAGTCTACTGCCTCAGGGAAGGACCTTGAGTCAGACCAGCTCCCACAACATGTGAGCCAAGTGTTTCCTCTCCCTGGGCTCTCCCACCTGCTGTTCTCATGGCCGCATGCCCACCAGGTCCCCTCTGTTCTTCACAGCTTCCCACGATTCTAACATCTGTCTGTGAGTCCCACCTTGCTTTACTGTCCTTGTGTATTTTCTCAAGAGGACCCTTGAAATCTCTGACCCGGAGATGGCCAGGGCATGGAGCAGAGGCCAGGGGATGGGATTGCATGGGCCCAAGGGGAAGGTTGAGGCAAAGTTGATATATTGACCCTTCTGAGTGGGTGATTCCAAAGTGACATTGTGAAAACGGAACTCAGAGCCTTGCGCTGTGTTGAACTCTGCTCCAGAGCATGGCCCCAGCTGGGGCACAGATCTGTATACAGCCCCTGGAGGAGCACTCTTGGCCCCCAGTCTGCACCCCACCCTCCTCTGTCTGAGGGCAGCTGTGGGTTGGGGTCTGACTGTCTCAGCCAGTGGGCAGATGTCTGCCTCCCTGCCAGGGGATCTCTGTGAGTGCTAGTCCAAAAATGGACACGTTACCCAGTCTGGGACATGTCCAATGGGACATGAGGGCTGGGCCCATCGGGGTGTGTGAACACAAACCTCAGAGCATTGAAATAGCACTGTGAAGGAAGTCAGGGCCCTGGAGGAAGCTGGCAGGACAGAGCGTAGAGGGCAGGAAGGACCGCCTCGCTGAAACAGCTGTTTTCTAGGTATGGGGTCAATAGATGCCTTTTATTGTCCAAACTTGTTTGCCTGAGATGTTCTGTCATTTACACAGAAAACCTCTGAGCTGGTTTCTGTATATTTTCATTCAACAATGAGGATAATTAATGTGTCAGAAAAATAAAGACAAAGACTCAGGTTTCTTGGAAAATCCAGGATCTACAGTTTCACATAAAACCAAAAATAACACCATTTCCCTCAAACAACATGACTTGGAGACTCATTTAAAATCATAACTGACAAAAGGTGTGACATGAAGCGATGGGGTGGTCAGGCCCAGAGCAGCCCCAGGCCTCACCCCACCTCTGTCCACTTTTCTCCCATCCTGCATCTCTGTCTCCACGGTCAACAACCTGGGGCCCACTGCCAGATAGGCTGTGGCCCGGACAGACTTTTGTTTCTTCACTTACTAGGGGGACAACTTGGGCAACTTTTAGAAACGCCTCCGGTAAATTTGCCTCATGTCAACTGGCTCCCAGTGGGGCTAGGTTAGCCCCTGAGCCATCCTTCTGGGACAGCAATTCCAAGGGATGGATACTCACTGACTCAGTTACTGGGGCAAAGAGCATGGGTCCTTCACCCTCATTGGTTCAGACCAGCCTTGACAACAGGCCCAGTGATGGAGCACTGGAGGGTTTGTCATTGCTCTGTTGGCTTCCTGCTCACCCAGGCAGTCCATTTCATTCTTACCCTGCCTGACATTCACTCATTCATCATCATTTAACATCACTGATAAATGTTGAAATGAGTTAATGCTGACATTCAGTATTACTGAATGTATACTCAGGGAAGGCTGTGGCTCCCCCTCCTGACAATCTTCTTTGGTGCTGAAGACTGAAATCTTGGGGATTTCGGTGGTGGTCCAGTGGCTAGGACTTCACATTCCCAATGCAGGGGGCCCAGGTTCAATTCCTGGTCAAGGAACTAGATCCCACGTGCTGCAACTAACACTTTGCATGTCACAATGAAGACCCTACATGCTACAACTCAAAGATTCCACATGCAGCAACTAAGACCTGGTCCAGCCGAATAAATAAATATGTTAAAAAAAAAAAAAAAAAAAGACTGGAATTGTGGTGGTGGTGGTTGGGGGCGGGGTCTCACTTACCCTTTAGGAAAGGATGTCAATGGAGACAGAGGAATGAAATCAACCTGCCCATCCCAACCCAGAATCCACCACTTTGTGAATTGCAACCCTGAGCACACATGGCCTCCTGATCCCAAGAGGCTGTCTACACACCCCGTGATACGAAGCACCACTGAGACAGTCAAGTTTAAACAGGAGACAAAGTGAGCACTCTTCCCGACACTGCCACGGCCAGTCTCTAAACAAAAGCGAAGCTAAACAAAATTTGGAGCTTGTGGTTTAACAATGAGACCAAAGACTTGAAAACTGGGTTGGTTACAGAAAGTTCAGACTCTGGGATTACATTTCCTCATTCCCACAGCACTGATGACCCTGCACTCCCGTGAAATAGGGTTGATGAGATGAGAGCAACAGGAAAAGATTTGGAGGGAAAAGAAATCCATTCTTCATGCAGACACAGTGGACACAGTGAGCAGAGGAGTGAAATGAAGTGCATTTCTTTAATGACAGTTGACGTTTAGGAACAATCAAGTCCCTGAGTTAAATGCAGAGCGTTTTTGGCAGGGAGAGAGAATGACTGTCAAACATCTCAACAAAGCCTACAGCACCACGGATCTCAACGACAATAAGTCATCCAGGCACTGGTAGGGGGACATACCAAGACATATTATGTACTGCTTTTTCCACTTCACACTTTAAAGAACAGGAAGAGAAAAGTAAGATATAAGTTGTAATGAATCACAGTTCCTGTTGAAGAACCAATTAAACAAACACAAATTCAAGCCACCTCGGGAAAACCTGACATAACTATCTTTCAATCTGGGAAAACGCACAGCTTGGCTGGAACTGTGAATAACACAGCTGCTGCTGCTGTTCTAAGGCGCATCAGTCGTGTCCGACTCTGTACCACCCCATAGACGGCAGCCTACCAGGCTCCCCCATCCCTGGGACTCTCCAAGCAAGAACACTGGAGTGGGGTGCCATTGTCTTCTCCGGAATAACACAGCAGACCTGCTTAAAAGTGGTTCAACACAGAGCTCATATCATGTATTAACACAAATATGAGGAATCTAGAAACATGGTATAGATGACCTTATCTGGAAAGCAGAAATAGAGACATAGATGTAGAAAACAAAGATATGGACACCAAGAGGGAAGGTGGGTGGTGGTGGAGGGAGGTGGTGGAAATTGAGAAATTGGGATGGATGTATACAGACTATTGATACTGTGTGTAAAATAACTGATGGGAACATACTGTAGGGTACTTGTGCGTGCCATGCTCTGCAGCTGAGTCCGGCTCTTTGTGCCCCATGAACGGTAGCCCACTAGGTTTTTCTGTCCATGGGATTCTCCAGGCAAGAATACTGGAATGGGTTGCTATGTCCTCCTCGAGGGGTTCTTCCCAACCCAGGATTGAACCCAGTCTCCTGCACTGGGAGATGAGTTCTTTACCACTAGCACCACCTGGGAAATCCCACTGTATAGCACAGGGAACTCTAATTAATGCACTGTAATGACCTAAGTGAATAGGAAGAAAGTCAAAGGGAGGGGATATGCGTAGCAAAGATGGGCACAATAAAGGACAGAAATGGTATGGACCTAACAGAAGCAGAAGATATTAAGAAGAGGTGGCAAGAATACACAGAACTATACAAAAAAGATCTTCATGACCCAGATGATCACGATGGTGTGATCACTCACCTAGAGCCAGACATCCTGGAATGAAAAGTCAAGCGGGCCTTAGGAAGCATCTCTATGATCAAAGCTAGTGGAGGTGATGGAATTCCAGTTGAGCTATTTCAAATCCTAAAAGATGATGCTGTGAAAGTGCTGCACTCAATATGCCAGCAAATTTGGAAAACTCAGCAGTGGCCAAAGGACTGGAAAAGTTCAGTTTTCATTCCAATCCCAAAGAAAGCAAATGCCAAAGAATGCTCAAACTACCACACAATTGCACCCATCTCACACACTGGCAAAGCGATGCTCAAAATTCTCCAAGCCAGGCTTCAACAGTACAAGAATCGTGAACTTTCAGATGTTCAAGCTGGATTTAGAAAAGGCAGAGGAACCAGAGATCAAATTGCCAACATCTGTTGGATCATCAAAAAAGCAAGACGTTTCCAAAAAAAAATATCTACTTCTGCTTTATTGACTAAGCCAAAGCCTTTGACTGTGTGGATCACAACAAAATGTGGAAAATTCTGAAAGAGATGGGAATACCAGACCGCCTGACCTGCCTCTTGAGAAACCTATATGCAGGTCAGGAAGCAACAGTTAGAACTGGACATGGAACAACAGACTGGTTCCAAATAGGAAAAGGAGTACATCAAGGCTGTATGTTGTCACCCTGCTTATTTAACTTATGTGCACAGTACATCATGAGAAACATTGAACTGGGTGAAACACAACCTGAAATCAAGATTGCTGGGAGAAATATCAATAACCTCAGATAAGCAGATGACACTACATTTATGGCAGAAAGTGAAGAAGAACTAAAGAGCCTCTTGATGAAAGTCAAAGAGGAGAGTGAAAGAGTTGGCTTAAAACTCAACATTCAGAAAACTTGAGATCATGGAATCTGGTCCCATCACTTCATGGCAAATAGAGGAGGAAACAGTGGAAACAGTGACAGACTTTATTTTGGGGGGCTCCAAAATGCAGATGGTGACTTCAGCCATGAAATTAGAAGATACTTGTTCCTAGGGAAAGAAGTTATGACCAATCTAGACAGCATATTAAAAAGCAGAGACATTACTTTGCCAACAAAAGTCTGTCTAGTCAAAGCTATGGTTTTTCCAGTAGTCATGTATGGATGAGAGTTGGACCATAAAGAAACCTGAGCACCAAAGAATTGATGCTTTTCAACTGTGGTGATGGAGAATTTTGAGAGTCCCTTGGACTGCAAGGAGACCCAACCAGTTCATCCTAAAGGAAATCAGGCCTGAATATTCATTGCAAGAACTGATACTGAAGCTGAAACTCTAATACTTTGGTCACCTGGTGTGAAGAACTGATTCATTGGAAAAGACCCTGATGCTGGGAAAGATTGAAGGTGGGAGGAGAAGGGGACTACAGGGGAAGAGATGGTTGGATGGCATCACGAACTCAATGGACATGAGTTTGAGTAAACTCTGGCAGTTGGTGATGGACAGGGAAGCCTGGTGTGCTACAGTCCATGGGGTCGCAAAGAGTTGGACATGACTGAGCAACTGAACTGATAGCTGATTCATTTTACTCTACCACAGAAACTAATACAACATTGTAAGGTAACTATACTCCAAAAAAATTAATTTAAAAATATATTAGAAATTAAATATGTATCTTGCTACATTAAAAAATAAAAAATGTACAATGAAAGTGAATAGAAACAAAATGCTCTTTTCCTGAAATCTTAAATTTTCAAAGATTTCTGACAGCAACTAAGGCAAAGTTCTAACTGGTTGACTCAACAGCTGTCCAGGCACCAAGGACCCATACGCTCTTTTTCCCTCAGTTGGACCATCTTCTGTGGGCTGAGTTGTGCCAGACTGGCTGCCCTGTGGTTGTAAGATGGCTGGAGGAGTTCTTATAGCTGGGGTCCAGGGACAGAAATGGGTTAGCTCTTTGTGCATCTCCCTCTTAAGAATGAAGAAAACTTCTCCGGGAGCCTAGCAGTCACCTCCCTGGGATCTGCTGGTCACCCCTGGGCCAGTGCTCAGCCATGACCCAGTCATGGCGAGGGCGCCAGGCTGCCATCAACAGCCTGTATCAGCCATGCATTCCTCTGGGGAGGGGGTGGGTCATCACCTCGGAATCACATAAGAAAGGAGTAGATACCTGAATGGAATCAGAGCGTGATCAGGAAGTTATTCTAGTCACCTTGTCCAAGTTCAGCTATTTCTAAAAGCACAAAAGTTCAATTTTGGCTTGAATTGACTGGCCAAGAATTTAAAACACTTTTTATTTCAGAAAATAATATCAGGGTCAGCAATTAGGGTGACTTTTTCCTCCAGATTTTTGCTTTAGTTCTAATCTTCTATTTCAAATGCATGGTAATTTACCTTACAAACATTCTACACACACAATACTTGAGGGTGTGTATATTGTATGGAATATGGCTCACTTATGTTTGCATTGGAATGAATTCTGTTCAGGGAAAATGCTGCAGAAGTGCTCCAATGGTAGTCCCAGGCTGTGCTTTGGAAAGTTGAATTTCTGTTGCTTCTTACAAAGTATTAAAATGTCATTTTAAATATTCTTTTCTTTGACCTATATACAATATTAAAATTTCCATAAAGAAATGCTAATTGAATTTTATATGTAACTGAAGAATACAATGCAATTTAATACAATTCCAAAAATGTAGAAATTTAATTTGATTGTTATTGAATATGAAAGAAAGAAAAGTTGAGCTGTTGTGTCTGAATATATTTGGGGAGAAATCTGCCAAAAAAAGAAATCTTTTGCTTCTCCAAAAAGGCCTATTTTAACCTAATTTGAGGACTATGGATTTATATGACAATGCCATGATATTTATCCAGAGGTAGGAGAAAATGTGGTCAGTTTTAGCCAACTCCCAAATAGCTGCTGCTGCTGCTGCTAAGTCGCTTCAGTCGTGTCAGACTCTGTGCGACCCCATAGACGGCAGCCCACCAGGCTCCCCGTCCCTGGGATTCTCCAGGCAAGAACACTGGAGTGGGTTGCCATTTCCTTCTCCGGTGCATGAAAGTGAAAAGTGAAAGTGAAGTCGCTCAGTCGTGTCCGACTCTTAGCGACTCCATGGACTGCAGCCTACCAGGCTCCTCCATCCCTGGGATTTTCCAGGCGAGAGCACTGAAGTGGGCTGCCATTGCCTTCTCCGTCCCAAGTAGCAATTAATCCAAATAGCATTTTTGGCCATCTCCAAAATTGTAAAGGCCAGATTCATCTTCCTGTGTCTTCACTTGATGACCACGATGGCAGAAACAGACCACCCACTTTCTTTCTGTGCCATTTTGGTTATGCAAGATGTTATTTGATCCAATGTTTCTAGAAACACAAAGCCAAGAGTTAAAGTCCCTAAAGGCCCACCATTCACCTTCATTGCTTCCCAAGGTCTATCTTTCCTTCCTTCTGTTTGTCCGTTTTGGGGGAAGGAGTCACATAAAGAGGTTGGTGCCTCACTCCCGGGCTGACCCTACAGTATCGGGGAAGGGGATTCACTGCCACACCTGAGGAAACACAAAAATTGTGTTCAAGTTAACCCACTGTTGGCACTCCAATTTTCCACATCTGGGAAGCTCTCAGGAAATAGCCCCTCTGCACCAACTCCTTGGCCTTGAGGGGCAGGCCTGGCTGAGGCTCTGGGGGTCACATAGGTGGGGCTGCCCCTGTGGGCCTTGAGTGTGGAGCCAGAACCGTGGATCAGCGTCCCCCGGGAACACCAGTCCTCGGGAGGCCCAGACCTACCCCAGAGAGGGGGAGGTGCCCGGGGACTGTGTGCTGACAAGGCTCTGGGGGTTCTAATGATGCTCCAGTTTGAGGACTCTGGTCTGGATCATTCTTCTCCCACCGAGAGCTGCATTTCATTGCTTGCAAAAACGAGTCTGTATTAATCAATTATGTCTGTGAGTTATTGAAGGTTTGGAGGGAAAGCTGAATTCCCCCACTAAAGCCTACATTGTACATTGTACTACAGCATCCTCGGGGCAGCCAAGGCAGCACTGCAGGTTCCAGGTCTGGTAGACCCTTCTGGGATCAGAAGCCTGGACCTGGGGACAGACAGCTTCTTCTGCTCATGAATAGCTCACGGTGGGCACCCCCAGACTGAGAGCCAGCCCCAAGTCCCCACAGACTGGCCTCTGCCTGGAACTGTCAGCATATGCACGCAATTTGGGTTAATGGAGCTTTGTTCATTAACGTTTACCATTAATCCATGCATCCTGTCTGGGGGTTTGCCCTATGGGACATGGAGAGTAGCAACCACCCCCACACCCACCAACCACATGGCCAGGGAATGCCCAATGGCATGCTGTCACTGAGCAGGAGCAGAGGGGTCCTCCTAGGACAGGAGTTCACCAAGACTGAGTGCTATGATCCCAGCTCATCCCACTGTGAGAAGCTTCCAGAACGCAGAGTGGATGTGGGTGTAGAGAGAGATGAAAGTCAAGGAGGATGACTTTCCACATCTCAGGTGGGCACCTGTGCACTGCATTCTGCGTGAGCTGGGAGTTAAGCGTCAATGGTATCCTCCACCAGGTGCCCAGGGGAGGCAGAGTGGAGGACTTGACTCTGGGATCTTCACCCACACTAATGAAGGGAATTCACATACAAATGGGCTTTCCTGGTGGCTCCGATGGTAAAGCATCTGCCTGCAATGCGGGAGACCTGGGTTTGATCCCTGGGTTGGGAAGACCCCCTGGAGAAGGAAATGGCAACCCACTCCAGTACCCTCGCCTGGAAAATTCCATGGATGGAGGAGTCTGGTAGGCTACAGTCCATGGGGTTTCAAAGAGTCAGACACAACTGAGCTACTTCACTTCACATACAAATACTCTAGCTCAGGACAGAGGGATTTAGGCAAAGTTTTAAGTAGCTGTGCTGCGCTGTGCTTATTCTCTCAGTTGTGTCCAACTCTTTGAGACCCCATGGACTGTAGCCTGCCAGGCTCCTCTGTCCATGGGATTCTCCAGGCAAGAATACTGGAGTGGGTTGCCGTGCCCTCCTCCAGGGGATCTTCCCAACCCAGAGATCAAACTCAGGTCTTTTGCAAAATTTCAGGTAGAGTCCTTACCATCTGAGCCATCAGGGAAGCCCATGAATTCTGGAGTAGGTAGCCTATCCCTTCTCCAGGGGATCTTCTCTACCCAGGAATTGAACCAGGGTCTCTTGCATTGCAAGCAGATTCTATACCAGCTGAGTTACCAGAGAAGGCCTTTAAGTAGCTAAATGGCCCTAGAGTGAGGTGCTGGGATCTGACCCTGACCTGTAGCTTGTGCCTGCCCTGCAATCCCGGATGATTTACCAGTGTGTTTGTATAGGATCGGCCTACACATTCCAGCTGCTTCTCTAGACAAGTGAGGTTGAGGGTGTGAAAGTGCTCAAAGGTGTGGAATAACTGGATCTACTTTTACCTGGTTTCACCAGGTTTTCCTAAGATATCCTCCAGAATTAATTTTTAGAAAATCCTGAATATCCAGCAGCAGAAACCAAGAGTGGAAGCAGTACTTTGTGTGCATACCTGTCCAGGAAGAGCTGGAGCTATGGGGGTACTGAAACCACCAAAAGGCAGCCCAGGAGTCTTCTGGCTTGTTCCCATTTCTTGCTCTGGAGACAGTACTAGTGCCTGGTAACTCTCCCGCCTCAGAGTTTTCATGTTTCTTCTCCAACCACCCTTCCTCTCGCTGCTGCTCTGGAGGTGCTCCAGGTCTGGACAATGGTTGGGGTGGAAGTGGGGGCTGCTTCTGGCTGAGTAAGGCCAGGGTCCGCAGTATACAATAAGTCAGGTCTGCTAGGAAGCCCACCTCCCGTCTGCAGAGTAGAAGCACCTCAAGCCCACCTGCACTGGGCTGAGCATCCCAGCACCAGATACTCACTTGGGCGGACCTTGGAGATGCCCTGTCTCCCCTCAGGTGCCTGCACCTTGGGCAGGATCACTGAGCTGCGTTTGGCAGGGGCTGGGCAGAGACAGGGCCATCAGGCTTGGGAAGCCACTGGGAGACACCATTTTTGCCACATGAACAAATTAATAAGCGGAAAAACCCCCACACAAACCCTAAAGTGCATCTGATAGTCTTTCCAGTGGACCCACTGCCACCCATCAGCTTCTCTGCTGATGCCAACCCATGGTCTTCCTGTGTTGGAAAGACCCAGCGTGAGCCCCAGCCCTGCCCAGCCACTGTCCAGACGCTTTCTGGGGACCAAGGACCATCACGAGATGGGTTGGGCCCTGTTTCTTCTTCTGGGCCAGTGGGTGGGTCCTGCCCTGACCTGCTTTTGCTTCTTCTCTGAAATATGGGAATAAAGGATCTTACACTCTCACCTGTGAAGAGGACCAAGTGGGGATGGTATGGGAAGGCCTGGGAACCACGTGGTTCACGTGGAAGGAGTTATGGGTCTTCTCCTTCTTCTCCATGAGGCCACAGAGCCCAGAGCTAGGTGGGCATTGGTAGTACTGTATGTGGCCTCCTCTACGTGAACCCTAGGTCACTCAGAACTGTTCTGGTAACAGTACCAGGGACGAATGATCTACCCTCCGTCCCTTCCACAGATCCAGTCCAGATGCTTCTGTTTTAAGTGTGGCCTGGTGGAACTTCTAAGTTCAAGGCGATTGGCAGGTGTGCACACGCCCTGCTGACAGAGGGGACGCTCCTTTGAGATTCAGCCATGAAATGGTGGCTGTCACTCCATGTGTGGGTTTGGAGTCTGCGCTGCTCCGAGCCTCTCTCCACACACGTGTTTATTCAATAAACCGTTTATAGGA
Organism: Bos indicus x Bos taurus; assembly: GCF_003369695.1. Taxonomy (NCBI): domain Eukaryota; kingdom Metazoa; phylum Chordata; class Mammalia; order Artiodactyla; family Bovidae; genus Bos; species Bos indicus x Bos taurus. Next base: position 41,562,153 of record NC_040088.1, on the reverse strand, counting down.
AACTGGTCTGTCTTTGAAATGAGAGACCGCCTTTGAGTCGCTGTCTACAAACTGTAATTCTGAGAAATAGCACCATTTCTGTATCCAGCATCTGCTCTGCAGTGTAGCACCTTGGCATTTAGAGTTTCTAGGAGAATGGAACGTGCCCACCTGGGTTTGCTTTGAGCCGGCTCTGAGACAGGTGAGAAGGAGGGAGCTGATGCTGTCGGGCCCTGTCCATACCCCTCAGCCTTGCTGTTGGGGTCACGGGAACAGTGTCACATACCTTCCCTCCCCCAGGGCCTCTTTTCTGCTGGGGGAGCCAGTGTCCCTGAGACCTGCCCCAGGGCCATGATGAATGGCAGTCTGCTGCTGGTCCCAGACACCCCAGTCCTGGCAGACACCCTGGCCACTTATGCCCCGGGAGGGAGACAGGTCACTCTGCATTTGGTCCTCATCACCTCTTGGAGCTCCCTGTGGGTCTGAGGCCCGATGCCCAAGTGGAGATCTGCTCCTAGAAAATCCTGCCCTTTCCTTCCCCGGCTATCTTCTCCTCTGCCCTGAGGATGCACCTGGATTCACCTTCCAGGAAAACCATATAAAAGGCAGAAAGGAAGGAAACCCACGCGTGGACTCCCTCAGGGTCCTTGGCGGGGACAGGCCCCCATCAGCCTCAGGGAAGATGCAGGGGTTGGATGATGCTCTGTGTTTTGTTCCCGTGAAAGGAGCATAAACAGTGGAGTCGAGTCTCGGATCAGTTACGAATGGAGAGGAACTTACTCATAACTTCCCATTTTAATTTTTTAAATGCTTACTCTAATGGAGGGTTAGGTTTTTGGATTTTTACTTTTTTAAACTCAGCTGTTTCCTACTTCTGCTTTATAAAATCAGAATTGAGGAGATCTCAGTGTCTGACAGGGAATAGCATCTACTGGAATACCACCCCCCGCCCCCGAGGGTCGGCAGCTCTGCAGCCCTGCTGGGAGCCCCGGGACTGCGAGCTGGATGGTCAGGTGAGAGCTGCCTTTGTCAGAACAAAACCACAAAGTGATGACCTGTCTAGTCCAGAGATGATGGAGAACCACAGTCCTTCATTAGAATTCCATTCTCGGGCATTCTGAGGAAATCGAGCCTGTGACAGGGTTTTTGCCTGGACTGTTAGCACCATTACTGACATACACGGTTCATCAGAGATAGGGGACTGTCACCCTCCTGCCACAGGACCAGACGTGCTAACTGTTACAGACATCCAGGAACAGTTGGATAATATTTACGAAAATCTAAAATGTCCATACCTTTTCACCCAGATATTTAGCCTTGAGACTTCTATAGATATCTAATCTCTGCTACTGCTAAGTCGCTTCAGTCGTGTCAGACTCTGTGCGACCCCATAGACGGCAGTCCACCAGGATCCCCCGTCCCTGGGATTCTCCAGGCAAGAACACTGGAGTGGGTTGACATTTCCTTCTTCAATGCATGAAAGTGAAAAGTGAAAGTGAAGTCACTTCAGTCGTGTCTGACCCTTAGCGACCCCATGGACTGCACCCTACCAGGCTCCTGAGTCCATGGGATTTTCCAGGCAAGAGTACTTGCCTGGGTTGCCATTTCCTTCTCCATCTAATCTCTACATCTCAGAAATTTAGTCTAGAACTACTTAAAGATATACAAGGGGGTGGTAACCATGACTTTGCAAATAATACCAAAAATTGGAAAAAAAAAAAAAAAGAATCAACAAGGAACTAGTTAAATGTGCGTGTGTTCAGTCCTTCAGTCATGTCTGACTCTTTGTGACCCCATGAACTGTTGGTGATGGACAGGGAGGCCTGGTGTGCTGAGATTCATGGGGTCGCAAAGAGTCGGACATGACTGAGCGACTGAACTGAACTGAACTGAACTGTAGCCCACCAGGATCCTCTGTCCATGAAGTTTTCCAGGCAAGAATACAGGAGTGGTGTGCCATTTCCTTCTCCAGGGGATCTTCCCAACCCAGGGATCTAACCCAGATCTCCTGCACTGGCAGGTGGATTATTTACCATTGAGCCATCTGGGACACCCCGAATAGTTAAATAGATGATGGAACATGGACTATTCTCTAGAATATGGTGCAGCCATTTAGAAGAATGATGTAAGCCAATGTTCACCACACGGAAAAAATTAAGATTAATTACATGAAAAAAGTAAGTGCAGAATGATAGATTTGCTAGCCACTCAAGCCAAATCAACCAATGGATCAACCCAGGAGCCCCTGCAGCCTTGGGTGGTGTGCAGTGTGTGTGTGAGGACATTTCACCCCGGGCATGTGGGGGAGGCCAGCCAATCCACACAGTCACCTCCCTGGGGTGCTGGCCTGGGTGTCTTTGGGCAGCAGGGCACCACCCGTGTAAACATGGCTGCAGGTGGGAGAGTGGTCCTCCTCCTGCTGTGTGGTTAGCAGAGAAGTGAGTCTACAGAGCACCAGAAAGGAAATGGAGAGACTAAGACCCAAGGAGGGGGGGGGTGGGCCTGCCACATGAGATCCCACGACTGTGTCCTATTCCAGCATCAGGGGATATGCCCACCCTTGGGAGACACAGGTCGAGCTCCACCCTCCTCCCCCACACCCCCAGAACTGAGGGACAAGCTCCTTTCTATATGGGAGATGCTTAATTCAACTTCAATTGTTTCTCTTACTTGCCACCCCCTGAGAAGAAAGTTGAGCACCGAAGAACTGATGCTTTTGAACTGTGGTGTTGGAGAAGACTCTTGAGAGTCCCTTGGACTGCAAGGAGGTCCAACCAGTCCATTCTAAAGGAGATCAGCCCTGGGTGTTCTTTGGAAGGAATGATTTTAAAGCTGAAACTCCAGTATTTTGGCCACCTCATGTGAAGAGTTGACTCATTGGAAAATACTGATGCTGGGAGGGATTGGGAGCAGGAGGAAAAGGGGACGACAGAGGATGAGATTGCTGGATGGCATCACCGACTCAATGGACATGAGTTTGAGTGAACTCTAAGAGATGGTGATGGACAGGGAGGCCTGGCGTGCTGCGATTCATGGGGTCGCAAAGAGTCGGACACGACTGAGCGACTGAACTGAACTGAGCACTTTCGAAAATGTGTCCATTCTGGAGATCAGAAGCTATCTCTGTTCGTAAACCTCTTGCAGATTTCCTCTTGCAGATTTCTTGACTCGCTGGTTGCTTGGCAGACTACTCCCTTCTCCTGACCTTGACCTTTGTTTCATGTTTTCTGTTCCTAGTGTGTAACATAGTCCTGGCTGCTTAGCTGGCATTTCATAAATGCTTTTGGTGCATGAACCAGTAGACTTACCTTCTAATGACACAGCGACAGATGAAGAGGGCCAGTGGGTTTGCTGGATGAAAACACTCCCTGTTCAACAGAACTGTCCTTCATTGCTGATGTTCAATGATTTTTACTGCAAAATAGTTTCATGTGTGATGACACTGCACCTTTTATAAGGCCTTTTCACATCTTTGATCACTTGTTTGTGGGGACAGGCTCTGGGGAAGGGGACTCTTCCTAACTCACGGTGCATGTATGTGTGTGTGCTAAGTCGCTTCAGTCGTGTCCAACACTGTGTGACCCTATGGACTGCAGCCCGCCAGGCTCCATGGGATTCTCCAGGCAAGAATGTTGGAGTGGATTGCCATGCCCTCCTCCAGGGGATCTTCCTGACCCAAGGATCGAACTTGCGTCTCTTACGTTTTCTGCTTTGGCAGGTGGGTTCTTTTACTGCAGCACCACCTGGAAGCCCATCCCAACCCATGGAGTAGGGGTCAATTCAGGATTTGAATCCCCTACCACTGGTGCCCCTGGTACATGTGTCTGAGAAGAAATACAGGGCAGCCTGTGCTCTGCTACAGCTCAGCCCAAAGTCCCTGGCAGCCACACCCGCCACACTCCCTGTGACTCAGGACACACTTGAGTGCTGAATTGGCTCAGTTCACCAAAGCCCAGAAAATTCAGTTGCCCAAGTCCCTGGGGACTCATATTCAAACCTGAAGAGGAAGAAGGAGGTGCCTCCACTTAGAGTGAGAGAGAACTTACTTCTCAGGGTCATAAGATTCATTTTCAAGATCTTGCCAGAAATGTCGTTCACATAAACCTAGTATCTTGTGATCAAAGTCAAGTTTTCATGTTAAGCTTAATAAAAACGTCACGTCACAAGAGTAGGCAGGTTTTAGCTCTGAACTGGGATGATCTGAGAAATTATTTCAATAGTTCCACTTCACGTTCGGATTCCCCCAGCTGACCAGTAAAACCCAAACCCTCTCACAACTTTCGTTTCCACTCACCTGCATTTACGACCTTCATTTTCTGGCCATTGATGGAGTATGTGTAGCCAAACAAGTGCCATGCCCAGCTTAGACACAATCACCACATTCCTGGTATGTGTGTCCTTTGACAAAAGACAGCAAGTGTCATTAGCTAACGGTTGCCATGACAATACCAAAACTGAAAGAATAGTGTTTCTTGCACACCAAGGATGCTTACAATGTAGGCTTCACATGAGTCATCATCTCTAAAACTTTTGTTAAGATTTAGAGTTGACTATCAGCCAATTGCCCCTTGACATCCATCCATTTTCCCAGTTTTATTTGGCTTGCTGTACCCTATTCTATCCAGAAGAATCAAGCTCCAGTTTTCTGAAAAGCCTTGAACAATTGGCTGCTGTATACCAGACTCAGAGGTCACTCCAGGTGGACTCTTCCCAGTTGGTAACAGAAACAAAACCTGTCACACCCCCAGGAGGCTGTCACTTCCCTTCCCGGATCGTTTATAGTTTCACTGCCTTTGGCCAAGCTTCTGTTTGCATTTCTGTAATTATTCAGCCCTTGAAATTTCAAAATCCTTGGACATTTGCCTCTCTGTCTGGTCACATACCACTGATAAGAGAAGTGAAAAATCATATGTAAACCTGATAAAGGTCAGTAAGTAAGTCAGTATACACACATACAACCATACATAAATGTAGTAAGTTTTGTGGTCTGAGCATGGTGCATTGCAGGCACTCAATAAATGCATGTTAAATTAATGATTACAAGCACAGAATTAAAATAGACTCGAACACCTGTACAACTCATCAGCCCATTTTGACTTGGCTGCCTTTAGCATGAATTCTTTGTAGATCCTGGATATGTGTTTGGAGGGGATTGACTGGATAGACAATGAGAGAAATAAGAGAATTCAGAACCAGATCCACCTGATTTATGATGAAAGGATCCCCAAAAGGCAGCGATCTTTTCAACAAACTGCTGTGTCCACTGGTCCTCCAGGTGGAAACATTGAACTTTGACCCCTACTTCATTCACACCATTCCTAGAAACCAGTACCAGATAGATCATAGACTGAAATGTGAAAGGCAAAATGATAAACTTTTAGAGGAAAACAGGACAACATTTTTATGACCTTCAGTGAAAGTCCACTCCTATGTGCTCCTTTGACATTTGGTGAAATTGGGAGGATCTCAAATGGTTTAACCACAAATCACTTCCCCACTCAGCTCCCAAGAATAAGTTCCCTAACAGAATACCCCTCCTCATCAAGGGAACCAGTGCAGCTCCTGCTTCTTCCTGAGTACCGGGTTTCAGTTCCCTGCAACACAGAACCATTTAAATAAAACAGTCGCCTCCTGTTGGAACCAAAGAACTCCTCCCCACCCTCTTGATGCTGACCACAGGGCCGGCTTCCCACAGGCTCTGCTGGTTCACTCTGATCCCAAGTGCAACCCCTGTGTGGCCCTGCATGGAATGTGAGGTCTTCCCCAGGCTGTGAGTATGTGATTAACAAACTGATGGCAATCTCATCTTTCATTATTGGGTACCATGTGTTTCGCCATCCCCATAATCTTAGGGTGGGGATTCCTTTCTCATCAGCAGAGCAAACAATAGGTCATAAAAACATCTGACCATCCATCCACCCATCCATCCATCTATCCATCCTCTGTCCAGTTCAGTTCAGTTCAGTTCAGTCGCTCAGTCGTGTTCAACTCTTTGCGACCCCATGGAATGCAGCATGCCAGGCCTCCTTGTCCTTCACCAACACCTGGAGTTTACTCAAACTCATGTCCATTGAGACTGTGATGCCATCCAACCATCTCATCCTCTGTCGTCCCCTTCTCCTCCTGCCTTCAATCTTTCCAATCGTCAGGGTCTTTTCAAATGAGTCAGCTCTTTGCATCAGGTGGCCAAAGTATTGGAGTTTCAGCTTCAGCATCAGTTTTTCCAATGAATATTCAGGACTGATTTCCTTTAGGATGGACTGATTGGATCTTTTTGCAGTCCAAGGGACTCTCAAGAGTCTTCTCCAGCACCACAGTTCAAAAGCATCAATTCTTCAGCCGTCAGCTTTCTTTATGGTCCAAGTCTCACATCCATACATGACTACTGGAAAAACCATAGCTTTGACTAGACGCACCTTTGGTGGCAAAGTAATGTCTCTGTTTTTTAATATGTTGTCTAGGTTGGTCATAGCTTCTCTTCCAAGGAGCAAGCGTCTTTTAATTTCATGGCTACAGTCACCATCTGCAATTATTTGGAGCCCCCAAAAATAAAGTCTCTCACTGTTCCCACTGTTTCCCCATCTATTTCCCATGAAGTGATAGGACTGGATGCCATGATCTTAGTTTTCTGAATGTTGAGTTTTAAGCTAACTTTTTCACTTTCCTCTTTCATTTTCATCAAGAGGCTCTGTAGTTCTTCTTCACTTTCTACCATAAGGGTGGTGTCATCTGCATATCTGAGGTTATTGATATTTCTCCCAGCAATCTTAATTCCAACTTGTGCTTCATCCAGCCCAGCGTTTCTCATGATGTACTCTGCATATAAGTTAAATAAACCGGGTGACAATATATAGCCCTGACGTACTCGTTTCCCAATTTGGAACGTCTGTTGTTCTATGTCCAGTTCTAACTGTTGCTTCCTGACCTGCATACAGATTTCTCAAGAGACAGGTCAGGTCCACCTACATATTTTACAATACCTGTAGTTTTGCTTGTATTTTGAAATATTTTTATAGATGCACTAAGAAAATATCACCCCTACACATGTCCAAATGTTCCAGTAAGAATGCCTTCAGGGTTCTTGAAAGCTTAATTTCCAGAAACGTAAGGTTGCTGACACACCCAGTGATACAAAGGTGACATGACTGTAGAGCAAAGGTACACCTAACATTCCAGCAAAGAAACAGTGATGACTTGAGAAAGGTCAGCCGGATTCCTACCATCAACAAGATGTTTCTAAAGTGCTAAGTGTCCTGAAGAAAGGACATCACAGAGCGCCCACACACAAGGAGCTGTGAATGATGCTCAGGCTGAAGAAATGCTCTCATCCAGTCTCTCAGCATGTTCCACACTGAGGTCCCAAGACAAGGGAGCTCTAAATCTGGGATACCCATGGAGGCTTTGAGATGCAGAAACACAAGTCAGGTGCAGCTGAGTCAATGGGTGAGAAGACTGGCCTGGAGGGACAAGCAATCAGCCTTGGGCTGCTGCTCTAGCCGGACCTTCCTCCTCTACTCCTGGATGCTGGAAAGTTACAGTCTCTGGGCTCCTCAGCTACCTGTGTCTCCAGTTTGGGACCTGGAGAAATCTGTGCTGCAACCTGTTATTCCCTTCAGCCCAAATTTCATCTTCTCTACTCCAAACTGTGGAGAGTTTAGAGGGGAAACTCTCTAGAGAAAATACTGCACACATTCAAAACAGTAAACATGAAAACTCTGGTGAAGGAGACAACCTTTCAAATTGTTCAAGTTGTCTGGTTCTATGGTAAGCTCTGACAGTTGTCATTTGGTCCCGGGATTTTGGAGGTGGTAAGAGTCTCAATGCTCACGCAGTCCTGGCTTGTCAGCCCTGAGTGGACATCGGAGGAAAATGCCTGGAACCAGGCATCCTGGTGTTTTTGATGACCTCAGGTGATTCTAGTGTTGAGGCAGGATTGAGAACACAGAGGTACGTGCTCCAAATTTCCTTGACTACAGGTGAAGCCAGGAGACTCAGAGACCCCAACAAAGCAGGACTACATGGCCCGCCGTCATCAGGAAGACACTGCTGTTGTATTACCCAGGTAAGCATCTTTTCTACTCCCCAGAATTTCATGTCTCTGCTATAAGGGAATATAAAGAGACCCAGTGGAATCCATCATCTTGCTTTCCATTTTCTTAGGAGACTGGCCGACTATCACATGGCCAGAAAGGTTATAAATTTCCAGGGTGAATTTATACCAGAAATAAAGTGCTTGACTACAGAATCACAGAAAAAACATAAGTCATAGGAAAGAAATTTGATTCTACCCTGCTTCACTGAGGATGACACAGGGAAAGAAAATATTTATCGGTTTCTTTTTTACTAAATTATTTTTTCCAGTTTTATTGAGAAATAATTGGCATACTTTACTGTATAAATTTTAATCATACAGCATGATGGTTTGATTTACATGTATTGTGAAATATTTACCATAACAGATTCAGCTAATATCCATCTTCTCAAATAGATGCAATGAAAAGAACATAAAAAAGGAAAAAATAATTTCTGCCATAAGAACTTTTAGTACTGACTCTCTTAACTTTCCCATATATCATAGAGCAGTGCTAACTATAGTCATCATATCATACATTACATCTCTGGTATTTACTTATTCCTCTTATAATACCAAGTTTATACCTTGTGACTACTTTCATTCAAATTCTCTTCCCCCTACCCTCTGGTCACAAGTCTAATCTCTTTTTATATGAGTTTGGTTTGTTTAGCTTTATATTCCACATATAAATGAGTATTTGTCTCTCCCTGTCTGACTTATTTTACTTAGCATAATGCCTGTAAAGTTGATGCATGTTGTCACAAGTGGTAGAATTTCTCCATTTTTACAGGTAAGTACTATTCCATTTTGTGTGTGTGTGTGTGTGTGTGTGTGTAGAGTGAGAGAGCACTGAGGCTTGTGTGATCACACATAGGGAGAGGAAACCCGAAGTCTCCCAGTGATGAACAACCCACAGTAAACAGATATCCCACTGATGACAAGAGAAGAACCTGATGAAGTCACAGAGTGATGCCGGGGACCAGAGGTCCCACCCACAACTCTGGACTGTTCTTGATAGAAACTGTCTAGGTACTGAATGACCAGCTCCAAGGTGACATCTGCAGATTGTCCCCATCCCAGAAATGAGACAACAGAAAGCAGAGAAAAGCAGAGGTTGATAGTAACTGCCTCCCTCACTCGAGAAAACACAAACCTTACCATAAATGCCAAAAGTGACCTTACTGAAGTGAAGCCGTTTGTAAGTTTCTGATGGAGCCTGGCTAGGGGAAGGAGGTGGTTTTTGAGGCTGGGTTTGAGGCTGCTTAGGTTTTTGAGGCTGTGACCCCAGGGAGAATGAACCAGAAGACCTTTCCACACCTGGCTGGATGCTTCTTCTCACACACACTTAGCCACTCTGAACTCAGGCTACACATGTCCCGAGGAGTCATGGTGTCTTCCACTGGGACTTCACAAGGCAGCTGTGAGACTGACTGGGATGCTGCTTGGGATGGACTTGGAAGATTCTGAATAGAAGGTAGGTCTGGAGGAGAGAGCCAGACCTCCACTTCCTGGGTCTCTCTTCCATGAAGGCTGCCTGATTTCTCCATGTCTACAGGTAGCTCAACCAGTAGAGAATCTGCCTGCAATGCAGTAGACATGGGCTCGATTCTAGGGTCGGGAAGATCCTCTGGAGACGGGAATGGCAACCCATTTCAGTATTCTTGCTTGGAAGATTCCATGGACAGAGGAGACTGGTGGGTTACAGTTCATGGGGTCATAGAGAGTCGGACACAACTGAGTGACTTTCACTTTCACTTATCTCTGGCCAATCATGCTGATGCAGAGTCCTTCCTGGTGGCACACACATTACTCAGCCAAGATGAATGCCAGTGAGAAGGATTCTGGAAGGTGAGCAGACACGTGGCGTCTCCTTTTGACCTTTCCCACATTCTTCTGATTGGTAGTGGCTTGTTAGATTTATGTTCTTTATCGGGACCTCCTGTCACAAAATAACTCACGTGAATGGTTACTATGGTGCCTGGCCCTGGGTGGGCAGTTTCAGCCATTGTGCTTCCCCTACCAGCCCCCCAACATCCAACCTTCCTTCTCTGATCTGTGGAAAATCCACATCCTTCTCAAGACATTCAGGAGTTTCTGTGGATAGGTGTCCTCCCCATCACTTTGACTTTGGTGTGAGTATTTCCCAATCCTTACTCTTCATGTTTGGACCCTATTTAATCGCTGCTCAGAGACAACTCAAACCTGAACTCTAATTTCATCAACACACATGTACATGCACACACACACACACACACACATTGAAGTCAGGGGGACACTTTAGTCAGTGTTTGAGGGTGAGGGGGTGAAAGGATTTGCATGAAGAAAGGCCAATGATGTAAAATTAATTACACGGTCCCACCTTCCAAGCACTTCACCCCAAGGCACTTGCTGGGCCACTCAGGGGCCGCCCCCATCCCACCCTCTCCTTTTACCTCTCAGGGTCTCCGAGACCTTTGCATTTTGAATACAGAGCAAGTGGAGCCAGCTTCAGACTCACGGCCCTGGCCATCCTACCTTCCCCACCCCGCCCCATCCCCACCCCTTCTCCTGCCCTGCAGCCCACCCAGAACTCTCTTCTCACCAAGAGTAATCCCCTCCACCCCACGAGAGGAAGGATAGCTTGAGCCCTGAGCCCCCACTGCACCCACTGCCCCACACCCACCTCTTAATCCTACCCCCACTCCCCAGCCCCAGATGAAGAGGGAGATGAGATGAGGGCAGGGCTGGAACTGAGACTGATCCAGAGGGGCTGCTGTTTCACTCTTCGCTTTCAGATCCTGAGTGCAATCGGGGCGGGGCGGGGGGAGGGGGCGGGAGGAGCAGGGGGAGGGGACTGGAATGATTTCTTCGCCCTGGAAAGTAAAATGCACTGTTGCTCTGCTCCCTGTGGGGACCACAGGGCTTTCTGCCTAAAATTGGAAACCAAGAAGAGGGCTGCATGAATCCTTTACAAACATGGAGTGACTGACTGTATTTGAATGTGTTACATATTTAGCGAATTCTAACGGTCCCCGTCTTGATTTCAATCTCCGACAAAGCAGCCCTTAAGACAAGGATTTAGGATCAAGTAGTTTACATGGAAAGTGATTCCAAGAAAAGCATGCTGAGGACTTGGGGATGTGAGAGAGGAAGTTGGTAAAAACAGGACCCCAGAGGGTGAGCCTTGGAAGCCCCAGGAGGGTGTAGACAGAGATTGGCCCACCAGCTCCCATCTTCATGGTCCCCTGGGCATTTCAGATTGCGCCCCCCCCCCCCCCCCCCTGCTCAAACAGATCAGAATCGGCAAGTGAGCTCTGCTGGTCACTGAGGGAATATGGGCTGGACTCTGACTCCATGTGCTGCTAAGGACCAAGGTGACTTTTTCCCACTATAACAAGTATGCATATTATTTGCTTCCTGCCCAGTGAACATTCCTCCTATTTAAGAAATAAGACTGTGGCTCAGGGAGGGTAAGCACCTGGCCCCATGCCTCACAGCCAACCATCACGAGGCCAGGCTGACTCTAACCTCTGATGCTGTAATATAGGTCTTCAGCAGTGTCATCACCCTTTGGCACGAGACATGTCATCTGTGGTCACCCCCAAATCTGGGCTGGCCTGGGACTGCTTTGACTGACATGTGAAGCAGGGTAACACCCTGCCAGTCCTGGAACCGGCTGCGTGGGGCTGCAGTTCCCAATTTTCTCTTTGAAGTCAGTCCTCAGGGGCCACCTGAGACCATCCGGATCGCTTTAGCCTCCTGGAGAAGCCTTGCGGGCAGCACTTAGAGCCAGTCACGTGGTGAAGGCTTCCTGGCCACAAGTCCAGCAGCCCAAGGAGCACAGCAAAGTGAGGGACCTCAACCGACACCCGAGACCCAGAGGAAGTGCTCAGCGGAGACCAGTCAGCCAAGAGCTCTGCAAACAGGAACAGATGTTACTGTCTTCGGCCACAGACTCTGGCATAGTTTACTGCATGCAACAGTCTACTGAAAGGAAACCCAGCCATTTATTTTTTGTTTTTGTTTCAAAGCCACCCTCTACCTGTATATAACTTGGATGAGTAAAATTTGTTTCAGAACTAAAAAAGGTAGTTAAGGAAAGATCGGACAGGGGAATCTTTCATTTCCCTTCAGTTCAGTTAAGTTCAGTTGCTCAGTCGTGTCTGACTTTTTGCGACTCCATGGACTGCAGCATGCCAGGCCTCCCTCTCCATCACCAGCTCCCGGAGTTTACTGAAACTCATGTCCTTTGAGTCGGTGATGCCATCCAGCCATCTCATCCTCTGTTGTCCCCTTCTCCTCCCGCTTTCAATCTTTCCCAGCATCAGGGTCTTTTCAAATGAGTCAGCTCTCTTTGAATCAAGTGGCCAAAGTATTGGAGTTTCAGCTTCAGCATCAGTCCTTCCAATGAATATTCAGGACTGATTTCCTTTAGGATGGACTGATTGGATCTCCTTGCAGTCTAAGGGACTCTCAGGGGTCTTCTCCAACACCACAGTTCAAAAGCATCAATTGTTCAGTGTTCAGCTTTCTTTATAGTCCAACTTTCACATCCATAGCCTTGGAAAAACCATAGCCTTGACTAGATGGACCTTTGTTTGCAAAGTAATGTCTCAGCATTTCTCTTAGCCATCATGCAATTGTGAAGCATCCCCAGGCAAGTCTGCTTTAGCCGCAGGCAATGATGCAGCCAGCCAGGACATGACAGAGTCGGCAATCCCCATCTGTCCTTGTTCTGAGCCCGGGCTGACTTGCCAACATGCATTTGGGGATCGGTTTGTCCATCTCTGTCTCCATTTGGAGATCCTTAACCAGGGCCAGGAATAGAAAGTGCAGCTGAGAGGCTGGCTGAAATAGTGGTGGCCCAAGGACAATGGTGTCATGCCCTCAAGACAGACGATTGTGCTCAATGAGCTGTTCAGCCATTGGCTTTCTGGGTCCTCGGGAGAGGACCCAGAAAGGAGACAAGGCCTTGCCCTCAAGCAGTGACCAGTGTAGCTGGGAACATAAAATTCCCATGAGACAAGATTAGGGAGCTCCAGAAGAGGAGAGTTGACTTCAAGACTGACTACAAAGCTACAGCAATCAAGACAGTGCGGTGTTGCTGAAGAAACAGATCCGTGAATCCATGGAATGTAAGATGGCACAGCTGCGTTGGAAGACGGCTTAACAGTTTCTTACAAAACTGCACATACTCTTACCATTTGATCCAGCAGTCAGGCTCCTTGGTATTTATCCAAAAGAGTTGAAAACTTAGATTTAGATTAAAACCTGCATGTGAATGTTTATAGCAACTTTATTCATAATTGCCAAAACTTGGAAGCAACCAAAATATATCTTTCATAATTTAGTGGATAAATAAACTGTGGTACATTCAGAGAAGGTAATATTATTCGGTGATAAAAATAAATGAGCTGTCAAGCCATGAAAAGAGATGGAGGAATCTTAAATGGAAAAGGGAAAGAAGCCAATCTGAAAAATACTATACACTCTTACGATTCCAACTCTATGACATTCTGGAAAAGGCAAAACTGAGGAGAAAGTAAAAAGATCAGTGGTTGCCAAGGGTTTATGAGGGTAAGGACTGATGGAAAAGAGAGAGAGATGGAAGGGAGAGATGGAAGGAGGGATGAATACATGGAGCACAGGGGATTTTTAGGGCAATGAGTGGATTCTGTGTGATATTGTCATGGTAGATACATGTCATTAGATATTTGTCAAAGCCCACAGCATGTACAACACCAAGAGTGAGCCCCACTGTACACTATGAACTTTGGTTAATAACAATATATAAGCGTTGGCTCATCCTTTGAACATATATATCAAATTAATGAAAGATAATATCAAGAGAGGAAACCAGGGAAGGGCAGCAAAGGAGGACTCTCTGTACTTTCTGCTCCTTTTTCTTTTTAAATATTTATTTATTTATTTATTTGGCTGGGCTGAGTCTTAGCTGTGGCATATGGGATCTAGTTCCCTGACCAGGGATGGAACCCGGGCCCCCCACATTGGGAGCATGGAGTCTTAGCCTCAAGACCACCAGAGAAGTCCCTCATTTTTCAATAAACTTAAAACTTCTCCAAAAATGGTGTTATCATTTTAAACAAATAAATAGATGTAGCTATGTATGCAGAAAAGTGAAGTCACTCAGTCGTGTCCAACTCTTTGCAACCCCATGGACCGTAGCCCTCCAGGCTTCTCCATGGGATTTTCCAAGCAACGATACTGGAGTGGGTTGCCATTTCCTTCCCTGGGGGATCTTCCCGACCCAGGAATCAAACCCATGTCTCTTGCCCTGCAGGCAGACTATTTACTGTTGGAGCCACCAGGGAAGGCCATTATGTATGCAGAAGTGAAGGATATACACTAAATTCTCTCTCTGGGAGACTTATGGTGGACTTAGGGTGGGATTTATGGTGTCTATTTTCTTCTCTTTCCCTGTTTGTATGTTCCATTTTCCTTCAATAAACACACACACAAAAAAATTAGAGAGCAGATGTGAAAGTGTCATTCCCTGATTTATGGCAAGGGGAGGAGGAGTTGAGGCTGAGTGCATTGAGATGGTTTCCATGAAAAAACTGGGGATTTGGGTTAGTGAAAGAAAATAAATAAAGTTCAAGTCTGGGGAAGAAAAACTGAAGTGACATAAAAAGAGCTAGAATGTAAATTGCTGCAGCCAGTGTGGAGAACAGGACAGAGGTTCCTTAAAAAGCTAAAAGTACAGCTACCATATGATCTAGCATTCCCACTCCTGGGCACATATCTGGAAAAGATGAAATTCAAAGAATTGTATGCACCCCAATATTCATAGCAGCACTAGTTACAGTAGCTAAGAAATGGAAGCAACCTAAAAATCTATCAACAGATGAATGGATAAGGAAGACATGATACACACACACACACATATATATATAATGATGTGAAACATATATATAAATACAATAGCATTCTACTCAGCCATAAAAAAGGATGAAACACTGCTATTTGCAGCAGCATGAAAGAACCTAGAGATTATCATACTAAGTGAAGTAAATCAGACAAAGAAAGATAAATATCATATGATATCACTTATATGTGGAATCTTAAAAAATAATACAGCTGAACTTACTTATGAAACAGAAATGGACTCACAGATACAGAAAACAAACATATGGTTACCAAAGGGGAGGAATAAATTAGAAGCTTGGAGTTAACAGATACAAACTATTACATATCTAATAGACAAATAATAAGCTCTTACTGTATAGCACAGGAAATTCTGCTCAACACTCTGTAATGATGTAGATGGGAATAAAATCTAAAAGAGAGTGGATATATGTATATATATAATTGATTCACTTTGCTGTACATCAGAAATTAACAGAGCATTGTAAATCAACTACAATTTTTTAAAAAGGAGCAAAGGGTATACAAACAAGCCATGCATAACTGGCTTTGAATGTATAGAGGATGGAATACTGGCAACCTTGCCTGTCTTTTGCAAAACCTGTATGCAAGACAAGAAGCAACAGTTAGAACCAGACATGTAGCAAGGCTAGTTCAAAATTGGGAAAGGAGTACATCAAGGCTGTATATTGTCATCCTGATTATTTAACTTATATGCAGAGTACATCATGTGAAATACAGGGTTGGATGAATCACAAGCTGGAATTAAAATTACCAGGAGAAATATCAACAACCTCAGATATACAGATGATACACTGTAATGGCAGAAAGCAAAGAGGAACTAAAGAGCCTTCTGATGAGGGTAAGAGAGGAGAGTGAAAAAACTGACTTAAAACTCAACATTCAAAAAACTAAGATCATGGCATCTGGTCCCATCACTTCATGGCAACTAGAAAGGGGAAAAGTGGAAATAGTAACAGACTTTATATTCTCAGGCTCCAAAATCACTGCAGATGGTGACTGCCGCCATGAAATTAAAAGATGCTTGCTCCTTGGGTAACATCTTATCTCCAAATTCAATGGACATGAATTTGAGTAAAGTCTGGGAGATAGTGAAGGACAGGGAAGCCTGGCATGCTGCAGTCCATGGGGTTGCAAAGAGTTAGACACAACTTAAAGACTAGACAACAACAACAAAAAAAGTTATTTAAAAATTCAGTCTTTTTTAGTCTTGCACAAACTTCAGTCTGTTTGTCTTGCACTTCCAAATTCACTCCATTTCTTCCATGAACCCATTTGGGTGTCATAGGGGGAGCACTGTGGGCCCTTTTCTCCCAAAAGCTGAGCCAAAGCTGCACAGCAGGCTGACCCCTTGTCCAGCCTGCTTTGGACCTAACAATACTGCTCTTGAAGTGCAGTAGTGTGTAACTGAGAGACCAGGATCACCGCACACCAATGGCCCCCACGTAAGAGAGCTGTGTGCAAACAAAAATCTGAATTTTACAAAGGTATACAATTTTGTTCAAACTGCAAAATTATTTAATGCAGCAAGACTCATGTGGTCCTCAATGAATATATCAAGGGGAATCAACTTCTTCCTAGAAGCAATTTTGGATAAAGAGGGAGAAATTAAGACAAAGCCTGGACCACTGAAGGGCTGGCGGTTGTTGCGTGGCCTGGCACACATCTGACTGTCCCTAGGAGCAGAGCAGTGGACAAGAAGGCAAGGTTTCTGCCATCACACAGCCAAAACAGGCCAGTAAGCACATAATTACAAGCTAATTATCCTGCCTCTGGATGAAAATGAAAGAGGAGAGTGGAAAAAGTTGGCTTAAAACTCAGCATTCAGAAAACTAAGATCATGACATCCGGTTCCATCACTTCATGGCAAATAGATGGAGAAACAGTGGAAACAGTGACAGACTTTATTTTGGGGGGCTCCAAAATTACTCCAGATGGTGACTGCAGCCATGAAATTAAAAGACGCTTGCTCCTTGGAAGAAAAGTTACAATCAACCTAGACAGCATATTAAAAAGTAGAGACATTACTTTGCCACCAAAGGTCTGTCTAGTCAAAGCTCTGGTTTTTCCAGTAGTCATGTGTGGATGTGAGACTTGGACCGTAAAGAAAGCTGAGCACTGAAGAATTGGTGCTTTTGAACTGTGGTATTAGAGAAGAGTCTTGAGAGTCACTTGGACTGCAAGGAGATCAAATCAGTTAATCCTAAAGAAAGTCAGTCCTGAATATTCATTGAAAGGACTGATGCTGAAGCTGAAACTCCAATACTTTGGCCATCTGATGCGAAGAACTGACTCATTTGAAGAGATCCTGATGCTGGGAAAGATTGAAGGTGGGAGGAGAAGGGGACGACAGAGGATGAGATGGTTGGATGGCAACACAGTCTCAATGGACATGAGTCTGAGTAAATTCTGGGAGTTGGTGAAGGACAGGTAGGCCTGGTGTGCTGCAGTCCATGGGGTCGCAAAGAGTCGGGCATGACTGAGCAACTGAACTGAACTGAATTATCCTGCACTGACTCATCCTAATAAAATAGGATGAAAGTGAGTCCAACCTAGCCTGGGAGGTGGGGAAAAGCTTCTCAGACAAAGAAATACACAGATGCTGGTGAAATGAGGCAGGAACTGGCAGGGGAAAGGTGGGCATTTGGAGTAACACTCAGATGTGAGGTCAAGGAAGTGTCAGGTGTAAGATGCAGCATGTCCAAAGGCCCTGTGGCAGGAAGGGCTGGCCGGGTCAGAAACAACAGAAGCTTGTTTGTGAGCCTAAGACAGAGCTAGCAAGGGATCAGAGGTGAAAGGTGAGGCCTGAAGGTACGTGGGGTCCTGCAGGTCTGGTTAAAGAAACAGGATGACATTCTCAGGCCCACGGGGAGCCTCAGGGTTCTGAGCCCAGGACTGGCATTTTCTGATCTGTTTTAAAAGAGGATGGAGCTAATGTATAAATGTTATCAGCGGATATTTTGTTCTCAGTCTTCAGTTGTAACTGGTCTGAAGTTATAGTAAAAGCTATTTTTAAAATGATACTTACTTTGCATCCCGCATGAACTCATTTCCGGAGCTCTTGCCCAGGCCTGGGGGATGAGAGGGAGGAGAAGGGATGGAGGACGGTCACTCTACTGGTCCTGCCCCACCAGCCACGTGGGGGCAGCACTTGCCTGTGGCCATCACAGCGGAGTGTCTGAGGCAGCACAGCTGCAGGGCCTGAGATACTCTGGGAGGCTTTCTGGGCTGCTCTCAAAATACAGATGCGCCAGGCCATCCTGGGGCACTGCATTACCCAGGCCTCCAGACTAGGCTCCTGTCCCAATTCCTTCACTGAACAGAGTTCATCCCCTCCGCAATATTCCCTTTGGCTCTCTTTCCCCAGAACTCAGGTGTATGGCCATTGAAATGAAACTGCCCACAAGACCATCTGCTCCAGGGCCTGGGCTGATCCTGGTCCCCAAGCAAAGAAGATTTTGTAAATAGAGACCTGAAGGTCATGCCCTGCCCCCCACAGTGGTTCCTCTGGGTTCTGTGTACCCAGGTAAGGCCAGGGGGCTCAGGGCATGACTCCAGGGAAGGCCCAAGTATGTCTCCTGTTTCCAGTTCTGCAGACACAGGGACGTCATGTGCCAGGCTCGTACATGCTAGAGGAGCTCATATTAACTCCTGTATAAGCTCAACTTTTATAAGGTCTACTTTATAGATGAAAACAAAGAACAAGTACAAACAGAGTCACAAAAATACAAAGCATTCTGACCAGAGTCACAGAGCAACTAGAAGACGCCCTGGGCCTTGCACTAACATCTCCCTCTGAAGCACACACTTTTCCCTCCATTGTGCTGTGGATATGCGTTGACTTTTAGCTAAACCACAGACCCCAGCTCCTGGCCACACCAAGACCCACTGTTTATCGAAGCAGCAGCTTGATGTGGTTCAATTGCTAAAAGATGGTTCTTTAAAAAATGACTGAGGAAGAATTCAGTTTCACAATGAAAGACAGTTGCCACAATAAATGTCTGAATAACTTTGATTTTTGTCTGCAGGTGCACACTATTCTGCTATAGTTCAGTTCTGATAAAACTGTAGAGCTCTTTCATTCTATGTCGCTTTAATATCTACCTATTTTTAGGATGCCTGCCATTAAATGATAAGCAGCCTATTTCAGACATTGCATTTTATAGTTCTTCAATTTGCAATTTACATAGCTTCCATCTGTCCACCAAAATTTTCTTTATTATGAGTGTGTTTTCCTTTACTTCATAGAGTATAGTTACAACAGTTACTTTAAAACTTTTATCAGCTGGTTCTAATATCTGGGTCATCTCCAGATTGGCTTCTGTCATTGTCATTTTCTTGGCTCTTAATATACTGGGTGATTTGGGATTATATCCTGGTATTGTGGGACTTCCCCAGAAGTCCAGTGGTTGAGACTCCAACTTTCAATGCAGAGGGTGTGGGTTCAATCCCTGGTCGGGGAACTAAGATACTACACGCAGTGTGGTATGGGTAAAAATGAAAAAAAAAAAAGATATATTCTCACATTGTGATCACAGGGCTATAGAGTCAATTGTTTTCTAAGGAGAGTGCTTACAATTGTTTGTCTGCGTGTGTATATATGATTGTTTTAGCAGGAGAATAACTCAGCCAGGCTCTGACTGAAACCCTCTTTCTCTAGCAGGAGAAAATCTTGGGGCTTCCCAGGTGGCGTTAGTGGTAAAGAATCTGCCTGCCAACTCAGGAAATGCAGGAGACTGGGGTTCGATCTCTGGGTTGAGAAGATTCCCTGGAGGAGGGGATGGCAACCCACTCCAGAATCCTCACCTGGAGAATCCCATGGACAGAGGAGCCTGGCGGGCTACAATCCATGGGGTCACACAGAGTCAGAATGACTGAAGTGACTTAGCCTGCATGCATTTGACAGGAGCAAACCATAGCTCAGCACTTTGATCTTTGCAGGCTGCTTGGAGCCTGTGGTTCAGGGCTCAGCAGAGAAGCAGGTAGACTGACACCCCGAATGTGGAACCCCCATCGCCACCCTGGACTCTCACCTTCTAGCAGCTCAGTTACCCTGAACTTTGGCCTCCAGCTCTTCAAGCCACTGGAGAAGCAAACCACTCACTAGAGTTTCACTTCCCCGGCCTGCCCTCAGCTGGAAGCTGGACCTGCAGTGGACCGGGCCGTGCCCTTCTTCCCGGTGCTGACTCCCTCCCAAAACCTTCTGTAGGAGCCTGCTGAGCACATTATTATTTTTTTTTAATATTTATTTTATTTGGCAGTGTCTGCATGCGGGATCTTTCATTGTGGTGCATGGATGCTCCAGTTGTGGAGAGCAGGCTTAGTTACTCCAAGACCTATGGGATCTTAGTTCCCCGACCAGGCATCGAACCCACATTCCCTGCACCACAAAGTGGAATCTTAACCACTGGACCACCAGGGAAGTCCCATTGCTAAGTACTTTAAATCCATCTGTCTTTTTAGGCTTGCAGCCACGCCAGGAGGAGGGCGATGGCTTAGTCACCACCGGCTTTTACTGAACAGGAAACACGAGCTCAAAGAGGGTAAATCATGGCTTCAAGGTCAGGGTCACACAGTCGGTAAATGCCACTGGCAGGAACCCACCCCAGGTCAGCTGGGCCTGGAGCCCCTGTCCTTCCTCTCTAGGCTGTGTCCACACCTCGGGTTGGCGTGTGGCCTCTCCTCAGCTGTGGTGGCAGCCCTCAGAGGATGGAGAGGATCACAGAGTTAGACAGGTGCTTGGGTGGGGCTTGGGGAGGGGGCTCCAGCAGGTCCCAGCAAAGCAGAGGTCGGGGACCTGGAGCTGTGGTTCCTCCCATTTCGTTCCAGCTGAAAGGAAAGCAGAGTCATCATGGGCTGAAACAAGCTGAGCTGATGCGGAAAGGCAGCCTGTGATGGCCTCAGGATTGCAGAGAACATTGATTTGAGGACTTGGAAGAAGAAAGTAAAACCTCCTTTGCTGGGGGGCAGTGGACAGACGGACGCTAATGCCATGAGCTCTGGAGGTGCCAGGCAACGCCACGCTCTCCCTGCAGCACCCGAGCGGAAACTCAGCTGAGCTGCAAGACCACGTGGAGGTTATCACCAACCAACCAGCCACTTTCCTGTTGCCTAACTTGCCCAAGTTGCTTCATGTTGCATCCTTAAGGTGGCACCCAGGAGGGAGGGGACTGTGTGTAAGTGAGGGAGGGGACTCTGTATCTTGCACAGAGCTCGGCACACACCAGATGCAAAGACATGGGTACCCTCCCTCACCCTGAGGCCAGCAGCCCTCCTGGGAGACAGGGCCCCAGAGGAATACAGGGCTTGTTCAATCTTCACTTCCACATTCTGCCCTAAATTGCTTATGAATAATTGCCCATTAGGCTTGGAAGAGTTGATTTACATCCACAAATACGTGTGCCCATGAGGGGAGACATTACAAAGGTAAATCAGACAGTGACTTGACTTCCCTGGTGGTCCAGTGGTTAAGCCTCCGCACTTACATTTCAAGAGCACACTTTCCATCTCTGGTTGGGGAACAAAGACTGAGAAATGCCACACCCCAGAGTTGCTGAACCTGAAGCCGCAGCTAAGGTTCCGTCATCCAGTGCTTTCTGAGGAGGGTGGCCTCCTCCCTTGCCCCCTGCCCATGGAAGTACAGTCTCAACTCTGGGGGCAGGGGGAGTGGGGGAGCACTGTGCCTGGAAGATCGTCCCTGCCCCTTGGGGCTGTGGCCTGCGATGCCCTTACACTCCCAGGCTGGTGCATTGGCCTCATTCTCCTCTCGACTCACCCTCTCTTGCTCTTCTTGGGGAAAGTAAAAATCAGAAAAATCCAGGCTTCAGACAAGAAAAGACCCCACAAGTAGGCATCATTCTCTTTGAGGCCAGAAGCCCCACTCCTTTCCTATTTCTTCTTTCCCCCTCAACAGATACAAACAGGATTTTCAATTGTCGAATAGCTGTATTTTAAAAAGTAAAAAGAAACAGGAGGACTTGATTTGTAAAAATATATTTTACCCAGTATATCCAAAACATCGTTTCCATGTGTCATCAACATGAAAATTATTAATGACACGTGCACATTTTTTTGTACTCAGTCTTTGAAATCCAGGTTGTATTTTAACTAACAGCACATCTCAACTCCAACGGGCTGTGGGTTCGAGGCTCAGGGCCACAGGTGTTGCCTCTGTGTTGGACGGCACAGCCCTGGGCATTTATAATTCAAACAGGGCTTCCTTTCTACCCCATCTTGGTTAATTGCATCCCGGTCCAGACAGTCTCCTTACCAGCTACCCATCCTGTGGCAGGACCAGGAGAAGAAACTGTTCCCTCCCTGTCTGTCTGTCCTTCCTCGTTGGGCCTTGGTCAGGAAATGATTTGACTTCTGGAAAACTCATGCTATCCTGTGGTTTTCTAAGAGTCCGCTAACCAGTCCAATCTGTGCTGTGGTTAGAAGCATGGACCCTGGATGGTCTGAGTTTGGAGCTCACCCCACTGGCTACCAGCCTTGGACGAGTCAATTCTCTTTTGAGCAGCCTCATTTTTCTCATCTGTGAAATGTGGTAGAATCTCACGGAGAGAACAGGAATTTAATAATATATGTGACACTCTGAGAATGAAATGTTGCCTGGAATACAGTACTCCCTAGATATGCCTTAGGAAATGGCAACCCACTCCAGTGTTCTTGCCTGGAGAATCCCGGGGATGTGGGAGCCTGGTGGGCTGCCGTCTATGGGGTCGCACAGAGTTGGACACGACTGAAGCGACTTAGCAGCAGCAGCAGCAGCTACCACTGTTACTGTTACTCCTGCTGCTGCTGCTATTATTACAACTACATTGCTGTTACTACTACAGTTATTATCGGGGGCGGGGGGGCGGGCGCTGTGTGTGGTTGTGACAAACATGTCCTCAAATCATTCAGGGCTACAGTTGTCAGATTTAGTAAATCAAATTACAGGATGCCTGGCTATGGTAAAATTTTAGATAATTTTTTTTAGGGTTTTTCCCACGAAATACCCTCGAACTGCGGTGTCCGTATTTTGTCTGGCAACCTAATCTGGAAGGTGGGTAGTGGCTTGGCCTTGGTGCTCTGGGCTCACGCACACCTGGGAGGGGCACTCACCTGGAAGGGGCAGCACTGGAGCCAGGTTTCTAGAAGCAGAGCCTGGGACGTGGATTCCTGCCCATTTAGGACTAGAAGGGCAGAGGGAAAGAAAGCTAAGCCAGGACATGGGATCAGCAGGAGAGCAGCCGTCTAAGCCCTCAGCAAGTGCAGCACCCAGAGTGTCCCCCTGGAGCTGGAGGAGGCCCGCCTTCTGTACGTTGGCATCAGTCAGTGGTCGTCAGCTATGCAAATGGGTGAACCACCCCTGCTCTGCCGTGTCTTGGCCCCTGAATCACTGCCCCCACCAACCAAGCCATGTCCAGACACAGAACAGCAGTGGGAGCAGCAGGGTCCCAGCCATGAATGCAGCCCACCATCTCTCGGGACAGATGCTGAAACAGGCTGCCCCGGGTTTCATCCTGCCCTCAGTCCCTGCTTCTTCTCAGGGACAGAACAGCAGCCTGACCAGAGGAAGCGGTCCAGCCAACCCCAGCTGGCCCACTGAGCTGGCTGCAAACCTTCCTTCCAAGCAGGGACTCGGTGGACATAATAGACTTGGGGTAAAAGGCTTGGAATTTGTTCAATAGGTCTTTAAAAACCACCTGCATCTTTTTTTAATCCAGCAATTCTTCAGCCTGGGTTGTTTATTTCTACAAAATTGTCCGGGTATCTTAGTTGTTGGATTCAAAAGAAAAATCACAAGACGGGAGTTTATTTAAATATATAAAAGGCCACACTGCTCAAGACCTCAGCTCAGCAACAACTGGAGACTTCTCTGTACCAGATGAAAAGGCACATGGTGCTCCACGGTCACCTTGGAAAGGGGAGTATTTCAGCTGAATTTATCTTTCAAAAAATAATATTGTTATATTTAAAGTCTTAAGTAAGAAAACACCGGGCTTCCCAGGAGGCTCAGTGGCGAAGAATCCGCCTGTCTTTGCAGGAGACACAGGAGATGGGGGGGTCAGGATCTTCCCTGGGTCAGGAAGATCCCCTGGAGGAGGAAATGGCAACCCACTCTACTATTCTTGCCTGGAGAAGTCCATGGACAGAGGAGCCTGGTGGGCTACAGTCCACACAGTCGAAAAGAGTCAGACATGACTTAGCACGCGTGCGTGCACACACACACACACACACACACACAAAGAAGGCACTAGACTTTGATACTTCTCTCTATACCCTGCACCCCAGGAATAAGATGATATGGTGCCCAGAGGTTGGCTCCATGGACCAAAGTCAGGAACGACCAGCTCCAGTGCTCCTCCATCCTGGGGAAAACAGCCTGCATGTGTCTGGTACCCTGAAGTAGTCCAGAGGAAGCTCCTGGACACTTCTGGGGGCCACTTCTCTGACCTCATTCACAGCCTGGCAACCACGCAACCCTCCCCACATATCCTCAGTGCCTCCTCCCCGATTTCAACATCCTCACATCAGCATCATCACTGACACCCATGGTAATAGCACCCACTCACAGGGTGTGCTTGCTGTGCCCAGGGGCACCTTCTGTCCTGGGCACAGCATCGGAAGCAGTGTCTGTGCACATGCTCTGGTATCCACCTCATCCAGCCTTGATGCTCTCGGATGGTAGTCAAAGGAGCCACGGCCGCTTCTGCTCACTTTACAAAAGAGGAAACTGAGGCAGAGAGGGTGCATGGTCACCTTGCAGAGACTTGGAAGGCAGGGGAGAAAGGACCAATGACCAGGTGCTGCTACTCCTCTGCATGGCCCTGCTGTGATCCCCTACCAGGAACCCACAGTGCAGCGGGTGTGGCTAGATTTTTCCAGTAAACATGAGATTTGCTAAGCCAGGTAACTTCCTTCTCAGCCATGGTAACTGGAACTCCCCACCTCCCACTCATTCCTCCCCCCATAGCATTGATGACCAGAACAGACTAGGAAGTGCTTGGGATCAGAGGACAATCATTCATTTTCTGCAGAAAGGAGGGAGGGAGGCAGAACCAGCAGGACATGGTTGGATGGCAGCCAGACTGCCCTGCAGGTTTGGTACCTCATTCTGTATGTACAAGTCGCTGACCCTCCCTGGCCCAGTGTTACCTTCTTAATCTATAAAGTGGTTCTAGCAGCCAAGGGCCTGGGTGATAAGAAGAGAAAATATACACACACACATGTGTACCCACATAAGTAAATGCACAGCTATGTGTTACATACACACATACACACAGGTGTATTAAGCAGCCCCACTGGATCCAGGGAATTTGAAGCGGGGACGGCGTCGGCAAGGATCAGGAAATAATTGCTTAATTAAACGTTAATTAAGGATATAAAGAGTGGTTAAATAAGGATAGCTCAGTGAGGAAATTC
Source organism: Bos indicus x Bos taurus (assembly GCF_003369695.1). NCBI lineage: Eukaryota > Metazoa > Chordata > Mammalia > Artiodactyla > Bovidae > Bos > Bos indicus x Bos taurus. The sequence goes on along the minus strand of NC_040088.1, from coordinate 41,536,805 downwards.
AGTGGAGAAAAGAGGCTGAATAATTCAGCCAGAAGGTGAGAGAAAGAACGACATGGGGAGACCAAGTTTCAGTGAACAAGGCCCGCACTTTATTTTCCAAAGTAGTTTTTATACCTTAATTTATGCATAGAGGGTAATGGGGGAAGGGGTAGAGTCATGCAGTAAGCCAGGCTTTCTTCCTGCAAACTTACCATATGCAAAAGTTTAGGTGATTTGCATCATCTTCTGGCCTGGAGGCCTGTTAACATTTTAAGACCCTTTCTTCAGAAAACTTATTTTTCTCTAAAGGTGATTAGTCAGGTGCCACCCTCCAAAAGCATTAGATAAAGTTGCATTCCTACAGGGCAAAGGTGTGGTGGGCTATAACAAGAAAAAGAATTAACTCAAGAGTCCAAGGTTACAAACATTAAAGCTACTACTTACATTCCTATACACCAATTATATCAATCAATACACTGCCAGGGACACAGTAGGTAAGGGATATGGAGACTTAGCAGCAAACTTTGGCCCAACAAGTAAAAAACCCTTCACCAATACAATTTCTAATAAATCTTTTAACTGCTCAAAGGAATCTGTATTTAGACAGAACATCTCATGCCTCTCACGGTTGTGAACTAAAACACTCTTATCATGCCCAGGAACTTTATTAACTGGAGCTGTAATTTAACTCTTTTTCAGAGAGAGGTGGTGGGGGACAGCCCCCCCCCCCCCCGTAAAGTCAGAGGTGTAGGTGAGAGCACAAAGCAGTAAAGTAGGCAGACTCTGGTTTTGGGGGTAGATGCTCAAGAATTTCCAGGGGGACTCCTGAGGCTCGATCCCACCTTTGCGTATGCCAAGCCTCCTTCCTCATGACCTTTGCCACGGGCAGAGTTCCTCACACTGGCTTCTGGCAGTATTCAGCACACATTCAGGCTGAAAGGAGATCAAACCTAAAGGAAATCAACCCAGAATATGCATTGGAAGGACTGATGCTGAAGCTCCAATATACTGGCCTCCTGATGCAAAGAGCTGACTCATTAGAAAAGACCCCGATGTTGGGAAAAATTGAGGGCAGGAGGAGAAAGGGGTGACAGAGGATAAGATGGTCAGGTATCACCGACTTGATGGACATGAGTTTCAGCAAACTCTGGGAGATACTGAAGGACAGGGAAGCCTGGCATGCTGCAGTCCATGGAGTCGCATACACAGATGTGAGAGTTGGGCCATAAAGAAGGCTGAGCACCAAAGAATTGGTGCTTTTCAACTGTGGTGCTGGAGAAGACTCTTGAGAGTCCCTTGGACTGCAAGGAGATTAAAGCAGTCGATCCCAAAGGAAATCAACCCTGAATATTCATTAGAAGGACTGCTGCTGAAGTTGAAGCTCCAATAATTTGGCCACCTGATGTGAAGAGCCAACTCATTGGAAGAAGACTCTGAAGCTGGCAAAGATTGAGAGCAAGAGGAGAAGGAGACAACAGAGGATGAGATGGTGGGATGGCGTCAATCCAATGAACATGAGTTTGAGAAAGTTCCGGGAGACAGTGAAGGACAGGGAGGCCTGGTGTGCTGCAGGCCATGGGATCACAAAGACTGAACAACAACAAGCTGAAATAAGTGTACCACCCTCCTCCTTCCTGCAGCAAAGAACATTCACCACAGGCCACCTTCAAATAACATTCGTCTCCAATCTTTGAAAATGAACATCGTTTTCCATGTTTTGGGGGGCAACATTTGCCTTTCCCATGAGCAGTCTGCTCTTCAGTCAGCCTTTCTGGGGCCCCAGCCTTCCTGCCTACTCCAGGAGGATGACATCTGCCGGCCCAGATGCATGCAGGCAGCACCCTCTCATGAGCCAAGTTCAAACCTACGGGGATGCTATGACTCAGATGCTCCAGGTGGAACCTGAGGGTCTGTATCTCTGCTAAGCTCCCAGCCAAGGACAGGGCTGCTGCTCAGAGGACCAAGTATCTCTGCCACAGAAAGCTGTGAGCACATGTTATCCACAAACCCCAGCTCTGCTAAAGAACATGAGCTCCTCACAGTGGGTTAGACACTCAATTATTCCTTTATGCCTTCAGCAGGTGTTTCTTGAACAAGAGTGCAGAGGGTGAAGCTTATCTACAACCATCCCTTTAATGAGAAAATTATCTTGTTTTATGATCAACCTAGGTAGGGTGTGTTTTACATCAATCACTATACAAATCCTTCTTTTGAATATGACCACAGAGCTCTGGAAAGTTACTATAAGTGAGTGTTTCTAAGAAACTGTGTTATTTCTAACTGACCAAGTAGCAATAAACCTAAGCCGAAATACAAATAGGTATCCGTAAAAGCTGGGAAGGTCTCACTGTTGCCCTTTAAGACAGGCCAGGGCGTTCAAGTTCAAGGCTTTGCTGGAGGGATTTCCTTCCGGCTCACCACCCATTGTCTGGAAGGAAAATCTGAGAACATCCACCACGCCTGGCAGATCTGAAGATCTGATTTCAACCCACAGACTTCAAGCGAATCCAGAGGCTCCTGTATCATACTGTTTACATGTTCAATATCCAAGCTCATTGTAGACAGGAGGTCTGTAATTTGTATGTGTTATCTTAGTAACCGTGTTTGAAGAGGAGGAAGATCTTAAAATAACAGCCATTATCTCGTGTGTTTGGGGTCTGCCAAGTATTGTCTAAATCTTCATGGTAACAATGCGAAAATGATTGGGAAAGATAATGATCTCCATAATACCGCTGAGACGCTTAGCAGGGCAGGAAAAAGCGAAAGGATGGTAATCTGGTGCCTCCCCAAAGAGCCGGCGACCTCACCCACAGCCGGACAGAGGCGCATACAGAGCAGAAGAAAGCTCATCCTTTGGGAGTGAAACCCTACAGGAAACAAGCTAATTAGGCATGTGGAGTAGTCACCACCAGCAGACTAGAGAAATTCGGGCTTCCAAGAAAAAGGGAGCAAAAGGCTTTCGCCAAGAGTCCCACGATTTAAATTCTCCTCCCCACCCAATTGTGGATATGGTTTGAGTGTCATTGGGTTGGGATTTGTGTGTGTCCTTGGCTCTGAGCCATCTCAGATCCTTTGGAGAAGTAGATATGGATTCCTTTTACCAGCAGAAAGGAAAGAAAACAACTGGAATATGTATGAAAAGAAAGAATCATCTTTATCATGTCATTCATTCTTTTCTGATTTTAAGTAGAAAAGTAGAGTTTCATACTACAGAATGTTGGAGGCTGAACAGATTTTAAGAAAGACAAAGAAATACGCCCCCCAACCCCGTAATCCCATGATGCAAAACTACCATGACAGTCACTTGAATACTCTCTCTAAATCTATATTCACTTTTTAAAAAATTGTTTCTGCAGAAAAGTCATAAGAAGAGTTCAAAGAACTCCTTCCCATTCTCCTGGAGTTATCGATTGTTTACCTTTTGCCCCATTACCCTTCTCTCATCCTCTCTTGCTTCCTCTCTGTCTAAACCATTTGAAAATAAGTCATAGAATTCTGCATATAGGATCCTCCCTACATATGCCTTTGGGTTTTCTTGAGGACAACGACAATCTCTTTTGCATCCGCAGTACAATAATCAAACTCAGAAATCTTACCACCGAGCAGTGCTGCTATCAAATCCACAGGCCACACTTAGCTGCTGTCACTTGTCCCTTGGTGCCCTGGATGGCTCTGTCCCTCTGATTCTCATCCAGGAGCGTGGGGGTCTCCAGCTCTCAGCTCTCTTGAGCCTTGTGGACACTGAACAATGTATTCTTGACCCTGATGTGTTAGAAAGTTAGGCCAATGTAGGACATCCTTCAATGCGTTTGGCTGATGTTTCCCACTGAACTGACTCGGTTTGTGTGTTCTAGGCAGCAATGCCACGGACCTGCCTGGTGCCCATGTCAAGATGCTGGGTCAGGTGTTATGAAGATGGTTGGTCCCAAAGTTGCTGGTTTGACCTTTGTTCCCTGGTTTAAGGTGGTGTTCGCCAGGTCTCCCCAGCATGAAGTTACTGTTTCCCTTCTTAATACATCAGTCTTTAAAAGCAAAAATTTTATTTTAGGTAATATCAATCAACAATGTTATTAAGACTTTAGACAGCATCTTTCTTCCATTAAAGACAAGAACTTTGCTTGAATCCCCCCAACTGTGAAAGACAGAGGTCCAGAAAGTGTGGGTGTGGGGTCTGAGATGTTTGCTCTATGTCTCTGCAGTGTGGGGACCAGAAAAGGAGGTCTAGGTGTCACATCTTCCACCCCATCAGGCAGCAGAGAGAAAGGGGACACACTTGAGGACAGAGGGAACCCTCACCAGACAGTCAAAAACTGTCCACTAATGTCCAGAATGCTGGTTCTCAAGTTCGGAGACCATCAGCGTCCTCTGGAGGGTTCAGGAACACGGACTGCTAAACTCTGGAGTTTAGGATTCAGAGCAGGGTGGGGCCCAGAATTTGTGACTCTAGCAAAGCTCAGGAGATGCTGATGCTGCTGTTCTCTGAATCCCACCTGGTGAACCACTGCTCTAGAATCCTCAGCGTCCTTCCCAAGTTGGGCTCTTCTGCTCTAGGAGCTGTCCTGTCCTTGGGCTCACCTGAGAGGTCTTTGGTCACTCTCATCACTTCTGGTTGTTATTGGCTAGAAAACTCATCTCATTCAAATAATCAAGCTCAAATTAAAAAAAAAAAGAATTTATGATGTTAAGAAAATTGAAAATCTATTCCAGCTTCTGAGCTCTAAAGTCATCCCTTCCACACTTGTAGGTAAGGTCTACACAATTGATTAAGTGTTTATCAAATGTCTACACATTCAGTAAGGTGTTTATCAAATGTGTAGGCTCTGGGGCTCCAACTCCAGAGACTCTAGCCCGTGGAGATGGAGCCCCAAGAATCTACACTGGAATGAGAACATCTTAGAGGAACGTAACTGGCTACCACATGGATTAGCTGCTGCCATTTCTGTTTCCTTTCAGTTCAGTTGCTCAGTCATGTCCGACTCTTTGTCACCCCATGAATCACAGCACGCCAGGCCTCCATGATCATCACCAACTCCCAGGGTTCACTCAGACTCACATCCATCGAGTCAGTGATGCCATCCAGCCATCTCATCCTCTGTCGTCCCCTTCTCTTCCTGCCCCCAATCCCTCCCATCATCAGAGTCTTTTCCAATGAATCAACTCTTCCCATGAGGTAGCCAAAGTACTGGAATTTCAGCTTTAGCATCATTCCTTCCAAAGAACACCCAGGGCTGATCTCCTTCAGAATGGACTGGTTGGATCTCCTTGCAGTCCAAGGGACTCTCAAGAGTCTTCTCCAACACCACAGTTCAAAAGCATCAATTCTTTGGCACTCAACTTTCTTCATAGTCCAACTCTCACATCCATACATGACCACTGGATAAACCATAGCCTTGACTAGACGGACCTTTGTTGGCAAAGTAATGTCTCTGCTTTTGAATATGCTATCTAGGTTGGTCATAACTTTCCTTCCAAGGAGTAAGCGTCTTTTAATTTCATGGCTGCAGTCACCATGTGCAGTGATTTTGGAGCCCTGAAAAATAAAGTGACACTGTTTCCACTGTTTCCCCATCTATTTCCCATGAAGTGGTGGGACCGGATGCCATGATCATCATTTTCTGAATGTTGAGCTTTAAGCCAACTTTTTCACTCTCCTCTTTCACTTTCAGCAAGAGGCTTTTTAGTTTCTCTTCACTTTCTGCCATAAGGGTGGTGTCATCTGCATATCTGAGGTTATTGATATTTCTCCCAGCAATCTTGATTCCAGCTTGTGCTTCTTCCAGCCCAGTGTTTCTTATGATGTACTCTGCATATAAGTTAAATAAGCAGGGTGACAATATACAGCCTTGACGAACTCCTTTTCCTATTTGGAACCAGTCTGTTGTTCCATGTCCAGTTCTAACTGTTGCTTCCTGACCTGCATACAAATTTCTCAAGAGGCAGGTCAGGTTGTCTGGTATTCCCATCTCTTGAAGAATTTTCCACAGTTTGTTGTGGTCCACACAGTCAAAGGCTTTGGCATAGTCAATAAAACAGAAGTAGATGTTTTTCTGGAACTCTCTTTCTTTTTCGATTATCCAGCGGATGTTGGCAATTTGATCTCTGGTTCCTCTGCCTTTTCTAAAACCAGCTTGAACATCTGGAAATTCATGGTTCATGTATTGCTGAAGCCTGGCTTGGATAATTTTGAGCATTACTTTACTAGCGTGTGAGATGAGTGCAATTGTGCAGTAGTTTGAACATTCTTTGGCATTGCCTTTCTTTGGGATTGGAATGAAAACTGACCTTTTCCAGTCCTGCGGCCACTGCTGAGTTTTCCAAATTTGCTGTTTCCTTTACAAGATCCTTTTACCCATTTTCCAGAGTAAGGCTCTCAAATTGTGGTGTTCATTCCAATCATGTGGGAAGTGTGTTAAAAATGCAGATGCCAGAGCACAAGACCCCATCTCTCCCCAGAGTTCTCAAGTCAGCAGTGGGCCACAGGGCTGGCCTTGGACCACACAGCCCAGGCAAATCTGAGAAGCATTTTCTGGCATGCTCGGGGCTCTGCCAGGTGAGGGTCGAGCCATCAGTTCAGTTCAGTTCAGTTGCTCAGTTGGGTCCGACTCTTTGCAACCCCATGGACCACAGCACACCAGCCTCCCAGTCCATCACCAACTCCTGGAGTTTATTCAAACTCATGTCCATTGAGTCAGTGATGCCATCCCACTGTCTCATCCTCTGTTGTCCCCTTCTCATCCTGCCTTCAATCTTTCCCAGCATCAGGGTCTTTTCAAATGAGTCAGTTCTTCAGATCAGGTGGCCAAATTATTGGAGTTTCAGCTTCAGCATCAGTCCTTCCAACAAACATTCAGGACTGATTTCCTTTAGGATAGATTGGTTGGATCTCCTTGCAGTCAAGCCATCACTAGGCAAATATTGCTCTTCAACATGAGTCGTGTTGGTAAAACACGGGACTTGCTGGTGTGATGTCTCCAGTGCTAAGAATACATCTCCCAGGGCTGGTCCATATACTGCCTTTGAAGGTAACCCCGCCCAGCTTCTAGGGCTGGCAGATAAGCAAAAAGAACACACATGTGAATCTTCAGTATACCTCCTTTCACTCTGGCCCCGTGCATGCTTTTCTAACCACGTTAAACTGTACTGATGGCGTCAATATTCAAAGGCCCTCCAGGGCAGGCACCAACCAGTCTAATCCGAGCTCCTCAAGTAATGAGAAAAGTGCTGTCCTAGGAGGTAAGCCCACCAGGGTGCAGCGGGGACCAGAAAAGACCGGTGAGGGGACCTCTGCTCTAGCCTCAATATCCTCAGAAAGGGCCCCTCACACCTTCTTCTCTGATGTTGGGGTCAAATTCTCCCCCGTTGTGTAGTCTGTCCAGAATCCCCAAGCTGAAGGAGGCCTCCTCAGTGCCCCCTGAAGCCCACCTCAGCCTCCAGCCAGGCTATCTTGCACTGGAAGCGTCTGTTTACCCCCCTGTCTCCCTCCCACAGTGGACAGTATCTCTTAAAATGCTGAGTCCTATGGCTGGAACTTCACCTCGATGAAGGGACAGACAAATTCCCAAGGATCCAGGCCTGGAAACAACAGCCAGGGCAGGGCCCCGGGCAGCAAAGCAGGAAGGAGAGACGCCAGGGGTGGCGGGGGTGGGGGGGGGGTGGGGGTGAGGGTGGGGGTGGGGGTGGGAGTAGGGTCCAGGCAGGAGGCCAGAGGTCAGCTCTGTGTGTTGGGAGGAAAGCAGGCTGGATGTTCACTGTCTGACACAGGATGCTTGCAAATAACTAGCCTGGGCAGAGGTGACCTGGTGGGCAGAGGTGAGGGCTCTCCAGTTATTGGCTGCAGGGCAGGAAGCCAGAGGGTCAAAGCATTTCCAGGGGCAGAGGAGGCTAGTCCCACCCCTCACCCCCAAGTGCCCTTTCATACTGGTTTTTGACATTTTGCTAAACCGGAGACTGGTGTTGATCAAGTGTACACACTTGGCCAGACTTTAGTTGGGCTTCTCTGCTTGAATGGCTGTTTCATTTCCTTGAGGGAGAACAGTTACATCGCGGATAAATCCACAGAGAGTCATTCATCACGAGCGCACACGCACAAGCTCTGAGCCTCTTGTCTTCTGAGAGGCTGGTGGTGGCAAGTGGGGAGAGTTCCATTCTGTCGGTAAAGATGGGAAGTAAGGCCACGGAGGGCTAGCCTGCCTGACCCCTCCCTCCAGGTTCAGCCTCAAGGTTCAGCTCTCTCTCCTGGGCCCTGCTGTGCCCAACTCTGCTTTCACGAACTCCACTGTCTTCTCCCTTTCATTTCTTTCCATTGGGCGGCCTTTCCTCTGGCTGCTGGATTGGCTTTGCAATTGCTTTTCTGTTGTTCTGAGTAGGATTTCCATAAACAGCACATTTTAATGGTAATACAAATAATTCTGGCACCTTACAAGAAGCAGCAAGCTGTGAGCAATGAAAGGAGCTGTCAAGCTTCCCTCTGAATCCACTCAGCAGGAAGGCGAGACCCACTTCTCAGGCAGACCATATAGTTAAATAGCTTTATTGTGGGGACTGTTTCCTGCTGTAGTTGAGTCAGATCAGATGACTCTTCAATATGAGTGAATGAAACCCATCTGAAGGACTGCTGTTGCTAAGGATGGTGACAACAGTTGTGCAATAATATTTGTGAATGAGTCTTCAGGGAAGCTGCTTTCACCCCGAGAGACTCTGCCCCACCACATCCATCCACAGAGGCAGGCGGAGGGTCTGTGTCAGCTGACCCGCCTTGGCCATGGCCAGTCCACCCAGAACTGTACCCAGGCTGGACCCATCCATCACACCTCTCTGGTCCTCTGAACATGCACCACTAAGAAAGTGATGGGCCACCAAAAGGGAAAGGGGAAGCCTGGAGCCAAAACCAGTAGCAAGCGGCTTGGAGATATAAACAGGGTATTTGTGCAGAGAGCCACATAGCCAGGAGATGGAGGGGTTTTCTCTGCCTTGTGATAAGAGCAGGGGCCTAGGGGACACACCTCAGCCTCTCCTATTTCTGCTCATCCATAAAGCTATGGGTTTTCCAGTAGTCATGTACAGATGTGAGAGCTAGACAATAAAGAAGGCTGAGCACCAAAGAACTTATGCTTTTGAACTGTGGTGTTGGAAAAGACTCTTGAGAGCCCCTTGGACACCAAGGAGATCCATCCAGTCAATCCTAAAGGAAATCAACCCTGAATATTCATTGGAAGGACTGATGCTGAAGCTCCAATACTTTGGCGACCTGATGTGAAGAGCCAACTCACTGGAAAAGACCCTGATGCTGGGGAAGATTGAAGGCAAAAGGAGAAGGTGACAGCAGAGGATGAGATGATTGGATGGCATCACCAACTCAATGGACATGAGTTTGAGCAAGCTCCAGGGGATGGTGAAGGATAGGGAAGCCTGGCGTGCTGCAGTCCATGGGGTCGCAAAGAGTCGGAACCACCAAGTGAAAGAACTTCAACATCCTGTGAGGCAAGGTGCTGACCACTTTGCTCTGAATAGTCTTTGCAGGGCTGTTTGTTCAGTGATGGCCTTAGAGACAGGAACAACATGCCCCGGGGGCTATGGGGAGATGGATTCCTGATCAGAGGAATAAAGATAACAACTCTCTCTGCAAGAAAGTTGAGCAAGTTTTCTATCACCCCTTATAAGACAAAGAATGCTTAGATTCAGGGCTCCTTGATTCTGATGTAAACCCCTGGTGTGCACAGGATCCACCTGGGCCCTCCCCCATCACCCTCAGAAGCTTGGGGGGCAGGCGGTGGGGAAGGAGGTGAGCAAGCGGGGACTGTGCCAACAGAAAGTTCAGCCCCGCTGGACCCTGACCAATCAAGTCCCTGTGACCCCATGGACTGCAGCATGCCAAGCTTCCCTGTCCTTCACCATCCCCTGTCTGGGAGTCTCTGTCCCCTGCCAGCTGCCATGAGACCATGGCAGGCTGGCTGGGGAGCAGGGAGGTAGTGTAAGCCCCAGACCTTCACAGTTCTTGCCTGAAAGTTAAGCAACAGACCAAGCTGCTCACGGTGCAGGACGTGGGCAGGCTTGTGTGGTGTGCATGCCAGCGGGGCAAGTCCAGTCCTGAGCTCCAGGGAGCGGGGCAAGTCCATTCTGGTTTGCGTCCGGAATCAGACTGCGCTCAGACTGTGCTCCTTTGGTCTCCAGATGGATCTGCAGGAACTTGCCCTGAGTCTATTTCTAAATGTCTGCATTGTAACCTGACCACCAGGAAGACAGTTTGCTACGTACCAAGTGCTATACTGTACAGCTGGAAGAGGGTTTGAATTTCTAAAACTGACATGGGGCAAAAATATCTTTCCAGTGCTCCTGCTACTTTCCCCTCTTGGGGTCTGGAGGGACCACAGGAAGGCTATTTCTTCCTGCTGAAAATAGTGTCTGGGAACAGAATGTTCAGACTAACGGCCTGGTTTCTGTAACAACGACAATTGTAAGGATGAGTGTTGAGAACACACAAGGTTCAGGATCCTATGCTGAGTGTTTCATGTATGTTTTAAACAGAGGCTGCCATGCAACAAGCATGACATGAATGTTTCCTGGTGTTATCATCACAGTAGTTCATTCAATGAGGTAAGAACTCCTGTGTTCATGTCTTAGAGATGAGAAAAGCAAGGTTTAGAAAGGCCAGTGACTTGCTCAAGGATAACGGGGTAGAGTGTTTGTGGGTGTAAATACTGAAAACACATCTGAATGCACTAAAACCAAGCAAGTGGACCACCTCACATAAAAAGGAGTTCAGTGGGAACCGTGTCAGAGTTGGTGGCCTCATGAACAATCAGGGTTACCAAACCCCCTAGTTCTTTCCTTCTTCCTGTCTTACTGTCTTCAACATATCAAATAAGCTTTTGCCTCACAGGCACAAAGTGGCTGCAGCTCCTCCAAACCATATATTCCCACAGGACAACAGCCAAATCTTCCCTAGAATTTGCCCCTATAGGGAACCATCACCTAACCCTGGTTGCCCAATGGTTAGAACTTGGTGCTTTCCCTGCCACGACCCTGGTTTAATCTCCGGTTGGGAACTAAGATCCCACAAGCCTTGTGGTACAGCCCAAAATAAAAACAAAATAAAAAGAAGTCAGCCCTGCATTTTCAGTGATGCCACCTCATGTCTCATTGGCCAAGCTCAGGGCACATGACCACCTCTAAAGCCAGACCAGATTCTGAGAGGGGAACCAATTTGAAACCTTGAGTACACTAAAAAAGAAGCACTAAACGAAACCAGAGATCTGGCCATGGGGAAGAGGAGCATGGACTTGGGAGGTGTGCGATAATGGCTAGGATCCTGTCAAAGCCAGACTGGACCCAGGGCATGGACACCATACTCTCAACCTCATACTACACTCTCCACTGCAATGGAACATTCTAGATTTCCACCCTGTGGCATGGTGGCCACAGCCATGTGTGACTTAAGTGCTTGAAATATACGTCATGTGACTGGAGGGCTGAATTTATTATTTAAGTCAAATGGCATTCAAAGAGCCACCAGGTCTGGTGGCCACAGCACAGATGGCGCAGGGACAGCATGTCCGCGGTGTTGCTGGAGGCACTGAGATGGCCAGTAGGGCTCTGGTGGGCTAGAAATGTAACATGAGGCGCCGCAGAACTCGACCCGTTTCAACAGCCACATAAATAAAAGGAAACAGAAGAACTAAAATTCATTTTCTACTACTCTTATTTTGAAGAATTGAGGCTTTTGAACTGGGGTGTTGGAGAAGACTCTTGAGAGTCGCTTGGACAGCAAGGAGATCAAACCAGTCCATCCTAAAGGAAAGCAGTCCTGAATATTCATTGGAAGGACTGATGCTAAAGCTGAAACCCCAATACTTTGGCCACCTGATGCAAAGGACTGATTCATTTGAAAAGACCCCGATGCTGGGAAAGATTGAAGGCAGGAGGAGAAGGGGACGACAGAGGATGACATGGCTGGATGGCATCACTGACTTGGGCATGAGCTTAAGCAAGCACCGACTTTGGACAGGAGTTGATGATGGACAGGGAAGCCTGATGTGCTGTGGTCCATGGGGTCACAGAGTTGGACACGACTGAGTGACTGAATTGAACTCTTATCTACACTTTATCTCTTCATCCAAAATATTATCACTCCAACACATAATCGATACAAAAAATATCACTGATATACTTCACCTCCTTTTGTTCATCTTAAAGCTTTGAAATTGGGGGTGTGTTTGGCACCCACAACTCATCTCTGCATTTCAATTGCTCAGCACCCCATGTGGTCTGCACTGCTCTAGGGATTTCAGAGCCTTTGCTTCCAACTGTCTTTCCTGACACTGGTTTCCAGCTCTGGAAGGTGGGCCGGATGCCCAAGGTATCCCTGGAGGGCTGGTCCCCACCCAGAGTCCCTGGAGGGCTGGTCCCCACCCTTCCTCTTCTGATTAAGCAAGCCAAGGATGAGAGGCCATACTTGAAGGAGCACTGCTCAGGGCAGCCACCCAAGCCCACTTCCTCTTAAGAAAAGGGTCTAGAATTAAGTCCACATTTTCTGTCCTCCAGCCCACTCTCTTCTACACACAGAGCTGTGAGACCAGGATGCTGAGACAGTCTGAAAACAACCCCCAAAGAGAACACCCCTCAACGTCCTCAATTTGGAGACCGACAGCAGCGTCTGCCACCAGGACACCACAGACTCATCCCCACCCTCAACCTGTGCCTTTCTCATGCTGACCTTTTGTTCTTCTTATGATTGTAGGTTCAGTTTCTTCTGAGGAATTCATTTAACAAATAATAAGTTCTTAAAGGGAGCCCTGTATGCAGTGCGATGGCTGGGTCTTTGGGGCAGAGGGGGTTGTTGTCACCACGCTGTCTGGATGTCACCGGATCTCAGCAGGGCATGTGAAGAAGGGCGAGGATGTAAATCAGTCCTGACTGACAGAGCTGGGCACCTGGCCTGGTGAATTATGCCTTTAACACACTCACTGCAGAAGTGGTCAAAGCCACGCTGAGAGCACTTCAGACAATTTTCTAATCAGCAGTTGACAGACGCTCCCAGGGCCTTGCCCAGCCAAGCGCCAAGCCTCCCCTCAGGGACTCCTCTGAGCAGAAGCTTCTCCTGAGAACTGCCGGCCAGGGGCCTGAGGAAATAGACGAGATGACACCGTGTCCAGCAAAGGAGCCGCTCCCGTCCCTTTCGACTCAAGGAGGGACTCTGAGGCCTCAGCTCCACCCTCTTGCCCATCACTCGGTCTGGAACCCCCTCCAGTCCTTGGGCAGCTAGGACAGGCTGGACCCACGGTGGCCCTTCCACAGCCTGAAGGAGAAAGTCCCTTAGACCCACCCCAGGTCCAGCTCTGCACAGCTTATAATCATACGCAGGGGAGCCCTGAGCCTGAGATCAGACATTCAGTCAACAGACCCCAAACCGGCCGCATATTTACTTCCTGCACAGAAGAGACCGGTGAGCTGGAAACACAACACAAGTGGCCTCATTCCCGCCCCTTGTACTCTGCGTGATTGTCACACTGGGTTCTCTCCTGCTTGGGAAACGGAGTGTATGTTCCCCTTCCGATGTCCATTTACGGCCAGGGAGCGCACAGCTCTGAGGCCCAGCCTCTTCCAGCCAGGAGGACACCAGGCTAACCCCCTTGAGCAGAAAGGCCTCTGATTGGTTGCTCCCCTGAGCAGAAGGGCCTCTGATTGGTTGCTCCCAGGCTCTCCCTGCAGCCCCTCCTGGGGGCACAGTGATTCCCACCCAGGGTGGCCCCTGGCTTCCTGCCTTTCCATAATTCCATTCAGTTAGAAGTTGCCTCAGGGGACTTCCATGGTGGTCCAGAGGCTGGGACTCTGAGCTCCAAACGCAGGGAGCCCACGTTCTAGCTCTGGTCAAGGAACTAAGACCCACGTGCCCAACTAAGACCCAGCGCAGCCAAATAAACTGATTAATTTAAATTTAAAAAATAAAAGTGTTGCATCGGTGCATTTTAGGATTTTCCAGAAAGCCTCCCAAACATTCAGATGCCTGGGGCACCTCCAGACCAAGTAACTTAGAGTGTCTGGGACAGGCCTGGGCTCCCTTCTAGTGCCAACATACAGCCAGTGTCAACTACTCACACTGCAGAGAGGACCTGGCTCTCTGGGAAACAGTTCCTGAAAGCCAAGGCTACGTCAGACCCCCACCCTCCGTCCCAGGCTCTAGTGGGGATGGGACCGCCTGGTCCACGGTCAGCCTTAGCAGGCTCTGAGCCTAGCCTCTCAGATACTAGCAGCCTCCACGTCCCAGGAGTGACATCTGCCCCTCCCAGCTCACCCGCACTGATAAGTACTCAACTGCCTAAGTCAGCACACCTGGGGCAAACACACACGCACCCAGGAGCTGTGAGCTACCAAGCTCCCTGTTTTGGGGTGTTAATGATCACATCTAGCTGTTGTAACTGCTTCCCATACATTAGCTTATTTAGCCCACAGGGCAGCCCATGTACCACTTTGTAGAGAGGTTGGGTAATCTGCCCAGAACCACACAGCTAGGGGGCAGTGGAGTGGAGATTCAGACCAAGACCTTATGCTAAGCTACCTCCAAAAACGACTCTGTCCCCAGCCCCACCCAACACCGTCAACTCAACCAAACGCCCGGTAGGTCAGCCAAGTGACGTTTTCTTGACTTTGAGGAAGAACCTCCACGTTGACCCGGGACTTCCCCATCTCTTACTCTTCATGTCCATGAAGCTTAGTCACATGATGACATTGGGTCAAGGACAGTGACACTTGGTATCAACTCAACTTTGTTTTCCTCACTTGAGTCATTTTTTCAAAGCTAAGATATCACTGTATCCCACTCCCAACCTGGGCCTGGGGTTCGCGGCATGATGGAACGTGAGAGCGAGGTAGGAAATGGAACTTGCACAGAAGACTGTCCATTTCAGGACCAGCCCATTGCGGGGGGCCTGTGTCCCCTCAAGTCCACCGTAGGAGGAAAACCTGTGCCTGTGTGCTCACCCTCTAGAGAAGTCACTGCTGTGGGGTGGCCTCTGTCTCAACTGCCTCTCTGATTCTTCTCTATAAACACAGAATTTGGAGAGACAGTGACACCACTACGAGTCCCCATTCTCCACCTCCTCTGATCCACAGGATTCCAGGTTCATCTGGGAGCCAGTTCATCAATACTGAGCTGGGAGGACCAGGAGGCCACTGCTTCCAGAGGCTGGGTTCCCAAGGGCCAGCACCACCCACTGCAGAACTTTTCAGGGCACACCCCTAACTCAGAAATTCTTCCGCACTCTGTACACACTAGCAGAGAGGGCTGGAGCTGGGGGCTACTGGACGGGCGTCCAGCCGGAGATAGTCCAGCCTCGGGGTGTGAAGTCACACTCTCTGGAATTTAGGAGAAGACTACCCGTGCAGGGTGCTCCCCTGAAAACCACCTGCTTCATGCAGTCTGTGTCCAGCCCCAAGAGCATCAGAGCCCCTCCGGCTTCCCCTTGCCCCAGGATTCTGACTCTTAGAAGGAAGTTTGCAAGGGAGCAGGACCCTCTGAGAACTGGTCTAGGATGTGAATCATTCTTGAAACTCTGGCTGTTTTTCATGGGGAAGGAACAGAGGGTGCCGGGAAGAGTGGCCACACGTATGTGACTTGTTACAGCAACTCTGCCTGAGAGAGAACCATCTGGAGGGTGGAGGCAGCCAGCACCCCTGCTTGGCCCAGACTTTCTGCCTGTGGTGGGGATACAGCATGTTCAGAAAGAGGAGGTGGAAGGGAGATGCCTCCAAACTCTCCCCCTTGGCCACTGTTCCAAGGCCCTTGTGCAGAGAGGTATTGGTGTGTGACAGCCCGGGACCCCGACTTTGTCAAACCCCCCAGGGCCCCAATGTATACTTGCAATCACAGGTGTCACCCTGGTCATCGTGGGCCAGCAGCCAGCTTCCTGTGAGTAGAAAAGATTTGGAGAAACCTGGCATGGGTTTGTCATGAGGCATGAAACCAGGTCAGTAAAAACGAAGAAGCCAGGAGCATAAATGCCATCTCGTTCCGACAATAGGGTTTTTTGCACCCATCCACCCACTGGTGTGAGAGCAAGAGACCTCCTCATGGCAGCGATGCACACGGTGATGGCCGTGGGGGGAATCTGGGGAGGCAGATGGAAACCAGCCCGGATTTTGGATGGAGGAGGCAGCTCTATCACCCGCTAATAAAAAAGAGTCGACATTCAGTAAAACATCAGCCAGATGTAGATAATAAACAGATGGAGGCTGAACACAGTAAAAGGCCATAACTTTTTGCCTGATATTAACCCAAGGATAAATTATCTTTCCCCAAAGGACAGAGTCAGCTTAAGAGGAGCTTCAGTTCTGTTTTCTGCCAAGAGTGGAGGCGGGGGCTGCAGAGATGCGTGCGGGGCTCCTGCAGGGGGCTGGACGGCAAACGGGCTCAGCTCAGCCAAGGACACTTCTGGGTCTGGCTGGCCGGTCCTGGCAGCAAGAAGAAGATACTAGGGCTGGAGGGGAGCTGGCCCCTGAGGAGAGGCCCCATCTACTCCCCCGAGTGTCGGCCTCGTGGAGCTCACAGCTTCCTGGCAGGAAAGCTTCAGGAGAAAGCATCCTGGGCCTGCCTTAGCCCAGGACCTGCTGGACTTGGGTCTCTTCAGACACCCTGCAGGCACCAAGGTGGACACAGGGGGTGCTGGAAGGCTAAAGAAAGCCCGAAGGATGGGGCAAGGCCAGAGGGGAACCCTCCACCACCACCCTCTACTTCCCCGGTGGGCAAGGACGCCTCCCTCAAAGCCAGGGAGGAGGGAAAGCAGAACAACACCCTCCCCTGAAGCTCTCGGGCCAAAGCAAGGCTTCACGGATGTGAGCGGGCACCTGGTGTTCTAGAAATGGGCAGGAGAGCTGAATTCTGGTCCTGGATCCAGTGTCCTGTGACCCAGCCAGTGGCTGAACCTAGGCCTTCAAGTTCTGCCTATAAAATCAAGAGAGCCATCCCCAGCCTAACCTTAGGGACTTTTCCACGTGGCTGCAGATGCTGTTTTCTCCTTTACTGGATGAAAAAAAGAAACAGCCTTAAAAGTGACCATTGGACACTTACTCCCTCACGCGGCCAGCCAGCCCAGTGACCCGGAAGCAATGATCAGTGGGGATCAGTGAGTCGCGTGGGCTGGAGTCTAAGTGGAGGCACTGCTAAGTTGCTCAGTAGCTTCAGTCATGTCTGACTCTGTGCAACCCCAGAGACGGCAGCCCAGCAGTCTCCCCTGTCCCTGGGATTCTCCAGGCAAGAACACTGGAGTGGGTTGCCATTTCCTTCTCCAGGTGGAGGCACAGATGCTTCAAATCTGCCCGGGGGTGGTCTCCATCTGTCTCAGAGAGAAAACATGTAGCCAAGTCTGCACTATAGACGGGAGACGTGGCTGTGGGCGGGAAGCTCCTAATGAAGGCGTGAACCCCACCCACACACATACACACACGCACTCACACACACACACATGCACACAGACCACCCCCGACCTGGCAGTATGCCCTGGAATCACCTTGGACATCAGGAGTCAGTCAGTTGTTGGGGCTGCGTGTAACCGTAACCTCCTGGCGGCCTTTGAAAGTCAACTGTCTTTGTTCCCTGGTGCCTGGTGATGCCTGGCTGTGGAGACACTTGGTACAAGTGGTTGAGCTGAGCTGCATGAACCACACAGGTTAATGTGGTTCCAGCTAGGCACATGGTTCCCCGGCGCAGGCAGTGATCTGAATGGGCCTGAGCTCCAGGTCTCTGCCCCAGTCCTGAGTGGGGCTTGGAGGCCTCTCTTCAGCCTCCCGCAGTGACTGTCACGGAGCACACTCTCTGACATGCCAGACTGGGCACTGATCCAGAGCCCTGGCAACGCTCATGCTCTGCTGAGTAATTTTTTTGTGTGGCTATGTTGGGTCTCCACTGAGCTCTCTGGTTGTGGTGCTCAGCCTTAATTGCCCTACAGCATCTTAATTCCCATCTAGGATCTTAGTTCCCAGACCAGAGATTGAACCCGTGTCTCCTGCATTGCAAGGAATGTTCTTAACTACTGTACCACCAGGGAATTCCCTCTGCCTGAGTATTTTGTGTTATTAACAGACTGAAGTCTAAATACAACTTTCTTTCATCCTGCAGGAGGGAGACCCAGTCCTGTACAAACATCTATTCTGATTCTTTGGACGTCCTGAAGTCTATATTTTAATTTCACCTGAATTATGAATAATTCCGAATACTGTAACTTATTATCACAGGGGGGCAAGGGCCTTTTCCCCCTGAATAAATGCAACCTTTTCAACTTAGTTGGTGATGATTAAAAACAAGGTGATGGAAAGCAGGGGACCTCGTCGCCAGCTAACACAGTGGATAGCAGTGTAACCTCGCTGAGCCTCAGTTTCCCACCTGAAATGTGCACAAAGCCTCAGGTCCCACCTGAGACTGAGTTTTGAGTTCTTCCCAGCTGCAACACAACTTCAAGGAAGCAGGAGTGGGGTGCTGAGGCGGTGGGAGGGGATTACGGCATTCCTCTGTGTGTACCGCTCTCTTCACCACTTGTTAAAAATGAGCACTGACACTGCCTTTGACCTTGGAATCATGAATCATGCGGTGGAGAGGGGGTGTCTTGCTGGGCTGTCTTCTTTGTCAGCTGCAGGGCCTTCTCAACTCTCGGGCTTAACAACTCGGCAGCTACGAGTCATGCCAAGCGTTTGTTGGGAATGCACTAGAGCACTAGAGCCAGCTGTAGTAACAAGGGTCTTCACTGCATAAAACCCTCCCTTGAGCTCTGAGGATACCTGCACGTTTTACTGGCCTGGGGCATCGGCCATATAGACACCCTCTGACCCCAGTCCTGCTCCACTTATCAAGACCAGGAGGTCCCAGCTTGCGGCTGCATCAGGAATGAAAACATTTTTATCCCAGGTAGAAACAGCCTTCAGGCACTTTCCACCAGTGAACTAGCTTTACATTTTAAAACTGCCTTTGATTTACTGTGCAATGACCAGCCAGGCATTAAATTTTTTGCAGATGATCAGGAAGATGGTATTCACACGTGACAGGTGATCACTCATCAGAATTCTTGCCCAGTTGGTCAGCACTATGTTTTCAGCAAACATGAATGCAGTTTGCACATTTATCTTTAAATTCTTGCCTTCACTTTCACCATGAAATCGCCCTACCTAGCACATGGTAGGTGCCAACACTGATATCAAAGGGAAAAACAACCACACGAGGTCTGTGTTGGCTCTGCTACCTCAGAAATCGAGAAATCAGACTTGGCAGCTTGAAAAGTGGCTGGGAAAATTCCTGCAAACCTGCCCATCGAAGCTGTTCTCCGCCAGGCCGTTGAAACTGTGAATCATTCCCACCCCGCCCTCCCTCTCCCTGAGGAGATAACCGAATAACCTCCAACTCCGTCAGCACAAATGTCAGAACCCAGAGACCTGTCCTGTTGCACCTGGTCAGCGGGCACCATGCCCCGTGGCTCTGCCCTGGGAAGGCAAGTGCAGAGTTCAGGGGAGGCAGGCTGACCGCACATCACGTACCAAGTCTATCAGGACAGGGTGGTGGGGGAGGCTCTGTAGATGGGGCCCTGCCCTCTTGGAGCCTGGAGGCTGCTTAGTGGTCACCCCTTGCATTAATTTTGAATTAATCTTGAATCTGGAGAAGACTCTTGAGAGTCCCTTGGACCGCAAGGAGATCCAACCAGTCCATCCTAAAGGAAATCAGTATTGAATATTCATTGGAAGGACTGAGGCTAAAGTTGAAACTCCAATACTCTGGCCACCTGTTGTGAAGAACTAACTCATTGGAAAAGACCCTGATGCTGGGAAAGATTGAAGGTGGGAGGAGAAGGGGACAACAGAAGACAAGAGGGTTGGATGGCATCACCAACTCGATGGACATGAGTTTGAGTAAGCTCTGGGAGTTGGTGATGGACAGGGAGGCCTGGTGTGCTGCTGTCCATGGGGTCGCAAAGACTTGGACACAACTGAGCGACTGAACTGAACTGAACTGGCATTAATCAGATAAGCCCAGGAACGAGAGTACACTTCTGGGCCAAAATAAGAAGCATCAGGGACCAGGCCTTGGCAAGGTGAGGCACCCAGGACCCTACTTTGTACAGGGCAGCCTCCCTAGGAAGGCTGTGGGGGGCCACGTCCTCTATGGGCTACATGGGAGTCACTAGGACCATAGGGCTTGGCAGAAGAGCCAAAGCAGAGGGGGTGATGGGTCCCAGCGGCCGGGAAAGGAGGCACTGAGAGTGTCCAGTGGGACAGGAACAGAGTCCAGTGATTGCCGATCACTGGGACACGTTGGCAGATGAGGACCAGAGGCTCCCCACTGGGGACTTAGGCCGTGGGACAGTGGTGACAATGAGACGCATGGGTCCACCTGGCCAAGAACCCATGGACAATTCCAAGTCCCTAAAAAACCGGGGTACATGTACCTCCATTTTTCAGGGGGAGATTGGCCGAAGGAGTCTGTCCTCATCATTTTAATGCTTTAAAATCATTTTATCACCAAGGAGGTAGGGTCCCAGGTCCTGTGACTAGATTGGCCTAGTGTCTATCAGGGTGGGCCTCTTTTGAAAACGAGGGAACCAAATTAAAAACAAAAATCCAAAATCATCAACCATGTTGCCTAGAAAGGGAGCCCTGACCACCAAAATAAGACCTGAGGCTTCCTAGCTGGCGAGGTGTGGACGGTGAGCCAGGTGAGAGGACAGATTTGGGGACATGGAACAGGAATGGGTCACTAGTCACTGACCCAGCATGGCCACAAGGAAGCTGCGGGACCCCTGGAGACAGGGCAGAACAAGAGTGTCCGGCCTGGGTGTGCGGGGCCAGCCTGGGAGGCTCGGTTCTCAGATGGAGACCCAGTGGCACAGGAGGAGGATTGGGGGATGCTCCAGAGAGCTGAGGGGTATTTGGGGGGATTGTGCTTGGTTGTTTTTGTAATTTTTACAAATTTACTTTTAACTGAAGCGTAATTGCTTTACAGCATTGTCTTGGTTTCTACCTAACATGAACACAAATCAGCCACAGGTTTACCCGTGTTGAACATCCCTCCCACCTCCCTCCCCCTCTAGGTTGTTACTGAACCCTGCTTTGAGTTCCCGGAGTCAAACAGCAAGTTCCCATTGGTGTTTCTATATTTTTTTGCATCTAGCTTTCTTTAGCCATTCCGAGAAGGCTGTGATTTCTTTCAAAACCATTTTTATGGGAGTATAATTTATATATGGTAAAATTGCATCACTGACTCAATGGACATGGATTTGAGCAAACTCTGGGAGATAGTGGAGGACAGAGGAGCCTGGTGGGCTAGAGTCCATGGGGTTGCAAAGAGTTGGACACGACTGAAGGATTCAACAACAATAACAAAATTCACTCCTGTTATGTGTATGGTTCTACACGTTTTGACACTGAGAAGGCTTGTCTCCAGGTGATGACAGAAGATTCCAGGAGGACAAGGAGACCCCGCCTGAAGTTGAGTGTGCAGTAGAGGGGCTTCCCAGGGAGGGAGTCTTGTCCAGGGTAAGGTTATTTCAGGTGTAGGCAGGGCAGATGTCTGCCCTCGGGTGGAGGGCGTTAACATCAT
The DNA here is from genome assembly GCF_003369695.1 of Bos indicus x Bos taurus. Taxonomy (NCBI): domain Eukaryota; kingdom Metazoa; phylum Chordata; class Mammalia; order Artiodactyla; family Bovidae; genus Bos; species Bos indicus x Bos taurus. The sequence goes on along the minus strand of NC_040088.1, from coordinate 41,515,255 downwards.
GGACCCCAGTTTGGAATCCTGGCTTTCTTCACTGGATTCCTGAAACCCTTCCACTTCTGCCACCCCATTTGCTTCCACTGTTTCCAGAGGGTGTGACTGAACTAACCATCCCCAGGGCTCCTTCTATCTTTCGCAATCACACTTTCAAAACATGCTGAAGAGGATTTTGATTCTGTTAGAATCTGATGTTAAAACAATATTTCATTTCTCTGGTGAGAGGAAATCTGTTGTTTGCCTACATCTGAACCTGCTGACCCAAAAAAAGGAAGAAGGGCGCTCTCAAAACAAAAGGAGACAGTGCTGAACCCGGGCACACGTTCTGAATAAGACAGACAGGCAGAGGCGGGGATAGTCTGTGTTGTTTTATGAAGAAATGCCAAGAAAGTCAGGGATGTTTTCAGATGAGCTTGCTGTCCCCCACTGAGTCAGGACAACCATGGAGACATGTTTTTCCATCTTTTCTGTGACCTCGGTTTTCCGTGAAGGGATGACATAATGATTAACCCTGATTCAACACACAATCAATGTGAACTTAGGGGTCTTCTGTCCCCTGCTCTGTCCACATGAGAAGGTCACACTCAGGAGCCTCAGGAAGGGCTGTGGCTGTGCGGGTGTGGGGGGAGCACATGGGGCATCTTGAACAGTACATCCTTACTTCCTGTTCTCTGAAATGTCTCATTTTGCGTCTTTACACTCTCCAGTGGGCTGTAAGGATTCGGGCCCAAGCACGGGGAGATTGAGCAGGGTCTGGGAAGACACATGAGCTGGGTTTTGTTAAAACCTATTGGTGAAAGGGAAGAGAGGATGTCTGTCTGGTCAATCCTTGGAAAATCTTGTCTTTGGATTCGAACGTGACAACACAAGACCCTCGTTTTGGGGAGATTGTATGGAGGGGCGGGAGGAGGCCTTAAGGAGTGTCAGAGTGGAAACCAACTTTGTGTGGCCTGTCGTGTAGATGAGCCCAACATCAGAAGAGGAAACTTTCTAGTGTCATGAAAATATTCTGTATAGTGATGACAGCAGTGTCTCCACAAATGTGTGTTCTTCAGGACTCGTAGAAATATTTGCCAAATTAAAGGGGGGAGGGGGACGAGTTTGGGTGTATGTCAGTTGTATGGTGGTTTGAAGAAGAAATCACAGGCATTAACCCCCACCCACCAGGGCCTGCAGATACTAACACTCCTGGTCCCTTAGCAGCAGGCAAAAGCCCCTCGGGCCTTAGGCTCTTCTTTCCCTACAGAGAGGAGGACGGCAACCAGGGGACCTGGGGTGGCCGGAAAGCCCCTCGTGGCACGAGGGCACTGCCTTCCCTGAGAGGAGGAAGGGGGCAGCAGGAGCTGGTCTGAGTGGCCATTTCTGATGGGCCACTGGAGATTCAGTCCCAGAGGCCTGTGACTCCCTGGCTGGGGGCTGGGTGCCCAGGTCCACAGCCCAGTGCCGTGTGCCCTGTAGCAGACAGACGGCTGGAAGGGCTGGGTCCCTCCGTGACCATCATGGACACAGGGCCGGTGCCTTGCTTTGAACTGAAGATCCTTTCCTCTTCAGCAGGTTCCCCTTTGGTGTGACTAGATGTGGCGGTTGGAGTGGGAGTTGCTTCAGGCTGTGGTTGCCCCTCCTCTGTGGCTTCCCTGGGCGCACAGAGGAGGGGGGAAGGAGGGCCCCTGCTACCCCATTCTCTGAGGGGCCTGTGGGGCTCTGAGATGGAGTTTGCACCTGAGGACGTGCTTCATCTCTGCTGTGTCACCCTCCCCACCTGCTGCTCTGCCCCATGCCTGAGATCCCAGAAGGATACGTGTCTAGGAAGCAGCAGCCCTTCCAAGTGACCACATGGCACCTGGAAAGAACCCTTGCCACATGCTGGAAAGCTTGCACTTGTCCTCAAGGCACTCCAGATCTCAACACTTTTTTTCTTTCCCCACTTATGCACCCACCAGTTCGATGCTGCATATGCTACATTATGGGGCACCGACCCAGGCCAGCTCCCCTCGTCCAGTCCTCTTGCAAAATCCAGGGGGCCCTGACAACACCCTATTTACAGCTTGAGGGTTATTTTTGGCTGGGCCTTGTGGTTTGTGGGATTTCAGTTCTCCAGCCATGGGACTAAACCCAGGCCATGGCAGTGAAAACAGCGAGTCCCAACCACTAGGCCACCAGGGAAGTCCCAGCCTTGGAGGCTGCATGGTGCCTGTGGCCGTGTGACCGCCATCTCAGGCTCCAACTCGTATCCAGGGGTGCATGACACCCGTACTCCTTGTTGGCCCTGAAGGATGCTTAGAATGCAGACTGTGCGTGTGTTGCCCGTGGGGACATGTAACTAAGTCTAGAAGTAGCTGTGGTCTTCTCAAATGATTTCAGTGGGTAAACAGATCATCCGACTGCTCTTAACGAGACTGACTCCTTGAGTGGCACATTTGCACAGAGAATAGAATTTAACATCTCTAAGCTGACCTATGGCCTCCTTCCACTTTTCTCTCTGCATCCCACCTCTGCAGCCTTGTCGTGGACCCCCTCCTCCTCGCCCACCTCACGCCACACCCTCTGCCAAGACTCTTCCAGCACAAGGTCTTTGTGCCTGTTGTCCCCCCACCACCCAGACTGCTCTGCCCTGCGCTCTGCCTGGGACCAACCCTGCTCCTCCATCAGCCCAGCGTGTGTCCGCTGGCCCACTGGCCTCTCCAGCCCTGTCTCTCTGGGCTCCTCTTCCCCGTTCCCACCGTGGTTTCAGAGGCAAATACAGTTTTGCGGTGGTCAGGAGGGGCTCATTGGTTGTATGATGTCTCCCCCACAAGAACTCGAGCTTCTCAAGGCAGGGGGTTGGTCACTGTGTCCCCCCCAACCCCTCAAGACACAAAGCACATGCTCAATAAATATTTGCTGAACTGATCCAAAGGGTTTGGTCTGAGAACAAAAAAAAAAAAGCCACATGAGCCGTCAGATTGAATTCTGACTCCTCCAGCCTGGCCTCCTTCCCCAGGCCCTGTGAGCCCTGGAACACTACCCACAAACACACACCACACACCCTGCTGAGACCAGGAGGCCTGGATGTCAACCACGTGAACAGAAGGCAGGGCTTATGGCCCGTTTTACAAGGGCCACCCACTCTGGTCTGAGGTGCTGAGGACTTGTTTTTAGGGTTAACTGACTTGTTCATACGGGGTCTTTTCAGAGAGAGGCTGAGGTTTGACAACCTCAAGTTCAGATGAAGCCTGTAGGTGGGGAGGTGCTTCTATCATGGGATAGAAAGTGAAGGGCCTCAGCAAGGTCGACACCCACCCCACCATTGTTCTCGGGTCCAAGATGCCCCGGTGACAGTTCTCGCCTCTGAGTCTTGAGCACTCGCTTTGGTTTTCTTGTGTTCTTGAAAAAATATCCCTCTTTGGAGGAAGACATCCTAAAGCAATGAGCCTTTTAAAAAAAAAAAAAAAAGAAAGACACTTATATTTATTTGGCCCCACTGGGCGGCATTTAAAATCTTAGTTCCCCGACCAGTGATGGGACCCATGCTCCCTGCAGAGGAAGCAAGGAGTCTTCCTTGGACTGCCAAGGAATGCCAAGCAATGAGCCTTTGAAAGTTAGTTTGACAGCTCCTTGGAAGCAGACCCTTTGGAAAAAATAGAAGGCTGGGTAGTGAGGACAATAGATAAGGTGTCACTCTCCCCTCCCCACCCCAGCACGATTCTTTGGCAACTGCTTTGCCCCAATTCATGGAGTTATTTCTTCATATGTACCTATTATTGAATCTGGTTTTTCGCTAGGCTTCCAACTACTGAGTGTAACTCCTGCTCTGGTCATCTCGGGAAGGTACCTGGGACCACCCAACCCTCACCACCATCCCCCTTGCTCCCACACACCCCAAAAGCCATCTCCTTCATCCAGAACAGGGTGTTGAAATCTTGCATTTCTATGACACCAATTACTCAGATTAAAACTAAGAAATTCAGCAGGATCCAAATATGTAAAAATATTTGGATATTTGACTAAGTCCAATTTTCTTCCAACTTCTGCTTTCTGAAAACTTTCAAACACTGCATGTAAAATTCAGCCAGTTTCACCATCCCAGGAAGAGGGACCCAAGATATGCATGTATTAAAAAGACAGTGTTTGTAATCTCCAAGAGAAACGAGGATGATTTCATACTGCATGAGACCTTGGTTTCTGAGCCACAGGGTGACTTTTGTGTTTGAATATCTCTGAGCCCAGATAATGCCAAATCATTTGTTGAGGGATACAGGGCCAAGATTCTGGAAATGCCCCAAGAAGGACTGCTTCTTTAACTCGGCCCAACAAATACTCCTATAATGTATTTTAAAACACATAGGCATAAATCCTGTGTATGAAGTTGTCATGGTTACAGAAGAAAAATAAATATTTGTGCACACAGATATAACACGAAATCCTTCTACAGTGAAAACAACCTCCTCTGGAAAGACCTTCGAAAGTCAGCGATGAGCCAGAAGTGGATGGAGCTAGTAATGGAGTAGGGGGCAGCCTTTAAACGCACCTCTTGGCATCTGCATTTTTCATAAGCCTTGCTTAATAGCATAAAATTAAGGGGCTGTGGGAATGAGGTGAACCAACACAAAAACCAAGAGCACCGTTATTTATTTTCTACAAGTGACATCATAAGCAGGAGTTTTGCCCGTGTTCTAGTTTATCTCCAATAAATAAATAACTATGTACAAATGTGCTGAGTTTACAAAACAATAGAGGAAAACCTTTGCATTACAAAAGATACATTTACATGATACATTTTTTTCCATACACTAAGCATTGCATTCCTAGCTTACTTGAACCAAAGACCCTGTGTAGCAATGTCTAAAGGTGTGTACCTAGGCTCTTCTACCAGAAAGCAAAGCTATAAAAGGAAAATTCCTCAGTTAATTCCTCAGTTTCTTGAATATAGGGCCTGACTTGGCCTGCTACTTATTACTCATATTTAATCTGTTCCAGAACGTTGGCAGCTGTCTGGAACAGCTCTCCTCAAATATACGGAGCAGACAGCCCCCTGCTGAACTTGTTAAAATGTAGATTCTCGTGCAGTAGGTGGGATGGCGCCTGAGGGCATTTCTAACCAGCTTGCCGGGGCAGATCCCACCTCCTGGACTGCATTCCAAATGGCTGGGCTCAGAAAACTGTTCCTCCAATGTGGGAGAAATCCTGGAGGGCCTGATCAAGAAGAGGCCCTAACCGGCCATGCTGCAGCTTCCATCCCCAAGCTCCCAAATTCAAAAAACCAGTAGAGCTGGTTTTATTTGGGCCCACAAATGACAAGGACCATGAGAGTCCAAATGGCCACTGGCGTGAATTCTGCAGCTGAAACTTTCTTACACTGTCTCCTGGGATGGGCTTCCATCTCCTCTCAATTCAGAGCAACCATTTTCAATATTTTCACAAATAACTAATAATAATCATAGGAAAAGACACTGCATAAGAAGCTTAATGATGACTACTTTCCAAATCAAAACAGCAACAACAACAGTAAAACCCAGGTTCATTGTTTGAAAATAAAAATGAAAATCTTGGGTTGAATTCCTAGATCAGTCCAGCAACATGAGTCTAATAAATGCCCTTTATATTTTAACCTTTCTTAAAATGCTATTGCTCTGGAAGCCTGAAATCTCAGGATAAAATAGCAACTCTGGTGAAAGAACAGATTCTCAACCGTTCTTATTTCTAGTGTTTTTCTTTCTGTTTCACAAAGCAGTTCTGCCCAAGCAGACAGCTAAGAGCAGAAAAATAGGGTCCAAATAGAGACAGGGTGGCTCAGGTAGGTCAGCCGAGTTCCTGGAAGGGGAAAGTTGGGAGAAATGAAAAGGATGAAATGGGGCTTAGCTTCATAAACACAAGAGGGCTGGAAAAACTTCACCAAGATAGTGTAAGGATCCCATAACAAATGGGAGCACACACATAAATAGAGCAGGAGGGAGAGGGGAGGGGAGGAAGGCTGGTGTTGGACACACACAGGGTAGGGAAAAAAGCAGAAGAACAAAAAATAAATATTGGGGTCATTATCCTTGACTCAGTGTCACTCATCAGTCCGCTGGAATGATGTCTGCCCCCAGGCTGCCAACCAAGAACACACACCCCCCCACCCCAGCCCCTTGGTGAGGGCACAGGACACTTTGCAACCTGTCACAATGAAGCTGTCATCCCTGCTCGCTTGTCTGATGACATCATGGAAGTGGCTGGGGCCAAACTTCCAACGCCCCCTTTCCTCTCCTCCATAGCCAAGTGCAGAAGCAGTGAAAGAAGAGGGGCGAGGGGTCTTCTATTCTGACGCCAGCTAAGGTGCTTGGGGCAGGGGATGGGGAGAGAAGGGCTGCGGGGCCGGGAGGAGGGAAGGAAGTCTGGATACCAGGCTTCTCAGAGTTTCTGAGGTGTCCGCTCAGTCTTCACCTGCTGCAGCATCAGCTCCTTGGCGGGGACCCCGCACTTGTACTCCAGCTCCCCCCGCGAGGCGCCCTGCTTCTTGCGCAGGTGGCAAAGGAGGGCCAGAAGCGCCACCACCAGAGACAGGCTTGCAATGGAGATGCCCACGAGCACGCCCGAGTGCAGGGGACCAGCAGGTGCCGGCGAGGGGCGTGCGGTGGCGCCCGGAGTCGGGCTGACCGGGGGCTCCCCAGAGCCGCCATAGTCCTCCGGGGTGCCCCGCTCCTCATTCACCTGGGTGGAGTCACAGTCGATGCCAATCTGGCCAGAGAGGGCCGAGTCAGGCCCGCAGATGCACTCGTAAGTGCCGGGGAGGTTGTGGCACTGGCCACGGCAGATGTTGGTGTCACACTCGTTGATGTCCGTGCACGTGGAGCCCTCGTCTATGATATAGCCTTCGGGGCACCGGCAGATGGTCGGGTAGTGAGGATCGCAGTCAGCCGGGCACGAAGTCTGGTTGCAGAACATCTGGCACTTGTGCGGGGCACCGGGGACTGGCGCGAAGCCCTCGGCGCAGATGCACTTGTGTTCGGACCGGCCCACCGGTTGGCACTGGTACTCGCAGTTATTGTCAAAGCACGGGTCCACGGGGTCCACGCACTCGCCGTCCACCAACTCATAGCCAGTGTCGCAGTGGCACTGGAAGCCGCCCTCCGTGTTGACGCAGCGTTGCGGGCACGGACTGGGCAACTGCGCGCAGTCGTCCACGTCCTCACATCGGTGCTGGTCGGCGGCCAGCTGGTAGCCTGCCTCGCAGATGCACGTGTAGTTGCCGAGCCCGTGGAGGTGGCAGAAGTGCTCGCAGAGTTGGTGGCACGGGTGCTCGGCCGGCAGCCCGCAGGAGCGTCCGTCCGCCTGCAGGGCGGCGTCCGCCGGACACAAGCAGTTCGAAGCCCCAGCACTCCCCTTGCACTCGTGCTGGCAGCCGCCGCGCTCGACGCCGCAGGCCCAGGCGCCCGGGGCTTCCCTGCTCCAGCGCCCCTCGGTCTCCCCTGGCGGCGCCGCGCACTCCAGCTCCACCCCGAGGGGCGCCACCGCGGCCGTACTGCCCAGCGGGAGCGCCTGAAAGTCCGCGCCGCGGGCTCCGAAAGGGGTGCCATAGGTGATCGAGAGGCCCGCGGCCGCCGTGGCGCCAGGGTCCACAGCCAGCGGCCTGCAGGAGGCGGCGAAGTGGAACTCGCAGAGGAAGCCGTCTGCCTCCGCGTCGCACGGCCGCTCCTCCCAGGCGGGCTCTCCCGGTGCCAGCGCCCCGGCAGCCGCCGAGACGGCGACGCACAGCGGACCGCAGAGGCGCGCCCCGTCGTCGTGAGGCCGCGCCCACCTGCTGAAGCTGGTGCGGTTGTCGCCCGTCACCCACTGGAAGCCGCGCAAGGGCCCGGAGTGCTCTGGGTCGTCGCAGCCTGGCGGGCGCTGCAGACCGATCCAGAGGCGCGGGCCGTCGCCGCTCAGGAGCAGGGAGATGACATCTTCCGCCACCGAGGAGCGCACAGTCATCAGGTGGCCCTGCAGGCGCTCGCAGACTCGGCTGGCGGCGAGGAAAGTCGCAGGGCCCCGGAAGACGGCGAAGCAGTCAAGATCGACGCACTGGCCGCCGAGGGGCTGCGGTTCAGGGGGTGCCGGGAGCCCCAGGCCGGCGGGGGCCAGCACGCCGAGGAGCAGGACGCGCAGCATAGTGTCCGCACGCCGCGCACAGAGTCCCGGCTGTGGCAGAGAGACGCGGGGAGCCCCCGGCGACAGCTGCTCGCGTCTGTCTCCGACCCGGCGCGTCCGGCTGTGGCGAGGCAGTCTCTGACAGGCCACCAGGCTCGGGCTCGAGTTTATAAGTGAGCGGTCCCCCTCCCTGGACGTTCGGGAAAAGGAAGGAAGTGCCTGGTGGGAAGGGCTGATGCTGCGTTCTCGGATTACTGGGTCCTCCGGGCGCCCTGCGCCCGCCCTCGCGCCCGGGATCACCTCGCCCGAGGATGAGTAAATTCAGCCCTGCCTGCGAGGTCCTCGGGCGGGGCCGGCCGCGCAGGCTCCCGGGGGCCCCGCACCTCTGTCAAGGGGGACCCGCCCCGCCAACCGGCCCCAGGCGCGCCGCCCTATGAGGGGCTTAACACGCTACCCTCCTGAATCTTCTTGTCCTCTTTTCCTTCATCAGTGTGTTGTTACCAACTAATTCAAGGAAAGCCTGGATTGCGGAGCTCTTGGAAGACGAGACCGGGCGAGAAGGACTTAGAATGGGGGGCGGAGGAGGGCGGTTCCGTAATGCCTAGGACCTACAGGACTTCGGGAGAAGGTGCCCGCCACCCAGAGGGTTTGGAGAGGGGCTGCCTAGAGCTTGGCCTTGCGCGCGCACACACACACACACACGCGCGCGCGCGCGCGCTCTCAAGGGGAGCTAGCCGACCGGATCCGCCAGGGCGCCTAGTTCAGGAGACCGAGGTGCTTGGAGACAGAGGGCGTGGCTGGGGCCACCTTCTGCCAAGGAGGAGGACTGGCCTAATACTCGGACCCTGGGGGACCCACGAGTCCCTGAGCGCAAGCTACCACGGCTAGACCTCATCTCGTTGCGTAAGGAAGTCGCGGAGACACTGTCAGGGCCCCAAATCTCGTCACCTTTAGGAAGTGGCGGCAGACGAATTCCTGCGGACCCCTGTAGGGGAGCGAGTTAGCTTGAGTGGTCTGAGTTTGTTCATCATCTCAGAGAGGCAGTGCAATTCACACCCCCAAAGGGACGCACGGGGTGCCCTCGCGGGGAGGGTCTGTCTGTTGGGGTCTTTCCCCCAACAGATCAGATGGATACAGGGGCGCACAGAGATGCCACTTGATTCGCAAAGGACACGGAAGAGGGGCGATTAAGCGCGCGTGCGGGGTGGGGAGCGCTGGGAGGAGGAGACTGGAATCTGTCACTTTCGCGACCTTATCCGCTTACTCACTTGTCAGGAATGCAGAGGGGTCAGTCCACAGCCCAACCGAGAGTGGCAAATTTGTTTTTTGTTGTGTGTGTGTGTGTTTTTTAACACCCTGTGCCATCCTCCGCTGCGGTCACTCACAGCGATGCGCCAGGTGGCGGCGCTGTTGAACTCTAAACGAAGCCAAAGAAACTTGGCGATCCCCGAAGCTGGGCTGAAAGGATTCCTTATGCAGAGTCCTTTCTCCGGGCAGGACTCGCGGATCCCCTTCTGATCCGGGGTCGGGCCCCGCCACGTCCAGCAGAGCCCAGAACTTGCTAAAGAGCAGGACAGCGTGGCGTCGTCACGTGCGGAAGACAGACACCCGCTGGCGGATGGACCGTACTGTCTGCAGTGACCAAGGGGGCGGGGCGGGGCCACCCCCGAAAGTGCAAGGGGGTGGGGGGAGGCACGCTTGACTATCCCGCTACCCCCGCGCCCCACGCAAAGTGACACGGACATTTGAGGCTTCCTGGATTGGGCCAGAGGAGAAGGCAATGGCACCCCACTCCAGTACTCTTGCCTGGAAAATCCCATGGATGGAGGAGCCTGGTGGGCCGCAGTCCATGGGGTCGCTAAGAGTCGGACAAGACTCAGCGACTTCACTTTCACTTTTCACTTTCCTGCATTGGAGAAGGCAATGGCAACCCACTCCAGTGTTCTTGCTTGGAGAATCCCAGGGACGGGGGAACCTGGTGGGCTGCCGTCTGTGGGGTCGCACAGAATCGGACACGACTGAAGCGACTTAGCAGCAGCAGAGCAGGATTGGGCCAGACTGCACCTAGAGGAGGAAGGAAAGACACCCCCCTTCCCCGCCCCCCGCCCAAGATCGGAGAGTCTCGCAGCCTGGGGTGGATCCGGGCAGGCACTGGCCGGACATCCCACTGGCTTCGGGACCAAGTCAGGGGCCACGACTCCGTGCGCGGCCACCCTGGAGAGGTTGTCTCGGTGCAGCCGATCGGGGCCGGGCGGGGCGGGGCTCCAGACACAGGCTGGAACTGGCCACTTTAGAGACCTCAAAGGTGGATGCCTGAGACAGGAAGGGAGGCAGGGCTAGCCACACCCTTTGTGCCTCTTTTACAAAGGATTTCAGGACTGTGTTGGAGGAAGCCTCAAACAAAGGGTGGGGCCCTCTGAGCCCGCGCCAACCTTTAAAGGAGTTGAGGGACATTCTAGCGTCAGGTCTGGCCCCCACCAAGGTGGGTCACTTCTTGGATGGGTTCTCCCATAAATATCCAAAGAGCTTTATCAAGTGTGAGAGGCAACTTTTTTTCTTAAGAGACATTAAAACAAACAAACTTTCTAATTCCAATATGAACACCTGTTCTTAGATGTATTAACCCCTAGGTCCCCTGATGCTTGGAACCCATTCCAGTATTCTTGTCTGGGAAATCTCATGGACAGAGGAGCCTGGTGGGCTATGGCTGACAGAGTCGGACATGACTGAGTGACTAAACCACCAACCCCACCCACTGGTGCAGATCCTGCTTGGCACTGTTTCTCTCCGAAGCACGTGGGCAGCTGTCCCTGCTCTGACTTAGAATTTAAGCCTCTGAGGTGGGGAGATGGGTGGAAATACACAATTCCAGGTGCTCAGGGCTTCCAGGCGGTGAGATGCAGGGCTGACTCCCAATTGTTGGTGATAAAATATCCCCGCCCATGGAAACGACTGTCATTAGCACTTGAGGATGTGGGGGAAGGAGGGATGTATAGCTTATGCAATACAATAACCATAATCCCCTATGGTTCAGATCAGATCAGTCGCTCAGTCGGGTTCGACTCTTTGTGACCCCATGAATCGCAGCACGCCAGGCCTCCCTGTCCATCACCAACTCCCGGAGTTCACCCAGACTCATGGCCATCGAGTCAGTGATGCCATCCAGCCATCTCACCCTCTGTCGTCCCCTTCTCCTCCTGCCCCCAATCCCTCCCAGCATCAGAGTCTTTTCGAATGAGTTAACTCTTCGCATGAGGTGGCAAAAGTACTGGAGTTTCAGCTTTAGCGTCATTCCTTCCAAAGAAATCTCAGGGCTGATCTCCCTCAGAATGGACTGGTTGGATATCCTTGCAGTCCAAGGGATTCTCAAGAGTCTTCTTCAATACCACAGTTCAAAAACATCAATTCTTTGGCACTCAGCCTTCTTCACAGTCCAACTCTCACATCCATACATGACCACAGGAAAAGCCATAGCCTTGACTAGATGAACCTTTGTTGGCAAAGTAATGTCTCTGCTTGTGAATATGCTATCTAGGTTGGTCATAACTTTCCTTCCAAGGAGTAAGCGTCTTTTAATTTCATGGCTGCAGTCACCATCTGTAGTGATTTTGGAGCCCAGAAAAATAAAGTCTGACACTGTTTCCAATGTTTCCCCATCTATTTCCCATGAAGTGGTGGGACCGGATGCCATGATCTTCGTTTTCTGAATGTTGAGCTTTAAGCCAACTTTTTCACTCTCCACTTTCACTTTCATCAAGAGGCTTTTTAGTTTCTCTTCACTTTCTGCCATAAGGGTGGTGTCATCTGCATATCTGAGGTTATTGATATTTCTCCTGGCAATCTTGATTCCAGCTTGTGCTTCTTCCAGTCCAGCGTTTCTCATGATGTACTCTGCATATAAGTTAAATAAGCAGGGTGACAATATACAGCCTTGACGAACTCCTTTTCCTATTTGGAACCAGTCTGTTGTTCCATGTCCAGTTCTAACTGTTGCTTCCTGACCTGTATACAAATTTCTCAAGAGGCAGATCAGGTGGTCTGGTATTCCCATCTCTTTCAGAATTTTCCACAATTTATTGTGATCCACACAGTCAAAGGCTTTGGCATATTCAATAAAGCAGAAATAGATGTTTTTCTGGAACTCTCTTGCTTTTTCCATGATCCAGTGGATGTTGGCAATTTGATCTCTGGTTCCTCTGCCTTTTCTAAAGCCAGCTTGAACATCTGGAAATTCATGGTTCATGTATTGCTGAAGCCTGGCTTGGATAATTTTGAACATTACTTTACTAGCATGTGAGATGAGTGCAATTGTGCAGTAGTTTGAACATTCTTTGGCATTGCCTTTCTTTGGGATTGAAATGAAAACTGACCTTTTCCAGTCCTGTGGCCACTGCTGTGTTTCCAAATTTGCTGGCATATTGAATGCAGCACTTTCACAGCATCATCTTTCAGGATTTGGAATAGCTCAACTGGAATTCCTATGGTTATTTAAACTAAAACTTATTAAAGTTAGAAATTTAGTTTCTCAGTCTCCCTAGTTACAGCAAGTACCCCACTATAGGGGCTGCTGCTACTGCTACAGCTACTGCTAAGTTGCTTCAGTCGTGTCCGACTCTGTGTGACCCCATAGACAGCAGCCCACCAGGCTCCCCCGTCCCTGGGATTCTCCAGGCAAGAACACTGGAGTAGGTTGCCATTTCCTTCTCCAATGCATGAAAGTGAAAAGTGAAAATGAAGTCTCTCAGTCGTGTCTGACTCTTAGTGACCCCATGGACTGCAGCCTACCAGGCTCCTCCGTCCATGGGATTTTCCAGGCAAGAGTACTGGAGTGGGGGCTAGTTACTATAAATTAGACGTTACTGAGAAAACACTTGATCATCACAGGAACTGCTTTTGGGCCCTGCTGGTCCACACAAGGACTTCCCTGGTGGCTCAGATGGTAAAGCATGGTCCACACAAATTATCTCAAGGAAGATATTGGTGGGCGCACGTGAGTATCCCTTCTAAGATTCCAAGTACACTGTCTTACAATCATTGTTGTTTTCAAGATAATGGTTGTAAAAACTGTCATCAGAGTCTAGAAGGGAAATGTTAAGAAGAGTGTAGAAACTGTTTTTATTTTTGTTTAGTTGCTAAGTCCTTTCTGACTCTTTGCAACCTCACAGACTGTAGCACACCAAGCTCCTCTATCCTCCACTATCTCTCAGAGTTTGGTCAGATTCATATCCACTGAGTCGGTGACACTATCTGTCTCATCCTCTACCACACCCTTCTCCTTTTGCCTTCAGTCTTTCCCAGCATCAGGGTCTTCTCCAATGAGTCAGCTATTCACATCAGGTAACCAAAGTTTTGAAGCTTCAGCTTCACCAACAGTCTTTCCAATGAATATTCAGGGTTGATTTCCTTTAAGATTGACTGATTTGATCTCCTTGGTACTTAACTAATGAATACATTGGGCTTCCCTGGTGACTCAGTAGTAAAAAATCCACTTGCCAATGCTGGAGATGCAGGTTCAATCCCTGGGTCAGGAAAATTCCCTAGAGAAGGAAATGGCAACCCACTCCAATATTCTTGCCTGGAAAATCCTATGGATGGAGGAGCCAGGCAGGCTACAGTCCATGGAGTCGCAAAAAGAGTCAGACACAACTTAGCTACTGAACAACAGTAAGATAGTACATCAATATTATGTTTAACCTGGATGTTAATTATAATAATTTAAGTATTAAGAAGAAAGACATTTAAAAGGTAAGAACATCATGTGTATAAGCCATAACAATATTAAAATGAAGACACAAAAATAAAGTCTCTGTGATGATGCATCAACATATGATTCTAGAAGTGGAAATTAAATGCCTGGTGAGCAAATGTTATTCAATAAACAACAGCCTGGCACCTAGCAAGGTGCAGATTTTACTACATTTTTGCTGTCAGCCAGACTTTCTTCAAGAAGCAAGATGAAAATTGACAGTCCTTTGTCGGCCTATTTTTATAAAAGAAAATGTGTTGCATCTACCCAAACCCAATATTTGATAACATATTTGATGGTGAAAGACCGAAAGCTCTACCCCTAAGGTCAGAAACCAGACAAAGGTGCCTGTTCCTGCCATAGGGTGCTGGAGGTTCTAGCTAGATTCTGTCCAGGGCATTTCTGCATGGCAATAAAATAAAAGGCATCCAGATTTAAAAGGAAGACATAAAATTATCTCTTTATTGATCATATTGCCTTGCTTATGTGCAGAAAATCCTAAGAAAACTATCCAAAAACAATAAGATCTAATAAACAATTTCAGCCTTACAGGAAGTAAAATCAATACCTAAAAACCATTTGCATTTCTATATAGTAAGAATGCGCAAATTTAAAATGAAATTAGAAAACAATTTCATTTACAACAGTATTAAAAATAATTACTTAGGAATAAATTTAACAGAAGAAGTGCAAAATACATACTCTGACAACTACAAACAATGTTTAAAGACATTTTAAAAGACCTAAATAAAGGAAAAGACATGTTATGTTTATGGATTGGAAGATTTAATATGGTTAAGCTGACAAAACTCCCAAAATTAATGTACAGAGTCAATACAATCTCTATTAAAATATCTGCTGATTTTTCTGCAAAAATTGTCATACTGATCCTAAAATTCACAAGGAAATTCAAGGGGCTCTGAAAAACCAAAGTAATCTTGGAGAAGAGAAACAAGACAGGAGGACTCACACTTCTTTATTTCAAATTTTACTGCAAAGCTACAGTAATCAAAACAGTGTGGTTCTGGCATCAGAAAAGACCTAATCAGTGTCTTTGGCACAGAATTGAGTCCAAAAATAAACCTTTGAATATATACACTTGGCCAATAAGCACATGAAAAGATGCTCAATAAGAAAAATTTTTATATTTAATCAATTTAGTCAATTTTTACAAGCATGGCAAGACAGTTAAATGGAGGAAAGAATAGTCTTTTTTACTGTAGCCATCCTAGTGGGAGTGAACTGGTATCTTACTGTGGTTTGATTTACATTTCCCACCAATGACATTGACCATCTATCTTTATGTGCTTATTGGCCATTTGTATGTCTTCTTTAGACGAATATCTATTCAGATTCTTTTTTAATTTTTATTTTTTAATTGAAGGACAATTGCTTTATAGAATTTTGTTGTTTTCTGTCAAACCTCAACCTCGATCAACCATAAGTGTACATATATCCCCTCCCTTTGGAACTTCCCTCCCATCTCCCTCCCCATCCCACCCTTCTAGGCTTATACAGAGCTCCTGTTTGAGTTTCCTGAGCCATATAGCAAATTCCTGTTGGCTGTCTATTTTACATATGGTCACAACCCCATGGACTGCAGCCTACCAGGCTCCTCCATCCATGGGATTTTCCAGGCAAGAGCACTGGAGTGGGGTGCCATTGCCTTCTCCAATGTAAGTTTCCATGTTACTCTCTCCATACATCTCACCCTCTCCTCCCCTCTCCCCATGTCCATAAGTCTATTCTCTATGTCTATTTCTCCATTGCTGCCCTATAAATAGATTCTTCTGTACCATTTTTCTAGATTCCAAATATATTTGTTAGAATACAGTATTTATCTTTTCCTTTCCAACTTACCTAGCTCTGTATAATAGGTTCTAGGTTCATCCACTTCATTAGAACTGACTCAAATATGTTTCTTTCATGGCTGAGTACATCATGTATATGTACCACAACTTTCTTATCCATTCATCCAGATAAGGGGGATAAGGATAACTTCCTTATCCCCCTTATCCAGTCCTTGGGGGTCTGAGAACAGGTCTGCAGAATGCTTTGGTAGCCCCCCGGGTGATGGAGTGAGACCATCTGGAAGTTGGGCAGAAGGGGGCCCTGAGGAGTGAAGGAGTCACAGACAGCAGCTGTTAGAGGGGAGCTCTGCTCAGGGTCAAGGGCTGCCAACACTGAATCCTTTCTTCAGAAATCCCACTCTGAGTCACAGGTCCAGGGGGTGCCCAGCGTCCGGTCAAGCTCTGTGGGAAGGGGGATGGGAGCAGCTCCCCGCTGGGAACTCCTGACCTCAATCACCTGCACCCAGAGCTAGCCCACCCACAGAAGGAGAGGGAAGCATTCACCCACACCCAAACCCTGGGAATGCTCTTCAGGCTAGGAATAATTCTGAAGCCAGATTTAAGAGAAGTGCCGGCAAAGGCTTCTCTTTAGAGTTTATTCTCCTTTGGAAGGGACTTTGGGGACATTCAGCAAGACCCAGCCTTCCGGGGTCCCTTACAACACCCTTCCCAGGAAAGAGGACCTACCTACCTCATGTTCCAACAGGTGACGAGGACAGAAGCTTCCTCCTTGGAGCTGGATGCCACTTTTAAGCTTCTGGTGGCCAGCTGGCCACTGAAGAACTTGGAGTCAACAGATGCATGGGAAAATCCTGGCAGCATCATCCATGGTGCACAATTAAAACTCCAGCTGGTCCTACCGCAGCCGGGATAAATACACACAGCTGGTAACAAGAAAATCCAGAACTTGAAATACGCCACAGAGACACTTTATGGCTGTTTTCTTGCAGTACTTACTCTTCTGCTGTCTTCCCGTGGTCTTGAGGATGGACAAGAGTTTTGTATTTTATCTAAAAGTCTTGTTTCATGGTGAATTAAGCAGTCTCTGAATCTGGGGGAAATCATGATTGGAAAAAATATCTATTTGGCTTCCTGTTTCCCAGAAAGTCTTTGCCGCTGTTTCCATTTCTGGCCCAGCATCTTTCCAAAGAGTTGAGAATGTCATTTAAATGAGTCAGTCCCCAGAGCTCAGTGGAAGTGACAAAAATGTGGACTGAACGTTCGTGCATTGCCAGCTCTGGTCGAGTGAGTGGCAGCTGCGGTCGGAAACAGGCAGAGGGAAAGGAAGGAATCTACTAGCCAAGTGGCTGCCTTGCTCCCCAACATGAGGTCCCAGACCAGCATCCTTGTCTGGGGACTGCTTCCAATGTGCCATCTCTGATGGGCTTACCCTGTGCTTCCCGAATCAGGATCTGCCTTTGACAAGACCCCCTCCTGGGAGCGTGGGGGGCACACACTTCCCCCGCCAATAGGTTGTTCTGGGGAAGGACCTAGCCAGGCAGCAGAATGGCCTCACTGAGACCTTGCAATAAACCAGCCCCTTCCCTGCTTGCCTCCCACAGAGGTTCACTGACCCTCTCTAGTTTGTGGAAAGGAGCCCTGAGACCAGCAGCATCACCATTACATCTTATCTCTGTAAACACCGTTCATCACCTCAGACTTGTCAGAAAGGCAAATTCCTGAGCCCTCACAGACCTCTTGAGTCAGAAACTCCAGGGCTTGGGCCCAGACACCTAGGTCTATTTGGTTCCTTCACTGTAATCGGATTATTCGTGCAGCTGACTACCTGCCCAGTTGGCGCAAACGTGAATAAATTAAAGTGTAGCTTCCTGGGTTGCCATCTCTCTGGTCTAATTTAGTTAAATTTAAAAGCTGATTTCTATTTTTAGTCAAATATCATCATTAAATAGTACCTTCTATATGTTCACGAGGTCACATCCCTCAAACCAGAGGTCAACAAAAGGGACGGGTAGTCAATATTTTATCACAATGGCGGGCACATAAGATGAACTTGAATAAGTCCAACTGCTTTTAGCTCTGTTTCTATGGTAGATAAGCTCCCTGAAACTCAACCTCTCTTCTCAAAATGAGGATAAGAGCTACATCTTAGGGTTAGATGACAAAATCTGGATCCTAGGATGAATCTCTGAGTCTGCTTCATGGACACTCAGGATGGGCAGGGGAATCAGACAGATCCGTGGGGCAAGTATTGAGTATTTGTTCCATAAAACAGCTGCTGCTACGTATGCTGCTGTCAGCAATGACACTTCTATTTATACCGATATCCAAGTCTCACTGGCCAGAAGATTTTATGAAGGTCCATGGCCCTCAAAACTTCAAGCTCATGAGGACATATGATCACCTCCAAGAACCTACACACCAAGGTCATACACAACTAATGGACTCCTCTTTAATATTAATCTAAAATTAACAGTGTCAACAATAAATAGAGAAACTGAGGCATGGGAAAAAATAAAATTACTTCGTCAAATCTCATTCATTTAGATGAGATAGTGGAGCATGTGTTTGTCTTGCTGGGTAAGGAAGGAAAGTGGGTCAGCAAATGTGAAAAGTCTGAATGAGAGAATGTTTAGGGCAACAAGGCAGACACTCTTGGTTGGCTGACTCCTCCCCCATCCACAACCCTTCACAACCTTGCTCTCTAATGACCCTCCTAGTGGTCAGCCTACAGATAGTCATGTTGTTCAATTTTAGCCAACACAATATTTTTCAAAACTGCTTGGAGGGTTATCTGAAGGATCTTTCAAAAAAGACAAATATAGGATCTGTTTCTGGTAAAAAAAATAATAATAATTCTGGAAAAAAATATGAAAACAGCTATTTGAAGGCACTGGGTAGTGACCAGCCTCAGATAGAAACTGGAGGGATTTATCCCTTTAAAGAAGGAAACCACTTTGGGTGAGATTCATATTTATTCATACTTTATCCCAAGCATACTCTCAATTTACGAGGTGTGGGGCAACTAAGACCCCTTAAGAGAATGAAAAGACAAGCCATGGACTTGGAGAAAATCTTTGTAAGAAAAAATTGATAAAGGACTGATACCTAAAATACACTGCTGCTGCTGCTGCTGCTAAGTTGCTTCAGCTGTATCCGACTCTGTGTGACCCCATAGACGGCAGCCCACCAGGCTCCCCCGTCCCTGGGATTCTCTAGGCAAGAACACTGGAGTGGGTTGCCATTTCCCTCTTCAATGCATGAAAGTGAAAAGTGAAAGTGAAATCACTCAGTCGTGCCCGACTCTTAGTGACCCCTTGGACTGCAGCCTACCAGGCTCCTCCATCCATGGGATTTTCCAGGCAAGAGTACTGGAGTGGGGTGCCATTAAAATTCACCTGTAAGAAGACAACCCAATTTTATTTATTTTTTTCTTTTTATTTTAATTGCAGGCTAATTACTTTACAATATTGTAGTGGATTTGCCATACATTGACATGAATCAGTCATGGGTGTACATGTGTTCCCCATCCTGAACCCCTCTCCCACCTCCTTCCACATCCCATCCCTCAGGGTCATCCCAGTCCACCAGCCATGAGCTCCCTATCTCATGCATTGAACCTGGACTGGCGATTTATTTCACATATGATAATATACATGTTTCAATGCTATTCTCTCAAATCACCCCACCCTTGCCTTCTCCCACAGAGTCCAAAATACTGTTCTATACATCTGTGTCTCTTTTGCTGTCTCACATATAGGGTCATCATTACCATCTTTCTAAATTCCATATATATGCATTAGTATACTGTATTGGTGTTTTTCTTTCTGACTTACTTCACTTTGTGTAATAGGCTCCAGTTTCATCCACCACATTAGAATGGATTCAAATGTGTTCTTTTTAATGGCTGACTAATACTCCATTGTGTATATGTACCACAGCTTTCTTATCCTTTCTTCTGCTGATGGACATCTAGGTTGCTTCCATATCCTGGCTATTATAAACAGTGCTGCCATGAACATTGGGGTACACGTGTCTCTTTCAATTCTGGTTTCTTCCGTGTGCATGCCCAGCAGTACAACTCAAACTTAAAACGGGCAAAAGACCTTAACAGACACCTCACCAAAGAAGATACACAGATGGCAAATAAGCACTTGAAAACATGCTCCACTTCATGTCATCAGGGAAATCCAAATTAAACCAACAGTAAGATACTGCTCAACATTCAGAAAATGAAGATCATGGCATCTGGTCCCATCAATTCATGGGAAATATATGGGGAAACAGTGTCAGACTTTATTTTTCTGGGCTCCAAAATTACTGCAGATGGTGACTGCAGCCATGAAATTAAAAGACACTTACTCTTTGGAAGGAAAGTTATGACCAACCTAGATAGCATATTAAAAAGCAGAGATATTACTTTGCCAACAAAGGTCCGTCTAGTCAAGGCTATGGTTTTTCCAGTGGTCATGTATGAATGTGAGAGTTGGACTGTGAAGAAAGCTGAGTGCTGAAGAATTGATGCTTTTGAACTGTGGTGTTGGAGAAGACTCTTGAGAGTCCCTTGGACTGCAAGGAGGTCCAACCAGTCCATCCTAAAGGAGATCAGTCCTGGGTGTTCATTGGAAGGAATGATGCTAAAGCTGAAACTCCAATATTTTGACCACCTCATGCGAAGTGTTGACTCATTGGAAAAGACCCTGATGCTGGGAGGGATTGGGGGCAGGAAGAGAAGGGGACGACAGAGGATGAGATGGCTGGATGGCATCACTGACTCAATGGACATGAGTTTGAGTGAAGTGTGGGAGTTGGTGATGTACAGGGAGGCCTGGCATGCTGCAATTCATGGGGTCGCAAAGAGACAGACACAACTGAATGGCTGAACTGAACTGAGCTGAACACATCTATTGGAATGGTCAAAATCCAGAACACTGACAACACTAAATGTTGGGGAGGTTGTGGGGCAGCAGAAATGCTCACTCATTGCTGACGGAAATACAAAATGGTTTTCTCACTTTGGAGGACAATTTGGAAATTTCTTACAACACCAAACACACTCATACATTATTCACAATCTTAGGTAGTCACACTAATGAATAAAAACTTATGTCCACACAAACACATGGATGTTTATAGTAATTTTATTGATAACTGCCAAAACTTGGAAGCAACCAAAATATCCTCCAGTAGGTAAATGGATAAATAAACTGTGGTCCATCCAGACAATGGAATATTATCAGAACTAAAAAGAAATGAGCTCTTGAGCCATGAAAAGACATGGAGGAAACTTAAATGTTTCCTATGCCAATCAGAAAATGCAACAGGCTATATGATGCCAAATGTATGACATTCTAGAAAAGGCAACACTACAGAGACTGTGAAATGTCAGTGGTTGCCAGGATTTGGGGAGGAGGGATAAGGTGAACAGGTGGAGCACAGGGAACCTATTCTGTGTGATACAAGCAATGGTGGATACAGTTTTCAAAACCCATAGACTGGGGACTTTCCTGGTGGTCCAGTGGTTAAGATTCTATATCTCTACTGCAAAGGGCCAGGGTTAAATCTCTGGTCAGAGAAACTAGATCCCACATGTTGCAACTAAGACCCAGTGCAATATACACACAGACACCCACGTGCAGGGCTTCCCTCATGGCTCAGATGGTCAGGAGTCCACCTGCAATGCAAGAGACCCGGGTTCAATCCCTGGGTCAGGAAGATCCCCTGGAGAAGGAAATGGCAACTCACTCCAGCATTCTTGCCTGGGAAATTCCATGGACAGAGGAGCCTGACATGCTACAGTCCATGGGGTTGCAAAAGAGTCAGACAGGACTGAGCAACTGAACAATATTTAAGGTACAGTACAAAAGTGAACCCAAATGTAAACTATAGACTTTAGTTAATAATAATGTGTCAATATGGCTCACACATTGTACCCCATGTGCCACACCAAAGCCCAGTCTTAGTAATAGGAAATTGAGAAATCTTTATGCAGGTCAGGAAGCAATAGTTAGAACTGGACATGGAATAGCAGAGTGGTTCCAAATAGGAAAAGGAGAACATCAAGGCTATATATTGTCACCCTGCTTATTTAACTTATATGCAGAGTACATCATAAGAAACGCTGGGCTGGAAGAAGCACAAGCTGGAATCAAGATTGCTGGGAGAAATATCAATAACCTCAGATATGCAGATGACACCACCCTTATGGCAGAAAATGAAGAGGAACTAAAAAACCTCTTGATGGTAGTGAAAGAGGAAAGTGAAAAAGTTGGCTTAAAGCTCAGCATTCAAAAAACTAAGATCATGGCATTTGGTCCTATCACTTCATGGCAAATAGATGGGGAAACAGTGGAAAGAGTGGCTGACTTTATTTTTCTGGGCTCCAAAATCACTGCAGATGATGATTGGAGCCATGAAATTAAAAGAAGTTTACTCCTTAGAAGGAAAGTTATGACCAACCTAGACAGCATATTAAAAAGCAGAGACATTACTTTGCCAACAAAGGTCTGTCTAGTCAAGGCTATGGTTTTTCCAGTGGTTATGTGTGGATGTGAGAGTTGGACTGTGAAGAAAGCTGAGCGCCGAAGAATTGATGTTGGAGAAGACTCTTGAGAGTCCCTTGGACTGCAGGATGATCCAACCAGTCCATCCTGGAGGAGATGAGTCCTGAGTGTTCATTGGAAGGACTGATGTTGAAGCTGAAATTCCAATACTTTGGCCACCTCATGCAAAGAGCTGACTCATTGGAAAAGACCCTGATGCTGGGAAAAATTGAGGGCAGGAGGAGAAGGGGATGACAGAGGATGAGATGGCTGGATGGCATCACCGACTCAATGGACCTGGGTTTGGGTAGACTCCGGGAGTTGGTGATTGACAGGGAGGCCTGGCGTGCTGTGGTTCATGGGGTTGCGAAGAGTCAGACATGACTGAGCAACTGAACTGAACTGAACTAAAAATGTTGAGAGGTTATAGGGGAACTCTCTGTACTTTCAACTCAATTCTTTTGCAAACCTAAAATTGCTAAAAAAATCCAATAATGAAAAATAATACTTGACTGATCCAAAATAAAACAAGAAAAAGGCATCAGATGTAAAAAAGAAGTGGGCAAGGCAGAAAGCAAGTAACTTAAGAGGCTTGACCCTGATAAACTCTGATTTCGTCTGTTTAAATTCCTAGAACAGGTGAAAGGACTGAATATGGATAAGAAGTGAAGCAGTGTTGATCGACAGGGTGGGAACAGACTGGGAGGAACATAGGAGACCCGCTGGGCAGTGGAAGGTCTTCCTGATTGAAGTGCTAGTCATGGGGTCTGTACTCTTATCACAACTCAGCAAATTGTCGAGTTGGGATTGGTGCCTTTCTCTGCCTATGAATGAGAAAAATAAAAGAATTTTTTTTTTTTTGCATGTGGTAAGCATGAGGATGAAAGTCACAGGCTGGTGATGAAGGACCAAAAAGACAGAAGGCAGCCTGAGATTTCCCATCTCTGGACACTTCATCATATGAGAAAATAAACATTATGTTAATCAGGCATTATTTCGGGTAGATGAATTCACCACTGAATACTACCAGTTCACTTAACATAAAAGCAGAAGGAGAATAAAATACCCAGAATAGATATTGAAAAACACCAATTCATTTGCATTCATGTGAGAATCATTTCTAGTTCCTGTCTATTCTACACAAATGGATGTAAACACTGCGATAAGCCCCTGAAGATTAATTTGGTAGGCTACATAGCTCAGCTAAAAATCTCGTATGAACCTCATTTCCCCAGCAAAACTTTATTCATTCATTCATTCTGGTTTGTTTTCTTGTTTGTTAAGTTAATGGGTGAGTTGATTCCAGACTGTGTGACTCCAACTTTTGAAATAACAAGGCCCAAATGAATCATCTTTTCCTATGCTCAAAAAAAAAAAAAAAAAAAAAAATGCCTCATGTTGAAGATCACTTGGCACATAACTGAACTTAACAGAGAGCTTTTCATTTCAGCCACAAATTAGTAAGCACCAAATCCAGTCTCCAAGCATCAAAGCCATTCTGGGCATCTAGTCAGAAGAAGCCTCTTAAAGAAAGGCCATGACATTACTGCTGACACCAGCACCTGCAGTGCCCAGGAGCTTTTCCAAGGTTGTTTTTACTTATGAATTTAAATAACATCAAAGATTGTTTCTATAGTAAAAGATGCTTCCCTAAAAGGGCAGGACCTGAAGACAAAGGATAGGGTTTGACTGTGGCCATTGCTCAGAGAGAAATGCAGTTAGATAGCTCGAAGGCAAGGGGATAAAAGAAGAAACAGGACACTGTGAAAAGAGAACACTCAGCAAGATGTGGGCGGCAGGAGTTGGGGTGGTGCAAGCAGGGGCTGGCAAAGACCACTTCTTAGTGAGATATGTGCCCCTTCTGATGGAGGCCAGGAAAATGAATGGGATTCATGATTCCTGAGCTGCCCTGGAGGGAGGTAGAGAGAAGACTGGGAACAGAAGTTGTGTCCAGGTGCATGCTCACAAATAAACCTCCTGTGAATACCTGTGGCCAAGACTGTAAGCATCATGGTTTCATTGCCCTTGAGTAGATGTCTAAAAGCAGAATTGCCAGGTCATGTGTGTGTATGTTTAGCTTTTTAGAAACTAGCCCACTGTCTTTGACAAAGCGGCACCTCTGGCAGTCCCGGCACTGTGCACAAGGGGTGCAGTGGAGCAGTGGTCTCTGCCAGCAGGGTGCAGTCACACCTCCACCTCCAGGACGCACAGAGGCGCCACTGTGACCAAGACAGAGGCAGGAAGGCCCCTGTGGGGTCAGTGAGGCCGCAGGCACACCCCACCCTCAGATCACGGTGGGCCTCGGGTACACAAGCTCTCAGGGGATGGCAGAGAGCTTTTGAGTGGTACTTGTGTGTGTTTATGTGTGTGTGGGTGTGGGTGTGGGTGTGGTGTACATGCACACATGTGTGCCTGGGGGAATACACAAGTGCAAGAATACAGAGGTGCTCGGTTGGACATAAGTTATTATTAGAAATACCCATCATTGCTCAGTGTTCAACCTTCCTGTCTCACACAGGATGAAAGCCAGCTTGTCTCCTCAGGAGTCTACTGGTTGACACCCCGAAGTTAGCTGGAGGTGGTGAGACCTAGCAATCCAGGTGAGGCTGCAGGGTTTCACAGCCCTACTTCACCACTTGTCAGCTGGGGCCGTGAGCAAATTTCCCAGTTTGTCTGTGTTTCCACTTCCTTACCTATCAAGTGGGGAGAGTAATTCTGCCTGTTTCCCAATAAATCAGTTGCACTTTTTATCTGATAGTAGTAAAAGTTTGGTAAATTTTCCTGTCACGTTGCTTTAATAAGGTGTCCCAAGAACTGAACTATTCAGGTGGCCTTCTGTTGGCCACATTTGAGATCAAGTTGTGTGTAAAACTGTGTGTGAGGCTCACCTTTCCCTTGAGTGCCTCCCAGCCTCACAGGAAGACAGACGCGGAGCCACTGAGCTATCACATCAAGAACAGAGGGGTGGGGGCCATTAAAGAAATCTGGAAAGATAGCTCTCTCCCCAAGGTCCCAGCTGCCTCCTGAGGAAATCAGCCGTGACTTGAGGAAGGAAGGGCTGTTTCTGCTCGGTGTGGGGGACGATGAGGACAGGCGGGGATTCAGCCAGACTGTTCACCAGAGACTGTGCCTGTGCTCGGGTCAACTTCCATCCTCCCAAGTCTGCATCTCTGTACCTGAAGGCTTCCCCCATCCCAGAGTGGAGCCCCTTTGGAAGTACCGGGAATTACCCATCCCCCTGCAGCAGCCCCATCCACGATGGATGGAAGTCAGTCTATCAATACCCCGGCTCCCTCAGCCCTCTGGTGGAATGACATTTCCTAGTGTTTCCACAGTTGCATCGCCTCCACATGACCCTACCGTTAATGTCCATCTTTCCCATTAAACTACTTCACTGGAATCCTTGTCTCCAGGTCTGCTTCTGGAGCAAAAGGAGCCTGGAGAACAGATGGACAAGACAGCATTGGTTCAAGAGCAATAGGGACATCTTGAGTGTGGGCACTGCCCTGTGTGGAGGGAGCGGCCTGGGGTGAGGAGCCCGTAAAAGATGAAGGCCACGGACAGCATCAGAGATTCAAATAGGACCCCCATTGTCTCCCCCTGCCTGCCATTCTGCTCCAAGACCCCAGGGCAGCCAAGCATCAGACACAGAGTTATTGAGCGCCACTGTGTGCCAGGCCCAGGGAGCATCAGGGACCAGGGACCAGACAACAACAACAAAAATTGCCCTAGAGGTGCTTACATATATGTAAGTACAGGCAATAAGTCAATAAATCTTAACCACAGGAAGAAATGATACACCATGTTAGAAGGGGAGTAGTGCTTTGGGCAGGACAGGGGTCTCTGGGGTGGGGGCTAGAGAGAAAGTGAGTTTTCACAGCCACCTCAGGAGACAAGAAAGGAGAAGAGCAGGGGAAAGTCAGGAGACTCGGAAGGAGCCCCATCCAAAATCACTTCTAGAATAAGAGAGTGAAGATAGTGGCCAGGAGGGCCTACCCCCAATAATGAGACAAGAGTACCACCCCCAAACAGATAAAGCAGAGCTCCTCCGGGGGAGCCCCCAGACCAGCCGCAGCAGTCTCCCCCAGAAACCTGCTAGAAATGCAGAGTCTCACAGTCTCCAACCCAGACTTGCCCACTCTGGGCAGAGGCCCTGTGGGGGCTCCAGGCCCCTGAGATGGAGAGAGCAGCCCCAGAGCAGGGCAGGACGGGAACACAGTGAGACGAACATAAAGAAGGCTGAAAACAAAGATATTCTGATAGAAATCATTTGTATTCATAAAACGCCACAGATTAGTGCAGTGTATCAGTTTGGAGATTTAGACAGAATGTAATTGGAGGTGAAGATGTCCAGAAGGTTGCATTTCATATTGGTAAAGAAAGGGATAATGCCAAATGCACATCAATCACCCAATCGTGCAGCTTTGCTGGTGGCTCAGCTGGTAAAGAATCTGCCTGCAATGCAGGAGAGCTGGGTTCAATCCCTGGGTCGGGAAGATCCCCTGGAGGAGGGCATGGCAACCCACTCCAGTATTCTTGCCTGGGAAATCACATGGTCAGAGGAGCCTGGCGGGCTATAGTCCGTGGGGCCATAAGAGTCAGACACAACTGAGTGACTAAGCCATCAAGGAGAAGACAGAACCGATAGAAATACAAGGAGTGACAAAGCTGATCCCCATGGGAGATGATGAGAAAGAGGATGGGCTAGCTGGTATGATGGGTGTACAGGACTGCACCCCCATCCCCCAGTGCACACACCAACACCTTAACCGTGACCATGAGGGTGGGTACTGGGACACACAGGGCACCATGCCCTGGTTCAGAGATGACAGGTTTGACAAGGAAGTGAACATTTAGGTTTGGGACTTATTCTTTTTCGGAAAGGAAGACTCTGGAGAAAGAAGGTAAAAGGTACAATTATTTCTTTCCACCTCATAAGTCTCATTATTTTCACTGGATATTTGAACACAGAAGGAGCTCAAGAGAGCAGATGTCATGGACCCAGCTTAAGCCTTTATGATACCAGGACAAGCGTGAAATGCAGAGGGGACGAGGTAACAGTGCTTTGCAGGGAAAGGTGACAAGAGCCTGATGAGGAGGGTGTTGGTCCTCCATGGGGGTCAGCAGGAAAGAGCCTGGCTGTTCCGCCGTGTGACCCGGGAGGTTAGAGATGGCATGGAGAGAAAACAGCCCTGCATGGTCTCCAACTGAAAGCCGAGATGTGCTGTTGGGGCCCAGCGACCTTCACTTTGACCTTCATCCAGGCATCCCCCACCCCTTTCCCTCCCTCTGTCTCCTTCCCTTCTTTCCTCTCTGTTTATGCTCCACCCCTCCCATCCTTCCCTCCAGGCAGCTGAAATCTATGGATTTTAACCACAAGGGAGGACCAGCATCAATGGTGACAAAACACAAATAAAAAGCCCAGCAAATAGGACCCGGGGCAGCAGCTCTTGGGGAGCTCTGGCTGCCGGCTCCTGGAGGCTCAGGCAGAATGTGGTCCCTGCTATGAAGAGAAGAGCCTCAGGTCAAGTTCATGGGAGAGACTGTTGACCTCAGGGCTTATCCTCCAACTTGACCTTTCACTCCTCTCTTTCTTCAGTTTTCACCACTCCTGGCCTTTATATCCTCTGAAAACAATGATCCAGGGTGTAAAAGAGATGAGACACTGTTGAGCGGAGGCTTTTTGGTTTGGGGTTTATTGTCTCTTCCTCCTCATACGGAATAGATTGAGGAGTCAGCTCAATCAGGATGGACTTTTTCAGTCCATGTTAAAGCCGTGGAAGGTACGTGACGTGTATGTGGCTCTTTCACGTTAATCTATGGGTTTTCTGTCACAGATGTACTTGTTTTGCACAATAGGTTTAATTCTCTATACATTTTTGTGTGTGTGAATCAATCATATTTGAAAGATTTGCTAGCATTTACATCACTCTAAGTCTCTAAGAGGAATTGCTGCTAAAGTGTGGCATGTTTGTTCATGGGCTTTTCCTATAAATCAGGAAACCCTGGCCTCAAGGTTTTTCAATATGAAACAGAGGGTGTTAGGATTGTATGTATTTGTGTGTCTCTTTGTGTCTCTCTGTGTGAAAGGTGCTTTTCTGTGTGTGTGTGTGCCTGTGTTGCGTGTCTCTGTGTGTGTGTGTATGTTGGGGAGGAGGCAGCCACAGTTCTTCATATTAAGATATTATTTCCAAATGGGTTTTGTTAGTGACTAGACAGCTCAAGAATAAGTTTTATTGAGCCCTGGTAATGACTGGTTATCACAAGTGTCCAGGCCATTAGCATCACTGGAGAGCCCCTGATTCCCCATAAGCCCTGTTTTTGCAAAGTCCACAGTCTGGAAAGCAAGTCGACTGGGAATCAACCACCATCTACTGTTCCGGCCTCCAGTCACGGTGAGGTTTATGTGGCAGAACATTGAGCGAGCTGTCGGCCTGTCCAATTAGTTAAATATACTGGAAAAGGTTTGGTGCCCAAGTGGTCGAAAATGCTCCTGTGATCATTACAGAAAGGTGTTTGCAAATCGCACCCATTAGACACATTTAATCCTGCACCAGGCGTCTCCCACACAACTTAAACGATGCAGGGGATAAGACAGTGGAGATGGAGGCGTGCAGCAGGGCTCAGGGTCAGAGGGCAGAGTCTAGAAGCGTGGATCTGGGCCTGGGGGCCTCCCTACAATGTCCTCCCCCCACCTCGGTGCCCTGAGGCCAGTGCCACCTCCAGTGAGTAAAGACGCAGGTTGTCGATGTATCTTTGACAACGGGCACAGGTACTTTTGAATGTAGTTCCTGCTGTGTATTTTGAGCTGTTGTGAAGCATATAAAAATATTAAAACAGATTGACAGCAATGTATTCCGGAGTTTATTAGGATATGTGGGTAACAAAGCACAAAGGATGACAACCCACTTCCGAGGTTGCCCCGAGGTGCCACTCAGCTTTTCAGAGGCCTGAGGGCAGCTCAGTGTCCAGCCCTCCCTCCCCCACCCTGGGATGAAATGACCCTGTCTAGAAAGCCTGTGATTCCAGCATCAGTGAAACAAACTTCAAATACACACATTCAAAGAGACTTAGGTGTTCTCTTCTAGCACTCAGGGAGGGACTGTTGATGTTTACAATCGCATTGAATTGTATCCTCATGCAAGACCTCACCTATGATCTAATTCTAGCTTAAGCCAAATATGCAAAAAGAGCTTTAGGCCAGGGGAATGGTGGGCAAATTCTGCTGAAAGGAAACACTTGCCCCCTTGCAGATAAGAGGAACAATGAGAGAAAGGAATTCCAGAGTTTCTTTCTAAAACGAGTGGGTGTTATCTCCATGAACAGACCAAAACACACTTCATTTTGTTTAAAAAAAAAAAAGCATTTCAGTGAGTTTTACTCCCGGAATCTGGAACAAACTAAGGGACTTGATTACTGAACCCATGGAGAATTTGGTCATCCTCTTTCTTTTGGTTGACAGGCTCCACAAACCACACAGATTTAAGCCTTGGGTTTTGCAGCCAGAGAGGGACAGATGTTTTCAGGGATTTTCTGTCTCTGATTTCCATGCTAACCCTATTGTTTTCAACGGTGGAAATGTGTAGGGGACATTACACCATTTTGCAGCTGCTGGAAAGCAGTGCTTTCCTGTTTTCCTGATTTAGACAATGGAGAAACTAAGAAGAAAAACAATAGGAAAAGGCTTTCCTCTATTTGTTTTTTAAAAAACTGCATCATTTTTAATTTGGTACCTTTTTCAGAGTCAAATCTCATCTCTGTTCTTAGTTTTTATAGAAATCTATATGGGAAAGACAGTAGGAATAAAAGTAGCTAACGATCAAATCCACATCTAGGCCCTGCACAATGTGCTCAAACAAAGCTCACAACCAGAACATAAAAGACACAGCTACACATGCGTGTGTGGGAGAGAGTTTCACTCCCAACTCTGCTCCTCTTGAAGGCTGCACGGAAGCACACTCACATACGGGTTTAGATTTTTATTTCACTTTTCACCTGAGCCTGGGGAAAGATGTGAAGACTAACCTTTTGGAGAGGCTGCTAGTCTATTGGCGACGGGCACTCAAGCCTGAGATGGCCTTGCCAGGCCTGGTGGTCACCACAGGCTGAGTCCCTCCCGGCTTCAGGCCAGAGCTGGTGGGTTCACCCTAAGTGCCTCTGGGGACAGGGGACAGGCACCACAGTGACACCAGCAAGGTTACTTCTGCCTCAAGGCCACCCAGCCAAGCAGTCGTGAGTTCATCATGCAAAGGACACTCCCCAGGTTCTCCACGCCCAAGGCAGATTTGGAGAATGGCCCATCCTTGGCTGTCTACACTCCAGTTTCCCAGGGGACTGTCCTCCTGCTTCAGCCCCTCCCAATGGCCAGCAAGAGAGAAGAGCAGTGATTGTAGAGACTGTTCCTGAAATTCAGGAGCAGGCCTGTTTGAGGAGACAGTCTCAGACCTCCATCATTCCTTCCTTCCTTCCTTCCCCCAACCCCTTCCACTTTTCCTTTTTTTTTTTTTTCAATGTGAGCTATAGCACCTTCATTTCGAAATTGGCAAAAGGCATCTACTTGGCTCTGAAGGCCAAGCACGTGGGGTGCTGACCTCTGGGGCAGAGTTTGGATCCCGGAAATGGTTTCCTCGGTCTGTCCTGCAGGGGAAGGGGAGCATCAGGGAGGGGTGCGCCAAGGGGTTCACCCCCAGTCCCACCTTCTCCAGGTGCCCAGGCCTCCTGTGCTGCTCAGGCAGCTTCTAAGGGCTCTGCCCCACAGTGAATTCTGGGCTGCTTTCCAGGGACCCAGGCTGAACTGATGGGGACCAAGCACCACCGACCACAGCAGTCTTAGTTGTGGGAAATCTGGCTAGTGGGCACTTACAGACAAGGTTATAAATTAAAACGGCTCTGAGAAGTGTCTGCTGTTGCACAAGATCTTAGTTATACTCTCATTCTCTCTCCATCTCCTCGTGTCTTCTTTTTTTAAGGAAAAGGGCCAGAGGACACCTGTGCTGTACGCAGTACTGGGCCAGCACCCAGGGGAAGAGTCCTGACTTGGTTGTGCGGTGTCCGCAAGATGGGCTCAGCTCTCAGGAGGCCTCCACCACCGTGAACTGTGCTAAATGCTGTTACAGCACTTTTTAAACTCAGCCCCTCACATCATCCAGAAACCACCAGAGTGTCCAAGCCCAGGCAGAGTGCAGAGAGGGCAGGATGGCATCGAGGGGGTGGGGCCACTTGGCCCCGGAGACCAGTGGTCTTTAACCTTTGACCTCACGAATGTCGGTCTCACCAGTCAAACACAGGGTGGAACATGGGAACATTTATTGAGACAAATTGACTCACGTAGTTTTGAAACAAACCCTGCCTTCTAATCCTAGTTTCCAGAGTCACTGTTTACTCGCTTGGTACAATTTTCCCCACATTGTTCAGATTTCATTTGCAAATAAACTGAAGACAATTAGAACCCGAAGAGCTAGAGAGATGTGATTTCTAAACGCCCTGCCTCTGCCACCTAAGTGGATGGAAACGCAAGAATGGAAAAAATATGCCTCCAGCCTGAACACGTTCCCTCCATCAGAAACAGAGCTTCTTACATAATCAGACAACAGATAGACTCAGGCTTCATCACACCAGAAGGCACAAATCATTTCAGTCCAAATTTGCCCTGATTTGTGTCCTGTTATTAGAGGTGTATGCAGGCAGAGAAGCAGTTCAAAGGGAGCCTGTTAGCACCTGACATGTCAAGTGCGATCCAGGATCAGGGGTGATATGAACTCAGTCACATTTGAATTTCAGCAGGAGAGGGAAGGAGAATTGTTAACACGCACGAAATTCCTAAACTGACACCTGACCCTCCCCCGCTTCCACACTACACATGTGTGATACCTGCACGGTTCAAGCTGCCAGGCATTTAAAGAGAAGGTTGACAACTACTTGCTAAGATTCCAGTCCAGTCTTCCAGGAGGGTGGGGGTCCTGCTTTCAATGGTCTCCTGGCTCTGAGGATGGTGGTCGCTGCCAGTGTCCAGGGGCCTCATCAGCATCAGCAGTCTGTCCCCGGCGTCGGACTATGGGAACAAAGGGCAACACATTGGAAGCTGCTGCCCCGGGGCCATGTCATCTGGACCCTGGGCGTGGGGACACGGGGCAGGGTGGCACCCCCAGAGGGCACATGTGGGCCTCGAGGTGATCCCAGGGGGGCCCGAGCCTACCCCTCATCTCTGCCTGCTGCGTGCCATGGTCACTGCCGCCCCTACCCCGCCCCCGTGCCTGCCACACTCCCCCTGGGCGACCCAGCCTCCTTCACCTGTAGGGGTTCTCCATGGCTCTGCTCTCAGCCCGCTCGGGGACCCAGGCGTAGCTGTCCGCTGCGCTCTGCGGCTGCTGCTTCTTCTCCTCCTTCTTGGCCCTGCGCTTGCGACAGACCAGCAGCCCTAAGGCCAGAGCTAGCAGGAGCAGGATGGCCACCACGGTGCCAAGAATGTAAAATAAGAGCAGCTGCTGTCCGTCTGTGCCCTGCTCGCTCTGCTTGGCTGTGAAATCCTCGCCTGCAGACTCCCTGTGGCCGGTGGTGGCTGTGGGGTAATGGGTGCTGGGCTCCATCCAGACCCCAGGCGTCGCACTGGGGGCCAGCATCTCCGATGGGGGCAGGGAGGTGGGGACCCTAGCTGGGAGGGAGAGTCTCCTGTTGGAGGGCACCACTGTGGAGGTACCCTCAGGGTTGTCCCCGCTGCGACTGGACACAGTGGCAGAAGACTGGAGCTTCCCTTCTCCATTTCCCGTGTCTTCCCTAAGGGGAAACCCGGTCGGTGGTCCCAATGACGTGTGCCCCCCAGTGCAGGAGACGCCGTTGGGGTCCAGCTCCCAGCCCGGCAGGCAGCCACAGCGGAAGGACCCCTCCGTGTTGAAGCACAGGCTGTCGCAGAGGCCACCCTGCTGGACCTCACACTCGTCCACG
The DNA here is from genome assembly GCF_003369695.1 of Bos indicus x Bos taurus. Classification (NCBI taxonomy): domain Eukaryota; kingdom Metazoa; phylum Chordata; class Mammalia; order Artiodactyla; family Bovidae; genus Bos; species Bos indicus x Bos taurus. The sequence goes on along the minus strand of NC_040088.1, from coordinate 41,482,139 downwards.
TCCAGGCACTGGGTGCCGTCCTCCTCAGCCAGCTCGTAGCCCTCCTCGCAGGAGCAATAGAAGGAGCCCTCGGTGTTGGTGCAGCTCTGGGCGCAGGGCGAGTGGCCAGGGGCACACTCGTCCACATCCACGCAGGCCCCCTCTTCAGGGCCGCCAGGCTCAAAGCCCACCCAGCACTCACAGCGGAAGCTCCCAGGGGTGTTGACACAGTCCTGGGCACAGGGGTTGTCCCGGCACTCATCCACGTCCACACAGTCCCGCTGAGTCGAGTCCAGCTGGTAGCCTGGGGGACAGTGGCACGTAAAGTCTGTTCCGAGGGACCCGGGGAAGCACGTGGCCTCCCCTCCGCACGGGTTGGAGCTGCAAGGGTTCCGAGAGGCGCAACTGACCAGGTCGTCCAGCAGCCGGAACCCCGGCCGGCAGCCGCATCGGAAGGAGCCATCCCCACCCTCGAAGCAGTCCTGCTGGCAGCCTCCATTGTTGAAGTCGCAGCCGAACTTGGGGCTCACACAGAGGGGCCCTGAGCTGTCCCAGTCAAACTCGCTGGGGGCCTTCTCCTTGCACAGGAAGTAGTGCTGCCTGCCCTCATTCCCGTCCTCACAGGCCACGGTGGCCATCGAGGCAAAGGGCACGGCCTGCAGGGAGGAGCTGGTAGCCTGGAAAGGGGTCGTGTAGTTCACCTGACCCGGGCCCCCCAGGGTCAGCGGCCGGCACATGCCTTTGAAGCTGAACTTGCACACAAAGCCCTCGATGTTCATCCCAGGAAACCCGGAGTGCCCACAAGGACCATCGACCCACTTGGAGAGGCCGCTGGCCAAGCCCGGCACAGACAGGTCCAGAATCAGGGACACGCAGCGCCTGTGGGTACAGGTGCTCCTAACTTCTTTGTACCAGTTGTTGTACTGTGAGTCCTCCCCATCACCCAGCCAGCTGAAGCCCTTCAGAGGCAGGCTGCTGTCCGAGCAAGTGCCTTTCTCTCGCTGGAGCCCAATCCAGAATTTCGAGCGTTCTTGCAGGGGCGGCCCCAGCAGCAGGAGCTGGGTCAGGGCACCCTGGATGTGCCAGGCCTCCTCCTCACTCTTCACCGTGGCCAGATTGCCCCCTTTCTTGCTGCAATGGAGCTGGGCATCCTCCGCACTCAGCTTGTGCCTGTGGGCCGTGTAGCAGGCAGACCCTGCGCAGACCACGGCCTCCCAGTCAGTGGTGTTCTCTGCCCGGGACTGGATCGACAGCAGCAGCAGCAGCAGCAGTAGGCCAGCGGAACTGGCCATCGTGGCCTCTGTGTCCCTCTGGGTGGGAGGCTGACGCCCGGGTGGTGACAGCGGCAGCCCAAGCTGAGCTCCGAGGGGAGCCGAGGGCTCAGACGTGGACGCTCCGTCACAGAGAAGGACACAAAGGCTGAAGGCTTTCCGCGGCCCCCTGACCCAAGGCGCATCCTGCCGCTGCACTTCTTATTCCTCACCGGATACAGGGGCTTCCTGTGCTGAATAGCTTCTGACTCCTGCAGCCTTCATCACGGTTTTGTTGTGCATAAAAGGAGCCAGGCAACGTCGCTGGGTTCGGGCTAAGGAAATGCAGCGGCGATGGGGGTGGGGAGACGTTTGTGGCTTGCATGCACCAGCGCCTTTATTTGGGGGTCCCTCCTCCTTCCATGTGAGGGCACGCCGCGGAGTGAGTAGAGATTTGGAGGGGGCCAGGAACTTGAGAAACTCACTTCATAACCCATAATAAAATTCCACTTTGGTTTGCAAACAACCAGAAGAGGAAAAGAAAAAAAATCCTCAGACTTGAGACACGACGGTTATAATTTTCAGCCTTTTTTAGAAGCAAACTGGACTCTCCTTTTGCGCGCTCATGTTCCCTTTGGCTTTGAGAGTCTTTTTTCTCTTGTGTCCCCTCATCGTGAACTTTAAATAGATAGGCAATTTTAAAATAGGAACTGGGCCGTGGGAATGTCTGAGTTTCTAACACAATGCCAAGCTCCCTCCTTGAGAACGTTAAACTCAATTGGGTGAAATTTGGCAGTTTTCAGGGTTTTGTAGCGCAAATGCTGTGTTGTGATGTGGCAGCTTCGCAGAAAGCATCATAAAGGAAAAGATGAAAATGTCTTTGACCTCACAGGCCGAGACTTGTGCGCCTGTTTTTCCTCAGCTCAGGGTTACCGGAAGGGTGGGAGGTCTGAGCCCAGAATCCACCCAGGCCACGGCTGACCTCCTTCCGCACAGCGACTCACAGAGGCCCTTGAAGAGTTCTTTTCCTGTGATGATAGTGTGTTCTGCTCACTGAGGCTGTCACCAGTTGGGGTCCCCAAGAAGTAGAGCCCAGAAAAACATTTGGGATACGCAGTTTATTTGAGAGGGGAGGAGTGAGACAAGGCCAAGGAAGCGGGCAGCACTGGGTGACACTAAATTGAGCAGGTGACCTGGGGCTCCAGCTGGAACCCTCAGGAGACCTGCAGACCACACATCCGTCTCCCCAGAGAAGGGAGGGGACTGGACCCTCCCTCTTTGGCTCCCCCTACCCACGGGCACCCATGACTCTCGGCACTCTGGGTGGATGGTGAGGACCCAGCCCCCAAAGGGAGTGCTCAGTGGAGAGTGGCAAACCTCCAAGTGACTGAGATGGGACACCAGCTCTCCTCAGAGCTTCCAGTAGGGTGTCGTGGGGGTTGGGAACTCAGGGGCTTCAGCCTCCACAAGGGATAAAACACTCATCTCAGACTCTAGACAGAGAGCCCTCAGGGGGTGCTCCTTGCATTCTTTTTATTTTAATCAGATGTTTGCAAGAGTCCAGAGATGCTTTCTTAGAATCCATTGAGTTCTCCCTGTGCTCTTTAGTGTCTGTGGAGATCCATCCACCCACCCACCTATCTATCCATGCAGTCATCCAACCATCCACCCACCCACCCATCCATCCATCCATCTTTTTATCCATCTATCCATCCATCTACCTAACCATCCATCCACCCAAGCAATGTTGATTAAGACCTTATTGTGTACTGGGCTCAGCACTGATATTCTAGGAGAAAACTCCTGCCTTCATGACCTTTGACATCCCTTAGAATGGACAGATTTGAACATGTTGAGCAGTTTTAGTGGTGACAGGTACCTCAGGGTGTCAGGAGAGATCCTTGGGATGGACACTTGGGACCGGCTCCTCCGGGAAAGAATGGCAACGAAGCTGGAATTTAAAGGAGGAAAAGATAAGAGGGGAAATGGCGTTCATGTGGGGGAATAGCATGTGCTAAGGCCCTGGGGTGGGAGGCCCACAACCTTGTTAAGGAAGTGAAGGAAAGGCGGTCCTACGAGAGCCTGAGGAATGGATAGGAGGACCTGGGGAGGGGAGGAGCCCTGAAAGCCCAAACAGTGACAACTTGACTTTTATCTGAAATCTGTGGGGAAGCACTGAAGGGCTAAGACCTTCATGTGGCAGCCCCCCACCCTCTGTGCAGAGAGACCCGAATGATGTGTGAGGACCTCTCAGCAGGCAACCATGGTTTCAGGCTCAGATGGAGCTATATTGTTCCCCTTTTCATAGAAATAGAGCAGTTATAAACATCTCTACAAAATGAAAAATGAACAAAACTAAAGAACAAATGAAGAATGAAAGCAACACTCTGTGCCACTGTGTGAGCTACTGCGCTGACCCTCCTGGGTACACTATCCCACGTGTGCAAAACCACATGAGGACACACCCCGCCAGGGCTGGTTTGTGAGTTTCCAGCTGTTTAAAGGGACAGAACACATCTACCCCTGGTTCAAATCCCACTCTGCCCCTCACGAGCTGTGTGGCTTTAGATGAGCTGTGGGACCTCTCTGTCCATGTATGAGAGTCCATAGCAGTTCCTCACACCTCCAAGGGACTCTGTGAGGGCTCCAGGGGCTCACATCTGGGCAGGGGATTTGGGGGGAGGAGTCACTGCCCCACCAGTACACTGACAAGCGTTGATCACCTGAACTTGCCTCTGGCATTGGTGCCTTGGTTTGGATATTTGCTGGCTTTGGGACAGGACCTAAGCTCGGCATCTCCAGAGGGCTGGGTTTCCTGGTCTGTAAGAGAGGGGAGACGGGAGTCCTGATGCCATCACCCCAGTGAGGAGTCCATTAGGGCAACCAAGAGACAGAGGTGCTGGCTGAAGGCCGACCCCACACCCTCCCGCCCCTCACTGAGCAAAACTGAGCAGGAGGAAACCTGTTTCACTGGCTGCAGTCTTTTTTTTTTCAAAGACTCTCCCCTGCCCTTACCCCGGCCCCCGCCCCTTGGCTGGTAAGCATGCTTATACAGCCTTATCAATTTTCCCACATTTCATAAATAGTGTCCTTGTGTAACTTATCATGCACAGTATTTACAGAAAACTTGACTGGGCCGAGCATTGTTTTTAAGGCTAACTAGTACTCACTTCCCAGATCTGGCTTTGGCAAGCAAAGCGGCTCATCAACATTTGGAAAGAGATAAATCAAGGAAAGGGTACAGGGTTTTGGGCAGATTCTGTCTCCAGGACAGCTCAGTGTGAGACACGAGCCTGTAAATCCTGCTCACACAGCTGGCTTGGTAATTTTCAGGATCCCTTTAGCATTTACAACACTCTCAGTGGTTCCAGTAAATGGCATAGAGTTTTGCCCTATTTAGACAATACAGTTTTATGGAATAAGATGTCTATAGTTCCCACATTCAAGATTCAATTCTTCATGAAAAAAAGCATGCATACAACAGTCATTAGAAAACAGTGAAGTCAGACAGAGAAAAAGAAATTTGAATATTAACACATATATGTAGAATCTAGAAAAATGGTACAGATGAACATATTTGCAAAGCAGAAATAGAGACACAGACATAGAGAACAAATGTATGGGAACCAAAAGGGAATGGAGTTGATGGGATGAACTGGGAGACTGGTATTGACACATACACACTACAGATACTATACATAAAGCAGGTAACTAATGAGAACCTACTACATAGCACAGGGAACTCTACTCGATGCTCTGTGGTTACCTAAACAGGAAGGAAACCCAAAAAAGAGGGAAACCTGTACGCAGGACAAGAAGCAATAGTTAGAACCACACATGGAACAACCGGCTGGTTCAAAACTGGGAAAGGAGTATGTCAAGTATTGTCACCCTATTAATTTAATTTATATGCAGAATCCATCACAGGAAATGCTGGGCTGGATGACTCACAAGCTGAAATCAAGACTGCCAGGAGAAATACCAACAACCTCAGATATGCAGATGATACCACTCTAATGGCAGAAAGTGAAGAGGAAATAAACAGCCTCTTGAAGGTGAAAGAGGAGAGTGAAAAAGCTGGCTTAAAACTCAACATTCAAAAACTGAGGATCATGGCATCCAGTCCTATTACTTCATGGCAAATAGATGGGCAAAAAGTGGAAACAGTGTCAGATTTCATTTTATTGGGCTCCAAAATCAATGCAGACAGTGACTACAGCCACAAAATTAAAAGACACTTGCTCCTTGAAAGAATATCTATGACAAACCTAGACAGTATTTTAAAAAGCAGAGATGTCACTTTGCCTACAAAGGTCCATCTAGTCAAAGCTATGGTTTTTCCAGTAGTCATGTATGGATGTGAGAGTTGGACTATAAAGAAAGCTGAGCACTGAAGAATTGATGCTTTTGAACTGTGGTGTTGGAGAAGACTCTTGAGAGTCCCTTGGACTGCAAGGAGATCCAACCAGTCCATCCTAAAGGAAATCAGTCCTGAATATTCATTGGAAGGACTGATGCTGAAGCTGAAGCTCCAATACTTTGACCATCTGATGCGAAAAGCCACCTCATTGGAAAAGACCCTGACGCTGGGAAAGATTGAAGGCAGGAAGAGAAGGGGATGACAGAGGATGAGATGGTTGGACGGCATCACCAACTCCACGGACGTGAATTTGAGCAAACTCAGGGACACAGGACAGGGAAGCCTGGTGTGCTGCCATTCATGGAGTTGCAAAGAGTCAGACACAATTTAGCGACTGAACAACAGCATATAACACATATACACACAGTTATAGAAAAGGAACAGAAAAAAAATACCAAAAAGTTAATAAAAATTTTCTCCCAACAACCCAGTGAGGTGGGTACTGACGTGACCATCATGCTCATTTCCAGCTGGGAAAGCTTAGAGTGGTTAGGAACTTGCCTAGCTAGTAAGGAATACAGTCAGAACTTGAATCTAGGCCAATTGACTCCAGTCAAGGTACAGGTGTCCCAGGGTGTGCAGAGAGCCCTCTCAGTTTCTGATGGATTCAGCTACTATGGCAACCCTGAGGCTAGATTCACATGCCTGAGTTTGGGCCCATTTGTCTAATTTTATCTGTCTGATGTCTGTTTCTGTGATTATGGTTTCTGTGTGTCTGCCCTCTGATGCCCTCTTGCCACACCTATCGTCTTACTTGGGTTTCTCTTACCTTGGACGTGGGGTATCTCTTCACGGCTGCTCCAGCAAAGTGCAGTGGCTACTCCAGCAAAGCGAAGCTGCTGCTCCTTACCTTGGATGAGGGGTATCTCCTCATGGCCACCCCTCCTGACCTTGAACGTGGAGTAGCTCCTCTCAGCCTTCCTGCGCCCACACAGCTGCTGCTCCTTGGACATGGGGTTGCTGGCGTATTGAATGCAGCATTTTCACAGCATCATCTTTCAGGATTTGAAATAGCTCAACTGGATTTCCATCACCTCCACTAGCTTTGTTCGTAGTGATGCTTTCTAAGGCCCACTTGACTTCACATTCCAGGATGTCTGGTTCTAGGTGAGTGACCACACCATCGTGATTATCTTGGGCATGAAGCTCTTTTTTGTATAGTTCTTCTGTGTATTGTTGCCACCTCTTCTTAATATCTTCTGCTTCTCTTAGGTCCATACCATTTCTGTCCTTTATCAAGCCCATCTCTGCATGAAATGCTCCCTTGGTATCTCTAATTTTCTTGAAGAGATCTCTAGTCTTTCCCATTCTGTTATTTTCTTCTTTTTCTTTGCACTGATTGCTGAGGAAGGCTTTCTTATCTCTCCTTGCTATTCTTTGGAACTCTGCATTCAGATGCTTACATCTTTCCTTTTCTCTATTGCTTTTCGCTTCTCTTCTTTTCACAGCTATTTGTAAGGCCTCCTCAGACAGCCATTTTGCTTTTTTGCATTTCTTTTCCATGGGGATGGTCTTGATCCCTGTCTCCTATACAATGTCATGAACCTCCGTCCATAGTTCATCAGGCACTCTGTCTATCAGATCTAGTCCCTTAAATCTATTTCTCACTTCTACTGTATAAGCATAAGGGATTTGATTTCGGTCATACCTGAATGGTCTAGTGGTTTTCCCCACTTTCTTCAATTTAAGTCTGAATTTGGCAATAAGGAGTTCATGATCTGAGCCACAGAAAAACATCTATTTCTGCTTTATTGAATATGCCAAAGCCTTTGACTATGTGGATCACAATAAACTGTGGAAAATTCTGAAAGAGATGGGAATACCAGACCACCTGACCTGCCTCTTGAGAAACCTACATGCAGGTCAGGAAGTAACAGTTAAAACTGGACATGGAACAACAGACTGGTTCCAAATAGGAAAAGGAGTACGTCAAGGCTATATATTGTCACCCGGCTTATTTAACTTATATGCAGAGTACATCATGAGAAACGCTGGGCTGGAAGAAGCACAAGCTGGAATCAAGATTGCTGAGAGAAATATCAATAACCTCAGATATGCAGATGACACCACCCATATGGCAGAAAGTGAAGAGGAACTAAAAAGCCTCTTGATGAAAGTGAAAGAGGAGAGTGAAAAAGTTGGCTTAAAGCTCAACATTCAGAAAACGAAGATCATGGCATCCAGTCCCATCACTTCATGGCAGATAGATGGGAAAACAGTAGAAACAGTGTCAGACTTTATTTTGGGGGGCTCCAAAATCACTGCAGATGGTGATTGCAGCCATGAAATTAAAAGATGCTTACTCCTTGGAAGGAAAGTTATGACCAATGAAGATAGCATATTGAAAAGCAGAGACCTTTGCCAACAAATGTCTGTCTAGTCAAGGCTATGGTTTTTCCAGTGGTCATGTATGGATGTGAGAGTGGGAGTGTGAAGAAAGCTGAGCACCGAAGAATTGATGCTTTTGAACTGTGGTGTTGGAGAAGACTCTTGAGAGTCCTTTGGACTGCAAGGAGATCCAACCAGTCCATCCTAAATGAGATCAGTCCTGGGTGTTCATTGGAAGGACTGATGCTGAAGCTGAAACTCCAATACTTTGGCCTCTTCATGTGAAGAGTTAACTCATTGGAGAAGACCCTGATGCTGGGAGGGATTTGGGGCAGGAGGAGAAGGGGACGACAGAGGATGAGATGGCTGGATGGCATCACTGACTCGATGAACATAAGTTTGAGTGAACTCTGGGAGTTGGTGATGGACAGGGAGGCCTGGCGTGCTGCAATTCATGGGGTCACAAAGAGTCGGACACAACTGAGCGACTGAACTAACTAACTGGTGTATGTTTTATCATCACCTTTCATTTCCCCAAAGAGTACTGAATCACATCTCATTTCCATATGAAATGATGAATCACAGCATCCACACCCTACCTGTCTCCAGCACAGCCTGGGACATTCATTGCAGGAAACATCCCCGGTAATTTCCTCTGAGTGTCCTGGTTTCTCTTATCTCACTTCTCTAGTGCTCTTTGGAAGATCACGGCTAGAAAGTGGTTTGGTCCCTAGACCTGGGAACAGTAACAGTGCCCTTGGGCCTCTCCTGTAATGTTTGATGTCTCCCAAAGTAGGGGTCCCACTGCCAGTCGGTGCAAAGAGACCACAGCAAAGCCTCATCCCAACTTCCAGATGTTGACTGCTTTATCCAAAGGAGAACCATGGGCTCCAAGTTGGGTCCAGCTCTTCAGTTCAGTTTAGTTCAGTCACTCAGCTGTATCCAACCCTTTGTGACCCTATGGATTGTAGCACACCAGGCTCCCCTGTCCATCACCAACTCCTAAAGCTTGCTCAAATGCATGTCCATCAAATTGGTGATGCCATCCAACCATCTCATCCTCTTTCACCCCCCCTCATCCTGCCTTCAATCTTTTCCAGCATCAGGATCTTTTCAAATGAGTCAGTTCTTCGCATCCAAAGTATTGGAGTTTCAGCTTCACATCAGTCCTTCCAATGAGTATTCAGGACTGATTTCCTTTAGGATGGACTGGTTGGATCTCCTTGTAGTCCAAGAGACTCTCAAGAGTCTTCTCCAACACCACAGTTCAAAAACGTCAGTTCTTTGGCACTCATCTTTCTTTATAGTCCAACTCTCACATCCACACATGACTACTGGAAAAACCATAGCTTTGACTACGGTTGGTCATATTTTGACTATCATGGACCTTTGTTGGCAAAGTAATATCTCTGCTTTTTAATATGCTGTTTAGGTTGGTCATAGCTTTTCTTCCAAGGAGCAAGTGCCTTTTAATTTCATGGCTGCAGTCACCATCTTCAGTGATTTTGGAACCTAAGAAAATAAAGTCTCTCACTCTTTACCTTGTTTCCCCATCTATTTGCCATGAAGTGATGGGACCAGATGCCATGATATTAGTTTTCTGAATGCTGAGTTTTAAGCCAACTTTTTCACTTTCCTCTTTCACTTTCATCAAGAAGCTCTTCATTTCCTCTTCACTTTCTGCCATAAGGGTGGTGTCATCTGCATATCGTGTCTGAGGTTATTGATATTTCTCCCAGCAATCTTGATTCCAGCTTGTGCTTCTTCCAGCCCGGCATTTTGGCAATGATATATTCGGCATAGAAGTTAAATAAGCAGGGTGACAATATACAGCCTGGACATACTCCTTTCCCAATTTGGAACCAGTCTGTTATTCCATGTCAGGTTCTAACTGTTACTTCTTGACCTGCATATGGATTTCTCAGGAGGCAGGTCAGGTAGTGTGGTATTCCCATCTCTAGAAGTCCAGCTCTTAGACAATTTTTATTAGCCCCATCGTGTCAATAAAAGTGTGAATTCATTATCAATATTTAGGAAGTGTAAGATTTTATGTGAAGATTTGGATTTCTGGCTTCTATTGAAAAATAGCCTCTGGTGATGCTGACCCTGCCCTGACATGGAAATCAATGGCCCTGCCAGTGCCACTGGGGGCTGCCCGGCTGGCTCCTATATCACCGGGGAACCTAGTGTCACTGATTATCCACACAGTGGCCCACCTGCTTTCATCTAAAACCATGATAGTAGTTCAGCCAAAAGTTACCTGGGGTCTATCAAGATTCTGTGTGCATTTCTCTCTGTATGAAGTGAGCTGTGGGGAAGATGCTCTCTCTCCTTCCAAAGACAAGTTCGCCTGTGTACCTGTCAGCAATAAGCTTCAAGAGATATCAGAAACTCCTCGATCCAGGTCTAAGCCAATGATGGTAAGTCCACCCCCTGGCCAGCACCTGGACCAGAGCAGACATGTGACATAGCCCATCCGCGTGGGTTAAGGCAGAATGCTGGATGCTTCAGGAAACTTCTCCTCCCCCTTAAGCAGAGACATGAGAAATAGACACCCCATGCTTGGTATGGTCTTCCAGATGCTGGTTTGCAAAGTTGATAGAGTCTGGATGAGCGGACACACTCAGAGGAGCAGAGCATGAAGATGGAAGGAGGCTGACCCTAAAGTCACCCTGCCAAGGCTTCTTATTTGACATTATTAGCATTTTTATCACAGGATGGATGATTTACATTATTGTTCCAGTTTCAAGTGTACAATACAGTGATTTAAGATTTTTATAGATTATACTTCAAGTTACTATAAAATATCGGCTATATTATACAGCACAGGGAATTATTAGCATTTTTGTTTGAGCAATTTATTTATTGGCTATTACTTGCAGCCAGTGGCATTCTTTCCAGACTTTGGGCTCTAAAGATTTTACTCTGTGAGACAAGACCTGACCCAGGGGCCTCAGAAGTCCTCCCAGGTCTGCAGGCCTTTGGTCTGTTTGCAGAACCACATTTCCACACAACAGTTCTAGGGGTCTGGGACTTCCCTGGTGGTTAAGATCTCACTTTCCAATGCAGGGGGTGTGGGTTCGATCCCTTGTTGGGAAACTAAGATCCCATGTGCCTCATGACCAGAAATAGATAAATAAATAAAACAGAAGCAATACTGGGACAAATTCAATAAATTCTTTTTTTAATGGTCCATATCAAATAAATCTTAAAAAAGAATTCTAGGGGCAACCACAGCCTCTCCCCGCCACCCCCCCCCACCCCCCCACCCCCCACTCCATATTGGAAGAGAGAAAAGGCTTCAGGTTGGGCTCTTTCTGGGGAAAGAGTTGACCTCCTTGCCTGGTGCTGACGGGGAGGGAGGCGAGGAGGGGGGCCCCCTGCAGAGCCTAGGACAGCAACAACAAAACTCTGGGGAGACTGGCCTTTCCTTGTCCAAACCCCAGCAGCCTGCCGGTACCTCAGGCACAGCAGGTGCCTTGAGGGAGCAAAGGGGAGACACACCCGAGCCAGCTTGTCCCACAAGCCTCACTCTTCTCTTCCCATGGGAACCTCGTGGGCAGCAGGAAGGAGGAGGAGACTCCGGGCGCTCTGGGCCCCAACACACAGAGCCCTATCTACACCCACATGGGGAGCAGCCGCTTCGTTGCCTGCTTGGGATCACACGTGACAACCTCACAGCATCCAGAATGGAGGTGGTTCCACTGGTTTCCTAGAACAGGCTGCAGCTTGAGCCCAGGGGCTGCCAGCATTTCACCTAAGTGATTCAGCAAGTGTGCTTTTAAGCCAGGTGTTTTAAAGGCAGAGTGATTCTGTTGTGTTGATAATTCATCTCTGACCTTTTTTCTCTTAGCACTGGGCGCTGACCAGTTGCATGCCTCTTTTTCTTTGCTGCCTCCCAGTTCTAGATTAGCCATCGCCATGGGTTTTGGAGACTTGAAGAGCCCCGCTGGCCTCCAGGTGCTCAACAACTACTTGGCAGACAAGAGTTACATAGAGGGGTATGTGCCATCACAAGCAGATGTGGCAGTATTTGAAGCCGTCTCCGGCCCACCACCTGCCGACTTGTGTCATGCCCTCCGTTGGTATAACCACATCAAATCTTATGAGAAGGAAAAGGCCAGGCTGCCGGGAGTGAAGAAAGCTTTGGCCAAGTATGGCCCTGCTAATGTGGAGGACACCACAGAAAGTGGAGCTACAGATAGTAAAGATGATGATGACATTGATCTCTTTGGATCTGATGATGAGGAAGAAAGTGAAGAAGCCAAGAGGCTAAGAGAAGAATGCCTTGCTCAGTATGAGTCAAAGAAAGCCGAAAAAACCAGCACTTGTCGCCAATCTTCCATCTTATTAGACGTGAAACCTTAGGATGATGAGACCGATACGGCAAAACTAGAGGAGCACGTCAGAAGCATTCAAGCAGACGGCTTGGCCTGGGGCTCTTCTGAATTAGTTTCAGTTGGGTATGGCATTAAAAAACTTCAAATACAGTGTGTAGTTGGAGACGACAAAGTTGGGACAGACATGCTGGAGGAGCAGATCACTGCTTTCGATGAGTATGTATAGTCTATGGATGTGGCTGCATTCAACAAGATCTAAAATCCATCATGGATCAGTGCCCTTAAGTAAAAGTTTGAAAGACAAATAATAATAATAATAATTCATCTCTGAGCCCCCCACCAAATTTTAAAAATGAAATGAAAGTCACTTAGTTGTGTCTGACTCTTTGTGACCCCGTGGACTATACAGTCCATGGAATTCTCCAGGCCAGAATCCTAGAGTGGGTAGTCTTTCCCTTCTCCAGGGGATCTTCCCATCCCAGGGATCAAACCCAGGTCTCCCGGTTTATGGGCAGATTCTTTACCAGCTGAGCCACCAGGGAAGCTCAAGCTCGAACTGGAGTCTCCTGCACTGTAGGTGGTTTCTTTACCAACTGAGTTATCAGGGAAGCCACCAAATTTAAAATGGTGACCAATTTTTAGGAATTAGATTGTCACACTGCAAAAGCAGCTGGTTCCACAAAATTCAGTAAAACAAATGTATTTTGATTTAACTCAGAGTTTCTAGTTATGAGTGTTGGGGTGCAGAAATATAGGTATTTCCTTCACTAGGAAACTGCATACTCGAGGTGTCAGTATAGCTTCATAGAGGACATGCAGATTTTCCCATATAGAGGTTTACTGTTGGGTTCTCCTCCCTGATCCTCAAAGACACAGTGGGTAGCAGACTTCATTCAGTTCAATACATCCTCAGGTCTAGGAGTCTGAATCAGCCCAGTCACAGGCACCCAGGGCACTCCACACCCCCAAAGACCTGCAGGGCAACTCCTGCCCCCACCCTAGATGATCTTGCTGGTCTTCCTGCCACTGACAGGCTGAGATGAGTAAGAGCAACCCTCTCGGAACCAGGCTGTCTTGCCCAAGTTCACACGTGGAGTGGTGATAGAGCAGGCAGAGTGATGGAGGAGACAGGGTGATGGAGGAGGCAGGAGTGATGGAGGAGATGGGAGTGAGGGAGGAGATGGGAGTGATGGAGGAGACGGGGTGATGGAGGAGACAGGGTGATGGAGGAGGCAGGAGTGAAGAGGAGACGGGAGTGAGGGAGGAGATGGGAGTGATGGAGGAGACGGGGTGATGGAGGAGACAGGGTGATGGAGGAGGCAGGAGTGATGGAGGAGACAGAAATGAGGAGGAGACAGGAGTGAGGGAGGAGATGGGAGTGAGGGAGGAGATGGGAGTGATGGAGGAGATTAGAGTGATGGAGGAGATGGGAGTGATGGAGGAGACGGGGTGATGGAGGAGGTAGGAGTGATGGAGGAGACAGAAGTGAGGAGGAGACAGGAGTGATGGAGGAGATGGGAGTGATGGAGGAGACGGGAGTGATGGAGGAGACAGGGGTGGTGGAGGAGGTAAGGGTGAAGAAGGAGGATTTCCACCTAGACTTGGGAGTGGGGTGAGTAGGAACAATGGGTGACACTGTTATCTATTTCAACCAGTTGAACCACAAACCAGTGGAGACCATCAGGAAAAGGCAGCCACACCAGAGTCCTTTGCTTTCTCTGGGCCGCATTCCTCTGAGACACAACACACTAATTCTGTGTTCACATGATAACCTACACACACATGTGGCAGACTGATTCCTAGTGGCCCCAAACTACTAACAACCCAAATATCCTTCAATAAATGAATGGGTAAATGAACTGTGGTCTTACAATATCTTGAATAATACTTTGTAGTAACAGGGTAAAAACTACTGACACACACACATTAATCCCCAGAGACTGAAAAAAGCCAGTCCCAACGGTGGCATGCTGTGAGGTTCCACACGTAGATAACCTTGAAATGACAAAAAGGTGGGCAGTGAGGAATAGATTGCTGGCTTCAGAGGTCGAAAAGGGGAGGGACTGTGAAAAGACAGCAGGAGGTGTCCTTGTGATGCTGGAAAGACTCAGGTGCTGACTGCCTGAGAGTCAGAATCCTCCTGTGACTTGTCCTCTCATTCAGCAGGATGCAGCCATGGGGGAAATGACCCAGATGAGGACTCTAGGAGTCTTTCTGTATTGTTTCTTATAAACTGCATGTTAATCCATAAGGATCTCGAAATTAAAGGTGTAATTAAAAGAAAGGAGAGTGTCTTGGTCACGAGTTTTTCTACACCTCCAAGAGGACTGGACCAAAGGAGCTCCATCTCCCACTAGCCTCAGGGAAGTCAAACCCACCCACGCAGGTCCTCTGGCTTATGCCCTGGGTCGTAGGAGCCAAGGCTACATTTGTGCCCTGGCTCCAAGGCTGCAACCTTCAGAAGGACCAGGGATAAGGCCGTGGGGAAGTGTAGACCAGCCCTGTGTAGGGGCGGGCAGGGAACCATCATATGGGGTTGTGTAACCACTATAGGGACCAGAGAGCAGCAGGGCCTCCATCAAAGATGTCCACTTGTCAGTACCAACACCGCTCCCCAGAGACTTTGTCTCCGAAAGGTTCCATCCAAGTGGTAACCCTCTACAGGGACAAAATAGCTCACTGTCTTCTAATATCCAGGGGCCCCAGCATTTTCTATAAAGGGCTGGATAGTAGATGTTTTCAGCCTTCTGAGCCATACAGACCACGTTGCAGCTACTTTATCTCTAGCTTGAAGCAGCCACAGATGTTAAGTAAACAATAAAGCATGGCCGTGTCCAATAGAACTTTATCTACAAAAGCAGGCCTCAGGCAGAATTTGGCCCACAGACTGTGGTTTGCACAACCCCACTTATATTTACATGAGACCTTTGCAGCTTACCCAGCCCGTCGGCTGCAGCCACTACCGCTGGGCCATGGGTCACTTTTAGCCGGCTCAGAGGTGGACCCCAAACCCGGGACAGCTGGGGCACAGGAGAGGACCTGGGATCGGGTGAAGGGAAGTTGAAGGCCCACTTAGATACCCCACATTGTCAGAACTTGAGAGCCAGTGGGACAAAGCCAGGAATGAGGTGGGGTGTTTCATCCATCAGCAAACAGTGGTAAAGGGCTTGTCTCCCTCTCCATCATGTCAGCTAAGGGTGAGGGTATTCTGCCAGGTTCTGACCTGTGCTGATGCTGGGGATCATGGATGGAGGCAAAAAATTCTTCCCTGGGGCAAGAGTCCAGATCTTCTCCCAGTGTGGGACCCACTTCCTGGCTGTGTAAGCTCAGAGCGCTCACTCCCCAGGCAGCACAGCTGGAAACAGGGGGCTTCTCCCTGGAGTCATAGTTCCTTCACGCCTCGAAGAGCTTCCCTCCCAATTCAGCAGGCTGCTCTCTCTACCCAAGGAGATTGGGTCAAGGTGGCCACGTGTGGAGTCTCCCCTTAGGGAAAACTCCAAGCATTATTTTCATGCCCTACTTCTCCCAGAACTTTTGTCCAGCTTGGGCTTCTGTCTGGACTGAGGTCCCTGGAGAAGAAACAGAAGGACTTCTAAACCGTCTTGGGCACTGAGGTCCTTAGCTAAGGCAGACAAAGACCTCGGGAAATGACTCAAACTCCAGGAAGGAAGTTTAAAAAATAAAGAGGGAGCTCATTTAAAGCAAGAACAACAAAAAGAAAGAAAGGCAAGCTAACATAACAAGGAAGGCACATGACATCAGCACCATTTTCCTAGCAGTGATGCCAGCCCCCAACCTAAGTTGCTGGGTGAACTTGGCCATGGGAGGTGGGGGATGGAGTGGCCGAAGGTCCTTTCTGGGAATGTAGGAGAGGTGACTCCCTTGGTGCACTGTTATCTTTGTCAACTGAAAAAAAATTTAAAAATGAACCACCTAAAAGCTGAGAATTGAATTCTATTTAGGGCCAAAACTGAAGACTTATGCTCCTATGACAGCATCTCAGGTCACTCTGAGGGCCTGCTCTGAAGAAGTAAGGGAGGAGCCAGGTTATACAAGCATTTTTGCAACAAAAACTAGATAGTTGGACTATCAAAAGATTACTTTTGAAATCCAGATACTTCAATTTAATGAATTGAGTACTTCTCTGTGTATGGGACAAAGGAGCCTGGCAGGGGTCTCAAGAGTGGGACACAACTTAGTGACTAAACCACCGTCACCACTGTGTATGGGAAGATGCAAGAGTCTGGGCTCAATATGGACACCAGCTTCCTGGAGCCAGCATCCCAGCACCTCAGCTACCCGGAGCCAGCACCCCAGCACCTCAGCTACCCGGAGCCAGCATCCCAGCACCTCAGCTACCTGGACCTGGTGTCCCAGCACCTCAGCTACCTGGACCTGGTGTCTCAGCGCCTCGGCTACCTGGAGCGGACATCCCAGCGCCTCGGCTACCTGGAGCAGGCGTCCCAGTGCCTCGGCTACCTGGAGCCGGTGTCCTGCACTTCTCCCTTCTTCATCCCCTTGCAGTGCACAGTTGGGGCAGCTGCAGTGGCTGATGGCTCAAAGGCCACAACGTCTTTATTTACTGACAGGGCAGGTGACCTACTTGGTCCATGTCTCTTACTTGGGGTTGAAGCATCACTTACCCAGAGGGAGGGGCACATAGTGTAACTGAAATTGTAATTTTCATCAGCTGAGCCCATGAAACTAGCTCTCAGCTTGAGCAATAGGACATCCCCTGGAGGCTGTGGCATGGTGGCCCCCAACTCGGACAGTGTGGATGGTGACTGGGGGACTGTGATAAGGTCTGTGGAGGCACCCAGGAGAGTTACCACCCTGCCCTGTGTCTGTGGGGCCCAGGTGTTGGACGTGGGTGAGTCACCTACGTGTCGACACTGTGTCCCACTCCTTGAAGATAGCACTGCTCTTAAATCCATTCATTCTATTGAGGAGATTTGGTTGTTTGGGGATTTTTTTGTGTGCGATCAGGGAGGGATGCATGGTTCTAGAGGCACCTTAACCACTGTGCCTCTTTAACAAGGGTGAGTCCCCAAGGGGGGCTGTGGCATCACCAGCTCCCAGATGCCCTGTCCCTTCCTTCTCTAGGAGGGGCGGGGGGGAAGTCTGGGGGAAGCCCAGACTTCCTCATCTTGTACTGGGCCAGCCCCGCATCCACTGACCTCTTATACCCCACAGAAGTCCTCCTTGTGCCCCTGCCTCTGTCCCAATTGCTGCAGCCTGACACCTCACTACACCCTGACACCTCACTACACCACGGGGCCTTGAGTTGAAATAGACAACATTGCCCTCCAGGAGCTCACAGACAGGTTAAGAAAATCAAAACAGAGTTTGAGAGATACAATTGGAGAAAAGGTGGCTAGAGTCTGGGGGAGGATGGGAAGGAGGTACATCAGGGAAATCCCAGAGTCTCAGACCTGAGCCAGGTTTCAAGGGATCACGCGGATGCTGACCAGGACACACCTGCCTCACTCAGGACCAGAAACAGCACAGAATTCTGGGTTCAGAATCAGGTCCAACCTTTGGAATAAAAAGGGGGTCGAGACGGTAGACTCAACCATGCTCCTTCCACTCTAAGGCAAGCCTGCCTTTGGGCTGCTGATGCAGGGTGAGAGGTGCAGGCGAGGAGCAGAGTTGAGCCATGGCACCTGGGACCTCAGTCCTGACAGGTGTGCTGCAGCCTGACGTCCAGGGGCTGCGCGTGGCCTCTGCCTCAAGACGCCACCAACATGTCCTGCGTGTCCATCACGAGCCCTCTCACTGGCTGGGTGGCTTTTCCTGCCATCTCTTCTCCTTTCTGGAAGGTGTTCACCCACCTGTGGCACAAGAAGACTAAATAATCTCACCCCCAAGGACACCCATGCAAATGGTCCCCAGGCCCAGGTCCACGTCAATTTCCTGTGTGCTCACCTGGGGGAGCTCAGAGGACAGAGCCCTGCAGACACAAATCTGGAGGGCCTTTTCTGTGACGGTTTCTGTGTGATATGAGGGCCCCTCCCCGCTGGTCCTGTAGGGCCTCCTTCCCCCCACAGCTTGGAGTCAATCTGTGGAGGATGCTAGTGCCCACGTGATTCCCAAGTAGGATCCCACAGCTCCCACAGAGGTGCTTCTGTTTGTGGATGGATACCAAATTCAGTTGTTCAAAATGGGAGACCAAAAGGAGGGATATTTTTATGTGGCCATGATGCTGACGTCACTCTCTCTGTAGTTCAGTCTTTAAGTAATTGTCTCTTCTCTAAAGCAGAGGGAGGCTTAGAGCTGTAGAAAACTGATGTAGGTAGGGAGAGAAGCTGGAATGAGGCTCCAGCCACCTCAACTTTTGAGAGGATCAATAATAGCACATCTGGTGAGGGACAGGGAGGCCTGACATGCTGCAGCCCACGGTATCTCAGAGTTGGACACGACTTGGCAACTGAACCATAACAACAAAACCTATTCTTTGGGCTTCCCAGTGGCGACAGTGGTAAAGAACCTGCCTGCCAAGGCAGAAGAAGTAAGAGATTTAAGTTCGATCCCTGGGTCCGAAAGATCCCCTGAAGGAGGAAATGGCAACCCACTCCACTATTCTTGCTTGGAGAATTCCCACGGACAGAGGAGCCTGGCAGACTTCAGTCCATGGCATTGAAAAGAGTTGGACATGACTGAAGCAACCTAGCATGCATGCATTCTGAAAAACTACCAAGTTTTAAAAATCGGATATAAACATACGCATGTGATTTGAAATTCTAGAAAAATTTTAAAAGATACAAAGAAGCGAGCTCCTTTTCTCCTCCAGAGCTTGGTCTTGGTCTCTGAGGCCCTGGAGGGAGCAAATGTTCCCAGGACAACGGTTCTCTCTTCAAAGATAAACATCTCCATATATGTGCAGTCCTGTCCTGCCCTAGCTTTGTCACTTAGAAACATGTCTTGGAGTTGTCCCTTATCAGCCCCACAGCCTTGACCCTTCTTCCCAAGCGTCATCCATGATCTAGTCTAGCACATTCCTCCTCCAGACCCTGAGAACTGCCTGTTTATCTGGGTGGGGAGGAGGGTGTCTGTTTTCCTACGGAGAGTTTGCTGTTTTTCTTACTGAAACGTAATACAAGTTTACAAAGTCACCGTGTGTGTGTGTGTGTGTGTGTGTGTGTGTGTGTGTACTTTTGTTTCTATTTGCCTTTGGACTGCATTTCTGGCATTGCTTTATTTCCAGAAAATTCTAATTTTATCTAATTAGAAATTTTTACCCATGTGTTTTTAATGACATCAAATTTGTGCCATGCTTAAAAGTGAAAGTCGCTCAGTTGTGTCCAACTCTTTGCGACCCCATGGACTATGCAGTCCAGGCCAGAATACTGGAGTGGGTAGCCTTTCCCTTCTCCAGGGGATCTTCCCAACCCAGGGATTAAACCCAGCTCTCCTGCACTGTGGGAAGATTCTTTACTGCCTGAGCCATAAAGAAAGCCCAAGAATATTAGAGTGGGTAGCCTATCCCTTCTCCAGGGGATTTTCTCTACCCAGGAATAGAACCAGGATCTCCTGCATCGCAGGCAGATTCTTTACCAACTGAGCTATGAGGGAAGCCCTGCTTAGATAGTTTTCCTTACCCCATGCCCATTAAAAAAAAATGCTTCAATGTTCCCATATTTTCAGTAGTTTTATACTTTTACTTTTTACCTAAAGTTTTATTTTACATCTGGAATATATTTTAAATAATGGACTAAGTGAGAGATTCAGTTATATTTTTCCAGATGGTCATCTAGTTGTCTAATTTCATTTAAAGACCAAATCCTCCTGCTCTATTTATTCTAAATGCTATCTTTTTTATAAACTGAAGTCTCATGCTATTTGGGTCTAACTGTGTACGGGGTTCCCTTCCCTGGTCCACGTGTCTCTTCACCCCTACAAACACCACAGGGTTTACACCCTGTGGCTGCAGTATTTCAGGGCATCTGGACTTACGTATCTGAATCTGCTTGGGATCTGACTTCCCATTTTAATTCACTCTTCTTCTTTTGGTAAGAACTTCCCATAGACAAAAGTCAGCTTATCTTGTTGAAACCAAATGATCTTTCTATTTTTATTTAGACAACAGTCACCATATAGATTAACTGGAGAAGTTTCCAGTTGATGATAACGAGTTATCAAATCCCAGAAGATAGGATATGTGGTCGGAGTATCCTTTTTTCTTTGGTATTTAAGTTTTTGTCAGAAGGAACATGCACTTTGTTTTTTCTATGGTGTTTTAAAACCTTTCTGTAGTGCAGGTCAGGAAGCAACAGTTAGAACTGGACATGGAACAACAGACTGGTTCCAAATAGGAAAAGGAGTTCATCAAGACTGTATATTGTCACCCTGCTTATTTAACTTATATGCAGAGTACATCATGAGAAACTCTGGGCTGGAAGAAACACAAGCTGGAATCAAGATTGCCAGGAGAAATATCAATAACCTCTGATATGCAGATGACACCACCCTTATGGCAGAAAGTGAAGAGGAACTCAAAAGCCTCTTGATGAAAGTGAAAGTGGAGAGTGAAAAAGTTGGCTTAAAGCTCAACATTCAGAAAATGAAGATCATGGCATCCGGTCCCACCACTTCATGGGAAATAGATGGGGAAACAGTGGAAACAGTGTCAGACTTTATTTTTCTGGGCTCCAAAATCACTGCAGATGGTGACTGCAGCCATGAAATTAAAAGGTGCTTACTCCTTGGAAGGAAAGTTATGACCAACCTAGATAGCATATTCAAAAGCAGAGACATTACTTTGCCAACAAATGTCCGTCTAGTCAAGGCTATGGTTTTTCCTGTGGTCATGTATGGATGTGAGAGTTGGACTGTGAAGAAGGCTGAGCGCCGAAGAATTGATGCTTTTGAACTGTGGTGTTGGAGAAGACTCTTGAGAATCCCTTGGACTGCAAGGATATCCAACCAGTCCATTCTGAAGGAGATCAGCCCTGGGATTTCTTTGGAAGGAATGATGCTAAAGCTGAAACTCCAGTACTTTGGCCACCTCATTCGAAGAGTTGACTCATTTAAAAAGACTCTGATGCTGGGAGGGATTGGGGGCAGGAGGAGAAGAGGACAACAGAGGAAGAGATGGCTGGATGGCATCACTGACTCGATGGACGTGAGTCTGGGTGAACTCCGGGAGTTGGTGATGGACAGGGAGGCCTGGCGTGCTGCGATTTATGGGGTCGCAAAGAGTTGGACACGACTGAGCGACTGATCTGATCTGATCTGATCTGTAGTGCTATCATAATTGGAATGTTTTTTCATTTTATTTTCTGGCTGGTTTTAGTTTTTATAAAGTTACTGATTTTTGCAAAGTAAACATGTAACCAGACACCTGACTGGTCGGTTTGTTACTTCTTATAATTGTTCAGTTGATTCTCCTTGCCTTTCATCTGCAAAATGCAATGATTACACCTCCTGTCTTACAGGTTTGAACTCAGTGCGCTCCTCTGGAGAATCACCCTAAAGGGATCTTCAAGAGTATGCCATATGACATGGTGTCCCCATAGAGCTGTCCTATTCCAGGCTTTAATGGAAAAGTTCCTAGCTTCTTACCACTAAGCATGTTTTTTATCACAGTTTTATCATGTGGTGAAAGTAAATGTCTACTATTGAACTGATTTTAAAAATCAGAAACACATTGAACTTTAGCAAACATTTCCTTGACCTCAAAGGAAATGATGGTACATCTTTCTCCCCTTTGACTAAGCAGAAGATATGCTGGCAGAGTCCCATTCATATCTCCTTCTGGTGGGCAAGCCATCTGCAGAGAATGTGGTTGGCCAAGGGCTCGCAGCTGCCCCCCACCCTGAGAATGGCCCTCAGCGACTGCCTGCAGGCCCTTTCGCCCAGAGATCCCTGGGAGGCAGGGGCCCACAGTCTTGCTGGTCTGTAAGGGTGACAAGAAGCCCAACTTCTGCCCTCCTGTTGAGGCTGGCAGTGTGGTATAAATCATGCTCCAGAGCCCCAGCTGGACCTGAGGGACCCCTCTTGGCTTAGTTGCTCCCTGCCTGCCCCCGCCCCCTCAGCCTTCTCCTGGGACCTCCCCGCTGGAAGTACCTGCTAGGAATCCTTGCCTCAGGCTCTGCATCCAGGGAACCCACCGTGGGCAGGCTTAGAGAAAGTTGTGGGAATGGTAACTGACGTTCTAACCGGATCCAAATTGCATTTTGAGGGGGAACCCTACTTGGTGGGATTTACTGTCTTTAATGCATTCCTTGGTTGTATTGCTAACATTTCACTTATGACATTTCCATCAATAATCATAAGGAGATCCATTTCTAATTTTCTTCTTGTGTTTTCTCAGGATCTGCTTTCACAGGTACTGAACAAAAATACACATGAAGTTTTCTTTTTTAATTGACTTAGAACATTTTAAAGGGCACTGAAATGGCCTGTTACTTGAATTTGAGTTTCATGCAATTTCAAAGAATTCATTTGGACCTGGGTGGGGAGGCATAGGCCTTTGTGTCCAACTCTTTGCCACCCCATGGACTATGCAGTCCATGGAATTCTCCAGGCCAGAATACTGGAGTGGGTAGCCTTTCCCTTCTCCAGGGGATCTTCCCAATCCAGGGATTAAACCCTGGTCTCCTGCATTGTGGGCAGATTCTTTACTGGCTGAGCCACAAAGAAAGCCCAAGAACATTAGAGTGGGTAGCCTATCCCTTCTCCAGGGGATTTTCTCTACTCAGGAATCGAACCGGGGTCTCCTCTTTACCAACTGAGCTGAGGGAAGCCCTGCAACTGTCTCAGTTGCTCCTTGGTAGCCCATCTGGTTAGATGTTCTATTCCTTTGAGGTTAGAAATATTCTTTTCTAGATAAGAAATACACAAATTCTCTGTGTATTTCTAGAGTAACACCCATTTTATTCACTCACATGGAGTTAAAATATTCTCTCAAAATTAATTTTCTTTCCTCGGCTCCTATGGTTAGTTTCTCATCTCATATACTTATCCTTTTTGTGCTTTCTTCTTTATCCTCCTGCTGTGAGAGTAGTTTTGCTGTGTGTGTTTATTTTTTAGTATGTGAAAATGCAAATAGTATAGAAAAGAACAAAGTAAAAATCACCCCAAATCTCATCCCTCTGAGATGATACTACTAATAATTTGGTGGGAATGTCCCTGGTAGTCCAGTGGTTAGGAATCTACCTTGCAATGCAAGGGATGCAGGTTCAATCCCTGGTCAGTGAGCTAAGCCCACACAGCAAAGCTACTGAGCCCAGGAGTTCTAGAACCCTTGCGCTGCAACTAGAGAACCCACATGCCACAGCTAGAGAAAGTCCAAGAACCACAATGAAGAGCCCAAGCGCTGCAACAAAAACCCAGTGCAGCCAAAATAAAGTAAAATCATCATGATGATTTGGTGACTTCTCTTCATTTTCTGTTTAGGCTTCCATGCCTGCAGATAGATGCAGTCAACACAAGCTGGATGATATCGATGCTATTTTAATTGTAGCTTCCATTCATATGTAAAAGAGGAGTATTTTGTTTTGTTTATCTCTTTTTTTCTCACTTCCCTTCTCTCTCTCTCACACACACACAAACATAGATTTTCACTAAATTCCAAAGTTAGTGAGTTAGGTTCCAACATTGTTGTTTGGGGTTCTTAGTGCTTTCGTTTCTTCAAAGGTGGGGTTCCCTGACACTCGTTTTCCTTACTGTTTTCGTTGATTTGGAGGGAGCAGGACAAAGCTGCTGTTATTCTGACATCTTTACAGGGAAGACTCTTGCATCTATCCTCATGGTGACTATAACAAATTAGCACAAATTTAGTGTCGGAAAACGACACAGGTATGTTGATGTACTGTTCGGGGAGTTAAAACCAAGATGTGGTCAGGGCTGTATTTCCTCCAGAGTATCCAGGAGAACGACTTCCTTGTCTATCCAGCTTCTAGATGCGTGCATTCCTCAGCTCAGGGCTCTTCCATCCTTTCAGAGCCAGTCATGGGGGTTCAGTGTTTCTCCAACCATGTCGTCCTCACTCTGACCGCTGCCCCCCACCCCCACCGCACACACACACACACCCCTCCCTCTCTCACTTATAAGGATCCTTGTGATGCCACTGCACCCTCTGGTTTATCCACATTAATGAACTCCCCACCATGTCATCAGCTGATCAGCGACCTTAATTCACCTGCAGTGCTCACCCTTTGCCATGTAAAAATACTCCCAGGTATTGTTACATGGCGTCCCGATGAAGATGTCCTTCTCTCGGAGCCTTATTTGCTGACAACATTTCCCAAACATTTTTCCCCAAATCTACTCGCTCACACCCTGGGATTTACTCCTGTGCCCTGACATACACTGAGCTGCATTTGGCAGCCGGTGTGAGCAGGGGACCCATCAGAGACATGATAAGGGAGGGACATAGTCTACAGGGAGTGACATTCCCAGGTCTGAGGTTTGCACAAAAGGGGAAGCCCCCCACCCCACAAACAGAAGGTTTGCTTGGGCCTCCCTCTCCTTCAACCCCCTCAACACCCACATTAGGTCACTATTTTCCTCACACTCGTGGTGAAGGGACTGAGGTCCACAAAGGTTCAGGGTCATGGAGACGCCGCCAGGAATAGAGAGTCTGGGCTCGCAGCCCCCACATCCTGAGTTCCCCAGTGTGCTGGAAATACCCTGGGAAGTTACCTCCGGAGAACGTGGCAGGAAACCGCTCCTCTCCCCTTATCAAGCCTCTCAGCCAGTCTCCAAATATGGCAGGGGGCAGGGACGCACTCACAGGTTCTGTTACAAAAGGAAGCGTCCTCTCAGATTGCCAGCTCTCTGTATATAGCACAGAGCAGGGCCCCCCCGCACACCATCCGACATCCAGTGCTGTGCTCAGGGCAGGCGGGGGTGGGGGCACCCAGCTTGCTCACCCATCCAGCAAGTAAGCACTGAGCTCCCGAGGTGGTTACCTGCTGATAACACAGTCCTGTCCACTACAGAGGAAGACAGCTAGTGCCTTTCTGAGGTGGGGAAACCAGGGAGATGCATCCACCCAGGGGTCCGCCCTGCAGCCAGCCATGCCTCGAAAGTCACGCCCACAAGGACAGACCCCTCTCAGCCCTTCCCTTGGCCTCCTTGTCTGTCTCTGCCCATGGAGATGCCACCTTCCACTTTTTTTAAGCTACTCACCGTTCGTAGCTTAAATGCCAGGCATCATGCTAAAAACATCAGTGATTCTATGGTTTCCTTTCATCTAAACGGTGAAGGTGGGATATTCTCACAAGGCAGAGCTGTGGGAAAGATACTCAAAGAAACCGAACCCTGAAGTCATAGAAGTCTCCCCATCATTACGGAAAGACACTCACTCATTGGGAGGTGCTGCCCAAATGGAGGGTTCTGTACAGACACATGGTTAACAATCTCAGAAAAATTTAGAGATGATCACCTGGCAGAAACCTGTTCCCAGCTCATCTCTGAGAACCAAGGCTGACCATGGAGGCACTGCCCCCTTATATGCCTGTGCCTGGGGCTCCACCATTTAGTGGGCTGCTTCTGCTGTCTCCCCAAAGAGCGACGGGTCAGAGAAAGGGACCATTCCACTCAGAGCCTGTGTCCCCACCTCTAGGTCGCGCTCTGGACCTGGGGCTGGGTGGGCTCTTGCCTGGCCGGGCCATCCTTATAGGGGAATAGCCCTGGGTGTGTGCACTCTGACCCTCAAAGGGTAACCACAGCTGTTTTCAGGGTGTTTGTGGGCAGGGTCTGCACATGTAGGCATGAGGTAGGAGATAGATGGGCCTCTGGACTGGACAGCTGGTGCTTGTCAAATGGCAGCTTTGTTCTCCCCCAGACACTCCAAGAACAAAGCTAGAGGCAGAAGTGAGCTCTACTGAAGTAAAGCGATAAGATGATCACCTCTGAGGCCAAGGAAACGTCCCTGACTGCACAAGCACAAAAAGACTCTCTGGGGATCAAAAAGGAGGGGGCACCACCCCACAATCAGTGATGCCAAGACTCCCATAGGCGTCTATGGTGGAATCCATCTTAGCAAAAAGATGCACACTGCTGTTGGGCAGGGTCCTAGAACAGGTCAGATGTGGGAAAAGAAACCAGATAACTGGTCAAAGGGAAACAAAGACCCAGAAGAACTGACCTGTATAAGTGATATAAGCCCCTCTTCACGACCTCCCCCTCATTAGGGAGGACGCACACCCTCTTTCTCACCAGGTGTATACTTCTGCCTGATTCTGTCTTAAATAAACTATTTCTCTGTATGCTTTCCCAGTGTTAGGCTGTACCTCTGATAATAAACTTTGAATTTGTTTCTACAGTGTTTGCCTCCTTGAGACATTCTTGCCTTTAAACAGGAGAAAAAGTCAGGAAACTTTACATCTAGCCTCTGTCCCCTGATGGCCTAGTGGCTAGGATTCCAGGTTTTCATTCAGGCTACCCAGGTTCAATTTCTGGGCAGGAAACTAAGATCTGCCTTCACGACCACTCACTGCTGTCTCTCCTTGAGACCCAGCAGGCTGATTGTCACGCAGGTGCACGCAAGAGCCCAGGAGGTGCAGGAAAGCTGGGATTGAGAAGGGTGGGGAGGCCGTGGGCCAGGTCAAGTTCCACCCAGAAATGTGGAGGGAGGGGTCTAGCAGATCTATATTCAGTCCTGAGTTCCCTAGAACATTAGGAAGGCAAACTTTTCAAGGTAGCAAAATAATCCATGTTTTATTCAACAGTTTGCTAGCTCAAGTTAAGAATTTTAAATATTTAAGCCTTCAGTAAATTGCCTGACCATCTCTGGGGCCAGCTGAGAACAAGGTGGCTGGGGTGTCAGGAGCAGGTGATGGGAGCTCAGAGGGGTGTTGGAGTTCAGAAACCCCAGAGCACACCCGACAAGCTCGCCCAGGCTGGCGGGCACCGGGCCCTAGTGGCAGCCCCTGCTCCCCAGGAGCTCACCTCCCCAGCTCTGGAACCACCTTGGCTTGTGACTCCGCGGTAACAACATAGCCGGTTTCAGAGACAGTTTTCCTCGGAAACATCACTGTGAGTGAGAAGGCTGGCATCTCCAGAGCTAAGGAGAGAGTTAGTCTGCGCAAACCAGCTGGAGCTGATGATCACGGCGCACAGGATCAAGATAGGTCACTGGGACCGATGCATGAGGCCTGGAGGCTGCGATCTCAGGAGTGAGTGGCCAAGTCCATAGTGGCTGCAGACCTCTGCCTCCGACAGAACTTCCAGGATGACTCAGGGTTCCTCTTGGCTTATCAACAGCACCCATGTGGTCCCTCCATTGTTGGATGGCTCAACCTTGCTTTGTCTAGTCCTATTTGAAAACAACTCGCTTCTGGACTTCCCTGGTCATACAGTGGGTAGGAATCCACCTAGCGATGCAGGGGACACAGATTCGATCCCTGGTCTGGGAAGATTCCACATGCCACGGAGCAACTAAAGCCTGTGCGCCACAACCACTGAAGCCCTTGTGCCTAGAGCCTGTGCTCTGCAACAAGAGAAGTCACCTGAATGAGAAACCTGTGCACCGCAATGAAGGGTAGACCCTGCTCGCCAAAGAGCCTTCAGCAGCAATGAAAACCCAGTGCAACCAAAAAAAAAACCTAACTCATAAGACTGACAAAGATAAATAGCATATGATATTGCTTATAAGTAGCATTTTTTTAAAAAAAGATACGAGTGGATTTGTTTCCAAAGCTGAAAGAGACTCACAGACTCAGAAAACAAACTTATGGTTTCCAAAGGAAAAAGGAGGGTGGGGAGAGGAATAAGTTAGGAGTATCAGTTCAGTTCAGTTGCTCAGTTGTGTCTGACTCTTTGCGACCCCATGAATCGCAGCACGCCAGGCCTCCCTGTCCATCACCAACTCCCGGAGTTCACCCAGACTCATGGCCATCGAGTCAGTGATGCCATCCAGCCCTCTCTTCCTCTGTCGTCCCCTTCTCCTCCTGCCCCAAATCCCTCCCATCATCAGAGTCTTTTCCAATGAGTCAACTCTTCCCATGAGGTGGCCAAAGTACTGGAGTTTCAGCTTTAGCATCATTCCTTCCAAAGAACACCCAGGGCTGATCTCATTCAGAATGGACTGGTTGGATATCCTTGCAGTCCAAGGGACTCTCAAGAGTCTTCTCCAACACCACAGTTCAAAAGCATCAATTCTTCGGCGCTCAGTCTTCTTCACAGTCCAAATCTCACATCCAGACATGACTACTGGAAAAACCATAGCCTTGACTAGACGGACCTTTGTTGGCAAAGTAATGTCTCTGCTTTTGAATATGCTATCTAGGTTGGTCATAACTTTCCTTCCAAGGAGTAAGCGTCTTTTAATTTCATGGCTGCAGTCACCATCTGCAGTGATTTTGGAGCCCCCCAAAATAAAGTCTGACACTGTTTCCACTGTTTCCCCATCTATTTGCCATGAAGTGATGGGACTGGATGCCATGATCTTCGTTTTCTGAATGTTGAGCTTTAAGCCAACTTTTTCACTCTCCTCTTTCACTTTCATCAAGAGGCCTTTTAGTTCCTCTTCACTTTCTGCCATAAGGGTGGTGTCATCTGCATATCTGAGGTTATTGATATTTCTCCCGGCAATCTTGATTCCAGCTTGTGCTTCTTCCAGTCCAGCGTTTCTCATGATGTACTCTGCATATAAGTTAAATAAGCAGGGTGACAATATATAGCCTTGATGTACTCCTTTTCCTATTTGGAACCAGTCTGTTGTTCCATGTCCAGTTCTAACTTTTGCTTCCTGACCTGCATACAGATTTCTCAAGAGGCAGATCAGGTGGTCTGGTATTCCCATCTCTTTCAGAATTTTCCACAGTTTATTGTGATCCACACAGTCAAAGGCTTTGGCATAGTCAGTAAAGCAGAAATAGATGTTTTTCTGGAACTCGCTTGCTTTTTCCATGATCCAGTGGATGTTGGCAATTTGATCTCTGGTTCCTCTGCCTTTGATCTCTGGTTCCTCTGCCTCTAAAACCAGCTTGAACATCAGGAAGTTCACGGTTCACATATTGCTGAAGCCTGGCTTGGAGAATTTTGAGCATTACTTTACTAGCATGTGAGATGAGTGCAATTGTGCGGTAGTTTGAGCATTCTTTGGCATTGCCTTTCTTTCGGATTGGAATGAAAACTGACCTTTTCCACGCCTGTGGCCACTGCTGAGTTCTCCAAATTTGCTGGCATATTGAGTGCAGCACTTTCACAGCATCATCTTTTAGGATGTGGAATAGCTCAACTGGAATTCCATCACCTCCACTAGCTTTGTTCATAATGATGCTTTCTAAGGCCCACTTGACTTCACATTCCAGGATGTCTGGTTCTAGGTCAGTGATCACACCATCGTGATTATCTGGGTCTTGAAGATCTTATTTGTACAGTTCTTCTGTGTATTCTTGCCATCTCTTCTTAATATCTTCTGCTTCTATTAGGTCCATACCATTTCTGTCCTTTACTGAGCCCATCTTTGCATGAAATATTCCCTTGCTATCTCTAATTTTCTTGAAGAGATCTCTAGTCTTTCCCATTCTGTTGTTTTCCTCTATTTCTTTGCACTGATCGCTGAAGAATGCTTTCTTATCTCTTCTTGCTATTCTTTGGAACTCTGTTTTCAGATGTTTATATCTTTCCTTTTCTCCTTTGCTTTTCACTTCTCTTCTTTTCACAGCTATTTGTAAGGCCTCCCCAGACAGCCATTTTGCTTTTTTGCATTTCTTTTCCATGGAGATGGTCTTGATTCCTGTCTCCTGTACAATGTCATGAACCTCATTCCATAGTTCATCAGGCACTCTATCTATCAGATAGGCCCTTAAATCTATTTACTGTATATAAAATAGATAACCAACAAGGACCTACTGTATACCACAGGGAACTATATTTTTTATAATAACTTATAAGGGAAGAGAATCTTAAGAATATATATGTTATTTATATTCATATATAATTGAATCATCTTGCTGTATACCTGAATCTAATGTGATACAGTAAATCAACTATACTTCAAATAAAACACACACACACACACACAGCTCACTTTATGAAAAATCTTCCCTGATGGTGGAACTCAGCCTGGTGTCTTCATGGAAACACATTTCCTTCTGTGAATGTTTCTTGTGTGATTGACACGGTTCCCCCAGATCCCTCTTAGTCCGCTAATTCTGTAGCTAAGGCCGTGATTTCTTGGTTGAACTAAAGTTACTAAATCAACAAGACAGAATCACATTGATTTTATAGCCTCATGCCTCACATTTTAGGAATGTTCCCCCTGGGAAATGTGTCAGAGGCTCTCAAACACTGGAATGCTTGTGAATGACTAGAGTGGGTCCTTCAGAGAAGCCTGGCCTCCACCTCAGTCTGCATCTCCAGGCAGATGCCTGGCACCTGCCGGTCCAATCAGTACTGCAGGGGATTCTGACTGAAGCCACCTGGGGACAATGCAGGGCAATGCCACTGACAGCAGCACCTCCAGAGCTTATAAAGTGTCCAGAGGGAGGGGGTGGAGGCACGTCTGGGGGACAAAGATCTGTGTTTTTGAAGAGAGGTGAAAGGAGAAAGTTTGTACTGGGTAACAAAGGATTATTTGGTTCTAAAGTAAGTGCTAAGATTAAAGATTTCAGAAGCATTAAGTCTCATGATCTAAGTTCATAAAGATACTAAAAACCAACTTGAAACAATGAATCTACTAGACATTGGTGGATAGACCATGGTTCCAACAGCAAGGAGTGAATTCTGCAACAGTCTGGGTCAGCTTGGACGTTCATTCCTCCCCACTGGAGCCTATGGATGGAACCACAGCCCCAGCCAACACCTTGACAGCAGCCTGGGGGCCCTGAGCAGACTCCTGACCACAGACACAGAGAGGAAAATGTGAACATACGTCGCTGGAAGCGGTTAAGTTTGTAGTAACTTGCTACCCAGTTGGGTTCAGTTCAGTCACTCAGTCATGTCCAACTCTTTGCGAACCCATGGACTGCAGCACACAAGGCCTCCCTGTCCATCACCAACTCCTGGAGTTTACTCAAACTCATGTCCATTGAGTAGGTGATGCAATCCAACCATCTCATCCTCTGTCATCCCCTCCTCCTCCCGCCTTCAATCTTTCCCAGCATCAGGGTCTTTTCAAATGAGTCAGTTCTTCAAATCAGGTGGCCAAAATATTGGAGTTTCAGCTTCAGCATCAGTCCTTCCAATGAATATTCAGGACTGATTTCCTTTAGGATGGACTGGTTGGATCTCCTTGCAGTCCAAGGGACTCTCAAGAGTCTTCTCCAACACCAGAGTTCAAAAGCATCAATTCTTTGGCACTCAGCTTTCTTTATAGTCCAACTCTCACATCCATACATGACTACTGGAAAAACCATAGCTTTGACTAGACAGACATTTGTTGGCAAAGTAATGTCTCTGCTTTTTAATATGCTCTCTAGGTTGGTCATAGCTTTTCTCCTAAGGAGCAAGTGTCTTTTAATTTCATGGTTGCAGTCACCATCTGCAGTGATTTTGGAGCCCCCAAAAATAAAGTCAGCCACTGTTTCCATTGTTTCCCCATCTATTTCCCATGAAGTGATGGGACCGGATGCCATGTTCTTAGTTTTCTGAATGTTGAATTTTAAGCCAACTTTTTCACTCTCCTCTTTCACTTTCATCAAGAGGTCTTTTAGTTCCTCTTCACTTTCTGCCATAAGGGTGGTGTCATCTGCATATCTGAGGTTATTGATATTTCTCCCGGGAATCTTGATTCCAGCTTGTGCTTCCTTCAACCCAGCGTTTCTCATTATATACTCTGCATATAAGTTAAATAAGCAGGGTGACAATATACAGCTTTGACGTACTCCTTTCCCTGGAGTTTTCCTTGGAACCAGTCTGCTGTTCCATGTCCAGTTCTAACTGTTGCTTCCTGATTTCTCAGGAGACAGGTCAGGTGGTCTGGTATTCCCATCTCTTTCAGAAATTTTCCACAGTTTGTTGTGGTCCACACAGTCAAAGACTTTGGCATAGTCAATAAAGCAGAAATAGATGTTTTTCTGGAACTCTCTTGCTTTTTTGATGATCCAACGGATGTTGGCAATTTGATCTCTGGTTCCTCTGCCTTTTCTAAATCCAGCTTGATCATCTGGAAGTTCACAGTTCACATACTGCTGAAGCCTGGCTTGGAGAATTTTGAGCATTACTTTACTAGCGTGTGAGATGAGTACAATTGTGGGGTAGTTTGAGTATTCCTTGGCATTACCTTTCTTTGGAACTGGAATGAAAACTGACCTTTTCCAGTCCTGTGGCCACTGCTGAGTTTTTCAAATACGCTGGCATATTGAGGGCAGCACTTTTAGAGCATCATCTTTTAGGATTTGAAATAGTTCAACTGGAATTGCATCACCTCCACTAGCTTTGTTCATAGCGATGCTTCCTAAGGTCCACCTGACTTCGCATTCCAGGATGTCTGGCTCTAGGTTGGTGATCACACCATCGTGATTATCTGGGTCATGAAGATCTTTTTTGTATAGGTCTTCTGTGTATTCTTGCCACCTCTTCTTAATATCTTCTGCTTCTGTTAGGTCCATACCATTTCTGTCTTTTCTTGTACCCATCTTTGCATGAAATCTTCCCTTGGTATCTCTAATTTTCTTGAAGAGATCTCTAAGCTTTTCCATTCTATTGTTTTCCTCTATTTCTTTGATCACTGAGGAAAGCTTTCTTATCTCTCCTTGCTATTCTTTGGAACTCTACATTCAAATGGGTATATCTTTCCTTTTCTCCTTTGCTTTTCACTTCTCTTCTTTTCACAGCTGTTTGTAAGGCCTCCTCAGACAGCCATTTTTCTTTTTTGCATTTCTTTTTCTTGGGGATGATCTTGATCCCTGCCTCCTGTACAATGTCACGAACCTCTGTCCATAGTTCTTCAGGCTCTCTGTCTATCAGATCTAATCCTTTGAATCTATTTTCACTACCACTTCCACTTTGTAAGGGATTTGATTTAGGTCATACCTGAATGGTTTAGTGGTCTTCCCTACTTTCTTCAATTTAAGTCCAAATTTGGTAATAAGGAGTTCATGGTCTGTGCCACAGTCAGCTCCCAGTCTTGTTTTTGCTGACTGTATAGAACTTCTCCATCTTTAGCTGCAAAGAATATAATCAATCTGATTTCGGTGTTGACCATCTGATGATGTCCATGTGTAGAGTCTTCCCTTGTGTTGTTGGAAGAGGGTGTTTGCTATGACCAGTACATTCTCTTGGCAAACCTCTATTACCCTTTGCCCTGCTTCATTCTGTATTCTAAGGCCAAATTTTCCTGTTACTCTGGGTATTTCTTGACTTCCTACTTTTGCATTCCAGTTCCCTATAATGAAAAGGACATCTTTTGGGGATGCTAGTTCTAGAAAGTCTTATAGGTCTTCATAGAACCATTCAACTTTAGCTTTTTCAGCATTTCTGGTCAGGGCATAGACTTGGATTACTATGATGTTGAATGGTTTGCCTTGGAAACAAACAGAGATCATTCTGTCATTTTTGAGATTGCATTCAAGTACTGCATTTCGGACTCTTTTGTTTACTATGATGGCTACTCCATTTCTTCCAAGGAATTCTTGCCCACAGTAGTAGATATAATGATCATATGAGTTAAATTCACCCATTCCAGTCCATTTCCTAAATTGTCTGATTCCTAAAATGTTCACTCTTGCCATCTCCTGTTTGACCACTTCCAATTTGCCTTGATTCATGGACCTAACATTCCAGGTTCCTATGCAATATTGCTCTTTATAGCATCAGACTTTACTTCCATCACCAGTCACATCCACATCTGGGTGTTGTTTTTGCTTTAGCTCTGTCTCTTCTTCTTTCTGGAGTTATTTCTCCACTGATCTCCAGTAGCACATTGAACACCTACCAACCTGGGGAGTTCATCTTTCATTATTCTATCTTTTTGCCTTTCATACTGTTCATGGGTTCTCAAGGAAAG
Source organism: Bos indicus x Bos taurus (assembly GCF_003369695.1). Taxonomy (NCBI): domain Eukaryota; kingdom Metazoa; phylum Chordata; class Mammalia; order Artiodactyla; family Bovidae; genus Bos; species Bos indicus x Bos taurus. The sequence goes on along the minus strand of NC_040088.1, from coordinate 41,447,918 downwards.
TATCAGATCAGATCAGATCAGATCAGTCATTCAGTTGTGTCTGACTCTTTGCGACTCCATGAATCACAGCACACCAGGCCTCCCTGTCCATCACCAACTCCCAGAGTTCACTCAAACTCATGTTCATCGAGTCAGTGATGCCATCCAGCCATCTCTTCCTCTGTCGTCCCCTTCTCCTCCTGCCCCCAATCCCTCCCAGCATCAGAGTCTTTTCCAATGAGTCAACTCTTCCCATGAGGTGGCCAAAGTACTGGAGTTTCAGCTTTAGTATCATTCCTTCCAAAGAAATCCCAGGGCTGATCTCCAGAATGGACTGGTTGGATCTCCTTGAAGTCCAAGGGACTCTCAAGAGTCTTCTCCAACACCACAGTTCAAAAGCATCAATTCTTCAGCGCTCAGCCTTCTTCACAGTCCAACTCTCACATCCATACATGACCACTGGTAAAACCATAGCCTTGACTAGATGAACCTTTGTAGGCAACGTAATGTCTCTGTTTTGAATATGCTATCTAGGTTGGTCATAACTTTCCTTCCAAGGAGTAAGCGTCTTTTAATTTCATGGCTGCAGTCACTATCTGCAGTGATTTTGGAGCCCAGAAAAATAAAGTCTGACACTGTTTCCACTGTTTCCCCATCTATTTGCCATGAAGTGATGGGACCGGATGCCATGATCTTCGTTTTCTGAATGTTGAGCTTTAAGCCAACTTTTTCACTCTCCACTTTCACTTTCATCAAGAGGCTTTTGAGTTCCTCTTCATTTTCTGCCATAAGGGTGGTTATTGATATTTCTCTCGGGAATCTTGATTCCAGCTTGTGTTTCTTCCAGTCCAGTGTTTCTCATGATGTACTCTGCATATAAGTTAAATAAGCAGGGTGACAATATATAGCCTTGATGTACTCCTTTTCCTATTTGGAACCAGTCTGTTGTTCCATGTCCAGTTCTAACTGTTGCTTCCTGACCTGCATACAAATTTCTCAAGAGGCAGATCAGGTGGTCTGGTATTCCCATCTCTTTCAGAATTTTCCACAGTTTATTGTGATCCACACAGTCAAAGGCTTTGGCATAGTCAGTAAAGCAGAAATAGATGTTTTTCTGGAACTCGCTTGCTTTTTTCATGATCCAGTGGATGTTGGCAATTTGATCTCTGGTTCCTCTGCCTTTTCTAAAACCAGCTTGAACATCAGGAAGTTCACGGTTCATATATTGCTGAAGCCTGGCTTGGAGAATTTTGAGCATTACTTTACTAGCTGAAGTGGTTTTCCATTCCCTTTTCCAGTGAACCACGTTTTGTCAGAACTGTCCACCATGACCCGTCCGTCTTGGGTGGCCCTACACAGGCCTACTGGGCCACTTGTTACCCAGTAAGGGAGAACATCTGTTTCCTCTTTGGAGAACTCTAGAGGAACGTCTCTTTTTTGGTTTGGTTTTGTTTTTTTGAAAAAAAATTTTTTTTGTAAATAAAAGGACAATAGCCGAAACATGGAAAGCACCTAAATGTCCATTGATAAATGAATGGATAAAGAAGGTGTGGTACATATATACAGTGGAATCCTACTCAGCCATGAAAAGAATGAAATAATGCCATTTGCAGCAATGTGGATGCAACTAGAGATTATCATACTAAGTGAAGTCAGTCGGAAAGAGAAAGACAAATACCATATGATATCACTCACACACGGAATCTAAAATATGGCACAAATGAACATATTTGCAAAACAGAAACAAATTCACAGACATAGACAATAGACTTGTGGTTGCCAAGGTGGGGCCAGGGGAAGGACTAGAAGTTTGGGATTAGCAGATGTAAAGTATTACATATATAGGATGGATAAACAACAAGGTCTTACAGTATAGCACGGGAAACATGTTCAATATGCCATGATAAACTATAATGGAAAAGAATATAAAAAAGCATGTTTATATGTGTGTAATGGAGCTACTTTGCTATACAGTGGAGATTGACACACATTGTAAATCAACTATACTTCCATAGGGCTTCCCTGGTGGCTCAGATGGTAAAGAATCTGCCTGTAATGCAAGAGACCTGGGTTCAGTCCCTGGGTTGGGACGATCCCCTGGAGGAGGGCATGGCAACCCACTCTAGTATTCTTGCCTGGAGAATCCCATAGACAGTGGAGCCTAACAGGTTACAGTCCATGGGGCTGCAAAGTGTCGGACATGACTGAATGACTAACGCTTTCACTTTTTACTTCAATAAAAAAATAAATAAATAAAGCTAAAAAAAGAATCAAGCATGTATCCTGCCTTTTCTATATTAACTGTACATTAAGGTAACACAATAGTTGATTATATGAAAATATTGTAGCTATTAAATGAGATAGTAATAATAGAGTTAAAATACCATTATTTTGTTGCCCTTAATCAAATAATAGCAATGACCATCAATGTCTGTTAACAAAGCAAAAAAAACAAAAATACAAAAAAACAAAAACAGCTTGGTCGGGGGAGAGAGACAAGTGGGCATTATATACCTCCTGAGAGAAGGACACCCCACTTCCCACAAAGCGTCATTGCAAACAAATAACCAAGCAAATAAAGCCATTCCTGAGGCTGATCAAGCCAGAAGATCTAGCTACCACCTTGCAGACCATACAGGGGATGGAGAGACATGGGGAAAACACACACACACACACACACACACACACACACACACACACACACACACACACACCATGGAGATGGAGCCAACAAATCCAGACCATAGAAAACTGCAGGACAAGTAACTGGATTCTTTCACCAAGTAGAGAGAGGAACCTACAGATGAAAAGAGGCTCAAGAGATGTGTCAGCCAACTGCAGTTTTGCACAATATTTGGATCTTCATTCAAACAAGCTATAAAAATGGCCCATACAAAATTTGGGGTAATTAGGAACCCTAATTGGATATTTGAAAATGATAATTTTTAGGTAGGTTCATGCTATTAGACTCTATACATTAAAAGATTCTTTACTTGTTGGAGATATTTTGTGAAAGATTTGCAGATAAACTATTATCCTTTCTGGGATTTGAACCCAGTGGGCTGGGGGGATGGGTGGGATACAGGAGAAATTGGGCTGACTTCAGGGAACCTCTGAAGCTGGGAGATAGGCACCCGGAGGTTATTATATTATTAATTTATATTACATCATTCCCTTGATACTAATATGTGATTGAAAATGTCCTTTTTTAAAAGTCAAAATTGCTAAGAAAGACCTGGAAGACACTGTCCTATAGGACTAGAGTTTAAGGGACTGATGTTTTTTCCCCATGAAAACTTTTCCCTGCATGTTGACATTGAAATGCAGGAAAATTTGTCCTGAAGGAACAAATCTCTGAGGTCAGCTACCCTGAACACATTCATTACATGAAATAAGGAGTGACCAAACGATGGTTTCAGTGCAGAATTAGGTAACGATTGTGAAAAAGGTCCTTTCCCCTTCCAATGGCTGGTAACTTCTTTAATGTAATTGTTCTGACTTTTATAACGGCCTGTTGAGTAACAGCGCATCTCTGCAAAATCTCATTTTGGAATGAAGGGAGCTTTTGTTGAAATAAAGAGGTGTTTGGAAATGCAATGTTTGTTCGGGTTTGAAGCTGAGTGCTGATTCAAGTGCTGATCGCTGTCAGCTCCAGCACTGAACAGAAACTGCCTCTGGGATGAGCCAAGGCAGCCGGCACTGTGACTGAGGTCAGGGCCCCAAGCAAGTGGAGGGCAGAGGAAGAATACAGAATGGGGGTCTTGGTGTCAGTTTGGCTCCAGAACCCACGGGGTGGAGACTGACCCAGAAGTTCTGTGGCACAATTTGATCCCCACGTCACCCTCCTGTTTCCTGAAACAGCAGTAACTTTTACCTCTGATGTTATCTAGGCCTACTGACCACTCAGGGGCCCATTCCCATCCCCTAGGGGACCCCATCCACTGCTCAACCATGTGCCTTGCAGCATGCCTACCTGGCCGGACGCTGGGCTCCCTCACTTGTGCATCGCCTCTCACAGCCCTGGATGCCAGGTGAGGCCAAGTCAGGTTAAGGAGCCTTCTTGAGGGGGCCAGGGCTCAGCCCCATATCAGAAAGACAGTCCTGAACACTCTGGTCACGGCTTTGTTGTGTCTATTTATCTCCATGGCAACGCTGGGGTACCCGAGCATTGCCCTGTTTACAGACAGGAGACTAAGTGCATGGGAACTAGGTTCTTATGCCGAGGCCATAGACGAGGTGGACTTTGAACTCCAGTCCTCCTACAACCCCTGGGGACTGCAACTCCTGAAGCAGGAGGCCTAGCATCAGGAGCAGGCAGGGCTGGACAAGCTGAAGTGGTCACCACGCTGGTGGAAACGGCTCAGCCAATACCTCGGCCACCACTGCCTTCAGACATTCAGCAAGCTTTTCCACGGTGAAAAGGTCCAGAGCAAGCATGGAGGACTATGGGAACTCCTCCCTCTGTGTATCCAGCATCGTGCTGGCCACTGGGAGGACACTAGTGACCTCAAGCATCTCCAGGGAGGGACCTTGGAAAATTACTAATTACCTGTTCCCAGGGAGAAGCCCCTCCACGTAGCGGTTGCGTCTCTCCTTGGTGTGAATACCTCCACTGCAGGCAGTTTCCATCTGCCCAGTGATGTTGCCAAGCACAGAACAGGGAAGAGATGGGACCAGCAGCTCACCTCCACCAGACAGGTGTGCAGGCAGGTGTCAAGCACACGTGCAGGAAGTCCTAAAACAATCAGGACGTCAAAAACATTCACTGGTTAATGTAATTTAACTCTGCTTATAGTTTATTTTTGAGACCAGCTGTGTCTGTGTGGCTCTCTGTTTTACAGTTGTCTGTCACAGGCTAAGGGAGCCCAGACTCAGCTCCCAGGGATGGAGACACAGATGCCCAAAGTCCGGTCGGATCTGTTTTTATGCCAAGTCACGGCAGGGAGCCATGCCAGAGGGTGGAATGGTTCATCTTAAAACACGGGCACTGGGGACACTGGGTGATCACTTAGCTGAACCCGCCCGGTGGACTGGAGTGGAGGCGATGTGGCTACGTCAGCCTAGCGGGGACCCAGGGTTTCCCTCTGCTGGTCCAGGGACAGGAGATTGTGCTGTTGCTTATTCTGTTAGAGTCACAGCCAGGAAGTGGAGGTGGCCTTGCTGTTCTCGGCACGCATGACCCCCTGCCCCCAGCTTGTCTGCCAGGCCGGCTCGACTTCCTGTGGAGGATCTCCTGCCTGGACCGCCTCCAACCAGTAAGAGGAACAGAGGCGATGCGGGAGGAGGTGACAAGGGCGCAGGAGATAAATCAGGAACATGAGAGTTCCATGGCCCAGGGACCTGGACACATTTTGAGAAGCAGATGTGGCCTGTGTCTGTACTGCCCACACCGAAAGCTGCATTCACTCTGCTCAACTGTCCTCTCGTCAGACAGCACCAGTTAAAAATCCAGTCGGGGAATTCCTTGGCCGTCCAGCGGTTAGGACTCAGCACTTCTACTGCCAGGTTCAATCCCTGGTTGGGAAACTAAGATCCCGCAAACCCCATGTACAGCCAATAATTAAATAAATAAATAAAATAAAATCCACTCTCAGAGAGGGTAGGGGAGGGGAAATGGAACAAGTTGGTCAAAAGGCAAAATCTTCCTTTATACGATAAATAAGTCCTAGGGATGTCAATGCAACAGGATGAGTGTATCTCACACCACTGTGTGGAATACAGGAAGCTTGTTGAGTCAATCCTATGAGTTATCACAGGAGAACTCTTTCCTTGTCTTTTTATTGCATCTGTAAGACAGTAGATGCTAGCTGGACTTCCTGTGGTCATCATTTCACAATACATATAAATCAAACCATCACGACGTACATGTTAAACTTGCACGGGGATGTGTGTCAATTATTTCTCAGTAAAACTGGAGGTGGGGGGCAGGAATCTGCTTTCAGAAGGATGACTAGACTAGGAAGCAGAAATTCGTATTATCCAAAGCTGGTGGCAATTGTAAGACTCTGAGGGATGCTGGCTTCTACTTCACCTGTGTCCAATGACACACATTTCCAGTGTTAGTCAGACCTATCTCCACGATGCCCTGGGAGTCAGGCTGGCAAGGTGGGAACGCTTCCTAAACTCAGTTGTGTTAAGACTCCCCAGTTATTTTCGGCCTTACCACCGTCCACATCTGAGTCACCTGCTTCTGACCTGGAGCACATTTACTAAATCTCCCAGGGCTTCAGTTTTGGCGCTTGACCTAGTGATAGCTCATTACTTGGAAAAGCTTTGATGGGTTCCATCTGGTTCCATAATCCCCACCCCAGCTGGGTGGACTCAGCCTTGCTGGCATGAGTAGCAGGGTGACCCCAGAGGTCCAGGCTCCCGGGCCAGAGGAAGGAATGGTTAGGCCTCAGCGAGAAGGACTGCAGGTGAGCAGTGTGGAGACAGTCCTGGGATATCAGGACTGGGGCCTGTCATGAGGGGTTGGGGTGCGGAGTTTGCAGGAGAGGAGGATTCTGTATCCCTGGGAGAGAGGAAGCTCCCCACCAGCACTCCCTACCCTGATATTCCTGGACCAGAGCGTGGGGTCCCAGCCCTGCAGCTGTTCACTGGGGCTCCTAAAATCCATGCTCACAAACCCACAACCACATCTGCCTATCTATATTTTGTAGCTTCTGGACTGTGAATTTCTTTTCCAGGTCTAAAGCAAGGTACATGGGGGACTTTGGAGAACTCTTCCCTTTCTGGACCTTCATTCAGGGCCTTGTGAAAAAATTGGGTCAAAAGTGAATGGAGGGACTTCCCTGGTGGTCCATTGGCTAAGACTCTGGGCTCCCAATGTAGGGGTCCTGGTTTGATCTCTGGTTAGGGAACTAGATCCCACATGCCACAGCTAAAAATATCTTGCATGCCACAACTAAGACCCAGCACAGCCAAAATAAATAAATATAAAAAGTGAATGAAAAGAGGCCTTGACAAATGATCTTCAATTTTCATACTGTGCCAGGCGGCCTGGCACCAGCTTCTAACCCCTTTCACCACTGTGGGGCATACTCAGGTCTGTGGGAGGGGAGCTTTGGAAAAACCAGACCAGGCCCACGTCCACATGGGTCTTGGACACTAGAGAACGTGCAGTAGAATCAAGCTCTTCTTCTGAATGCTCTCAGTGGTGGTTTTCAGACCACCGCCTTTACAAGCCCATGGCCCTCAGATCTGGGCATGAGGAACACACTTTCTACTTTGAGAAATCCTGGAGGCACCAGCCATGCCAGGGTCACAGGCCAGGGAGTAAGCCTGAGGTTGTGCTATCTTCTAATTAGAAAATAAGGCAAAACTTAAGTGTTACGAAGTATTCTCATGTGGGTGGACAGTAGTACCTAGTTGTAATTCATAAACAAATATACATAAACTGAGGGTGATATGAAAAATTGTTAAAAAGAGGAGCTTACTCACAAACCCTCTAAGGCCCACTCGGACACGTGTCCACCAAGGAAAGGGCCCCCACGCCATCACATCCAGGCTTGCTCCAGCTAGAGGGAACTTGAGGTCACTTGCTCTGACCCTTCATCTCCCGAATGAGAGGATCAGATCCAGAAAGATTAAATGACCAAGGAGAAACATCTGGTTTGCTGTAGAAACCAAACTAAATCCAAGACGCTTGTATGTGCACGTGTGTCTGAGTGGATGTACATGCCTGTGTCTCTGGATGTGTCTGAATCTGTGTGTGTGTCTGCATGTGTGTCTGTATATCTGCATGTGTGCGTACATCTGTGTGTAGAACAAAATCAGTGTTCTGAATTAAGAACATGGAACCATTATTGAAAAAAATAAACAAACAAAATATTGTCTCTATCCAACAAAAAGAGTCTGGTTAAGTAAACTCCTGTAACCACATGACGACCAGTTGTGTGTAAATCATGTTCACAAGGAGTTTATACTCAGAGACAGAAATGTCCATCTTTTAACATTCAAGGTTTAAAAGTCTCACTGATTGAATGCAATTGTGTCTGAAGCTGTGCAGAAATTCCTGCTCTGCCCATAGGGAATCTCTCTGGGTACTGGCACATGGGTGACATTTTCGTCTTGAACACTTCTCTGTCTTTTCTGACTTTCTATAAGAAGTATTATACAGGACATTTTTAAAACTGAAAAGAAAATGGGAATTTGTAACTGGAGGTTTGCATGGGAGCTTCCTGACCCGGAGCTCTTTTGGGCAACACTGCCCATGTCCCAGCTTCTGGTCAGCTCAGCAGGTGCTCCTGGGTGCCCCGAGGCCAAAGCAGGGCTGCCTGCCTAACCTGGCCTCTTCTTTGTAAAGTCTGATGTTCTGGTTCTGCATTGAGCTTGGGTCTGGAGTCCAAGGGTGGCTCCGAGTTTGAAAGTACCATTTCCCCTGCCTTCCACCTCCACCCTCTCCCTGTGCCACCTCTGCGACCACACATGGCATCAACGTAGGGCTTCAGGCTTGGGAGCAAACAGGCTACCCAAGACAGCTGACCTTAAACTCTTCTTTGTTTATTTCCCTAAAGTCTACCCTGTACGGATGTGAAAGCTGAACCATAAGGAAGGCAGAGCGCTGAAGAATTGATGCTTTTGAACTGTGGTGCTGCAGAAGACTCTTGAGAGTCCCTTGGACTGCAAGGAGAACCAACCAGTCCATCCTAAAGGAAATCAGTCCTGAATATTCATTGGAAGGACTGATGCTGAAGTGGAAACTCCAATATTCTGGCCACCTGATGCAAAGAACTGACTCCTTGGAAAAGACCCTGGTGCTAGGAAAGATTGAAGGCAGGAGGAGAAGGGGATGACAGAGGATGAGACAGTTGGATGGCATCACCAACTCAATGAAAATAGTTTGAGCAAGCTACGGGAGAGAGTGAAGAACAAGGAAGCCTGGTGTGCTGCAGTCTATGAGGTCGCAAAGAGTTGGACATGACTAAGAGACTGAACAACCAAAGCCTGGAGAAGCCACAAGCCCATGGCTCTGCTGTGACTCCCATGGGCTTGAGACACACAGCCCACCAGGGAGGGAGCAGTCCCCACTCCTGGCCCCAGGCCTGCAGGGGGAAACTGGCTTTTCCCTTTATAAAACAGCAGTCTGGCACAGTTAGAAAGTGGCCAGGGCAGATGCCGGCCACCTGTTGTCTCAAAACTGCATCCTTTTCTGAGGCCACTGGCTGTGGGAAAGCGGAGTTTTATGAGCTAAACCACTGCCATCTCTGCTCTTCCCTTCACAATGTGGAGGAACTTACTCAGCGAAGACCCAGCTCTGTCCTTTGTCAGTCACCACTGCCTGTTCCACCAGGGCTCAGCTGGTCGAGGGAGGGCGAGATGAACCCCTTTCCTGCTACATCAGCAGGGCTAACCAGAGCTCGAAGACCCTGCAATAATAAAAACCCTCATACCACTGTTGGGGAGCAGAAAAGGAGGTAACTTAAGTGCCAAGGAAGTTATTTGAAACAACTTGACCCAGGCTGCTTTGAGAAAACGTGTCCACTGTGTTCGCCACCCATCCCGGGCATCAGCACACAGCTGGACACCTCTGTACACAGAGCCTGTTATTGGTCCTCCTTTCACGTCCAGAAACTCAGATGCGTTTGCACGGGGCTGATCAGGTGAATGAGCTCCAGTGGGGCTCCAGGCAGAGTGGAGACAGATGTGCAGAGTGTCGCTACAGGCGGTGTGAGCAGTGCCTAGCATGCTCGGCAGCAGGGACTGCAACCTCCTTGGTGAGCAGGGCCCTCGGGTGCTGCTTGCTCCCAGGGCATGAGGGCAGGGTTGGGTGTAAAAGCTGAACTGGAGCGTCCTGGGTCCCGGGGTGCAGGCAGAGGAGGGTGTGCATTTGCACAGAAGGGTTGGGCCCCAGGGGAGGCAAGGGAGGCAGGGTCTGGGGAAGCTGGGAGGTGGCTAGAAGATGCCTTCTCCATATGCACATGAGCGGTGGGCAGGGGTGACCTGACCCAAGGATGGTCAAGGCGAGATTCAGACCTGGAGCATCAGCGTCACCCAGGTGCCCGTTGGTAATGCTGAGTCTTCACACCTCACCCCTTGTGTTATATTCATGGGGCACCTGTATCTCAGCACACAAACTGGAGGACCTAAAATAACAGAAATTCTGTCACAGGTCCTCAGGCTAAAAGTCTTGAATCAAGGAGTTGGCAGGACCGTGCCCCCTGAAGGCCTCCAAGGAAGGATCCTTCCTCACCTCCTCCAACTTCTCACAGCCTCGCATGTCCCCTGGCTTCTGGCCGCATCACCTCCATCTCTGTGGTCACTAGCTGGATTATCCCTGTTCCTCTGTCCACTTCTTATAAGGAGACCAGTCAGCTGACCACGTCACCCCCTTCTCTGTGGTCGCTCACTGGTGTCTCCCCGCTCCTCCGTCCTTTTCTTGCAAGAAGACCAGTCATCCTGGATGATGGTTCACCCTAATAATCTCATCTTGCCCTGATCACATCTGTAAAGTACGTTCACGGGCTCTACAGGTTCAAGCCAGAGGAGACACAGCCATCTTCGAGGGAGGCACAACCATCGGCAGGAGCCCAGTGGGCCTCAGCAAGCCCTGCCACTTGAGATGTGCTGGTCTGGACAAGTGGAAGCTGTCCCCATACCTCCCTAGCCATGCCCCGAGCCCCAGGCTGCAGAACGTGTCTGCTGTTTGAACCTACAAGGTCAACCAGAGTCAGACTTGGGACCAGCAAGGGTCAGGTTTAGGGACCTGCTGAGTTTATCAGTAATAGGACTCACAACCTTCTCTCCATATCTCCAGGTCACAAAGAGCCTCTGACTCTTCTACCTGCATGGCCAGGACTCCACACAGCCCACATGAGACAAAGACCTGGATGCACAAATTACAACTAGGTACTACTGTCCATCCACATGTGAAAACTTCATATAGTTTAGTTGTTGTCTTATTTTTTAGCTAGAAAAAAGAAGAGCCACCTTCTTGCTCTCCAGAGTGTGACCCCAGCATAACTGGAACCTCCTGGATTTCCCAAATCAGAGGCAGGCATTCCTAGAGTCCAGAGCCGGCAGCCACAAGCTCAGGAAAGGTGGCAGCTTGAACACCACAACTGAGAGTATCGAGAAGAAAGTGCAATTCTACCACATGTTCTCGAATGTCCAAGATACTCAAGTGTTTCAGGTGAGGCTGAAATTGATGTGTGGACAGGAGGACTTCATGAAGTTGGAGTGACCAGAAAGTCCTGGCCTAAAAGTGATGGAGACGAGTGTCCTCCAGGCCAGGAACAGACCCTGGGTCCTTGTTCCAACAACTCTAGCTCTCCAGAGCTAATGTCTGCATCCCCTGGGCTTCCCTTCTCCTGAAAGAGTCAGGAGCTGACATCCCTGGGGGCTGCTCAAGCCAGTGGGAAGTGATAGTCAAAGTCACCCAACCTTGTCAGAGTCACCCAACATTGTCATGCGGTGGCATGGTGGCCCAGCAGGACCAAGAACCCAGCAGAGCTCTGTTCCCTAAAGCACATGGTCCAGCTTCCTTACCCCCAGTTCAGCCCCTCACTTCCCACCTGATATTCCCCAAGTTTGTCTCCCAAACTTATCTCAGGGGCAGCATATGGGGTTCTAACCTGAGGCACAGATCCACTGTGATATAGCTCACCCTGGACCACGGATGGAGGTGGACACAGAGGTCATATCCAGCCAGTCTCTGGAGGACGAATCTCCGGCTCACACACGGGGCTGAGATGAATGTGATCATCAGCCTAAGAGAAAAGAAGCAGGAAAGTAAACCTGCCCAAATGTACACAAGGCTTGTAAAACATAAAGCTCCTTCTGCTTGCCCAGGGATTTTGGCTTCCTGTGAAACCACAGAACAGCATGGAACTGAGGGAGGTCTTCAAATGGCCCTGAGCTCCAGGTTTCCCTGGTCACAGGCTAGGGAAAGCGTAGACCTGCTTGAGCTTTCTGAACAGGATGCAGAGATGTCTGAGAGGCCAAGAGACATAAATCCTAACAGATTTCCTGTCACTCCACTTCCCTGATGAGGAGCCAAATGCCACAGCATAAATCACACCCACGTGTGCAGCTAAGGACAACTCAGCCTAAAACAACCCTGTTCCAGCTTTTCCAGCATTATTTGGCAAGCCGTGGTCCCAGGCCATATATTTTTTACAAGTTTGTGGAGTTTTTTTCATTTATTAAACAGGACAGTCTCGGTGTTTTGTCAAATAAGTCTGGATCTAGCCGCATACTCAGTCCTGATCAAACATGTTAAAGGCACCAACAACTTCTAAATAATAAAACTGCTTTGGTTTAAAGTAGTGGGCTTCCCTGGTGGCTCAGTGGTAAACAGCCTGCCTGCAATATAGGAGACCTGGGTTGGATCCCTGGGTCAGGAAGATCTACTGGAGGAGGGCATGGCAACCCTCTCCAGTATTCTTGCCTAGAGAATCCCATGGACAAAGGAGCCTGGTGGCCTGCAGTCCATAGCATCACCCAGAGTCAGACACGACTGAAGCAACAGCAGCAGCAGCAATAGCCGTGTTTTTCAAAGTCAATGAACCACTCAACCTTTTTTTTTTTAAAGTAACATTTATGAATATCCTACAGGACCAGGATGCTGGTTTGGGGAACCCTGGGCTTCACACGTCACGCCTCGAGTACTCTGCGTGACCTGTAAAGGGCCCAGGGTGGGTGATTGGAGCCGTCTACAAGGTCTGACCCCCTAGTCTTAACCCAGACATCTGGCATCTTGAGACACGTGGAGAAGCCAGCATCCACAGTCATGTCTGTGCTATTGAGCCGGGCGGGGATGGGAGAGACATCTCCCTCTATTAGGCATTCTGAAGGTGCACCGGAGAAGAGTCCAGTTTTCTATCTTTCCATGAACTGATGTTTATTTCTGCTGTCACCAGAAGATCCAGCCACACCAGCCTGCTTCTGCATGTTCGTGCAGTGGCCACTGCAGTATTATTGGTCAGGCTGGCTTGGTACTGAGGAGGTCAAACTGACGTTAAACCTCAAGAACCTTCTGATCATCTGACCACAAGCTGGAAACATGCCAACAGTTGGTCAGGCCGTCTAAGAATGCCAAAGAACTTCTAGTGACCTGCTGCCCCTGTGAGCCAGCAGCAGGAGCTCTCAGCATTGTCCTGTCCCTTTATCCGGTAAGTCCCTCTTCTTGTCATCATACTGTCATCACAAATTGTTTCCTTTCTGGTTGTGTGGATCACGCAGTCTTTAATTTCCTGGTTCTTATCTTTCTCCCCACACCCAAGAGAAACAGGTCCGCGCCTCCAGCCAGCCTCAGCAGGGGTTTACTCTGCTGGGAAAGTGGGTCCCAGGGAACGTGCACTGAGCTCATGGATGATGTGTGTTCTGTACCTGGGACATGCAACTGAGACGTTTTCCATCCCTGTGATCCTCAGGGACTAAGGCCCCACTTACTTCCCAGGGGTAGGAAGGAGCCTGGGGTCCTCGAGGCAGCTCTCCCAGCAAGGTCAGACCCAGGGCTGGGGCCCCAGGCCAGCGTTCCTGCCGCATTTGCACCTTGCCTCAGGGGCAGGGCCTTCCTGGTGGCTCAGAGGGTAAAGCCTCTGCCTACAATGGGGGAGACCTGGGTTCGATCCCTGGGTCAGGAAGATCCCCTGGAGAAGGAAATGGCAACCCCCTCCAGTATTCTTGCCAGGAGATTCCCATGGATGGAGGAGCCTGGTAGGCTACAGTCCACAGGGTCGCAAGGAGTCGGACACAACTGAGCAACTTCACTTCACTTCGGGGACAGCATTTATTAAGCACTTAATACACACACACACACTAATTGTCAGCAAAAACTCCAATTATCAAGAGAATCAGGACCAAAAGAAAAAAAAAAAATACTTCTTTCAAAGCATGTGTGACCAGCAGCTCTGAGGCCCCAGGAAGCAGTAACTGTGCTCTACATCCAGACCCCTCTGGACCCCATCCACAGGAGGAGAATGGGGGAGGGGGAAAGTGAAAAAGTGAAGTCAAGTGTTAGTCACTCAGTCATGTCTGATTCTTTACAACCTCATGGACTGTAGCTGGCCAGGCTCCTCTGTCCATGGGATGAATCCTGGAGTGGGCAGCCATTCCCTTCTCCAGGGGATCTTCCTGCCTCAGGGACCAAAGCCAGGTCTCCTGCATTGCAGGTGGACTCTTTACCATCTAAGCCACGGGTGGGGGAGCAAAGCTGGGATGGTGACTCCAGGAAGCTGGGTGAAGTCACTCCTGGTCCTCTGCAAGGAGACTCAGATCCAGCTGGCTGGCCCCGTGGAGCAGAGCCAAGTGAGCCCTCACGTACCAAGACCAACTCTGTGTTGCCCTCAGCCCAACTTCGTGAACACTTGTCAACCAAATGAAGGATGGCAGGACCCTACCTCCCAGGCACCAAGGCAGGACAGAAGGAAAGACGTTTCATTTGTCCTGAAACCTGGGCCCTAACAAGACGGTTAAGAGACTGGAATCCTCCACAGGCTGCCTTCTCCACTCGCTGGGACAAGCCCAGATGGCGCCAAGGTGTGTTACCTGTGGGCTACCTGTGCAGTCACTGGCTGGGTTCAGAAGGGCCTGCGCTTGCCTTACTGACCTGCTGTCACTGTTTCAAATTTCTATGATTTGTGAACAAGAACCTTGGGGAGTCTGAGGCTAGTTCTGGACATGGAGCCACATTGCTCTTCAGTTGTCACCTGTGAGGTGGGGTGATGACCTCAGCTGTCCCACAGGTTGTTGTGATAACTAAATGAGGGGGATAACTAAGTGAGGAGGATAACTAAATGAGGGGGATAACTAAGTGAGGGGGATGGGGGTCAAGTTCTTTGCAGTGTCAGGTGTATAGTGAAAGGTGTTGGCTTTCAATAGTCTCTTTTCCTCCTTCTCTGTTTTTTCTTTTCTGGGTTTCATATCAAAGATCGGGATCTTCCCAGTGAGGTGTATGGTTCTTCACTCAAAAGGTTTCTTTTTGGAGGGCTGGGCACCAAGAACATGAGAACCATCCATCCCTGTAGGGCCTGGGCTTGCTTCCACATCCTGGCAACCAAGACCAGCAGAAGTAGACAGAATATAAGCCCCCTCCCTGTGGCCCCCGAGACTGGTGGGGTTCCAGGTCACGCACCCCCTCTCTCAGCACACAAGTACTAGTGTCAAGGGACCCTGCCACCCTCAGGTTTCCAGTGGGATTTTCACAACAATTCCTGGAACTGAGAAGTCAGTGGGGAAGGTCATGGGTAGAGTAAGGTCACTGGCCTGGCTCCAGAAACGTGGCCGCAGATAAGTCCCCTGGGTAGGAGCTCCCCAGGCCGCAACGCCCACACAACCCTCCCTCAGGACTTCCGCTCAGAGCTGCAGAGTTTAGAGAAGCAGGGAGGAGACAGCGCGGACAACGGAGCGTGGGTCTACTCCACCCCCAGAAGCTGCTGCCTTTGCCCCGGAGATAAGGTTTCTGAGGACACAGCGTGAGGCCCCCAGACACTTTCAATGACAGGAGAGCATTGCCCTGCGGGAACCAGGATGAGTGCCGTCTGCAGCTTCCCGTTCAGGATCTTAATCATCTTTGTGGATGGAAAAGGGTGCAGGCCTTTTCTAAGGGCCTGCATTGTGATTTCAGCTAAGGTTTGTTTTTTTAAATGTCTGTTTATCCATCAATCAGTTTCTTCCAACTGCGGACTAAGAAAGATGGGCCAGGATTTAGGGAATATTAGAATCGGTTTATTTTTATTTTATTGTATTTGTCTGATGCAGGTGCCATCAACAGTGAAGATTCACTTTGAATGTCAGTGAGTGTGCTTGTGAAGTTCTCAGCACCCTCATTGGAAGGTATGACACTGGGGCAGGCTATGGGGACGGCCACACGAGCCATGGTCCTGCTCTTCTGGCGTCCTTCATGAGATGGACCCCGTGAGGAGCTGACCTCTCTAGGTGAGGGTCTCTTCTCTGGAAAAGCCTGAGCCTGAACCAAGGCTGTCAAGGCTCCTCCAGCTGCACAAACACAGGGTTCTAAGATCTCGAGGACACAGCTAGACCAGTCTCTCCACACCCATCTCCATGCCCATCCACACAGAATATACTAACAACGAACAATCTGAAATGAAATCAAGAAAACAACTCAGTTGACAACAGCATCAAAGAGAATAAAATATTTAGAAATACACTCACCCAAGGAGATGAAAGATGTGTACACTGAAAACTACAAAACTTTGCTGAGAGAAATGAAAGAAGACACAAATAAATAGAAAGATGTCCTGTGCTCTTGGATCGGAAGACAACATTTTTGTAAGATGTTCATACTATCCAGAGGGCTCTACAGATTCCACACAATCCCTGTCAAAATGCTAATGGCATTTTCTTCAGAAATAGAAAAATTTATCCTAAATTTTATATGGAAAGAGGAACATTGAATAGCCAAGACAATCTTGGAAAAAAGTGGGACGTGTCACATTTTCTGATTTCAAACCTGTAACAAATCTATAGCAATCAAAACAGTGTGATAATGGCAATAAATAGAATGGAGAGCCTAGAAATGAGCCCACACACATAAGAACACAGGACTTTCAGCAAGGGTGCCAAAACCATTCAATGGGAAAAGGAGAGTCTTCTCAACAGATTGTTAGGAAAACTGAATATCCACCTACATAAGAATGATTGCCTTGCCCTACATATACAATTATTTCAAAATGTATTGAATACCTAAAACTATGAAATTCTCTTAGAATAAAACATGCAGGAAAAGCTTCATGACATGATATTTGGTCATGATTTCTTAGATGTGACACCCAAAGCACAGGCAACAAAAGTAAAAATAAATAAATTGGATGATATCAAAATGAAAACCTTCTGTTGATCAGGGCACACAACTGACAGTGAAATGACACTCTGTGGAAAAGGAGAAAATAATTGCAAACATTATATCTGATAAGGGGTTAATATTCAAAATGTATAAAGAACCTCTGCAAGTCAAAAACAACAAAACCCAATTAAAAATTGGGCCAAGGACCTGAATAGACATTTCTCCAAAGAAGATATACACCTGACCAATGAACATATAGAAAGATGCTCAACATCACAAGCCATTAGGGAAAAGCGAATCAAAGCCTCACATCCAAGAGTACGGCTACTATTTCAAACAAAAAAAGAAAGAAAACCAGACTACGACAAGTCTTGGAGAAGATGTGGACAAAATGGAAATTTGTAGATCATGGTACGAATGTAAACGGTGCAGCCATCATACAAAATCGTATAACAGTTCCTCACAACATTAACTCTTCCCTCATAGCTCAGTTCGTAAAGAATCTGCCTGCAAGGCGGGAGACCTGGGTTCGATCCCTGGGTTGGGAAGATCCCCTGGAGAAGGAAAAGGCTACCCACTCTAGTATTCTGGGCTGGAGAATTCCATGGACTGTACAGTGCATGGGGTCACAAAGAGTTGGACACGACTGAGCGACTTTCACTTTCAAAACGTTAAACATTAAATCACACAGCAAGGATTTCTCAACAATGTGAATGGGTTGTACTAAACCCTAGAATTCACCTGCCAATGCAGGAGACACAGGTGCAAAGCTTGGGTTGGGAAGATCCCCTGGAGAAGAGAATGGCAACCCACTCCAGTGTTCTTGCGTGGGAAATCCCACGGACAGAGGAAGCTGGTGATCACAAAGGGTCGGACATGACCGAGTGACTAAACCGCCACCACCAAGCCCTGCTGAGCTGTACACTTCAAAATGGAGAAGATGGTGAGATTTATGTTATGTATGATTTGCCACAATTTGAGGAAATAAAAGCTATAAATAAAAAAAGGAAAGAAAATTCACATAGAAGCCATGTCATCTAAGGAAACTCACAGTGCTGGTGGTGAGTCGGACATGACCTCAGGCTCCGTACCTCATGGGCCAGGCCCTCTGTGGGCCCAGAACCTTCTGAGGACTCAGGGAGATAGGGGAGGATTTCTCTCAGCTGCAGGCCTGTGACCTCCCTGCAGACAAGAGACCCTCCCTTGTACCCAGGAGAAGGGAGGGAGCCCACCCAGGTGACACACACATTGGGCTCTAGGTAAGACCTTCTAACAGGGGCAACTGGCTTTTGGCTTCCAAAGTCAGCCTCTCAGACTTCTCAGGGAAAGCCAATCTGCGGATGCGTGTCCTCTGCCCTTCAGTTATGCGGACATGAGCCACAGCCTTGATCCTGATGTGCAGAGCTCTGCGCTGAGCAGTGTTACCTCTGAACTACAGGCTGGAGAGCTGAGGCTTCACAAGGTTAAGGCCTGGCCAAGGCCACAGAGTCAGTGGCAGCAGAGGCAAGAGGACCTGGCCATTGGACACCGTTGGCTGTTTCTTGCTCCTTAACAGATATCCCACAACTTGGAGGCTTAAAACAAGGCCCATTTTTGTTGTCTTCCTGGCTTGGCGGGGTGGCTGTGCTCAGGACACCTGTCCTGGCCACTCTGGGTCTCCCACGTGATTTCAGTTGTATGTGAGCAGAGCTGGAGCCACCCAAAGGCGTGGCCGGGAAGGGGCCTCTTTCCCTCTCCAGATTTGGGACCCACCTTCTCCACGAGGCCTCCCTGCACAGCCTCTCCTGTGGCCTCCCCAGCAGGGTGGCTCAGGGGTCCCAGGAGCAAGGGCTTCACGCAGCCCTTAAAAGGCAGGTCTGGAACAGTAGGCCCTCACCGCTGCCAAGCCCCACAGGTCAGAGTGACTCAGAACCCAGCCCAGATTCCACCCAGCGGGGACCACACGAGGGCGTGAAGTCTGGGAGGTGTGCTTCCCTGCGGCCGCTTTGGTAACTGGTCCCCACCCCTCCAACAGCTGCGGCCCTGGCCTGGAGAGCAGCGCCTGCCCTGGGGAACTGGGAGCCTCACCTCCTCCGCTGGGCCCACAGGAGTTGGGGGAGAGAGGTGGTGGTCCTTTCCCTCAGCCTGGTGGTCTTTCTGTTTTCTTCTCCATCTGCACTGATGACAAGACAAACAAGAACCAGTGCAGGATTTGTCTGCGGTCACAGGCAGCAGGCAAACTCCAGCCACTGAGCCATCCCATCCCTCATCTTGCTGGGTGTGCTGTCAAGGAGCCCCCCAGGAAGCGTGGCGATCATAGGGAATGAGGGAGCCCCCCAGCCCTGTGACAGGCTCCTCGGCAAGGGCTGGATCTCCCAGAGAACAAGGGAGCAGGAAAAACGCAAGGGGTGTGCCCAGCCCCCAGCGCCACAAGGGTTCCTAGGAAGTGACATGTGGCGGGGGGGCGTGTCCAGAGCCAGGCTCTGTCTGTGGGAGAAAGAGAGGGGATGTCCCCTCGAGGAGGGGACCAGGAATGAAGGATGAATGAGAGGGAGGCCTGAATGCATCAGGGCAGGAAGGGCGTGTGGGGCCAAAGCCTT
Source organism: Bos indicus x Bos taurus (assembly GCF_003369695.1). Taxonomy (NCBI): domain Eukaryota; kingdom Metazoa; phylum Chordata; class Mammalia; order Artiodactyla; family Bovidae; genus Bos; species Bos indicus x Bos taurus. Next base: position 41,428,613 of record NC_040088.1, on the reverse strand, counting down.
GAATGTGGGCACGATCGCCCAGGTAGACACCTTCCCGCCATTCTCTGTTTCCTAGGAAGGCCAAGGAGAGGCCTGTCTGAACCTGCTCTCGCTCTGTCTTTGGGCAAGGTATTCCTTTCTCATGAGGCTGCCGGGTAGGTGTAAGCGGCTGAGCCCCTATGGGATGGGGGACCCTCTGTCACGTGTCAAATTTAAAAGGGCTAAAAAAATAAATAAAAAAAATAAATAAAAGGGCTGAGGGATTTCCCTGATGGTCCAGTGGCTAAGACTGTGTGTTCCCTATGCAGCGGGCAGTCCGGAGGGACAGTAAATTGTGGGAAGGTTTGAGGCTGGGGAACTGGCTTTTTGTCTCAGTCTTTACAGGTCCCAGTCATCATTCTAGCGTCCTGGTCTCTGTCTGAGGTCGGATGTAGATTCTCAGGCTAATATTTCTTAGCCAAAAGTCATTATTCAACACAGAGTCAGCCTGATTAGACCAGTTTGCATTTTTTATGATCTAACCCAATAATAACAATAATATTAAAAAAAAAAAAAAAAAAAAAACCTTTAGGCATCCAGACAGACAACTTTTCAAAATCAATGCTAAAAATGTCAGAGCAACTTTGCAAAACTCACACTAGGAATATTTCCCACATCTCCATCCATCTGCTGAGAGCTTCCGGGTCCTGTGGCCACAGCAGCCTCACCTGGCTCACCTGAGTCTCCAAACGGACTGTCTAGTTTCTGAGTCTCTCGGGCTTTTCAGGACACCCAGCTGAGGCTGAAGCCCAGAGTCACCCCCAGGTGAAAAGGGAGAACTGGGCTGCTAGGAGGGACACGGATGAAGATGTCCTTTTTGTGTTTCCTTGCAAGTCCGCTGGCCTGACGGCTACAATGCTGTCAGTTCCCAAAGCCATCTGAGGATCCCCAGTCACGTGGAGTCAGGTCAAGAAGAGAGGACACTCAGAGCCCCAGAGCAGCCGTGGGCAGCCAAGCAGGCCCGCAGTTGACAAAAACGCAGGCACAATGGTGGCTCAGATGGTGAAGAATCCGTCTGCAACACAGTAGGCCCAGGTTTGATCCCTGGGCCAGGAAGATCCCCTGGAGAAGGAAATGGCAACCCTCTGCAGTATTCTTGCCTGGAGAATTTCAAGGACAGAGAAGCCTGGTGGGCTACAGTCCACAGGGTCACAAAGAGTTGGATACCACTGAGCATCTAACACATACACCATATTTGCTCTCTGCTTGACCTTATTGTATAAACCAGAAGCCAAGACACACATTTGAAGTATGATCAGCACAACAGCCAGGAGTGAGTCAGAAAATAAGACCATTGAGGGGTGCTAGCCGTGTCCACTGAAGGGTTCTTGTAACAAGGGACTGGTTAGATGGTATTTCAGAACTCGGAAGCCACAGCAGCCTGGTCTCCTGTATACACAGGTAGGATTGCCAGGAATATTCTCTGTGGCTTTTATGCAGAGGCTGGTGTAGGGTACATACCTCTCTCCCCCTGGCTTTTCTGTCTCCTGATTTTCATGCTCGGTGGGCTGGGTCCTGGCTGATCCATGTGTCATCATACTGGCTGTTGTAGACACACAGACCCTTGTGCATATGGGAAAAAGAAAAGAAAGACAGTGATAAGTCATGTCCGACTCTTGCGACCCCAGGCACTGTAGTTTGCCAAGCTCCTCTGTCCACGAGATTCTCCACGCAAGAATTCTGGAGTGGGCAGCCTTTCCCTTCTCCAGGGGATCTTCCCAACCCAGTAATTGAACCCAGGTCTCCTGCATTGCGCACAGATGCTTTCCTGACTGAGCTATGCAGGAAGCTTGTGCGCGTGGGGACAGGACAAGAAAGATCCCAACAGGCGCACTTGCCCTGCAAATGCAGTGAGCACTTTCTGTCCTGAGGGATGCTGCCAACTGCCCCACGTAAAAGTTGTGATGCCCGCACTGCCAGCTCAGCTCTGTCCCCTGGGGGTGAAGCCTTCTTGTAGGTCCTGACCTAGGACACGAAGCACGACCTCCTCATCTCATCACAGTTCCCATCTTCTTCTGTATGTAAGAGGCGATTAGTCCTCTGCCTCTCTCTGCTCTGTCCATCAGCTATGGGAGGATCGGTCTTTTCATCACCCATGTGTCATGGTGAAATATGAAGTGAAGAAACTATCCCCTTTAAATCTGTTATAAAGTATTTATTTATTTGACTGTTCCGGGTCTTAGCTGTAGCATGTGGGATCTTTCTCTTTAGGTGTGGTATGTGGGATCTAGTTCCCTCACCAGGGGATCAAATTTGGGCCCCCCACATTGGGAGTGCACAGTCCTAGCCACTGGACCATCAGGGAAGTCCCCTTTAAATGTGGTATGTGATTCAAATGTCATTCACACTTGGTTATTCTTTTTAAATTGTTATCATCTTTTTTTAGAATATGATTACTGTACATAGTTTGCGTAGAATTCTTTTATGGCCCCCTGAGCCTTAGCCATGTTTCTCTCCTTTACTCCAAAGTTACTTATTTTTATAACTCTCCCACATTTTCTTCTAGTAGTTTCATGGTTTAATTCTTAGGGGGTTGGTGTTTGACATTTAAAAAACTTTAATTCAGCCCATAGAATTTTAGAGCCACTTGTTCTTAGCTCTGCCCTCAGAGGTTCTTTGTGGGTTCTCCCTTTATCTCTCTCTCTCTCCATGGTTTGTATTTTGTGCTTTCTTTGCTTTGGGTGCGTGTGTTGCTTATGATTGTTTCAAAATTGTGGATTTTGTTTCTGGTTCATCTTGTTGGTTCTGGCTGTGTTGCTCTATGAAGGGCAGGATGAGATTTAACCATCCACTTGCAGAACCACTTTCACATTCCTCCCTAACCCAATTTTTATTGACTGTGTTATTATTTTTTAACTCTTCTGAGTTTTACTTCTAATTTAAATATGAACTGATGTTCTTAGCTTTTGAAGATTTCTTTCAAACCCCAGGATTCAGCACAGTGATTTCAGAGATGTTTGACTTGTAACTAGGAACCCACAGGTTGTTTATTTGAAAGGAAAATCCCAAAATGTACTTTTAAAAAATGTAAAATTTGGAGGCATGAGCCATTATGGCATAAACCGAATGACCTCATATTATTAGCTGGGAGGGGTCCTTGGTATCAGATATTCCAGGAAACAGCGCTGGCCCGGTCTCCTCCCCAGTGAGGCGACCTCAGGGATTCTGGGTCCACCCGAGCTGAGCGTCATCTTGTGGGGACCAGACACCCCGAGTGCCCCATCCACTGAATTCCCTGACCCCCCGGCCCCCAGCTTGGTGGCTTTGAGTCATCCTAAGACAGCTTCATCACCATGCTGCCCTGTGGCCCGCAGAGGGGAGGAATTTGGGAACACTGCACTAAATGAGGGCCCTGCCCTTCTGTTACGGAGGCCCAGACTGCAAATGCTTGCTGGAAGACGGTCCTGGCAAGCCTTTCCCTTCCCTCCATCGGACAGCAGCTCTGGTCCAGGGCCAGTTCAAGCCTGTGGATACGCGCTGAGTCTCTGCGTCCTGGGCACAGAGGTGACAAAGACAGTGGGGCGTGCCCTGTATCCCGGGCTCACAGTATTTTGAGAGCAGACACTTGAGTAAGAGACTAAAGGCCAAAGGGTAGCAGCAGGTGCTGGGCGGGGTCACTCTGCTTCCAGGGGACACTGAGGATGAAAGGTTCCCAGGGCCCAGGAGGCAGATGAACAGGTTGGGGACGGCAGCTCCTCTGCCCTGCCATGCTCCAAGCACAGGCACCCCTACCCCCAACCTGTCCCCTGCTCCCTATACCCCCTGTTGGAGCCTTAACACTGGACCCTAGTAGAAAGCACTCACATGGCCTCAGCTACCCCAAATCCTCTGTCCCACAGCTAGGGCGAGTCCATGTGGAATGTAGCATCCACGCCTGCACCAGCTGCCCCGGTGCATTGAGCAGTACCCACTGTGACACACTAGGGGCCCAGCGATGAGCAAAATGGGCCCCTGCCTGCCTTGGGCTCACCTTCCCATGGATCAACCAACGTGTCGTTAGACGTGGGTGTGAGATCAGGTAGGCAAGCACTGTGAACGAAAATGCAAAAATGCAGAGGGCTCCAGAGGACTGGCCACTGATGTTTTGGGCAGGGTGGTTGGGGAAGGCCTGAGGAGATGGCATGTGGGCTGTAGGTGTCCAGAGGCGACAGAGCAGGCTTGACTTCTTAGAGTAAGGAGCAAAGATTGCGGAAAGAACTAAGTTCCAGCCTCTCCAAATTGAGTCTTATGAGATACCTGGCTTCCTAAGCAGGAGATGGTCACAGAGCTTGGGCCAGGCATGAGAAGACACGTGGGGACAGGTCTAGCAGACGCCCATCCAGGGAACAGGCCAGAGCAGCACTACGGGCCAGACTCCAAACCAGCCGGCGCAGGGTCCAGCCCTACCAGGGCAGCCCGCCAGCCCGGGCCGAGGAAGGTCCTCGGGAGGCCTTTGCAGGAACATGACAACGAGACTCCCAAGGTCATCCTGACCCTTTGTAGACAGACCTGTAAATATTTGTTGGACAAGCAAATGCCAGGCTTTTTCTCCTTTCTTCAAAACGCATACTTCCTCCACTGCAACCCATCAGTAAGAGACAAAGTCCACACCAGCTCAACATTGAGTGTGGTGCTGACTTTCACCGGTTTCTGGTAGCAGAATGAGCCAAGAAAACCTGGCCCCTGTGAAAGAATGGGGTCTCTTGTGCCTCCATGGCAGGAATTATGAGCCCTGAATTTCTGTCTCCTTAAATAGTGATGCCCTTCTGATGTCTAGTATCTCCCTCTTCTGGGTGTACTTACCCGCTTTGCCTGAATTCTTTATTTCAGCATTTATTTATCATTTGATCAGGAAGCTCTTTTCCTAAACATAACAGTCCTGATTTTCATACAGAAAAATTCTGAAGCAGGAAAAGGCATCGTCTCTGCTAAGCGATCAGGAAAAACCTTAGAAGACTTGGCATCAATCAGGAGGGTTCCTCCAGCGTGTGGGGACACCAGCTGTCAGCCAGGGTTGAGAGCGTGCACATGCGTGCTTCCTAGGAAGGAGGGGCACAGGAGTCCAAACGAAAGGGATCTTTCCAGGGACAGAACACCAGAAGCTCATGGCATTTTGTGGGTGCGGAACTGGGCCAGCCCAGGGGGCACCAGCCTCACACCCAAACTCCAAATGCTCCTGAAGCAAAGCAATGTGTCCACCACATCACTTTTCTTCAAAACAGGGTTGGTCAAAGTCTGCTCCATAGAGCAAAGTCCTTTGCAGTGCTCTGGGGGATACAAAAAGTTCCTTGGCTGGAGAAGTTTGGGAAACACACATTCTCCAGGTAAGAGAGCCAGCTCCCACCCAAGCCTCATTCAGGCTCCAAGAAAATCCCCTCCCGGGCTGAAATCCCATTGCCCCACCACTGCTGCCACCCCTGTCACTCACACTCCAACATAGATGTTGCTCCGGAGGGGCTCCAAACACCCTCTCAGCAGAGCCAGGGAGCAGGCCAGCACCCAGGGGGAGGCCTGACCTCACAGCAGGTGTGTGTCTGCCCCGCTGGTTGGTCAGAAAGAGTGAAGGCTTAGGATGGAAAAACGTGACACAGACAACCCACATCTCTCCCAACTTCCGGGGTGCCCCCTGATCCTCGGAAGATACTGGGGGCCAGGAAGGCCTTGAGGAGACTCCTGTAGTAGGACATGCTGGAGGTGACAAGGTTAGGGTCGAGGGTATGGCAGGTGGGAAAGAGCTGGCAGGGAGAACTCATGTGCTACCTATGTGCCCAAGGGCTGGGGGCACCAGCAGACGGGCAGAGACAGTGTAGGATCATCTCCTGCCAGCGTCGTGGGGGTACAGAGAGGAGCTCTATGGTCCATTTGACCTGATGCTGCACCACATAAGGGCTTCCCTGGTGGTTCAGCAATAAAGAAGGTGCCTGCCAATGCATAAGATGCAGGAGATGTGGGTTCAATCCCTGAGTCGGAAAGATCAATGGCAGCCCACTCCAGGATTCTTGCCAGAAAAAAAAAATCTCATGGACAGAGGAGCCTGGTGGGCTACAGTCCACGGGGTCGCAAAGAGTCAGACATGACTGACCATGCATGCATGAGAGCAAAAGCACAATAAAAAACGAAAGTCAAATTAAATTAAAATCCAAGCAAGAACACCTTGTTTAAGAAAATAGAAACACACAATTTGTTCGCAAGAAAAAGTCTCCATTAAAAATGCTTTTACAGAGATGGGAAAGTTTGATCTAAATGAAAACTGGACTTATGAAAACCAGATTTTTAATGAGTAATGAATAACTATTGTTTTATCTAGTCTGTTACGTATTAATGGCAGATATAAGTTGGTTGTCTTTCACTTGAACCATTTTGAGTCATGTCTCTAATTCCCTGGAGCAGGACACAGGATGACCACGATGAGTCAGTCAGTCCCTCTCTCCAATCCATGACCACCTACTGCTGTGTCCACATCCACCCAGCGTTCCACAGATGTGTGATAAACGTCACTGGACAAAGAAAAGCACTCTTCCAAGACCTCAAAGAAATAATAGATCCGTCTCAGATTGGCCCTTTATCCTGGACGATCAGGTTGTTTGTCAATGGCTCTTCCACTTCTCAGAAGCCAGAAGTCTGAGCTTGAGCTTGCCTTATTAGAGCCAAGTCGCCTACCAACAGAGCCAAAATCAACCCAAAGTAATCGGCATGAACTTGTCCATTCAGACCACACAGATTCACAGAATCTTCCTCTCAAGACCCAGGGAACATCTGCTCCAGCTAATCAAGCCATCAGTTTAAGGATACACACTGCCCTCCAACCTCGACCCCGGCATTATCACTGTTTTTCCTGTCTTTCCTCCACTGTCTCCTTCTTGGCTTGGGGACACAGCAGGTCTCAGGGGACAGATAGCCACTGAGGGCCTGGGCCGGGGCCTGGCCAGAGGCTGTGAGGACATGGGTAGGAGAGGACATTCTGGAAAGAAAAGCAAGGAGACACATTTATCAGATGGAATGGCAAAGGCCAAAGAGAAACACAAAGAAAGAATTTTGTGTGAAATATGGGGAGATTGCAACCCACTCCAGTATTCTTGCTTGGAAAATTGCATGGACAGAAGAGCCTGGTGGGCTACAGTCCATGGGATCACAATGAGTTGGACACAACTGCTCACACACACGCGCGCGCGCACACACACATGCGCACACACACATGCACACACACGCAGGGAGATAAGCATCCATTCTCATTGATCTTCTCCCTCCTGTTTCCCCTGTCACCCCTGACCAGGCATCCAGCAAATAGTCAAGGATCAAAGTGCCTCCTGGTCCACGGTTCAGGAGAAGCAGCACTGCTGGAGTGGAGCCCTGAGCTTTTCCTCCTGTGAGCACTGGGGTGCTGCTTTACAAGCATGCCAATGAGGCTCCCCCCTCAACTCGTTCCAAGCAGAGGAGTCAGGTTGGGCCTGGAATCTCCTGAGGGTCACTCCAGGGGACGTGGATGCTGGCTCCATGTCAGGTGCAATTCTGAGAGTCCATTCCTCCTGCCCCACTGATTCTCTCCTCTCCAGAGGACAATCGCTGGTGTGGCCAGTCCTGTGGAGTTTACGTGACCTGGTAGGGAAGGACCAAGTCCTGGAGTCACCATGCCTGTGATAAGCCCAAAGGCCCTGTACATAATAACTAGGTGGGGTCGGTCCCAGGGCCCATTCGACAACAGGAAACAGATATCCCTTTCGTGATCCATTCTTTTTTTTTAATTAAACTTTTTTGTTTTATATTGGGATATAGCTGATTAACAATGCTGTGATAGTTTCAGGTGGACAGCAAAGGGATTCAGCCACGCATAAACAAGTATCCATTCTCCCCCAAACTCCCCTCCCATCCAGGCAGCCACATAACATTGAGCAGAGTTCCCTGTGCTACACAGTAGGCCCTTGTTGCTTATCCATTTTAGATATAGCAGTGTGTACATGTCCATCCCAAACTCTTTAACTATCCCTTCCCCCATCCTTCCGCCTAGCATCCATAGGTTTGCTCTCTAAGTCTGTGAGTCTGTTTCTAGTTTGTAAGTTCATTGGTGTAATTTCTTTTTAGATTCCACATATAAAGTCTTACTCTGGATAAAATCCTTCCCATCTCCAAGCTGAGGATTGGCCAGGACTGAGACAGCAAGGAAAGTCCCTGGCCCCCGTTACAATGTGCTACACTGACTCAGGGAGGAGCAAAGAAATCCTGGGCACAGCCGGAGGCTATGTAGGGCAGGGAGTCCTGTGGGGAAGCCTTCCCAGGATAAAGTCCAGAATATTCTCTAGAACATGCCCCAGAGCTGTCCGATTGCTCACCTGGAGCTCTTCTCTCTACCTGACCCCTCCTTATGGAAACTGCATATGGGGTTCATTGAACAACAGTGAACCCCAGGTGCCCAGAGTTCAGCTTGTGTCATGTTCCCACTCTGGGAAATCAGAAGCAGGAGGGCATGTGCTCTGATTTGCTTTAGACAGATTTCTTTTAAAGTAGTCACAGCATAGAAAAACTCTACACCTGTGCTCATAAGGTGTAGGGTGGCTTTAAGATGGGTGAAGTAAACATATTAACATAGAAGGACCTTCACGAGGTATCATATATGAAGAAGCACATCATGGTTGGGTTTTACAGTGTGATTTTATTACTACAGCAACACACGTGCTCACACTCACACCCACACCAATACCCAGAAAAGCCCACAGAGTTTCTGGGTGGTGCTGTTTAAGGGAATTTATGGATTGTGTATTGGTTTTGCTTGTCTGCATTGCTAATATGCCTCTTGACAAATGTGTGTCAATTGGGGGATAATTTATTTTTTAAATAAATAGGACCAAGTGTAGTTCTTTTTTGTTACCTGTTAAAGAGGTTAAATTTGAGTCAAGAACATTCATTTGTCTGAGAGATTGACCCCCACCCCCTGGATAACCCTTCTCTGGGATAATCCCCCTGACCCCGAGCCCCGCGATATCCCTGTGATGAGATGTTTGGGCCCACGAAGCCCTGTGCTGTATCTGGAGCCCAGTGATTGATGACTCTGACAACGGTGACGGGGTAACACATGAACCGGAAGTTGCTGCGTCCCCCCCGGGGGTCTCGGGTGTGTCTGCACAGTCTGGGCTCCTGGCCTCGTCTCCCTCTTGCTATGGAGATGTCAGAAGCCAAGGCTGGAGTCTGATGCGATGATGGGTGGGAGTCACCCAGGACTCTGGGCTTGGTCGTCAAAACACGAGCAGCAACCAGAAAAGCAGCACCAAGGAAAGGCCGCAGGACTGACTCCGCTGAGTCAGAGGAGTGAGTGACCCCATCGGGGATGGAGCGCTCACCCCAGGAGTCACTGTCACGTGTCGCCATGAACACCGCCTGGCGTTCAACACCACGTTGCTCAATGAGGGAGTGACCTCAGCCCAACCCCTACCCGATGGGGTCATTTCCTTGCAACCTGCCTGACTGGTGGTTACGCAGCTTCCTCTTGCATGCTTCTGGAGACAGGGTACTCGCTACCATGTGTGAAAGGCAGAGCAACTTGACGGCTGCATCTGTAGAAAGACTGTCCTTTAACAGTTGCCTTCAGTCTGCCAGGGCTTTGGTTCAGTGGTGCTGTTACCCATTTCCCTCCCCCAGGGACACTCAGGTCTTTGTCACAGCAACACCTGCTGCCAGGCCTCCAGTGGCCCCACATGGACATCCCACATTCCCTGAAGGTTCAGATCTGGTGGTGAGGGGCTGAGGGGCGAGACCTTAGGGGGACCAGGACCAACCACAGGGACCTGGGGAGAGTCTGCCCCAAGTGTAGCCCCTCAGCACCCCCCGTACTGCAGTCTGTGCCCCTGACTCCCCTCCCTAAGCATGGCCCTGCTCAGCCAGCCAGAGGCCTCCCTGAGGGGCATGCTGGGGGTCTGCATCACCCCAAGTCAGGAGACGGTGGAAGTGGGTGTGTCCTGGGGAGGGGGCGGTCCCAGAAGGCCGTCTGCATGCTTCCGGAGGGCCAGGACCACTCACCCTTCACCTCGTTCCTTGCCTGACCCCTGGCCCTCGCTCCTGCTCCCTCAATCACTCCCAGGCTAAAGGGTCCCCCGTTCTGGCTCAGCAACTGTTGGCTAAATGAGTAAATGGAATGGAGATGCAGACGTAGACAACAGACTTGTGGACGCAGTGTGGAAAGAAAAGAGTGGGACAGATGGAGAAAGCAGCATTAACATGTACACTACCGTGTGTGAGATACACAACCGGTGAGGAGTTGCTGTACAACACGGGGAGGCCTCTGTGATGGCCTAGAGGGTGGCATGGGGGGGCGGCTATATGGATAATTATGGTTGATTCACATTGTTGTCCGGCAAAAACCAACACAGTACCGTAAAGCAATTTTCCTCCAATTAAAAAATAAATTAAAAATAAATAAACGAGTGAATGATCCAATCCGAGACCAACGTCATTGCTTAGGAAACAGGTCATCCCAGACAGGCTTCCTCCTGCACCAGTGCTCACGGGTCCAGATGTGTGTCACCACCTCCAGGAAGAGAGGCCAGTCTAAGGCTCACAGTCCCAGCTGCAAGTTGGCTCACTATCCTGCCCTGCTTCTGACCCCAAGGTCACCCTCTCGGCACCATCTGGTCATTGAGACCCACACCTGGGGGAGACAGGCCTGGTTTTCATGTAAGACCCGCACCTGGGGGAGAAGAGTCTGGCAAGATTCACAGCACATCCTCTGTCATCTCAGCTCCTCTTCCTATTTCCTGTACCCCAGAAAGAGGTCCATATAGTCAAAGCTGTGGTTTTTCCAGTAGTCATGAATGGATGTGAGAGTTGGACCGTAAAAATGGCTGAGCACTGAAGAACTGATGCTTTCAAACTGTGGTGCTGGAGAAGACTCTTGAGAGTCCCTTGGACAGCAAGGAGATCAAACCAGTAAATCTGAAAGGAAATCAGTCCTGTATATTTGTTTTTAAGGACTGATGCTGAAGCTGAAACCCCAATCCTTTGGCCACCTGATGCAAAGAGCTGACTCATTTGAAAAGACCCTGATGCTGGGAAAGATTGAAGGCAGGAGGAGAAGGGGATGACAGAGGTTGGATGGCATCACCGATTCAATGAACATGAGTTTGAGCAAGCTACAGGAGAAAGTGAAGGACAGGGAAGCCTGGCGTGCTGCAGTTCCTGGGGTCACAAAGAGTTGGACATGACAAAGACTCAACAAGAGAGAGGAGGGCCCTTTTCGGGTTTCCAGCTCTGAAGTTTCCGTATCTGTAGCAGTATTGCTCACATACTAGAGCGTCTGCGGTAAGCTGGCCTGGGGTGGGGACTTGCAGGGCCCACCCTGCTCCTGTGGGCCTCCCGCCCCACTCTGGCAGGGCCAGCTCTGGTCCTCGGAATCCTGCTTAACACCAGCTTCAAGCTTCTCCTCCAGTCTCTGGATCTGCTCAGAGAGGAGCTGAAACTTCAAAACTGCAGCTGAGTCCACTACAGTGGGTTCAGCCAGGAGGAGTGTGGGTGTGGCCTAAGATCCCCCAAACATGATCAAGAGGCTTCATAGACCCAGGGGTGACTGTCCCCTCCCCCATTTTCTGTCAGCCACAATGCCCAGGCTCACACGGCAGGGACTACACGGGGTGCCAGTGATGTGGGGAGTCCTCCTTCCAGCTCAGATCGCAGAGCGAACCCTCATTTCCACCAAAGGAGACACTGGCCATGACAAGACTGAGACCAGGGACATTATCACAGGCCATCTGTTCTGAGGGATAATAAGAACACAGAGCAAAGGCAGAGCCTCCCCTCAGCCACCCGAGGGTCCTCCACTGCTTTGCTGTTCTTGAAGACCCTGACCAGAGTCTCGTGTGCCAATGCCCAGGACGAGCCACTCCCTTTGCAGGAAGTACTTGCTCAGGGCTCACTCAGGACTGTCTTCTCCTGGGGCAGTCACTGCGTGTCACCCTCTGACACAGTCCCCTATCCCAGGGGTACCGGGGGCGCCTCGCGGTCATCAGGGTGACTCTGAGGTCACTTAGCTGAGGCTGGCTGAAAACAGCCACTCTTAGCCAAAAGCACAGACTCTTGTGTCACAAGACGTCAGTCCATACCTCCCTCTGGACAGAGCCTTCCTGCGTTGGGACATCCCCTCCCCCAGGAAGAGTCTTGTCAAGTGTGACTCAGTGCTTCAGAATTTAGCTTCTGGAGATGTGTCTTGGTTAATAAGCATTAATCATGTCCTGACATTGTACAGGAGACAGGGATCAAGACCATCCCCATGGAAAAGAAATGCAAAAAAGTAAAATGACTGTCTGGGGAGGCCTTACAAATAGCTGTGAAAAGAAGAGAAGCGAAAAGCAAAGGAGAAAAGGAAAGATATAAACATCTGAAAACAGAGTTCCAAAGAATAGCAAGAAGAGATAAGAAAGCATTCTTCAGCGATCAGTGCAAAGAAATAGAGGAAAACAACAGAATGGGAAAGACTAGGGATCTGTTCAAGAAAATCAGAGATACCAAAGGAACATTTCATGCAAAAATGGGCTCGATAAAGGACAGAAATGGTATGGACCTAACAGAAGCAGAAGATATTAAGAAGAGATGGCAAGAATACACAGAAGAACTGTACAAAAAAGATGTTCACGACCCAGATACTCACGATGGTGTGATCACTGACCTAGAGCCAGACATCCTGGAATGTGAGGTCAAGTGGGCCTTGGAAAGCATCACTACAAACAAAGTTAGTAGAGGTGATAGAATTCCAGTTGAGCTATTCCAAATCCTGAAGGATGATGCTGTGAAAGTGCTGCACTCAATATGCCAGAAAATTTGAAAAACTCAGCAGTGGCCACAGGACTGGAAAAGGTCCATTTTCATTCCAATCCCAAAGAAAGGCAATGCCAAAGAATGCTCAAACTACTACACAATTGCACTCATCTCACATGCTAGTAAAGTAATGCTCAAAATTCTCCAAGCCAGGCTTCAGCAATATGTGAACCATGAACTTCCTGATATTCAAACTGGTTTTAGAAAAGGCAGAGGAACCAGAGATCAAATTGCCAACATCTGCTGGATCATGGAAAAAGCAAGAGAGTTCCAGAAAAGCATCTATTTCTGTTTTATTGACTATGCCAAAGCCTTTGACTGTGTGGATCACAATAAACTGTGGAAAATTCTGAAAGAGATGGGACTACCAGACCACCTGACCTGCCGCTTGAGAAATTTGTATGCTGGTCAGGAAGCAACAGTTAGAACTGGACATGGAACAACAGACTGGTTCCAAATAGGAAAAGGAGTTCGTCAAGGCTGTATATTGTCACCCTGTTTATTTAACTTATATGCAGAGTACATCATGAGAAACGCTGGGCTGGAAGAAACACAAGCTGGAATCAAGATTGCCAGGAGAAATATCAATAACCTCAGATATGCAGATGACACCACCCTTATGGCAGAAAGTGAAGAGGAACTAAAAAGCCTCTTGATGAAAGTGAAAGTGGAGAGTGAAAAGTTGGCTTAAAGCTCAACATTCAGAAAACGAAGATCATGGCATCCGGTCCCATCACTTCATGGGAAATAGATGGGGAAACAGTGGAAACAGTGTCAGACTTTATTTTTCTGGGCTCCAAAATCACTGCAGATGGTGACTGCAGCCATGAAATTAAAAGACACTTACTCCTTGGAAGGAAACTTATGACCAACCTAGATAGCATACTGAAAAGCAGAGACATTACTTTGCCAACAAAGGTTCGTCTAGTCAAGGCTATGGTTTTTCCTGTGGTCATGTATGGATGTGAGAGTTGGATTGTGAAGAAAGCTGAGTGCCGAAGAATTGATGCTTTTGAACTGTGGTGTTGGAGAAGACTCTTGAGAGTCCCTTGGACTGCACGGAGATCCAACCAGTCCATTCTGAAGGAGATCAGCCCTGGGATTTCTTTGGAGGGAATGATGCTAACGCTGAAACTCCAGTACTTTGGCCACCTCATGCGAAGAGTTGAGTCATTGGAAAAGACTCTGATGCTGGGAGGGATTGGGGGCAAGAGAAGAAGGGGACAACAGAGGATGAGATGGCTGGATGGCATCACTGACTCAATGGACGTGAGTCTGGGTGAACTCCGGGAGTTGGTGATGGACAGGGAGGCCTGGCGTGCTGCGATTCATGGGGTCGCAAAGGGTCGGACACGACTGAGTGACTGATCTGATCTGGTCTGATCTGATCTGTGTTTTTGGAGAAGGAAATGGCAACTGACTCTAGTATTCTTGCCTGAAAAATCCCATGGATGGAAGACCCTGGTAGGCTACAGTCCATGGGGTAGCAAAGAGTTGGATGCGATTGAGTGACTTCACTTTCACTTTCTTATCTGTATTTTACACTAGGAATAAAATTCAACCTTTGGACTATGGTTTATTGCCTACTTAGCTGAATATACGGGTTTCCCTGGTGGCTCAGACAATAAAGAATCTGCCTGCAATGCACAAGACCTGGGTTTGATATCTAGGTCATGGATTTCCTATGCCAATCCCTGGAGAAGGGACTGGCAACCCATTTCTGTATGCTTCCCTGGAGAATTCCAAAGACAGAGGAGCCTAGTGGGCTACAGTACATGGGGTCGAAAAGAGTTGGACATGACTGAGTGACTAACACATACACTAGCTGAATATATAATGTCAGCTTATCCTAAGACTGTACACCCACTTAATTTACTAAAGTATTCATTTAAGTAAAGTGCTCGCTGTGTATAGGAATTTCTTTCTTGGAGGTTCTTGATCTATCTACAAAGAAAAACGTAGGGATTATTTTATTATATATGTACTCTTGTGGCTGATACAACAAAATTCTGTAAAGCAATTATCTTTCAATTAAAAATAAATAATGTTTAAAAAATGCTCCAGAAGTCTCAGTTGTGTTTATTTTTTTAATGTAATGTTAGACTAGTGTGCTGGAGAAGGAAATGGCAACCCACTCCAGTGTTCTTGCCTGGAGAATCCCAGGGACGGGAGAGCCTGGTGGGCTGCCGTCTATGGGGTCACACAGAGTCGGACATGACTGAAGCGACTTAGCAAGACTAGTGTGCATGAAAGTAATTAAGATACATCAGTATTGTAGTTTAAAAGTTGTACATGATGACATATTTTGCTTTTACTTTGTGGTTTTACTGAATAATCTATTCCTCATTCAAAGGCAAGCATGAATAAAATTAGGTTAAATGTAAAAAGAAAAAAAACAAGCCTTGAGATACATAAGCAGTATTCTGTGATGCTATATTTCTGTTTGGAAAAGCAGTGTGTACTTAGGACTTAACACAGGGACTTGGGACAGTGCATGTGATGTCTTCAGGTGGCAACATGGAAAGAGAGTTTTGGGGAGACCTCACCAGACCACCATTCTTGCCACCCCTGGCAAATATTTGCCCATAGATAGAAATTGCTTTTTTTTAATTTAGTAAACGTGAAGTTTATATCAGATTTCAAATTGTGCTAAAATTTTCATGGATGACCCAAAGAAACAATGAAAAGCACAACTACCTCCCAGAAATGGAGGTTTTTGGTTTTTGTTTTTCAAGAGGTGGGATATAAATAAACCACACAAGGAGAATGTCAGATGCTGCTGCCCGAGCACCATATGCCTCCACTGGAGCCGTCAAACCATTCTCCATGTTAAGGGGATCAACGGCCCTTTTCCTCAGGAGACCTTAGGAGCTCAACAAGATGCCTTTCCTATTCAATCACGATGTTAAGAGAAGGAAACTGAGCCCCCAGCCCCCTCATGATGACTGGGCTCAGGCTGACATCTGCGTTCATGAAGAATCACGGGGGACACCAGGCTTTAACCTCTTTCTCTCACCTGGGCCTGGGCACAGCCACCCCAGGGCCCACTCCTGGGGCAGGGGAGGGGCTGCAGAAGAAGCTGGCTGAGGTCCACCCCCGCTTCCCTGAAAGAAAGGGCCCTCATTCCTGAGAAGCCGCTTCCGTCCATGAGCGGCTGCAGCTCTGGGTTGGGCTAGGATGAGCCGAAGCCCCTGTGGCAGGCTGGCCATCCATAGGACCACTCTCCTAGTGAGAGGCAGTTTTGAACCACTGGGTTTGAGAAGGGGGCGTTCCTGTGCAGAGGCAGCTGCAGGTATGGATGGGAGGCTGAAGCCAGTGCAGGCCCAGCACACCCTGGCTGGATTTAAAGGATCCAGTGTCCCCTGGGGAACAGGCATGGACTGGGCCCTTCCAAACTCCCAGATGAGTCTAAAAACTAGTCCATTCATGGCCCTTAGGAAAGGTTTTGAATCAGAGACAGGTTTTGAATCTGCTTGCCACCAACCAACAGAAGAAAGACTGAGAAGGCTTGTCTTTCCACTTTCACCTCCATCTGGCTCCCGAAGCGTGGGAGAGAATGTGTTTCCTCCTAAGGGACTCTTCATAGGTTGGTCATCTCATCCTCCTTCACTGGAGTTTTCATCTGGAGGGAGGCGGGGCCCGAGGCCTCCAGCCCTGGCAAAGACCCAGCCCCAAGCAAGCAGCACAGGACCGAGTGGGCTCGCTGGGGGCCACACTGGTCTCCAAGGGCATGAACACCCACTCTGCTGCTCACGGGTACCAGGAAGAGCTCATCAAACAGCATGGAGAAAGCTCATTGCAGGGAGGGGCTCCCTGGAATGCTTGGGAATCAAGCGCCCCGTCACCCTGACCACAGCCTGTCGTCCGATTTCACGTCCTTGTGGCCAGGCTGAGTCTGAGTCTGGCAAGGAGCTGCAGCAAGTACATCTCAAGACAACTAACAGGCTGTAGTGACCCAAGTGCTGGGCATGGCTGGACAATAAACATGGGTGACTGTTTGATTGAAATACGAATGCCTGGGCCGCATCCCTGGACCCTAACAAAACCAAAACAGGAGGTGGGTCTAAACCAAGAACCTTCAGGAAGTCTCTGTAGCATCAACAGGAGGGACATGCAGATGGAGGGGACAGGAGGGAAAAGGACACAACCGCCAAGGGCTCCGTATTGTGTGTGAGTGTGTGTGTGTGTGTGTGTGTGTGTGTGTGTGTGTGCTTCCCTTCAGTCTCTGAATCGGACATGGCCTTTCAGGGCTGCACCCGCCTGCCCTCATCACCCTGAGGAAGGATACCCCTCGTGAGTCTCCTCAACGGGGAAGACCAATCCCAGGGTCAGACCCTGTGCACCACCCCCCCACCCGCCCTCAGCTACGTCTCTTTGGGTTTGAAATCAGCTGTTGTGATTCTCTGCCAGGCAGGGAAGCAATTCTGGAAGAGTTACTTGGCACCAGTGTCAACATTTGTGGACGGCACACAGCAGTGGTGTCCAAAAATCGAGGACAAGAACACTGCTTGGGCGCCCGAAGTTAGCCTTTGGCACTACGTATATTTTAAAGAAGAAATGGAATCTGAAATAAATGAAAATGACATTTTATTTATTATTTTTTTGCAGTTTCATTTTAATATCTGAGGCTGGAAGCTATTAAGCCATCGCCACATGAAAAGTGATTAAAGCTTGTGTTTGGGGTGACCCCAGACTTTGCCCCAGGGACAGGGTGTGTGGGGGACCATGGGGGCACCCCCTGGGGCATCTGAACTTTCCCTGGACAAGCTGTGGGATGAGTGGTGGGTTCAGCGCATCTCATTGTTGAAACACCTGAAGCACTTCTTTTCCTTGTGATTGTGAGTTAGCAAGTGAAGACAAAGAAAAAGCTTCATGTACCGTTTCTCTTCCTTGGCTGGAATCCTTCATGACCAGGAAAACAGGAAGGTGGTGAGGCCTGGCTGGAGAAAGGAAATGCAGAGGAAGTGGGGGCCGGCGCAAGCAGGAGAGCCAACAAGGGGGTGCTGAGAAGCCGGCCCCAGCGGGCCCAGGAAAGGGGCGGGGGTCCTAGCTGGGGACAAAGGGGGAGCCACTCCCTGGGTTGTTTTCCAAGGACGATTTACAGTCTCCATTGTTGGCCTTTCCTCTTGTTAATTAGGCATGAAACAGCAGCCACGGATGCCCATCCATCTTATCACTGGGCTTCACTTTCCCTGGCACGTCAGCTCTCAGCTGCCCGGCAGCTGCCCCGTCTGCTAATGCCAGGGAATTGGACCATGCTGGTCTATATTCGTCTCACCCAGAGTTCAGCTCAGATCTCGTGTGGCTGGAGTGTTTGGGGGCTGTCTGCAGCAGATGAGGGAAAGGCATATTTTTTTTTAATTTATTTCTGAAGCAGGCTGCACTGGGAAATTTAAACCAGAGACAAGACTTCCTTCCTTGGCTGGGGCATCCTGCCTTCTGAACACAGCTGCAGCGCACACACCTTTGCCTGGGAAAGAAGGGTAGATGAGTCAGTAAAGGGAATAAAGAAGGACTTTCTTCCATCTGTGAGACAGAGATGGGAGCTTAATAGACAAGTGTGCTGTCAATGACGGAGAAGGCAATGGCACCCCACTCCAGCACTCTTGCCTGGAAAATCCCATGGACGGAGGAGCCTGGTGGGCCACAGTCCATGGGGTTGCTAAGAGTCAGAGAGGACTGAGCGACTTCACTTTCACTTTTCACTTTTCACTTTCATGCATTGGAGAAGGAAATGGCAACCCACTCCAGTGTTCTTGCCTGGAGAATCCCAGGGACAGGGGAGCCTGGTGGGCTGCCGTCTCTGGGGTCGCACAGAGTCGGACACGACTGAAGTGACTTAGCAGCAGCAGCAGCTGTCAATGAATGTGTTCATGTTGTGATGAATGATCCCAGCTTCTTTCTTAAAAGTGAATTTCTGAGATGTGCTTCCGGATTGTGTGTGAGTGTGTATGTGTGTGCCTGCGTACTAAATCCCTTCAGTTGTCTCTGAGTCTTTGCAACCCCATGGACTGTAACCCACCAGGCTCCTCTGTCCATGGGAGTCTCCAGGCAGGAATACTGGAGTGGGTTGCCAAGCCCTCCTCCAAGGGATCTTCCCAACAACCCAGGGATTGAACTTGTGTCTCCTATGGCTCCTGCATTACAGGTGGATTCTTTACTGCTGAGCCACCAGTGAAGCCCATGTGTATGTGTGAGTATGTGTGAGACCCAAATATAAACTGGAGCTCCTTGTGGCCCAGTCCATACATGGAGTCATGTCTACAGAAGCACTACACTAAAACCCAAAGTATGAAAAGTCAGTTGCAGTTTTCGTTTGAGGGTCTGGAGAAATGACAAAGGAGATCCAACATATGGGCCCAAGCAACACTTCTTAAAATCCTCCCTGTTGGATTCTCTGATTCCTCCAGAATTCTGTAGCCTCTCTTTTAATGGCAAAAGTTCTCTCTGCTTCCAGCCTCTCCTATATCAATCCCATGGGTGCCTTCGGTCAGCATTTCACACTGAAAAGCTGTGCCTCCTCTTTGTCCACTACCTGAATTCTTCAGGGCTTCCCAGGTGTCTCTAGTGGTAAAGAACTTGCCTCCCAATGCAGGAGATGTAAGAGACACGGGTGTGATCTCTGGGTCGGTTGCCTGGAGGAGGGCACGGCAACCCACTCCAGTATTCTTGCCTGGAGAATCCCACAGACAGAGGAGGCTGGCGGGCTACAGTCCATAGGATCACAAACACTGAGACATGACTGAGAGACTTAGTGCATGAATTCAAAACAAAGGGAGTCTTGGAGGCTGACTCTCCTCCCTCCCTGTCCCCCGACCCCAGGCCTGTCTTCCTCTCTCTTCTCTCACCAGTTTCTGTCCCCCGAACCTGACTGGCCAGAACCTAGCCCTCCTCCAGAACAAGAGCTCAAGCTGAGCTGAAACACCCAGGAGTCTCTTTCTTAAGCCTGTGGGGCGGCCAGGAGAGCAGGGACATACAGTTTGGAACCTCATTCCTCAAGGGAATTAATCTTGTGGCCATCATACTTTCCTGGCCCAGCTCTCCCCACTCCTGCAAAGAAAAGTGCTGACCAGGGGCCTCCTCCACTCACAGTCAAGCCCTTCAGACCCAGGAACCCTTTCCCCAGGAACGGGGTCCCCTCTGGGACCTCTCTGAGACCCTCCGGAACCCCACCTTCCCGGGGCTTCCTGCACTTTGTCCTAGGCCTCAGGGCTGTGCAGGGAAGTCTCCAGGGTCTCTCTGCCTGTTAAAACTCACAGAAGAGGCCATGCCATCGAGGAAGCCCTGTTTTGTGTCACCCCTGCCTTGCTCCTCCTCCGCTGGCTGGGGGCGGTGGGGGATGGGCGGGAGGAGAGGAAGCGGAACCAGTGATGCAGACACGCGCACAAGGCTCTGCAAACCCCCTGGGCTGAGGCCGGGGCGCCTGCACCCCCCGCACTTCAGCCGGCTTTCACAATCAAGCACTCATGTTCTGTTCAGAAGACAGGGATTCCGACAGAAGGTGAATTCTCTGTGACTGTGCATTTGGAGGCTCTTGAGCAACCCTAGGGCACAGGAAGTGTCTCTGCACACAGGAGCAAACCCTGGGCCCGGAGGATGGGCCACCCCCACCCAGGCTGGGAGGACAGTGCCCAAGTGCCCCAGCTCTCTCCACGCTTACTCCCACACAGGCGTTTCCCCTTGTGAAGTTGGGGCACCTTGAATTCCCTGTGGCATCTGTTTGGCTCACTGGGGACCCCCTGGGGATCCCCGCTGTGCTGGTTGGAACAGGAGCCTCATAAACGGATCCCAAGAAACACTTACAGCACAGCTCATAGCCAATGCAGAAAAAGCAGAGACACATAGGAGACTTAATGATAAGAACAGGGATGGAGGCTTCTGGGACCAGCGTGGCTGTGGGGATAGGGGTGGGGACGAGGGTAGGGGTGGGCACCCTTGGGGCAGCTTCATAGCAGAAAGGACCTAACTCAGGCAGTGAGGGGCAGGAGAGGTGAGGCCAGGCCATCCTTGCCGAAGGGACCGTGGCACTGAGGTGTTACCCCAGGTGGAGTGGCGTCAGGCCCTGGCATTGAACCTTCTGGGGGAAGGAAGGTCTCGTTGAGCAGGCCCCAGCCCCTGGAGTTGGGAGCACCCCGCCTCTCCTCTCTCTAGCACCCCTTCTTGTTTTCCTTGTGCTCACGTCTGTCGTTTGCAGTACCTGGTGCAGCTGTGTACCGAGCGTCTGTCTCCCCCATCAGACAGCATAGCACATGGGTTGGTGCAGCCAGTGTCTGGGCCTGTGGCTGGCAGGCACATCAGAAAACTTAGCGTCTATCAACATAGACACGAAATACCTAGGCTGCTGCCTCTGCCTACCCCCACCCCTGAAGACTCAGAGGAGGTCAGGTCTCTCCCTGAAATGTCCCAGCCGCCGTCCCCAGACAGACAGAATTCCATCTGGGTCCTGGATTGTTTCCGGGATGGAGGGGCCTGGGCCAGGACCGACAGCGGCGGCAACAGAAAGTGGGTATCTGAGCCTCTACTGCCTTGGGAGTTCTGCTTTTGGGACTTACACCCCCACCCCGCCCCGCCATGGGGAGTGAATTCCCTCAGGGACCCCTGCACCCCTAGCCAGCTCCCACCAGCCAAACCTTCTCTGCAGCTCCTGACAGCCCAAAAGGGTAAACCTGGAGCAGCAAGGGCCTGGGAAGCTGCTCTGGGCCTGACCCCCAGATGGAGGGAACCATGCCCTCTGCTGGCCAGGCCTCGCAGAGTCTGGGAAACCAGCACCAGAATCTGGAGCCTTCTGTAGGAGCATCTGTAAAGGGCAGGAGGAGGCAGCCCGGCTGTCCAACTGGCTCAAAATTATGGGCTTGGAACCCTCACCTCCAGGGCAGGTATTCCCCTGTGGGGGGCCAGGGAGGTGTAGCAGGACGGCCAGCCACGTATGGACTCACAGCACCCACCCTTCCTCAGGTTGAGGCTGGAATCGCCTCAGTCACAAGCCTCAGAGGAGACGGGACATCGATCCTTTATGACCAAACTGCCCGTCTTTCCCAAAACAGCATTATCCAGCCAGCCTGACACTCCATTGTGTATGGTGGTTTCCAATAATATAACCAGCCTTCGAGGATAAAGGCTGAGACCACTGGGGTGAGCATTCAAAAGAAGCTACAAGTCTGTCAGCCAGAGCCAAAGGGCTCCACAAGCACAGTGACCACTCCTGGCTGCCCCTATAACCCCCCACCCACATGGACAGTGGTGCAGGGAAGGCAGTGATGCTGCCCACGGACCAGAGCCCCTAGCTGGGTGGCAGCTGGAAGCCATATCTGGCAGATGGAGCCCCTCGGTAGAGGAGGGGTCCGCCCCGGGATGACTGGGGGTGGGAGAGACAAACCCCTGGGGATGGTTCAGCCTGGGGAGACCCATTAGGAAGCATCTTCTCTCTGGATTGGGTATAAGAGTCCATTCTTCAGTCCACAAAGATGTATTGAACATCTCATGTGAACAGATGCCCTGTGATGTCAGGGGTCCAGCAGCAGACAGGGTGTCAGCTCTCACTCAGAGGAGGGGCTGCTGCACTGAGATGGAAGTAGGGACAGCAGCGGGTGGATGGAATGCTGAAAAGGAGGAGCCGCACCCTCCATCCCCTGAGCAGTACAGCTGAAGAGTGGAGAGGAAGGCACGGTGGCTGCAGGAAGGAAAGCAGGCAGGGACCAGGGGGCGGCTGCAAGCAACCAGAGCCCCGGAGGCTGGCTCAGCACTGGGGCTTTGTCCTGAAAGCCAGGAGCGGTGGGGACATATGTTAAGATGGGGGTTGCACAGAGTGGGGATGGACGTCCACAGTGGTGATGTCACCAGACGCTGAGGGCAGCAGGGCAGACTAGAGGGGACATGAACAGGTCCACGGACAGCTCGTGACCTGGAAACTGAGCCCCAGGGGCAGGCTCAGTTCTTCTTCCCTCATAGACTCAGTCCCAGCAGGTCTGCTTGTCAGGATTACCCAGCACGCTGTGCCAAATGCTGATGCCCAGGCCCTGCCCCCAGAGACTCCAGTTTCTTGGGACTGGGGAGCAGCCTGGGCTTCTGCATTTAACCCAGATGATCCCAGTGAGGGCTCTGCTCAGAGTCCTCTGCTTCCTCTCCCCTCCAGTTCAGTTCAGTTCAGTTCAGTTGCTCAGTCATGTCCGACTCTTTGTCACCCCATAGACTGCAGCGCACCAGGCCTGCTTGTCCATCACCCACTCGTGGAGCTTACTCAAACTCATGTCCATTGAGTAGGTGATGCCATCCAACCATCTCATCCTCTGTTGCCCCCTTCTCTTCCTGCCTTCAATCTTTCCCAGCATCAGAGTCTTTTCTAATGGCAGTTCTTCATATCAGGTGGCCAAAGTATTGGAGCTTCAACATCAGTCCTTTGAATGAATATGCAGGACTGATTTCCTTTAGGATGGACTGGTTGGATCTCCTTGCAGTCCAAGGGACTCTCAAGAGCCTTCTCCAACACCACAGTTCAAAAACATCAATTCTTTGGCATTCAGCTTTCTTTATAGCCAACTCTCATATCCATATATGACTACTGGGGCAACTGAGCAGTGCAGCTGGGCGTGGGGGGCAGGCAGGCTGCCCCTGGTGGCCCCCAGGGCCACGGGGACTGTGGGTCCTACCATTGACTGTGCACTTGACTGGACTTAGCATCCCCTCGCCATTCCCTCCCTCCTGTTCCCTGGACAGCAACAAGAGGCGGGAAATGAAGTTCAAACCAATCAGTTCCCAAGTCATCCTGGGAGGTGGTCTGGCTGATGAGCGGGGCTCACATGCGGCCCCCACATCCTCACAGTGAGGGGCTGGCCATGAGCTTGCACTGCCATCCAGGATGCCTGGCCTTCCAGAAATGTCTCCTTCCTGCCTGTTGTCTTCGGGAGGGTGGGGGGAGGGGCGGGAGAGGGCCCCTTCCCTCCCAGGGGGCAGCAGGTCTGCCCTTGGGCCATGCCCCAGGGTCAGACAGTGGCGACCCTGAACGTTTTCTTCCCAGTTCTGTCCATTCAAGACCTAATCCAGGGAAAGGCCATCAGCTATGAGAAAAAGGGCACATGCAGGAAAAATCAGTAAGTGAGTTTATTCCTGTAACGCTGGACCAAAATGCACCGGAGCTATGGTTGGTCATTTCTCCCTGGCCTGTCCCACTTCCGGCCCCTTCCTCTGTTCCCCACAACCTATGTATCCCTTAGCCCACCCCTACCCCGACCCCAGGCCTTCCCTCTCTCCCCTCACTGAGCTTAGCCTGACAGAGGGCTTCTTAAGTTTATGTCTCAGTAGGACTTCCCAGGCAGCCTAGTGGCTAAGATTTGTACTCCTAAAGCAGGGGGCCCGATTCGATCCTTAATCAGGGGAATAGATTCCATATGCTGCAACTCAGAGTTCACATGCCACAGGGAAGATGGAAGATCCTATGTGTTACAACTAAGACCCAGCAGAGCCAAATAAAGTATTGTTTTTTAAATCCTTTAAAAAAATTGTCTTAGCTCCTTTGGACTCGGGGGCTTTGAGACCTGAGTGGCCCAAAACTTCTCATCAGAACCAGCTTGCCTGGCCCTCCCCGTGGGAGCCCAGGGACTGGGTCACCTGGCAGGCTTCTCCAGGAGTCCCTGTTACGCAGCACCCCAGGCTGCCAGCACTGATGCCCTGAGGGTCAGGCTGCCGCCAGCCTCTCTGGCCGCGACAGGCAGGAGAGCAGCCTCAAGGGCAGGTGAGCCGTGTGCTTGAACCCGACAATTCAGGAAGAGGCCTACGTCGGTGCCGCCTGCTTGTTTCCTGAAGACCCGCAAGTCTGTGTTTAATATACTTTAGAACAATGTCTGGAAACTGCACTTTACTTTTTCAAATGTACTTACATGTCTTGACTTCAATCATGTGGATGATTTTACTCATGACCTAAGAATGCCAGACAGGGTACCTTACGTGCCATGGACACGCCGCCATGGCCGTTTCATCTCTGGGCCCATGGAGAGCTTTGAGAAGCCGGGGCCGGGTGCGTGCAGGCACTCGTGGCTGGCACTGTGCTGGGGGCCAGCGTGGAGACACGGAAACAGATCAAGTCCCTGCGCTCCAGGGGCTTGTGCTCTGGGTGGCGTGGCGGGGGAGGGAGGCACCTCAAATCAACAACTAAACAGGAAGAGTTCCAGCTCCAGAGCTGCTGGGTGGGTGCCTCTGTGACAGGATGACCAGAGACAGAATGAGCCGGCCTCTGACTTGGCCTTCGGGTGGAGCTGGCTGCAAGGGCCATGGGCAGGGCTTTGCATGGGGGCAGGGAGGCCAATGCTCCTGGAGCCCGATGAGGCCTGAATGTGTGAAGAAGAGAAAGAGGTCAGTGTGGCCGAGGGGAACAAGGCCAGGGGCCAACGGGAAGGCCTGGAGACAATGGGCATAGCTTCCACGGCAGGTGCTGGGGACGTGTCCGTGGGCTGACAAGCCACGTCGGAGCAGGCGTAGCAGCACTGGAGTCGTAAAACGTTTGCTCTGGGAACTCTGTGGAGAATAGGACACTAATGCATCCTTTTGCTCTTTCTTCCTCTAGGTGGTAGGAGTCAGGGGGAGGCCACCTGCAGGGTGAGGGGCAGGGCATCACCAGACAGGCCACCATGACCAAGCCAGCACAGGGGGTGAGAGCCCATGTTCAAGGTTGTGTGGACAGGAAAGGATGATGAGGGCTGCCACTCAGGACTTCTGCCTCCCTATCCGGCCCCTTCATCTGCGTCTCTCTAGGCCTGGACCACACGCAGCATGCGGAGGCTTCATTGCTGCCTTGGGGATTTGAGGATGGTCTTGCCAATAGCCACCCTGAAGGCCAGCCACCCAGGAGACCCAGACGAAGCCCTGCCTGGGACCCGGAGAGCTCCAGGGAGCCTATCAGAGAGCCCCCCGCCACCCGGGGCCTGGAGCAGCCCCTTCCCTTTTCCTGGATGAGAGAGGCTGTTGTTGGCAGAGCCCATCCTGAGGGTGACCAAGGACAAGCCCTCGCTCCCAGAAGAGGACCACGCAGCAGCTGCAAACAGCTGATGGGATGGAGAGCTTTCCCAGGCCAAGCAGGCCTGGTAAGCTGTTCGCCACGTGCGTGTCAAAGGAAAAAGGAAAGAGAAATAAAATGGGATTCCACTTGCAGTTGGTCACCAGGGCCCAGCTCTGGAGGGGGGTTCAACCCTCTAGTGTCTTAGAGGCCAGATTTGCAGGACCACTCCCCTCCCCTCCTGCCTGAAATGACCCTCAAGCTGCCTACTTGCGGTCATGCCCAAGTCTGGGGTTGCTCGTGGTGACTGCGTGGGACCCCCTCTGCACTCTGGAATGTTTAATGAACTCACCTGCTGTGCTTGGTAGCAAGATTTGCTTCATGACTAAGTTGCCGTTGTTGGAAGTACTGTCATCACATGTGGGATTAGCATCCTTCACAGCAGTCCCTACTCACTATGCTGAACTCACACCCCAAGCCTACACAATACGGCCCTTGTCAGTCAAGCTCCGTCACTGTCCTGAAGCTGGGAGGGCGTCTTACAGGGGCTCTGTGTCTCTGACAGAGAGACCCATACGCTTGCTGCTTGTTGAGATCTGCCTTTCTCTGTCACCAGGAGAAGGGACACTCTCTACACCTGGGTGGGTTTCCTTGTTACTGGATTCCTGAAAAGGGCCCAGACTGGCCAAAGGAGGACATGAGCGGGGGCACTCGATGGGCCTCCACCAGCCCTCACGTGCCCACCTGGCCCCACATCCCCTCTGCAGACCCTTCCTCTTCCTCAAAGCATCCCAGACCAGAAACATCAGAAACATGATTTGTCATGTGGCTCAACCTTGTGTGTGTTGCATGCTCAGTCACTTTAGTCATGTCCAACTCTTTGTGACCCCATGGACTGTAGCCTACCAGGCTCCTCTGTCCATGGGATTCTCCAGGCAAGAATACTGGAGTGGGTTGCCATGCCCTCCCTCTAGGGGATCTTCTCAACCCAGGAATCCAATCCGAGTCTCCTGCATCTCCTGTATTACAGGCGGATTCTTTACCACTGAGCCACCAGAGAAGCCCACAACATTAGTTGTGGTGAAATTATATCACTCAGAGCAGTTTAATGGACAGAGATTCTGAACGAGGGCACAGCATGAA
Source organism: Bos indicus x Bos taurus (assembly GCF_003369695.1). Taxonomy (NCBI): domain Eukaryota; kingdom Metazoa; phylum Chordata; class Mammalia; order Artiodactyla; family Bovidae; genus Bos; species Bos indicus x Bos taurus. The sequence continues at coordinate 41,401,693 of NC_040088.1, read as the reverse complement.
GAGGGTTGTGTTAGCTGCTCAGTCAGGGTCAGAAAGGTCATTCATGGCAGGCTTTGAAGGCTGAACAGGAGTTCAGGCAAAGCAGGCAAGGAGGAAAAGGTGATGGCAGCAGAGAAGGAGGTGGGAAGGTCCAGGGGATAAAAACAGTGTGGAGTTGGGGTACTCTTGCTGCCCAAGGAGGAGGTGAGGGAGGAGATAGGGGAGGAGGTGGTGGGGAGGTGGGATAGAGGTGAGGGACTCCCAATCTCCATCCACACCAGGGAGAGTCACACCAGGGGTACTGGCTCCAGAAGACCCAGCAGCATCTTGAGGTTATGAATCATGATTTCTGCTTTTTAACAAAAATGGTTTTGATGCATAGATGTGATCAGTTCCAGCCCCAAGTCCCACAAGCTCCCCAGGATTTTTTTCCATCCCCCAAATCTAGGAATATGATTTTGAAACTCAATGTTCAATTACTAAAATCATGGCATCCAGTCCCATTACTCCATGGCAAATAGACAGAGAAACTATGGAAACAGTGACAGACTTTATTTTCTTGGGCTCCAAAATCACTGCAGATGGTGACTGCAGCCATGAAATTAAAAGATGCTTCCTCCTTGGAAGAAAAGCTATGACAAACCTAGATAGCATATTAAAAAGCAGAGCCATTACTTTGCCAACAAAGGTCCATCTAGTCAAAGCTATGGTTTTTCCCATAGTCGTGTATGGATGTGAGAGTTGGACTATAAAGAAAGCTGAGTGCTAAAGAATTGACGCTTTTGAACCATGGTGCTGGAGAAGACTCTTGAGAGTCCCTTGGACTGCAAGGAGTTCCAACCAGTCAATCCTAAAGGAAATCAGTCCTGAATATTCATTGAAAAGACTGATGTTGAAGCTGAGACTCCAATCCTTTGGCCACCTAATGCGAAGAACTGACTCATTTGAAAAGACCCTGATGCTGGCAAAGATTAAAGGCAGGAGGAGAAGGGGACAACAGAGGATGAGATGGTTGGATGGCATCACCGACTTAATGAACATGAGTTTGAGCAGTCTCCAGGAGTTGATGATGGACAGGGAAGCCTAGTGTGCTGCAGTCCATGGGGTCACAGAGTTGGACACAACTGAGCAACTGAACTGAACTGAACTGAGCTGGCTCTGAGATTCTGCTCCGGAAACTCAGGTTTCTTTCATCCTTTCTCTTTATGTGGCAAAGGTATGGAGTGCCTGCTGCATATTGGGTGCAGGGCGTGGTTCACATAACAACAATGAAGGAATAAAGAAGGCCGCTCTCATGGGGCTTCTATTCCACTTGAGGCAGAGGAGGTAAGGAGAGACAGATGACAAGCAAAGCACAATTATTGAATATCGCATGAAGATAATTGCCAGGAAGAAAAGCCAGTATGAGGGTGAGGATGAGTAAGAGTTGAAACTCAAAGACATCCATCATCCCCTCCCCTCCCCTTCCTTCCTCTCTGTTGATTTTGATGCAAAGCTCAGTTTCCTCTGCTGACAGTGAGCCTACAAGTATATCTCTCCATGCCTGGTGAAGTGTTGAGCTCAGCTTCTCTGGGGACTACTGTTGTCTCTCATTAATTTTCCCAAAACTGCCTTCTCTATAAATAACTTAGGCAATTACATTGTTTAGAAAAACCTTAAGGGTTTGCCGAGAACGAACATCATATTGTTTGCATTTTAACTGGAAAGATTACCAAGTGATTCCTGTTTTCCCATCTGATTGTTAAATCCTGATAAGTCAGCTTATTTTTGTTAACAAAATCGCTGGATTCCTCCTGCTACGTGGTGTTCAAGTGAATTAACAGAGATTGGAGGCAAAAATTGGACAGGAGGAGTAGCTGCGCTCACAATGAGTTTCTATTCACAATCTCATTAAAGCCAGCCGTGATGGTTTTAGGAAACGTGGACTCATCTAGGTGTGCAAACAAGGCCTTCTGGCTCATGGAACAACTAAGAATAGCTGCGCTTGGCCGCCCTTCTCATCACATTGTTCAGCTTCAGGAAAATATTTTTGTTTTGAAGATTTCTAATCTGCTTTTGCTCTGGGCAGGGGTGAAGTTATAGAAATAGGCTCTTTTCCTCCTTAACACTTCAAAGCTTCCCCAAATGGTCCTTGTGGAAAATACAGGGACACCAAGAAGAAAATAACATGTCCATCTCCCTGCTATCTGTGGATTTAAAGAGATGAGTCCCCAAAACTCTGTTCTCTGGATTGGAAAGCTTGCCTGGAATAAGGTCACAGTTTGGATATGCTTTGGACAGGTTAGCTCCTGAGCAGGTTTCTATAAATCCTTGGAGATGTTAAGAAAAGTATTTAAAATGTGCAAAAAGTGGGTGTCAGGAACTTTCGTTACCACACTGGGTAATGTTTAACAAGACCACCCAAGGATTCTTCAACTATCTGGGGAGGGGAAAGGGCTATGTTTGACCTGCCATGTCCTTTGACTTGAAGTTAGACACTGTGAGATTATATGGTTCATTAGAGACCAAATCTAGGACAGATGCATATGATTTCTGTTCTGGAGGAACGTAATCCCAAATATTACAGTTTTTATTGCCCCCAAAGGCATTAACCAGCCAGGGTTGACCCTGAGGCAGTAAACTTATCTCAGGATGATGTTTGGGGGCGAAGGGATGGAACCCTGATCCCCTACTGCTTTCGGAATGAACTTCCCCACCTGATTGACACCCTCAGTGGTTAGCTAAGTGCGGTACTGGGCTTATGTTCCTTCTGCATCTGTGTGAGTCTCATTATTTTAACTCTCAGAAGATTGGAGCTTGACGGAAGGGACAATTACCAAGGTGATGCCGTGTTGACTATGCTGAGCCACCCTGAGCCTGCTGTTTAAGAACTCTCCCTCTCTGTGTTCCTGGTAGGGGCCCGCTGCAAAGACTCACCCCCACAGGGATTAGAGGAGATGCCCAGATACCCTCCCTGCTCACCTGGGATAGGGCCACACACCACCCCAGCGCCCAGTCGTGTCCCGTTAATAGTTAGTTGAGTTGCTTGTTGCTGCTGGACCAATTTAAACAAACACCTGCTCACCTGAATTTCCAAACTTTAATGAAGCTTCTCCTCCTTCCCTGCCAGGCCCCTGGACTTTGGACCAACCCAGCCTGAGCCCATTGGAATGTGGGCACCCTTCGCCAGCACTCCCCTTCAAGGCCCCCGGCCAAGAAGTGGGCTGTCAGGATACCTCCCTGCCTTGCCACCGGCTCACCCCCTGTCCCCTCCCCACACAAAGGTCCTTGCTGGCCTTGTGACCCTCCCTTTCAAAGAAGATGGCCCTTCACCTGCCCCCGGGGTCCCTTGCTGACCTCACGGTCTGACCATCTCCCTGTTGTACCAGCCCCTTCTTTACTGAGCAGAAGGCCCTCTTGGCCCCCATCCAGATCTACTTTGATTTGGCCCCAATCTGATCCCACAAGGAGGAGGGGCCCAGCCTGAGGCTCCCTCACAACCTATTCATCCTGCTCTACTTGCCTCTCCTGCCCCACCACGAACAAGCTGGGAGACCATCTCCGGGGCCAAGAGGCAGAGGATGGGAGACAATGGGGCAGAGACCGGGTTTGCAGCATGGACAGCCCTTGAATGCCAGCCCCAGAAATTGTATTATTAACCAATTAACCACTGGAAAAAATATATGCAATTTTTCCAGATCTTCTTCCTCTTAGCAGAAATCTGGGATGTGTTATTTTTCTAGGTCCCTTTCCATTGAAACGTGTGTGTTTTCAAGGAAACATAGCCCATATGTTGCTTATTCATGTTTCATGCAAAATGCTCTTGGGGAATATTTACCCAAGGTCCAAAACAAGTTCCATTTGTTTGTGTTTTTAAAGAAATTTCCTGAACTTAAAAGCAGGAAGTCCTTGCTGGCCAAGTATATGGATGTAAGCTCTACAGGCTTGGTGGGCTTGGGATCAGGTGTCCATGATGGGTCAGGAGGTCTCTCAAGCCAGAGGATTAGTATCAGCCTCCCGGGACCTGATGGACAAGCCCAGAGCTGGTGAGCAGAGACCAGCTCCACCATGAACATGGCGGCCAAGCTTGCGGATAGCCGTTCCCAGGGGAGGACGGGGAAGGACCAGGCCTTGTGAAAATCAGCTCTGACTCACAGCCCCAGAAGTTTTGACCCTGAATGCCTGTCATTCTCTGCTCAACCCCCGACCCCTCGCCCCGCCTGGAGAGGGAAGGGACAGGGCATCTTGGAACCCATTCTGGCTAGCAGGCAATGTTTTGTTGCAGAAAGAGGAAGAAAACTCTGCCTCGGTGGGGGTGCCCCTCCCACTGCCAAAGAGAGGAGGAGCAGGCGGCCAGTGGGAGGAGGCGAGATGGGGGCCAGGGACTAGTGGACAGGCTGTGGGGGCAGGGCCGCCCTGCCGTTCTCCGCCCTGCAGTCTCAGGCCCACCATCTGTGAGATGAGAGCAAATGCACCCGCCTCACCAACACACGCACATCAGAAACACACATCTACGACTCCCAGCACACCCCTGGTGACCCATCAGCAGACCGCACGGCAGAGTCTGGGAGGACCTGCCCTGTCGGGGGTGTAACAGTGCCGGCCACACCTGCCCTGACCAGTGTGCCCGGGAGGTTCTCAGCCAGTTTCCAAAGGACGTCTGTGCAGGCACAGCTTGGGCCAGAGAACCTGGAGCTCCTTCCCACTTGCACTTAACCTGGACTGGGGGCTCCCAAACTAGACCACATGACCCCAGGAGTGTGTGAGATGGTCCAGCAAGGCCTGGGAAGGACACCACGGCTTTTTTTACATTAATGTCACCAGAACATAAGAAAGAGCATCTCCCAGTTCTTAGAGTAAGGGCTGACACTCATGGACGAGCACTGCCCTCACAAAAGTCCATGAGCAGTCAGAAAGTGCGGGCACTCAGCCGGGTTCCGCCCAATGTTTCCATGGGCCTGCTGTATGACCCGGGAGGATCTTGGAAGGACCTTGACATGAGAGGGGGGTGACTATGCAAAGTCTTACACCCCTCGACTGGCGTGGATCCGTGCACTCAGGTGATTCTAGAGACTACGTGGGCAATTCTCTTTCACAAAAAGGTGGACACTTCTTCGGATGCACTGTCCTCTGTGGACAAAGGCTACTTATCAAGGGCAGCCTAGCAAACTTTCTGAAAAAAAATCAATAAACCCACTGAAGCTGTCTTTTCAGGGGAAAGGTGAGGTTTTCACAGAGGGAGAGAAAGAGACTGCTCTCTACAGAAACTTGTCCCAAAGAGATTGAAAAATGTGGAGTGTTTTCCATCCTTACGCGATTTCGTTACCGGAAATGTATAGCCATACTGTTTATAAAAATATTACATCTGTGTACTGAGAAAACTTGCAAACAGAATCATGTGCTTGTGTCTCCAGCTGGGGCAGGATCTGCAGAACCAGATCCCAAAACGCCTCACGCTCAGAAGCTTGAATCGCTGGTTCCAAAAGTGTGGTCAGGATTTATAAAATCCATAGCACATGTTCAACCATATTAATGCTTCCAGTACCATTTTAATAAGAAAAAAGAAATTGTGTCCACAATAAAAATAACACAGATTATTTTAAATATTATGTGTTTCATCTTTGCTCTGTTATCTTTTTATTTTGATGGATATTCTATTATTCAGATAACATTCCACTTCAGTGTCACAAGTACAGAATATGTGTGGGCACATATACTCATGTCATGTGTGAGCACATTTGGGATGACTTTAGATTTGGGGCGATCGTCCTCTCCTAGATGGTCCCATTGAGCCAGGTGCTGTCCCGTTGAGCCCCAAGGAGCCAGGTGATCCCAGCCACAGCCCACAACCCGATGAAGCCCACCTCTGCCCACTAGCCTTCACCTCACCTGAGAGCTGGACTTTCTGTTCCTCACCTGCTTCTGCCTGGCCCCGACCCCGGAGCCTGTCTCTTGGCAAATATGCCAATGTAGAAACGGCACCATAGTGAGATCCTCGGACATGAGCCAAAGCAAACTAGTATAGGTCCCTAAAACAAGGCCTGGGAACACGACTGCTCTGCGTGTCTGCAGAGGAAGCGCCCCGCCCCCGCCTCCTCCCCTCTATCGCACTCCTGGCTGGGAGAAACATTCCATATGTGTGCACATAGGCACACAAAACACACATATGCGCACGCACACACACGAATGTAACACTTAACAAGTCTGTTGGCGTCTGACGAGCAGATATTCTTCATCATAATTTTAATTGCCCAGAGAATTGGCAATGGATGGCACAATAACTGAAGAAATGCAAGAAAAATACTTGAAACTTGAACATTCACTGTCTAAATGGAGGGAAGTATACTTTTAGACATCAGGGCAGCAAGAAGAGGATTAATACTTCTTGGGTGAATAAAATAAAATAAAACTGAAATTCAGGCATACCCCCAGGGCCAGGCTCCAGCAGGCATGTGGAGCCAGTGAATGATGAATGATGAGCCAGTGCATGGGTGATGGGGAACAGATGCCTGGCTCCCTGCCCCCCCACCCCCCCCCCCACCCCGTGCACAGCCCTGCCAGCCCCACCAGCCCCAGCAGGCCCTGCTCATAAACACCCCTGCCCCTCTCACTTCTCCTCCTTAGCTTTTGGGGACTCCTGACTGTACCCCCTGCCTCCATGTCCTGCCATGGCTCTGCTTTCAGGGACCAGACTAGACACAGTCCATCTGTCCAGGAGGCACAGCCTCATACCCAGTGGCACCTGCATTGTGGTCTGAACGACACAGGTATTTCCCGTTCTTCCAAAAATGAAAACTAATGCTACCTGTGGCTTCCCCATGACTCACTCTGCATCTCCTGGGAGTGTGAGCGCCAGATCTGGGGACCTGAGGTTGCATCCACGCCACCAGCTTCAGAACGTGCTGGGCGGAAGGAAGCTGGTCTGGCCCCGGCAGGAAATGGTCCACCTTGTCTGAGAGACAAGCTTCCTGCTGTTGGCCCCATGGACCCTGGGCACCTGCTGTGTTTTCCATCCAGGCCTGTGGTCTCAGTACCAGAGTTCGTTGCCAGCTGCTGGCTTGGGCTGCTTTCAACACTATGAACTACCTTTGACCCATCCAGCCCGGAGGGAGGAGGCCAGGTGGGCATGCATTAAGATTCCTGGGCCCCAAGCATCAGCACATTCGGAGCCTGAATCCCCTAGGCTTCTTTGCTCCACGGACCAGACACACTCCATGTCTCCCCTCCCCATCTGTCACCTCTGTCCTTGTGCAGAAATGAAATGAGGCCTCAAGGGCAGCGAGAATTACCACGGTCCCCCAGGCTCCATCCTCATCCCCCTCTGCTGTCCTTCCCCACCTCGCTCTTTGTGACTCACCGTGAAGCCATGAGTTGGTGTCTGGGTCTACAGACATCTCCTCTAGAGCTGCCCCAGGCACCCCTCCTCCACGGCCCTCTCTCATACTTCATGGCAAATAGATGGGGAAAAAATGGAAACAGTGACAGACTTTATTTTCTTGGGCTCCAAAATGACTGCAGATGGTGACCTTTGCAAAGTCAAGTTGCAAAGGTGTGGATAGAGGACGGGGGTAGGGCTGCAGCCCTTTCTGCAGCAGGAATGGTCTATAACCACTGCAGACTCTGTAATTCCCCGTATGGTCATTGAGAACCTACCATGGGCTCTGCTGACACACAGGTAGGCAGCCCCCGACTCCCGGGTCCCAAACAATCAAAGATCCCATGAGAGGTCTCTGCTCCTGAGCATCGTGTGTTCCAAGACCACTGCACACCCACACCCTGCCCACCTACCTACCCTCCCTGGTCCCTCCTCCCAAGCAAACCCAGCCTCCATCAAGGCCAGAGCCATGCCAACACCATGGAGGCCTGTCGCATCCCCAGGGAATCAGCCTCCCCCACGGCACTTCACAGTCACAAGTCAGCCTTCCCTCCAAGTTCAAGGACCCCAGCAGGTGCCGGCCAGCATGGGGCCCATTCGGTACAGCCACAGGGAGACGTGCAGTCTGCCACAGTGCCACCGTGTGGCAGGATGGGGGAAGGCAGGGAGGTCTGAGCAGGTGCCCACCGTGGCCCTGGGGGAGGAAGGAACTCCGTCCCTCCCCAGCGTGTCTCTAAGGACTTCCTGCGTTTAAGGCCTTACGGCAAACAAGACAGGAAGCAAGCAGTGATTGCAAGATGAGTGGCAAGACTCCTCTTGCTCCCCACGTGTGGGAGTTGGGCATCTCGTCACAGTCTTTGTCCACAGCACACTCCTTGTGACTTTTTACTTTGATATAATTTCAAATTTAAAAAGCTTCAAGAACTGTACAAGGAACTCCTCTTTACCTTTTACCCAGATTCACCAGTTAATTATATGTTGCCTCTTTTCCTTAGTCATTCTATCACTCTGATATAAATATATATATACACACATATGAATCTATATGAAGTTTTTTCTAAGTTGTTTGAGAGCAATTAGGAGAAAGTGTCCTCTGTTTTACTACTAACTTCATTGTATAGTTCATAAAAACAAGAATAATTTCTTACATACTTATGCAATATGTAAATCAGAAGATTTTACATTGATATAATTCTATCATTTAGCACAGAGTCCATATTTAAATTACATCAATTGTCCCTATTATGTCCTTTAGAGTAACATTTATTCCAATAAACTTTTTAAAATTCTAATGCCTAAATTCATAAATTCACTTAAGAGTAGTTGACTAACAAGTCAAACTCATCCACACATTTCAGCTAGCAGCTCAGGTAGCAGAGACTTTGCCCTGTGATGTGGTTGGCTAAAGAAGCCTGGGGTCAGGAATAAGAGCAGGTAATTGGCCTGGACTTAAGTCACACAGAGAACAGTGTTAAACCTTTCTTCAAGCCTGAAATACCTCCCCAACCCCTGCCCCCAAGGGTCTCCTAGAAGGAGAAGGATTCCAGGTAAACTTAATAAGAGACATTGCTCCAGATAAACTCTCCCTGGCTGTGGGGACTATAGGGTGTAAACAAACAGAGCTGAGGATGTACAGGGAGAGAAAGCAGAGACAGGGATGAGGGTCACTGGGCTGGGCTGCCTGGACGCCGTGGTGGTGGGAGAGCCAGCTTCTCACTTGGTCCAGATCTTACTTTCTGCCTTATGAATATGGAGTTGCTGTTCAAAACAAAAAAGGCCAGAGGAGGGGGGACATCCTTGGTGGTTTAGTGGTTAAGAATCCACCTGCAACTGCAGGGGACACAGGTTCAATCCCTGGTCCGGGAAGATTCCACATGCCTCAGGGCAACTAAGCCCATGCGTCACAACTACTGAGCCCTCAGCCTAGAGGCTGCATGCTGCAGCTACTAAAGCCCACGCCCCCAGAGCCCATGATCCACACCAAGAGAAGTCACTGCAATGAGAAGCCCACGTGAGAAGCCTAACCAGAGAAAGCCCAGGTGCAGCAACGAAGACCCAGCACAGCCAAAAATAAACAAACAAATAAATAAATATCCATTTAAGAAGTTGTTTCTTAAAAAGGCGGAGGGATGAATGGGGAGGGTCATGTTTGGCCAGGATAGTGCTGATACATGGTGATGACATTTCTATCAAGAACCCGCTGATCTTGAGAACAATGCAAAAGGCATCTTAGGTGAATTCTTCTGGAAGCTGACTCTAGATTAAGAATCCAAGTGTAAATTTATTTGGACGGTGAGCCCAGGAGCCCAGGTAGGGGACTGAGAAATTGATTCAAAGAGAGGCAGCAAATAAGGGTGTCCCGTCAATCAAGACATCATGTGGGCAATTGCAGTGAAGCCCTTTGGGAGGACATGTAGAGCATGCCTTGCAATGGCCCTGAGACCAGAGAGCTGGGGTATTAACACATCTATCCCGCACTCCAGCCCTAGGAAGAGGGTTGCTCTTGGGCTTTTAATGCCCTGGCACTTCCAGCCTACAGTGGCAACGAAGCTGTGTCTGGTGCCAGAGAAGGTCTTCAGGCTAAAAAAATGTCCAGGCAGGCAGCTGAAGACAGGTGTGCCCTGAAGAGTTAATGACAATTTGCCACAGTGACATCACCATATGTGACCCGATCCATCCTTAAATCAGGAAGTGCAATTAAATCTCAGCACAGACGGTTACGTTGCTCATGGTTTGTCCAGTAGAAAAGTACATAAAAAGTCAGGGGAATGAAAAGGAAACACCACCAGCAGTTTTCAGAGAGAGTCCCCTGCAGGAAAGTGAAGTCGCTCAGTCGTGTCTGACTCTTTGCGATCCCATGGACTGTAGCCTACCACCCTCCTCAGTACTGGAGTGGATTGCCAAGGAGGTGGGTTCAGAACTGGTGTTTGGAGGGAGCTGGATGGCCTGCACTGCACGCCAGCGGGTCTCCTGTGTTCTCTGTGAGCTGGGTAGGGCTCAGGGTCCCTGCATCAGAGAGCTCCATGGGCTGGAACACCAGGTGAGCCAGGCTTTGCTGACAGGGTCAGTGAAGACACAGAGCAGGAACAGATGTTCTGACCTTGTGGGGCAAGACTGCCTCCCCCACCGTACTCTTCATGTCCCCATAAGGCTGACCTCAGAAGATTTCTTCTGGGTGTAGGCAAAAAACAGTTGAATTGTCAAGCTGCTAAAACCCTGCCAGACAGATCGTTGGGGAGCAGTCCACAAAATGTCCAAGGGGTGGCTGCCCGCCTGTGTCCCACTCAGAGAAACCCTGCCCTCCCCAAGGAGGGCAAGACCTAAGATTCCTATCCACACACTGGGAAGGAAACAATGAGCTCTCCACCATCTTCACTATTATCATTCTTACTATTATTATAATGATCATGACAATATATTGGGTGATCATTATAGTAATACTCAGAGGTCATCAGAGGATGAAATGGTTGGATGGCATCACTGATGCAATGGACATGAACTTGGGCAAAATTCGGGAGATGGTGAGGGACAGGGAAGCCTGGCATGCTGCAGTGCATGGGGTCACAAAGAGTTGACATGACTGAGCGACTGAACAACAGCAGCATATATTGGGCATGTCTCCATGCTGCCCATTTCCTCCTTTTCTTCTCAAAATGTCATCTCATTTATTCCTTAAAACAAATCCTTGGGGTGAGTCCTATTGAAACCCCTCACCACCAGTGCAGAAACTATAGCTTTGAGAAGGTGGGTTCCCTGCTCACAGACACCCAGCTGTGACAATTCCAGAATTCTAGCCCATCACCCACCACTTTCAGTCCTCAAAACCACCTCCTGGTTATGCCATCCTGCCTCACCCATGCCCTATGTACTCCCCACCAGGAACATATATGCTCCCCACCTGAAACACTGCCTGGAACAGAGGGAGAAAATTCACCCCCTTCCTATTTCCAAACGACTATGGGTCAGTTAAGTGATCCTAGGATGACGTCTACCAGGAACCAGTACTTACTCATCTGATAGTAGTTCCTTTAGACCCCTGCTGCCCTCTGGGGAAACCACTGTCCAAGGTGACTCAGAGGACATTGGCACATCTTGTGAGGAACCAGTTCTTGCCTCAGGTCACTTTGGGCAAAAGCCAGGTTCTGTATCAGTTCATTTTCTTCTGACAACAAGCCTTATTTATCCCCTAAAGCAGGGGTATTTACTGTGAAGAAACAGGCCATGTGGGTGGAAACAGGAACTGCTGTATGGCCACATCAAGCCTTAACACACCTGCTTCTGTGGCCCGGCTTGGCCAGGGAGCCCGTGCCCGAGGCCAGGGCAGCCCACGCTCAGAGTTGCTGCAAGGCTGTCTTGTATTTAGACCCGTTGTGACTGACCTACTTTCCTACTTCCTCGGTTTTTTGTTGTTGTTGTTGTTGTTTTTTCCTACTTTAATGCCTTTCCTACGATCTCCAAGCATCTGGACAGATGATAATGTGATCATTCCTGTATTTTTTAAAGACACTGTTTGCAACAAGGAGAGACCAAAATAATGTCCATATCCACCAACTTCAAAATAGATAAAGTGCGGTACGTTCATTCTGTGGTCCACTCAACTGTGGCTGAAGTTGACATGTTAACTGTATGTTTTCAACAAGGCTAAATCTTTAAAAACAAATGGTGCTAGGAAGAGAGTGTGGAGTTGGTGTCTGATGGGGACGGAGTTTAGGGCAAGATTTAAAAAGCCAGGGGATAGATGGTGGAGATGGTTGCCCAACAATGTGAATGTGATATTTCCATTGAACTGTACCCTTAAAAATGGCTAAAAAGGCTAAATTATATGTTCTGTGTATTTTACCACACACACACACAAAAAATGCATAGGACTTCCCTATTGGTACAGTGGATAAGAATCTGCCTGCCAGTGCAGGGGACACAAGTTCAGTTCCTGGTCTGGGAAGATCCCACATGCCTCAGAGCAATGAAAGCCCATGAGCCACAACTACTGAGCCCAAATGCCTACAGCCTGTGCTCCACAACAAGAGAAACCACTGCAATGAGAAGCTCACACGCTGCAACTGAGAGTAGCCCCCATCACCGCAGCTAGAGAAAGCCCGTGCTCGGCAACGAAGACCCAGCGCAACCAAAAATAAATAAAAACACTTTAAAAACACCATGTGTGCTGTACTTAGTCACTTAGTCGTGTCTGACTCTTTACAACCCCATGGACTGTAGCCTACGAGGCTCCTCTGTCCCTGGGATTCTCCAGGCAGAAACACAGGAATGAGTGCCATGCCCTCCTGTAGGGATATTCCCAACCCAGGGATCAAACCCAGGTCTCCCGCACTGCAGGCAGATTCTTTATAGTTTGAGCCACCAGGGAACACTATAAAAGACTGTAATATATATTTTAAACAAACAAACAAACACAAGGATCATTTGTAAATAATCTGAGGTAATTATGTCTCTGATGTTTGAAGTACGTCATAATATAGATAAGTAAGAAAATAACTAGAGATGAACATATTTACCTCACCCCTTACCTTAAGAAATCCTTTAGGTAAACAAGCATCTTCTAAAGCACAGATTACTGGGAGTTTTGGAGTTCACGTTCATGAATGTTAATGCCCACCCGTGGGTCACACAAGTCAAGTCCGTGGGTCACAGCCCAGAGGCAGAATATCGGGCTGACCTGGTGTCCAAGGGGAGCATGCGAGTGAATGATGAGAGGGACAGGAACCCCCATACCTGACACCCCGTGTCTGGCCAGTCCTGGGGGTTGTCCTCTTCAGAACCAGGAAACACCTGACACCCACGCACAGCCCAGGTTCATGAAACCAGGGGTCACCCGGACACCCACTCAAACTCACTGACCGCCACAGGACCACATGAGTTTTTCCGGCTCTGAGGCTTTTGTGAAAGTAGTGAGGAAATCATCTAAAAATGGACCCCAGATAGATGTACAGCCATCCCACTTGTCAGAAAAACTTCCCTGAGTTAGGTTTTTCCTAAACAGTCCTGGGAGCCAAGGGTGAAGGTTTCCAGTGACCGACAGGGTGAGGAGGGGTCATCAAGGCCCCCAGGTCTCCAGACCTGTGTTTATCCTGCCATGAGCTGCCCACTTCACTCCAGGTGCCTGGCCCCCTGCATCGCGAGCCCCCACATTGTGAACCGTCTGGTCTCTGTCATGCTGGTCCCCAGCAGCTGAGGTGAGAATGCAGACACAGACAAACGCAGGCAGGTGGGCATCTCTGTGTGCCAAGAAAATGGGGTTTATGGGCACTAGACCTTGAATTTTCCATGTCATGCAATATTAATGTTATTTTGAATTTTCCCCCCAATCATCTAAAAATGTAAAAATTGCAATGAGGAAGGACCCGATGGGGCCTTCCCAGGACCAACTCTGCCCCCACGTCTTGGGCCTGCCTCTTGTTTGTAGAAAAGCTGGTCTCCCAGGCTGTCCTGAGTCACCAAGGAGCTGGCTCAAGCACTTAACGATCAGGACGATAGATTCACAGGAGGCCTAGCTCCTCCCCAAAGGACACAGATAGCAGTATCCCAGACACATTCCTAAACTGTCGGGGAGACATGATAACCACCACCAGAGGATAAAGAGCTAGGTGCATGGTGGCTAGACTGCAGCCATGACACCGGCTGAACATCCCAGCAGCCCTGCGTCTGTGACCTGCATGATTTCCAGAACTGACCTCAAGGAAATGGGAACAAACCGACCCTGGAGTCGAAGATTAACTGCGCTTAGAACAATCAAGATGATTGCTGAGCTGCCTGTGCTGTTTTGCACGTAGCCCCCACCACACCCCCTGAAACTTCCCGAGTTTTCCTTGTAAAACCTCTTTCCCTGTAACTGACAAAGGGGAGACAGTTTAGGGAATGCTATTCCACCATCGCCCCAGGTTGCCAGCTTCCTAAATAAAATATCCTTCTTTTCCCACAAGTTTTTGTCTCTAGAACATTGACTTTAAAAAAAAAAAAAAAACTTTTTATTTTATATTGGAGTGTAGCCGATGAACAATGTTGTGTAATTTCAGGAGCACAGCAGAATGACTCTGCCATACATATACGTGGATCCATTCTCCCACAGTCCCGTCCCATCCAGGCTGCCATGTAACACTGATCATTGACTTCTTTTTTTTTTTTGCTAATTCAGTTCATTTTTTAAAGCTTGTTTGTAATTGGAGGACAATTGCTTTCCAATATTGTGTTGGCTTCTGTCATACAACAACATGAACCAGCCATAAGCATTGACTCTGGAGTGACGAGCGTCCTGAATTCACTTGCAGGTCCAGCCAGCAGCCTCAGCCATGCACAACCAGGTGAAGCCCGGTTTGTTCCAAGCATCATAGGCTGCCGACCCCAGCCTGCTGCTGCTGCTGCTGCTAAGTCGCTTCAGTCGTGTCTGACTCTGTGTGACCCCAGAGACAGCAGCCCACCAGGCTCCCCCATCCCTGGGATTCTCCAGGCAAGAACACTGGAGTGGGTTGCCATTTCCTTCTCCAATGCATGAAAGTGAGAAGTGAAAGTGAAGTCACTCAGTCGTGTCTGACTCTTAGCGAACCCATGGACTGCAGCCTACCAGGCTCCTAGACACCCAGAAAAATCCTTGAGCCAACCCTACGAGATGCCTCCATGAGGGCATGGGAGGAACAGCAGGAGGAAGAGAAAGGAGGAAGAAGAAGGAAGAGGGGCAGGCTGTCCCTGTGGACACTGCCCAGCCCCCTGTGGTCAGGCTGGTCATTTCACTGTCCACTCAGTTACAGCAGCGGAAATGGAAGCATCAGCTCCAAGAGTGACACTTCTCTCAGCTCCTGTAGGGGGCACCTCATTGGTCCTCACAATCACTGAGGCCACTGCTCTTTATCCTGTCATTGGGAGAAAACTGGGGCACGGACACCAGAAGGAAGCTGCCCGGAAGGACAGCGGGGTGGGCTCGGCACCTGGCACGGGCATCTGGTCTCAGCCTCGGTGCCCCCAGCCCCATGAACCTGAGTGCTGGCCCCAGGGGTACACATGGCACCTCCCTCTCACCTTCTCATCCCCGCCCTTCTTCATACATCACGTCTGCCCTTGGCCTTCCGACCCCAAACACAGGAGCGCAGGGTTTCCCGCCCCAAAACACCAAGAAAGCCCTCCAGGAAACAGCCTGACCTCATTTCCCCCTGCAGCGCTGCCATGCTTCTGTGAAAGTCAAACACTGGTGTTCTCAGTCGCAGAGTTACAGGTGGAAGACAAGCCCCGTGACCAAGAGAAGTAAGTTAAGTTTATGTAGAATCAGGCCAATCTGGGCCAACAGTGATGATAACCAACAGGACACAGGCTCTCATTTGAGGATTGAAGAGGATGGCCAGAGCGCATCTTTCTCTGGAAGGCACGGCCATGGACGTGGGAATTGTGCTGGTCTGAACTGTGATGTTGGAGAAGACTCTTGAGAGTCCCTTGGACTGCAAAGAGATCAAACTAGTCAATCCTAAAGGAAATCAACTCTGAATATTCATTGGAAGGACTGATCATGAGGCTGAAGCTCCAATACCTTGACTGCCTGAAGTGAAGAGCCGACTCGTTGGAAAAGACCCTGATGCTGGGAAAGATTGAAGGTGGGAGGAGAAGGGGACGACAGAGGATGAGATGGTTGGATGGCATCACCGACTCAATGGACATGAGTTTGAGTAAACTCCAGAGGTTGGCGATGGACAGGGAGGCCTGCATGCTGCAGTCCATGGGGTAGCAAAGAGTCGGACATGACTGAGTGACTGAACTGAACTGAACTGAGTCTTTTATTTTGTCAAACTTGGCACTGACCATTTAGAATATGTATCATTGTTTACAGCTCTCAAAAAATAAGATCTGTATGTTTCGTGGAATTGTTCAGGGTGAAGCAAGAGCTGAGTGACCCAGAGGCATAAACTGCCCATGTCTGGGGGCCCAGGAAGGGGATGGGGGCTGAACTATCACATCACAAAGAAAGTCACCCGTCCTCCCCTTCACTGACCCCTCCCACCTCAATCAGCTCCAAAACCATCCATCCCTGACCCACCCAATTCCCTGTCCCTCAGTCCCAGCCCAAACCACCATCCAGCCAGACTTCTGTCGAATCTTCCCCTGGGGCTTCATGTTCCTGCTGCTCCCCTACAGGCTCCACCCCAAGACCAGAACCCACATCTGCCAATGGGGTTCAACTGAGATGGCCCCAAGAGCAGGACAGTGGGGACTGAGTCCTCTGAAGGCCTATGGTCACTGCTGACATGAGCTGGTAGACCATCCCCCTGGTCAGCGGGCCCCTCAGTGGTCAGTCTTAGGTCCTGGGGAGATTCCCACAGCCCCCATTCTCCATGCTTCCCTTGATCTGTGCCCACAGTCCCCCACGCCACCCCTGCCCAGGTCACAGGGGCAGAACCAGACTGCAGCAGACCACCATCAGACATAACATCTTATCTGTGTGGGGCCCCAGCACCCTGCCCGAATCATAATCAAATGAAAAGCTGTGGAATTTGTAACGGAGAACTTCTAAAATAAGTGATATTGGGCTTCCCTGGTGATCCAGTAGTTGAGACATGATGCTTCCAGTGCAGGGGGCACCATGGGTTTGATCCGTAGATTGATCCGTAGGATCCCATATGCCATGCAGCATAGTCAAAAAATAAATAGTGGACAGCAACAGAGGCCTGGCTGCCGAGGCTCCTGCATCACAGAATCACCAGTTATCTGGCGCCCTGGGGAGGGGCCGGGGCTCGGCCTGTGGCCCAGCACCCACGGCATGTGCAGAAGCTGGGCTCTATCATGGCTGCCTCGTGGCTTGAAGGGCCGGTTGATTTTTCATGAAGGACTCTAGGCAGGGCGGGTCCTTTGAACCATCACTCGCCACTGGAGCTTGGCCAGGACCCTTTAACCCTACGCCCCTGCCTGCTGCTTCTCCTTAACCCAGAGGCAGCTTTGACTGCTGTTGGCAGAATCAGTCCCAGGGTCAGGACCTTGAACTTAGTCTGGAATTTGGGGCTCCACCTCTTGGCAGAGGACCATGGGAGTGGCCTTTGGCCCACCCTCAGGGCCTTCTGCCTCTGTGTTTTTAGAAGGAACTGCTGACTCTGCCACGGCCCTTCTCCCACTGACAGCAGCCCGTATACCAGTGACATTGGCACAGCCAGTCACGTTTACCGCAGGCGATAAACAGTGTCTTCCCCAGTTAGCTCCAACGTTTTGAGAAGTATTTTCTCTCTACAGTTTGCATTTCAAAGAGTTTTATTTTCTCAGCTGCTGGAACCAGTGGATTCTCAGTGATGGTCAGCCCTTCTTTGATGGAGAAGGAGACACAGCCAGCTTCAGGTCCCAACCACACTGCTAGAACATGGTTCTGGTTTTCAGTAAATCTCCTCGAGCCTGGAAACAAAGAAGCCTTGCCCCATCACCCATATTTCTAATGCCACCTGTGTGTGTGTGTGTGTTTGTATGTAACCACCCCCCACCATAGGACTCAGGGGTCTCAAGTTGTAAAACCTATTGTTTAGTCAAGACCCCAGATCAACATGTCTTTTCATCAGTGCTTGAGTGGTCGAGCTGAGCCCTGGGAAATCTGGAGTCCAGAGGCCGGTCCTCCCTCCAGTCCCAGCTGGTTAAGCAAGAGCCAATTTCTGGGCCCAGTTCCTCCTCAGAGGGCATGAATGTGACCCCGGCTTGGTGGGTTGTGGGTGCCCAGCGAAGGTTCAGATTCCAAGGATTTGAATGCAGCTGGAACCCCAGCGAGTGCAGGGCCAGCACTCTGGACTCAGGTCCCGAGTCCCCCTGGACTGGCTGAAGAGCCTCATACAGCTTTGTCCAGACTTCCAGCAAGTGACATAACGGTCTCGGGAAAGTATCCTTTTTCACTGAAGCCTGTGGGCCATTGCATGCTAAGTCACTTCAGTGGCATCTGAGTCTTTGTGACCCTACAGACTGTAGCCTGCCAGGCTCTTCTGTCCATGGGATTCTCCAGGCAAGAATCCTGGAGTAGGTTGCCATGCCCTACTCCAGGGGGTCTTCCCAACCCGGAGATCCATCCAGCTCTGCTTCATCCCATCCCTGTCTGAGTGGCTTCCACACAGAACGTTCAGGCCACCTGCAATGACCCAAGGAGGCAGTGATGGGGGTGATGAAGTCCTGACTCAAAACCATCTACAGTGGGCAACAGGGGTGGTTGTGGTGCCCTGTGCCCTGCTGCCTCCATCTGGGTCCTGTCAATCTCAGAATGGTCCACCCTGGAGCAACATATCTGGCTTGCTACACTTAAGACCTCCCCAAACCTCATGGAGAGTTCCAGCAAACAGCTGCAGAAGAACTAACCCCAGGCACATAGTCCCCACATAGCCTCCATGCTTATGTCGAGGGAGTGAGGGGTGTGCCCTGTCTTCAGTGCACCTCTGGGCAGTGAAGTGGAGTCTGGACACCTTACAGAGGCCCCCAGAGCCCATGAAACCTCCCATTGTGACTGGCCTCTGCCCCTGGAATGACCGCATGTGAGATCTGCCTAGAATGCGGCCACACCCAAAGTCCACGGCGCTCAGATATCAGCACATGGTGCTGGCAGTCGCCGGGTAGGGGTCTCCTTTAAAAAATCCGTTATAGAGAACTTCTATGCTTTTGTAGAAAAATTAGGAACTCCAAAGAAGTGAAACCAAAAAGTCTCAAATGATCTATGATTCCACTTTACACAGTGTTTTGTGTATGTTTTGATGTTTTCTCTCTGATATGTATTATATAGATGTATATTATCCCATACGTAGCACACATCTCTCTCTGCTGTCTGTTCAGCTGTGTTCAACTCTTTGTGACCCCATGGACTGTAGCCCACAAGGCTCCTCTGTCCATGGGATTTCCCAGGTGAGAACATTGGAGTGGGTTGCCATTTCCTCCTCCAGGGGGTCTTCCCGAACCAGGGATCAAACCCACGTTTCCTGCATAGGCAGGTGGATTCTTTCCCACCGAGCCACCTGGGACGCCTGTATTATACATGTGTGTGTTAGATGCTCAGTCACACCCAGCTCTTTCCAATCCCACGGCCTATAGGCCACCAGGCTCCTCTGTCCATAGAACTTTCCAGGCAAGAATACTGGAGTGAGCTGCTGTTCCATTCTCCAGGGGATCTTCCTGACCCAGGATTTGAACCCTGGTCTCCTGCATTAGGAAGCAGATTCTTTACCATCTGAGCTACCAGGGAAGCCAGTATTATACATATGTCCATATATAATTTTTGTTCAAAAACAAGTTTATTTCATAATCTTTCTCATCTGTTAATTTATCATTTTAAATCAGTAACTGAACACATCACAAAAGAATCAAACAATGTGAAAACAGATTCCCTTCACCACCATCACCCTCCCTACCTCCGCCACAACCCCCTGACCTCCCCAAACCTCTACTTCAGCCCTGTAGCCCAAGCTCCTGTCTGGTGACAGCACTGCCATGAACATCTCCCTCCGTTTCCAATGTGCATCTGTTTCTCTAGAGTGACATGGAGCAGTGGAATTGCTGAGCCAAAATCTGGGCTTACTCTTTATCTTAATAAATACATCAAATTGTTCTCGAAATAGCTGTACAGACTTGTTCTCCCCAAATCAGAACAGCTGTTTTCCCACGTCTGCTAACAGTTGAAATCATAGCACATCTTACTGTTTGCCAGCCTAATAGGTGAAAACTATTATCTCACAGTTGTTTTAGTTTGGATTTCCCTGAACAGTGGTGGTGTTTACATTGGCTGGTGAGCTTCCTCTGAACAACCCAGTCATATCCTGGCCCCTGTGTTGTTAGCCTTTTGAAATGATTTTAGAACTTCTTAAATGACATTTTTCTCCCAGTTTTTTCATATGTTTTAAAACTTTGCTTATGATGCCTTTTATCATAGAAATTATTTTTATGTTACCCAAACTTTCAATTTTCTATAATAACTTTGTGGATTTTGCTTTATTGCATGAATATTATACATGGATATTGCACATGAGTATTATCTATGAATATGGCATGAGTCTAATTTTAGTCAAATATCCAAGTATTATAACTGAACCCAAGTGTCATTACTGAATATATCCGCATTCCCACATATTGGAAAGCCGCTTCCCCATGCATATCACTGCTGCCACTTTGTGCATGTGCTGAAACCACATTCTGTTGGCTGTGTTTTCTTGAGTGACATCTTCATTCTTCATTTGTGGAGTCCACTGCCTGTCTGCAGCTCTGACTCATCATCTGTGTATTTGAAAATCCTTCCCTGCTGCTCTGAAAAGGGATAAAGCTACTCAGGGTCACAGTGGGTTAGACAGGCAAACACTAAATTCAGATGGCTCCTTCTGTCTTCGTGGGCTGAGAAGGCTTCTTTTGGTCACCTGGGACAGCCTTCTAGACCACCAAAGATGTTCAAAAGTGCATAGAATGGCATGTCTGGCTTTTCATGGCCATGCCTAAGTCATCTGGTCAGTGAATGACCTTGGGGGCACCGTGGGCACTCACCCAGAGCACCTGGGTGTCTCCACAGTATGTGCAGGGTGTTATGACAGAGCCATCAGTTTCATGTCACTGATGCTGTGTTTGAATTTCTAACAGTTTCTGTATTTGCTAGTAAAGTGTGCCCAGGGGAATAGCTACTGACCAAATGGAAGGGACACATACTGACTGCAGAAGAGCTTCGAGATCTAGGTGGAACTTTGTGAGGATGTACAGAGAATGCATCCAGTAATGGGACATGTTTTGAGGACTCAAAGTGAGAGAAACATAATCTGAGATCATAAAAATTATCACTGAGGAATTGCTGTTTATGACTCCATCCTGAATGGGTAGTCAGGGGCAAGGTTCTTATAGCTGGTCTATTTGTTTCTTGCTAAATTTCATTCTCTGCAACAGCAGACACTACATTGGCAAAGGAGTCTTGTCTTGTTTTTCACCGTAAACAGGTTATCTACCATTTTGCTCTGCGTGCAGGCAGGCTAAGTTGATTCAGTCATTTCTGACTCTTTGTGGTGCTATGGACTGTAGCCCACCAGGCTCCTCTGTCCATGAGATTCTCCAGGCTATAGTACTGGAGTGGGTTGTCATGCCCTCCTCCAGGGGATCTTCCTGACCCAGGGATCAAACCCACGTCTCCTGTGGCTCCTGTATTGTAGGTGGATTCTTTACTGCTGAGTCACCAACAATTTGCTAAATACAGTCTATTCTGAAAGTCCCAAGGAACGTTGCTCTTCGGAGGTCTTATCCCATAAAATCACGTATATGGTGTTTGGATGAAGTGATTGACCTGTAACTGGGAATAAAAGGTAATAGGTCAGTTAACAGAATCAACACCACTTAAGTCTCAAGACTAAAGACTAAAAAGATGGGCCAAACCAACCTAATGATGTTATACGGGAACTCTGCAGTGGATGGGGGAGATCCTCGAGTAGCAGAAAGTGTACTTGGTGAAGAGAAAACGCACAGCTGGGGAGGGGCAGGGCAGAAGTTTCTTTGCACCATCTCTGGGAGCTTTAGCATCTGTCTTTAGGGACAATAAGGCCTCATGAAGGGAAGGTCTGAAAATAACCTTACACCACGAAGGTAACCTTGATTTCATGTGGGTGACAAGAGAAAGCTATAAGGAAGGCTGGGATCTGAGAGCAGATGGCAGGATGAAGGTTCTTTTTCTTTAGGGCAAAGCTAATTTAGTCTTAACAGTTGTGATTTCCCGAAAAGGAGATATATACCCCTCCCTCCCTTGTTCCCCGATGTCTCTCTCTCTCTTCCATCCAAGGGCTTCCTTGGCCCACCAGCCTGGGGTCCTCAGAGAATGGGCTCATGGACCTCCCCTGTCACCTGTCTGAGGGGGTGGTACCTGCAGGAGAAGCCACTGGGAGGCCCCTCCAAGGCCGCATGCAGGTCTCCTGGGTGATGCTTGGAGCCTCTGACACCAGGTCCAGGAAGCTCCCTCCCTTCCAAGGAAGCAGTGGAAGGACTCACCCTCCCAGTACCACAGGAAAGGCAGCCCGGGGCGGTGACCAGGCCCAAAGGCAGATGTCGCAGGAAGGAAGTCTTCATCCAATGTGACCCCACAGGTCTGCAGTCTAACAGGTCATCTGCAGAAAGTGCTGAGTGTGTGGGTTTGTGTCTCAGGGTGGCTGTGAGAAATCACCACGCTGTAGAAAGGGCAAGAATAACAGGAACCATTCTCTCAGAGTCCTGAGGCCACATTCACTCCCATACCTCCTCTGAGGCTCCAGGGAGGGTCCTTCCTACATCTTCCAGCTTCTGCCCCAGTGGTCCTGGGCTGGTGGCATTGCCACTCCAGCCTCTGCCCCTCATCCCACCACCTCCTTCTCTCTGCACATCTGCTTCTGTGTCTCTTCTTAGCAGGACACCGGCCACACTGGATTCAGGGCCCACCCTCCTCAGGATGCCCGCTCCTGACGAATTACACAGCAGTCAGTGGTGACTCTGAGATGTGACCCTCTCCTTTGGACACAGTCAGAGGGGACGTGACTAGAGAGGGGTGCTGTCAGCCCCAGACAGCCCAGAGCTCAGCAGCACACAAGGTCACACAGGTCACACAAGGAACCATCGCTCTCAGCAGGTGACCGAGATTGTTGTTGCTCCGTCTCTCGGTCATGTCCAACTCTGAAACCCCATGGACTGCAGCACGCCAGACTTGCCCTGTCCAAGATGTCCGCCCTCAGAGTGAAACAGTGCAGACCCAGGGTCTGACCCCCACCTTCTAACTCCAGGCCCACCACTTGACAACTGCCTGACCTTGTCAGCTCTCTTCCTCTCCTCTAAACCTGCTTCCTCACCTTGAAATAGAGACGCTGCTCATCACACATAGGGAGTGGTGGGCACAGGGGAGTGCTCAGTCTGTGTTGACCGACCATCCTCTCCAGGCCCAGCACGGGAAAGTGTTGTGTATGAAATGCCTGGGAGTCTGTGTCCTCATGGAGGTCACTCTGCATTTGCCATTAGTAACCACTTGGGAAAGCGAATTTGAGAATTCAAGCCTGGAAGGCTTATTCCAGGTACTTCCCACCTGTTCCTTCAAAGAGCTCACTGTCCACCCCCCACCCCCGGCTGGTCCCTTGTGGTACTCATCGCTGATGGGACCCGGAAGGCATTGCTGACCTGGGGGCACTAACTTCACGGACACTGTGACAGATATCTGTCACAGTGAAACGGGGCGGCAGTGTTAAGAGGACATGGGCCCGGCCCCTCTCGTTTCCTCCAGACCCGCCCTGCCTGCTGGCCAGAGCACAGCGGACACCACACCCACCCCAGGGAAGAGGCTCATTTCCACACTGGACTCTGAGACACGCCCTTCTCCATTCTCCACAAGGCAGGGGTCCTAGCATCAGTCCAGGGAAATGCTAGTCGCTCCTTCCCATCAGCAAAAATGAAAGTCCTAGCAGCAGCAGCAGTGCTTAGGAGGGCAGGAAACCCACACAGCTACCTAAGTGAACAGCAGTCCCATGGGGACAGCCCTTCTCGTGTCCAGGTGGCCACCACCAGCAGCTGCAATCACGTAGAGCTCCACGGTTTCTAGAATGTTTAGCAAGGACTGCTCAGGTGGTCCAGTGGTTAAGACAGGCTTGATCCCTGGCCGAGGAACTAAGATCTTCCATGCCGCAGGGAACAGCCAAAAATTTTTTTTAAAAAAAGGATACTTAGCAGACAGCATGCTCCCCACGCCACCCCACTCCCCCTTCCCAGTTGTCACAGAGCCCTGTGACCCTAAATAGGCCACATTTTCACCCCTGACTTACAGATAGAAAATCTGAGGTTTGGAGCAACTGCCTGGTGAGGCTCCACTGAGTATCAGAGCCCAGACTCAGATCCAGCCTATAATCCAGGCTTGGCACCCCCAACTGGCCCAGGCCACCTAAGGAGCAGGGGGTTTGGTCTGAAGCGGACACAGCCCTTCTTCCCTGCAGAAGCGACCCTCCAGCATGCTCCATTCACAGGCTCCCACAGCATCTCTTGTATGTCAGCACATATATTTGCACTTGAGGACCAGGGGGAAGTGTTGCCCAGTGGAGAGAGCTGGGGGCTCGGATCAAAAAAGACCCGGAAGTGAGTCTGATCTCTGCTGGGCTATGGGCCTGTGGGTCCAATCATCGTCGTGGGGTGGGAGTAGTGACATCTGCCCAGCACTGTGGTGCAGGGCTAAGGCTATGGCCCAACGCCGTCCCTCTCAGCGGGCAGCCACCCTGTCACCCCATCAGAGACTGTCTTCAGATGAGAAAGAACTACATCCTCAGTGAGACAGAGGTTGGCCAGAGTTAAGCCAACTCTCCATTTGTAAGAAGCCTCAGGGCCTGATCGCTGATAAATCCAGGATGCCAGGTGATGGGATCCTACCCAGCCTGACTCCTCTTCTCAGTGCGGAGGTCCCGCTGAGGTCGAGAGCGCGGAGCTGGGAGAGCCCAGATGGATCTCCGCCAGCCAGTCTGTCTTTCAGCAGCTGCCTTGTCGGCACAATTGAGTGTCACCAGAGCCCTGACTTGTCTTGGCTCCTGTGAAGCCATTATTGCTTTTGATACATGGAAAGTTCACTTGCAAGCACAGCATTTTTGACAGCTTGTGATTTGCACTGGAAAGTGACTCAACTTCCTCTAAGACCAAGGCAGTCACGGCACTAGGTGACAACTCAATCTGCCAGGAGTGGGGCAGCAGCCAGCTGCACCGTAACCACACACTTGTGAAACAAGCCCTCTCATCTGGCTCAGACATGGCCACAGGACAGGGATTTGTAGACCCAGAGAGTGCTCACGCCATCCAAGAGGCCGACACGTGGGCTGGACACAGACCCACGCCAGAAGCCCCTGCACGTCCAGGGGGAAACCAATAGAGGTTTCCATGAAAACCAGGGTTTTGCGGCACCAGCTGCTCCACCACCACTCTGAAAGCTAGAACAGAAATCAACACCTTCTCAATTCTTAAAGTAAACAGTTTCCAACTGAGAATGCTATACTTAGCCAATCAATTAAGGACTTCTTCAGGAAAAATAAAGGGCATTTAAAATGGATACAAAGTCTGGGGTGCATTTAGACAGTGGAACATTATTCAGCCATAAAAAGAAATGAGCTATCAAGCCATGAAATTCACAGAGGAAGCTTAAATGCATTATTTCTAAGTGAAAGCAGGCAGCTAAAAATGCTACTGTGATTGCAACCCTGTGACACTCTGGACGAGGCAGAAATAAGGGGACAGAAAAAAGATAGGTGGTTGCCAGGGGTTAAGAGGGAAGGAGAGATAAACAGTAGAGCACAGAAGATTCTTTTAGGGCAGGTAGTGGGTAGAACAAGCAGTTAAGACAGGTGCCAGGTAAGGCAGGCAGATAGTAAACAGAGGGTAATAGATACAGTAGGTACTAAGTAGGACAAGTAGCAGATAGAGCAGGCGACAGGACAGGTAGCTGATAGAGCAGGTAGAGGGTAAGAAAGACAGATTACAGATAGAATAGGTTAAGGAAGAGCAGGTAGGCAGCAGACAAAGCAGGTAGCTGGTAGGGCAAGAAGCCCTGCCTATCTTTTTTTTTTTTTTTTTTAATAGTTAACATTTATTTTATTTATCTATGGCTGCGCTCGGTCTTTGTTGTCATACGCAGTCTCTTCGTTGCTGCGTGCAAGCTTTCTCACTGTGATGAATAGGGACTAGTCTTCACTGCGGTGCGCGCACTTCTCACTGCAGTAACTTCTCTTGTTGCAGAGCGTGGGCTCAGTAGTTGTGGCGCATGGGCTTAGTTGCCCTGAGACATGTAGAATCTTAGTTCCTAGACAAGGGATCCAACCCATGTCCCCTGAATTGGCAGGCAATCCTTAGCCAATGGACCACCAGGGACATCCCCCAGCTACTTTTTAAGATGGTAAGTGACTAACCCGTCACCCCTAACCTGGCAGTGATGAGGCCAGGAGGTAAAGTCTGCCCTCTGCCCCGAGATCCTGTAGCACCGCTCTCTACTTGGCATAGGTCTCACTGCCTACCCCACCTTCACCCCCCACCCCCTGTCTGTTCACTGACACCCTACTTTGTACAGCCCGACATTTTCCTTTGGACTCTGTTTACAGGAAGGAAATTCCACTTCTCATTTCCTGTGGGTTTCCTGGGTTGCGGCAGCCTTGGATTGGGCTTTGTTTTATTCCCGTCTGTATGTCCAGGGTTTATCTCTTAGCACAACACGCATGCCAGGTCGATGGATTAGTTGCTTCCCAGCACCTGGCTGCTGATGCTGCTCTAGTCTGGAAAGCTCCCTCCCACTCCCGGCAGCCCCCAAACCTTGGAGGTGAGTGTGTGCACGTGAGACAGGCAGGCACTACCGCGCTCAGTGGCCTCGCTGAACAGCAGGTCAAGGCGTCAGGAACACCCATGGGACCTAGGTGAGCCAAGCTGCTGCACCTGCCCTGAAAGTGTGTGAACTCACCCATGGCCACTGCTGGATGGGGGGCTCTGACCATGCCCACTTCCTCTCCCCCAACCACCTTCTCATCTCAAGTAGCCAGTCGCCCATGTTTGGGGAAGTGTTCCTACCCAGAGTCTCCAGCCACCCAAGCCCCTTCAAGGCCACCGACTCCATGACACAGGAATCTGTCTGGACATGCAGGGGTCCCAAAGCCAGGCTGGCCTTGCCTCCAGTGGGGAGCCTCTCTCTCTGGGCTCACCTTCTGCCTCCCTGGCAGAACCATGCCCAGGGTACCACTATCCCGGCCCTGGGAGAGGCAGGGTGGTCTTTGGAGATTGGCAGTCACTTTGGAGCTGGAACCCAGACAGGCACAAGTGGTGTGTGAAGGGCAGGAGGAGCTGTCTGCGTGTAGAGACCTGCTGGTTCCACCCGGCGTCTGTGAGTGTCCAGCCTCACATCATCGACAGTCACTGCTCTGGCCTCGCTGACCTTTGGCAAAGGGGATGAGTCACACGGTGAGCACCAGCAGCCTGTCGAAGATCAGCACTGAGCCTTCCCTGAGAAGCACATCCTGAAATGCTGCTATGCCTGAGCTGAGGTCATGCCATCCAGGGCACAGAATGGCCCAGCACAGTGTGGACACCAGGAGGCAACAGGAAGAAGCACAAGCTCCCTGCCTGGCCAGAACTGATATTCCTGGGGGCTGCCGTCTATAAGCAGACAGACAGGCGAATAAACCAGGAAAGCATCAAGGAGAAATGAGAAGACAGTGAACACATCCGTGCAGTTGGCAATGAGCCAGTACCATTGCGAGTGACAAGAGGGAGGTCTCGTCCCCACAGTAAGGCCCTTCTGAGTCACAGCAACAACTGCACAGTCCCCAAGACAGCCTCGTCTTGGTGAGAGACCAGAGGTGTCCCGAGGGCCTGTCCGGCCTCACTCACACCCGTCACAGAGCCTGCCTGCTTCCCCCAGGCCCCATTATAAAGACGTGATACACCGTCTGGGGGGGCAGGATGCTTGCTCAGCAGGACAGGAGAGGTGACCTAATCTCTGGCCTGGGTTGGTCTAGATGAACTGACCCTTGGGTGCTCACTATCTAAGCACTGCTAATCCCCAGGGTGCTCTGGAGGCCAAAACCCCAGGGCCTCCTCGGCCTATAGCCCCCATGCAGATACTGGGTGAGGGGGACTCCTGGTGTGTTTCCCACAGGGTCCCCGAGCACCCGTCATCATCCCACACGCCTGACACCAGGAACAAGGGGTAGAACACCCACGAAGGGACCACAGTGCGGCTACGTTCAAAATCCATTTGGGGGACTTCCCTGGCTGTCCAGCAGCTAAGACTCTGCCCTCCCAATGTAGGGGGCCTGGGTTCCATCCCTGGTCAGGGAACTAGACCCCTCAGGCCCCAACCAAGAGCCCAATGCCGCAATTAAAGATTCCACACGCCACAAGTAAGACCTGGAGCAGCCAAATAAATTGATTTTTTTAATTTCTTTAAATTCTTTTTGCTGAAAATTTGTTCTGAAATGTTTGCAAGTGAACAGGCAGAGGCCTCCTAAGAACACGGTGTGTGTGAAAACAAAATCGGGAGAACTTGATTAGGAAGAGAAATCCTTGAGGGGAGGGGGGTGGAGTGGGCCTGGGATGGAGCCCAGGGTGGGGGCAGAGGGGCTTGAAGGTCTGGGGATGGGGGTGGGGTGCTGAGGGATGAGAGGGGAGGACGCCAGGCCTGGGGAGGGTGGAGGGGTGCAGGCCTTGTCTGGCACTAACCCGCCTGTCTCAGGGCCCCTCGGAGGCCACGTCTGGAGTCAGAAAGCCTCGAGTGTTTTCCACCCCTGCTTTCTTCTCCCCGCTGAGGGGGACTGAGAAAGTGTCTCCACTCACACTCCAGCTGAGGGGTCAGGTGGGGTTGAGCGTGGGTGGGAACAAGGGACACTGTGTCTTCTATGCTGTTCCTGGGCTGCAATGCTTCTGCCAATATAATCAGGAGATTTAGGAAAACAAAACACACCCACCTGGAAGTCTGTGATTTGCAGCCTGAGGCCCCCAGGCTCCATCCGCAAAGGCAGACCCTGTTTCCGGATGTAGCCCACGCAGTGGGGCACCACTTCAAGGGGGGCCCCCACAGAGAGCGGACACCCAGTGGTTCATTCTTGGGCTTGCTTTGCAGCATCACGTGTTTCCCTGGGGTCACAACTGAGCACCTTAATCAGCAGGAAAACATCTGCAGCAACAGCTGGGCTGGGTGAGGTCATGTCTTCTTTCCAGAGACGTGAGGTGTTGGGCTCAAGCCCCCCTCCTGTGCCCTGGGACCTTCCTCTGGGCCCAGTGTCCACTCAGAGTCCCTGCTGGTGGTGCCCAGATGCCATCAGGCAGTCAGCTCTTCCTGACATGGCATCTTCACCACGGGAACATCAGCAAACATGTGGAGCGGGCTATCGAGATGGGACACAGCTGTCTCGCTGGCGCAGCCTGTCCCAGGACTGAGAGGTGGATTCAAGATACAGATTCAGACTTTCTGCTTGTTCCCACCTGGTTCCTGCCTTCACGGACCACTCCCCTCTCAATTTCTAACCCAAATCTCTCTCCCCAGCTACCAATTTGGTTTTTAACAAGTGGTTTTAACTTGGTTCATAAGAATTTTTTAATGAAATTTCATCAGTAAAACCTAATGGGCCAGAGCTTTTCCTAGTAAAAGATATTTGCTTGTAGATTCAATAATCTTACTATGAATAGGTCTATTCAAATGCTCTGTGTCTTGGATCCATGCCTGATGGGTTTGTGTTCCCAGGAATTTGTCCATCTCATCTAGATTATCCGATTGGTTGGTGTACAAATGTTCATAAAACTCTCTTGTAATCTCATATCTGTGGAATGGTGTAATGTCCCCACATTAACTTCTGGTTTTAGTAATTCGAGTCTTTGCTTTTTCTTCTTAATCAATTTGGGTAAAGATTTGTTGATTTTGTTGATCTTTTCAAAGACCCAGATCTTGGGTTTATTGATTTCCTTTGTTGGTTTCATTTTCTTTGCTTCATTTATCTCGACTATAAATTTTATCAGAACTGAGAGATAATTGCTATTATCTGAGTCCCAGTCTGTGGTCTTCTGTTAAAGCAGCCCCAACAGACACACACTGATACATTTATTTTCAAGAAGAGTTACCCAGGCAGGGTAAAAAGATGACGGGATGTTGGAGTCTTGGCAAGGGCAGGGAGCAGCGGTCTCACGAACCTAACAACTGGGTGTGGACAGTAAGCATTCCGGGCCCCATGCCGGGAACCCAAGGTTTAGAGAGGTTGGAACGTCCCTGGGATACAGGTGGCCCAAGGTCACAGGGTGGTGAGCAGAGTAAGGTCTCAAATCTGCACGCATGCTGAGTTGTGATGGGAAGTTTTAAACAGCCTCCTCCCATTCAAATGTGTTTGCATGTTTCCACCTGAAATGAAGAAAAAACACAAAAGATGAGAGGTTTCATAGGAGCTGGAGGAAGATCTGTAAATCTCCAACCCCCATCCTCCTCACCCTTAGCAAAGATGGAGCTTCTACACATGCAGTCCCCTTGTGGGTCTGATGAGATTTTCCATGGAATGTTCTGGCATGACCAATCCAGGGCTATTATTTGCAAGCTCACCATCGCAGAAACCAAGGTCTTAGGGAGTCTGAGTAAGATGCCCAAGCTCCTGTGGTGGTGAGCCCTCCAGAGGGGAAGTAGCATGAGCACCTTAGAGAGGGGGGACCACACAGCAAGGGGAGGGCCCCTGCACACCAGGGGTGACCCCCACTGAGCTGACCTAGAGGGACCAGGCTCAATTCCTGAGGACCCGGCACAAGAGGCCTCTCAGATTGACCAATAGCACTTCTTAAAGGACAGCAGAGTAGATGAAGTCATCCATCATGGACTTCAAACAAATCCTACCCAATGTGATTGCACAACCCTATTTACATGGTAATGTAGACGAGGGAAGAGAATACAGCCTGCACCCACATCTGAGGAAGCCTTTGAACTACCCAATAAGGTTCAGCGATTCATCTGACCTTAGAAAATGTCAAAGGAAGGTGTGTTGATAACAAAGGCCAGGATGTTAAGTAAACGGACAGGAATTAATCTCCACTCATTAAAAGGAATCTGACATGACCTTTAAATCAAATCGAAGTCAGATCATTGAGGAGCAGGAGTTCGGGCACAGTTCCCTCCCACCCACGGCTCCTGCCCTCCTCTTTGCCAATGGAGCCTCCATCTCTCCTCTGGATGAGGGCACAGTGTGGATGTCTGGAGGCCGTCATGCACTGTGCAGACTGGGTCACCCTCCTCGGGGCCAAACCCAGACACATCCCTGGTCCTTGCAACTGCCCTGCCTCTGGCAAAAGCACCGCATCCCACACACACCTGTCTCTCCAATCCTGCCCTGTTCTCTCCCAGCCATCTGTTCTGCACCCACCACTCACTCGACCATCACTGTCCTGCCTGCTCCTCCCCGTGGTCTCGAGACCCAGACTGGCCAGGCTGCCCAGGAGCCTCCCCACGTGGTCTCCTGGCTTCAGCCTCAGCTTCTCCCCACAACTGCTGCCCGATGCGGTGCTCCCCCTCACTCCTGCGGCCCTGCAGCCCTGCCCACACCTCTCTGCCCACACCGTGCACGGCGTCATGTGTTGTGGGCATTCCCTCCACCACACTTTCTTTTTTCCCCAAATTTACTTATCTGGCTGTGCCAGCTCTTTAGTCACAGCACTGGGACTCTTAGTGGGATCTAGTCCCCTGACCAGGGGTCACACCTTGGCCCCTGCACTGGGAGCTCAGAGTCCTAACCACTGGGCCACCAGGGACATCCTCCACCCCACTTTCTATCGTGGGAGTTCCCTACGCTCAGGGATTTGTCCTCATAATCCTGCCTCCTATGGCGAGGGTTGCTAAACACACACTCACACAAGCATGTGTATGTATTAATATATATATACACACATACACATACATGGGGCTTCCCAGGTGGCGCAGTGATAAAGAATTTGCCTGCCAATGCATCAGTGGTACAATTTGCTATTTGCCTAAAATATACCTTTCAGAAATATTCCAGTTTTATTAAAATTCACTTATGAGTTACTGTGAAACTATTATTGATGGCTGTCATAGATTAATTGTAGGTAGACATTTTCCCGTTTCAAAACAAATTAATTAAATGTAAAAGAAGTAGTACTCTCCCCTTTTCTGAATTATGATATTTTATTTCATTGTTTAAAAATTTTTTTTGCTTAATTATTTTTCCACTGATTCAATTCAGTTCAGTTCAGTTCCGTCACTCAGTCGTGTCCGACTCTTTGCGACCCCATGGACTGCAGCACGCCAGGCTTCCCTGTCCATCACCAATTCTTGAAGCTTGCTCAAACTCATGTCCATTGAGTCGGTGATGCCATCCAACCATCTCATCCTCTGTTGTCCCCTTCTCCTCCTGCCTTCAATCTTTCCCAGCATCAGGGTCTTTTCCAATGAGTCAGTTCTTCGCATCAAGTGGCCAAAGTATTGGAACTTCTGCTTCAGCATCAGCCTTTCCAATGAATATTCAGGACTGATTTCCTTTAGGATTGACTGGTTTGACCTTTTTTAAGTCCAAGGGCCTCTCAAGAGTCTTTTCCAACTCCACAATTCAAAAGCATCAATTTTTCAGCACTCAGCTTTCTTTATGGTCCAACTCTTACATCCATACATAAATACTGGAAAAACCATAGCCTTGACTAGACAGACCTTTGTCAGCAAACTAATGTTTCTGCCTTTCTACTGGTATGAATAATTCTTTTTCTACTGGTACAAACATAAAAATTAAATACAACAAAAGAAAAAAAGAAAGAATCCACCTGCCAATGCAGGAGACGTAAGAGACAAAGTTTTGATCCCTGGGTCGGGAAGATCCCCTGGAGGAGGACAGGGCAATCCACTCCAGTATTCTTGCCTGGAGAATCCCACGGATAGAGGAGCCTGGTGGGCTACAGTTTATGGGGTTGTAAAGAGTCGGACATGACTGAGCATACTCACACACACACGTTCATACACAGATACACGCACACATGCATATATACACATGCATGTACTCACAATACCCATGCACATTCACATATAGACACAACCCCACCCCACCACAGTGTGCTGGCCCCCCATGTGGAGGAACCTCCAACAGTGTTTCCAACCAGGAAAGAAGCAGAAAGCTGATGAGAGACTCAGCAGCAAAGATGAGTTTCACACCACTGTGAAGTGTCCAGGGCTGGGCTCTGCTGTCCAGTGTGGTCCCGTGTGTGAGCATGCGTGGGCACACATTCTACCTGTAGACACTCTTCAAAAATATGCCTTCATGTAAAGCACATGCCGTGTTTGGAAGTATGTGTGGGGAAAGGGTGTGAATTATCTCATTTTCTTTGACTACATGTTGAAATGATAATACTTGAGATGTACGAGATTAAGTAAAATATATTATTAGAATTGGCCACCTGAGACAAAGAGCCAGGTCATCGGAAAAGACCCTGATGCTGGGAAAGATTGAGGACAAAAGGAGAAGTGGGTGGCAGAGGATAAGATGGTTGGATAGCATCACTGACTCAATGGACCAGAATTTAAGCAAACTCTGGGAGACAGTGAAGAACATGGGAGCCTGGCATGCTGTAGTCCATGGGGTCGTAAAGAGTTGGACACGACTTAGCAAGTGAAAAACAACAAATTATTAGAATTAATCCTATCTCTTTCTTTGTGCTTTTAATAGGCTTACCAAAAAGGGTAACATTGCATGTGTGGCTCATATTATTATCCTCCTATTGGCCAGCACCTCCCTGGGAGCAGGCCACAACACAGCCCTGGCCTCGCCTTTGCTCCGTGTTTGCAGATACATCACCCAGAGCAGAGCTGAAGAGCTGTGAGGAGACCATCCAGCCTGCAGTTCGAAAATACTGACTTCCAGCTTTTTAAGAAACAGCTGACCGGCTCTAGAGTTAGACAGCAGACAAGTGAGCCGTGCTGCTTGGGACAACGTAGCAAAGCTTCATCCATCCATCATTTAGGAGGCTCCAACAAACTCAGTCTAGTTAACCGAAAACTAACTCAAGAAAATTTGCATAAAATTTGATAGAGCTGCCTCAGTAATTCAAAAATACATTTCACAGAATCTGAAAAACAGTATGTGTGTGTCTGTGTATAGCTGAATCACTGCTCTATACCTGAAACTCATACAACATTGTAGATCAACTACACTTCAGCTATACATATATATATATATGTATGTATTTTATTATATATATTAATAAAAAATTTTAAAGTAACTTTTCCTGATAAGTCAATTATCAAACACAAGAATTATTCAATTATGGATTATCATCGTGAGAAAGTGCAGAATCCTGGGTGGACTCCACTTCTAA
Organism: Bos indicus x Bos taurus; assembly: GCF_003369695.1. Taxonomy (NCBI): domain Eukaryota; kingdom Metazoa; phylum Chordata; class Mammalia; order Artiodactyla; family Bovidae; genus Bos; species Bos indicus x Bos taurus. Next base: position 41,367,588 of record NC_040088.1, on the reverse strand, counting down.
CTTCCAGAGAATTTTATTTGTTGCAGCATTTTCAGTAAGTGACAAAGCGGGAGCCATTGTGGGCCCGCCCAGACAGCGCACGTGGCTCCTGGCAGCCCTTGAGGTTGTTCTATTTCCCCTTCAGTCCCGAACAAGTGGAAGGCAGATGAAGTGAGCAGGCGCGTGGGCCTCTACCTGCAGCCCACAGCCGTCCTGCCCTCCCAGCGCCCTCCTCATGGCCCCTGTGTCCCCCACCCTCTCACCCCACCTACTGTCTTCCCACCACAGCCGAGGCTTAGGCCCCAGGACTCTCTGTCCACCCTCCCACCCCAGACAGCCCCTGCCCTCCAAGCTCCATGCCCCCTCTGACACAGGAGCTCTGCACAGCATCCATCTGCCTGCTCCAAGTCCGCATCCCAAGAGACTCACCACCCTCGCCTACAAACCTTTGTTGTCTGTCCCTCTCCCCTCCCACCTCTCCCCCCCCGCCCCCCCCCGCCCCCCCCGCACTCAGGTGTTAGGGCCAGCAGCAGGGGTGAAGGGGAGGGGGGTGGGGCCTGCGCTGGGGAATCTGTGTGAAACCTGCAGGAGAGTCACTCAACTAGAAGAGGCTTCTTCCCTGGTTCCTGCAGGTGTGCCCCCTGCCGAGGAGTCCCACTCCCCAGGAGGTGAGCGATGCCCAGATTTTATGTACATCCCACACCTATGACTGAATGCCGCCCATTTTGTGTAAGGCACGAGGTTTTGTGTGCTGCAAACACAAAAAAGGAAAAGGAAGGATTTCCTAAGGTGCTCTGGTAGCTCTTCCAGCAGGCATCTGAAGTGCCCAGGCTTCACGTGGCTGGTTGGCGTCTGACTCCCAGAACGTGTGAAGGAAAAGTCAGGTTTCTTTGGGTTTTCTCTTTAAGCGCATTGATCTTTTCATAGGTGATGTGTTTACAGGGCAGAACGCTAAAAAAAACACACAGGGCAAACTGCCTCTCCAGCTCCCTAGCACCCAGCTCCCTTCCTTGGAAGCCGCCTGTTTGTGTCTGTACTCGAGATAGTTCTACTCACCTGCAAACCAATTTGGGGCTTCCCTGGTGGCTCAATGGTAAAGAATCCACCTGCAATGCAGGAGACGTGGGTTCAATCCCTGGGTCAGGAAGATCTCTGGAGCAGAGCACAGCAACCCATTCCAGTATTCCTGCCTGGAGAATCCCATGGACAGAGGAATCTGGCGGGCTACAGTCCATGGGGTCACAAAGAGTCGGACATGACTGAAACAATGGAGCATGCACGCACAAACCAATACAGAGTCTTTATTTTCTCGAATGTTTATAAGTCTGATTTCAACCCCCATCTCACTCAGCCAGACACAAAGTCCACTTCACTGGTACTAGGCTCACCAGACATTCTGGAGTCCCAGGAGAACCAGGTGGCTCACGCTGGGCCCAGAACATGGACCCAGGGAACCCTGGGCAGCACCAGAGCCTCACCTCTCGGTCCTGGGATACTGGCCACCATGCTCCTGTGAGGAGCTCCTCCCAGCTGGGAGAGTGTCGACGGTGGGCGCTGCTGATCAGTGCTATCGGGGTCAGGCCTGGGCTGAGGCTGGGAGGAGGCTCCTTTGTTGGGGGTGGGGGTGGGCTGAAGCCAGGCCTGTAGCAGGAAGTGGACAACTTCTTTGTGATTTAACTGCATTTCCCCGATGTCTGCAGAAACTGAACACCTCTTCAAGTATGTATAGACCACTGTTGTGGTCTTTGGACAACATTTTCAAGAACTCTGGAAAGGTTTGGGGCCTAACTGCTGGAACTCAGAAATTGTCTCCCTGGCCGATCCCATCCAGTCCTCCCTTTACCCCTCACCCCACCCTTCCTGACTCCTTTCCCTGGGTGAGAAGCCATAGAACCAGCAGACCCTCAGCCCTCGGGGAGCGGGACTAATGTCCTGCGCCCAATTCCAACATAGGGGTTTCTTCCCCACACATCCGGTTGATTTTCTGACCCCAGCTGGGTGTTCCACATTCAATTCGATTCTCACAGATATGGGCTCAGTCCCCCTGGACTCCACCCTCCACTTCTCACCCCCCACCCAACTTCAGATGCCAATCTCAAGACCAGGTCATCAACTGTGCTTTTCACCAACTAGCTCTAGATCAGAGATTCCCACGACCCCCTCTTTGTGTTTGATTACTTTGTTAGAGAGGCTTACAGAAGTCAAGGGAGAATTTGACCTATTAGATGATCAATGTATTATGAAAGGATGTAACTCAGGAACAGCTAGATGGACGAAATGCCCAGGGCAGGGTGTGGTGAAGGGGTACCAAGCCCTCTCCAGGCTCAGCACTCTCCCCAAATCTCCATGTGCTCACCAACCCAGAAGCTCTCTGAGTCCTGGTTTTTATGGTGCTGTGTGCTCAGTTGCTCAGTTGTGTCTGACTCTTTGCAGCCCCATGGACTGTAGCCCACCAGGCTCTTCTGTCCAAAGGATTCTCCAGGCAAAAATGCTGGAGTGGGGTGCGATGTCCTCCTCCAGGGGATCTTCCCAAAGCAAGGGTCAAACTCTCATCTCCTGCATTGGCAGGTGGGTTCTTTACCACTGAGCCACCAGGGAAGCTGGGGTTTCTATGGAGGATTCATTTCATAGTCACGATCTGTTAAGTCATTGGGCATCTGTTGATGGATTCAACCTCCAACCCCTCTTCCCTCCCTGAAGTCAGAGATAGGAGTTCAGGACTGAAAGTTCAACCCTCTGCTGAGAGGCTGGGACCCAATCATGTGGTTGGGTCCCCATCCTTAGGCATTTCCAAAAGTCACCTCATTAACATGACACCTTTATCACGCTTGTCTCTTAGGAAATTCCAGGGGTTAGGAGCCCTGGGCCAGGACGGGGATGAAGACCAAGCGTGTATTTCTAATAAATCACAGCAGCACTGAAAAAGAGGTGATTTCAGCCTTAATCCAAGCATTTCCTCAGCAAAGAACACTCTCCCCTACAGGGACTCTGATGCCAACCATGAGGATCCATCCTGACCACCGTGTCACACGTGAACTGCCCGAGGCATGTAGTAGGCTCCCATAAACCGCAGCTCTCTCACCCCCACCAACCTGGTGAAATGGGATCTCAGTCCAGGGTCCCACTCTCAGGGGACCCCCAAGGACAAGGCAAGGTTCCCTGTTTCTGGGACAGGTTAGGGCTGAGCCTGTTCTCAACCAGTCTTTCTTCCTGATTTGTGCATCCATCAGCCCCTGAATCCCACCCTCCAATCTGGTCCCTTTCTGGGTGCTCCCTTTGGCCTCGGACTCTAGCTTGGCCCAATCCCAGCAGCAAGGGAGGTAGAACAGCTTCCTTGCTAAGGCTCTGCTCCTGGGCAGCACCCTAGAAGCTGCTTTAGAAGATGAGAACTGCCTCCTTCCCGCCGTGGCTTTCAATCCTTCTCCCCCAACCTCCCTCCCAGCACACCAGCAGACTCAGGGTGTTGCTCCATTGTTGGTTCTGGAGTTTCTGGTGATGATTCACCCACACAGTGAAAGGGGCCTGGACCAGGTGAGGAGACGCCACCAGGGCTGGTCTTCACGGGCAGCCCAGGCACCATTCTGGGCAGGAGGGGCCCTGCTAGGACTGGGACATCCCTTGATTAGGGCCCTACTAGAGTACCTTGCCTGGAAAATCCCAGGGATGGAGGAGCCTGGTGGGCTGCCGTCCATGGGGTCGCTAAAAGTCAGACACAACTGAGAGACTTCACTTTCACTTTTCACTTTCATGCATTGGAAAAGGAAATGGCAACCCACTCCAGTGTTCTTGCCTGGAGAATCCCAGGGATAGGGGAGCCGGGTGGGCTGCCATCTATGGGGTCGCACAGAGTCGGGCACAACTGAAGCGACTTAGCAGCAGCAGCAGCAGAGGAGCCAGGGCAGCCATGTGAGATTGTCAGAGGAGAGGCAGTGAGGAGTAGCTGGGAGGGACTTGGCTTCCAGCCCCTGCACATCTTTTCAGGTGGAACACGCAGTCCAGAGACGGACCCCAGCCTGGGTGCCCATCCCCTCAAGGCTGCCCTGGGAGACTTGGCTTGACTGCTCTGGCAGCTCTGCCCCAAGTCTACGTTGCTGTTTTGTTGAGACTGGCCTCCGTGCAGGGTCACCTCCGTCCCCTCCCTTCCTGTCATCCCTCAGAGAAACTCCCCAGCAAAGGATCAGAGGGGACAGTGCTGGGGTAGGTGTGGGCCTAGTGGACGATGACCCTGGGCCGTGACGGCTGCCAGAGGAAAGGCGCTTTGTGCTGGGAGGCAGCCGCACCCGGGCCCCAGCCCAGCCCTTCCATCCCGGCTGCAGTGCAGTGGGGGCAGGGAGGAAGGGGTGATCCCTGAGCCTGCAGAGGGATCCTGGTGTCAGGGCGCCAGTGCGGAGAGAGCACTCTTGGTGAAGGGACACGGTGATGATGGAGTTTAGAGACCAGCCAGTCTCCAGGGAAATAATGATTTCTTCCTTTAGAAGCAGGTAGCTTTTGGCAGGGGGTGGGATGGGGGTGGGTTCTGTGGTGAAACCCACCGTATACGCCCCTGAGATGAGGTGTGTTTCAGCTAATGCAGACCTGCAGTGAGCCTTCAGCCGGGCACGGAGGGCATTACCTCTGGACCGCTCATGCCCCGTGGTCCCAGTGTGCGGGAGACGTGAGACAGGTCGCATCTGAGCAGGAATCTTCCAGAGTCCCCACTGTCTCCCCTGGAAAAGGATCCCAGTGTCTGTCCCCCCCAAATGGCATCTGAGTCCCTGGGGACCCCTGGGAGGGTGGGGGAGAGGCCCTCCATTGCGCTTCACTTTGAGGGAGGCTGTGCAAACCCTGTTTTTCTGAATTCAAGCAGCTTCTGTCATTTTTCTCTGACACGTTTCCAGCAAGATGCCTGCCCTGGATGTCAGCTGCCTCTCATTTGAATAGTGCGAAATGCATAGAATGTACCTAACACATGTTTGAAGCGTGCTTCAATACTCGCTGCCATCTGCGGGCCCAGTGGCCCGGAGCGGAGGACGGGGAACCAGACCCCACCTGTCACTGGAAAGAGCAGCAGAGCATCCAGCTGTCTCTAGTCGGCCACACGAGCTTTGCATGGTCTGTGCATCTGTGCTGTGTCGTCAGTGCAGTTGTTGGCAGAGGGACAGCAAGGTCAGAGGAGACTGAAGGAATATACTCCCATCGCGAGGACAGGCTCTCCACACTCAGGATCTAAAAGGGGCCGGCCCCCTGGGGCACCGAGGGACAGCTATTTTAAGGGAAAAGTCCAAAGACGTGAACTGGAGAGGAAGAAACTTAATGGGCTAAAATGTAGCCTCATGGAAACACCACCAAGCAAGAAGAGGCCACAGAAATGGCCAGAGCCAGAAACCCCAACAACATGGCCACGACCAGGGGCTCCCCCTAGCAAGAACCTCCTCCAGGTGTATTCAGGGATTCTGGGGTCTCGCTCAATCCATGCAACTTGCACACTCTCAGCTTCATGACAGGCAATGGGAGGTGGGTACTCACCCACCAGCCTTGCCTGAACCGACCCATCCTCAGGTGGGTGGGGCTATGGCTCTGGAACCTGCTTGTCTAGGAGCCGAGGTGCCAGTATGACAATGCGCTGGCCAGAGCCTTTGCAGTGTGCTGAGACCGACATGACGCTGGGGCTTGTCTTCCAGTGGATGCTAAGGCTGGGGAATCTGCACTCCAGGGAGCTGACCCCCTCTCCCGGGCAGCAGAACCATGTTTGGACAAAATGCCTGGAGGACCTCTGCTTCGTCACCCTACAGATTTTACCTTAAAAGAACAAAATAGCACAAAGCACATGGCTGGTGATGGCAAGCTTGAAGGGAGAAAGATAGTTTTCCCAACAGGAAGTTGCAGCTAAGATCTCAGGGTCTCTGCAGAGACCATCTCCCAGGGGCCACGTCTCCAGTCCAACAGGGTGAAGGAGCCGTGTTTACTGCTCTGCTAAGAAGCAGGTTTGCAGAATGCGAGGGCTACAAGGTAAGGCAGGGGAAAGGGCGCCTGTCCCCAAGCCTCCCTGCTTTCACAGATGTCAGAGCCGTGTTGCACAGGCCCCTCAACCCCATCTCCTCCACAGACAAGTGGCTGTCCTCTAAATCTCCCATCTTGGCATGGGCTTCCTGAGCTGACACACTGCCCACGTCAGCCTTAAGCATCTCTAGCTTCAAGAGTGCATCAGAAAGCCCATTCCACTTCGATGCGATGCAAAGTGCTTTCTCACCCTTTGATCGTGGTGCTGGCAGAAAATAGATTTCCACTCAGACATTTAGGGCAGAACCTTTCATGGAGGGAGATGCAGATGGGTGTGAGAAAACACACCTGAGGCTGTTGACACCCTAAGGCTGAAGAGCGGCTGTGTTCCTGCAGCCCTGTGGGACCAGAGCCTCAAGGACAGACCCACTATGAGACCCACTATGGCTGGTGCCCTGCAGCCAGGGGTTAAGGATGCAATCTGCAGGGCACCAGCCAGGACTGGGACGGATGGGAGCGGAGAGCAGAGAGCAGCATCCATGCAGCAAACCGCTGCGTCTCTTCCTTGGTGCCCACTACGGGTTCCTGGGCATCTCCCTTGCTGCGGTCCTCATTGTGCATCGACCCATGATTTCCCCAATAGTTACTCTTAGATTTCAGCCTAAAACTCACTTTCTCACTTTCTCCACCAGCTCTGGGTTCACACTACAGGCCTTATGATGAAGCACAAGGGTCCCCACCCAACACACCCCACTCTCCACTGGGGCCCCTCATGCCGTCAGCTGAAGTCAGACGGAGGGTGTGACACTGACCGGGACCCTGCACTCGTCTCCCTGCAAACACACTGGGCCTGGGGTGGAAACCTTGGCTGCCTGAACATGTCTACTAACCACAGCACCCTGTGGACTCCTCTTGACAGCTGCTGATTCCACAAGTCAGGGACCGCCCGAGCCTGCCTCATTCCATCGACTGCTTGTGGTTAAAACTTGTTTTCCAGTTGACCACAGCCCAGCCCTCCCCACGCCAAGCTTGCGTATCCACTCAACGTCTTGAGACCAGAACCAGAGGCCAAGGCAATTTCACCATCACTGCAAAATATATGAAAAATATGCAAAATATCTGAAACATACAAAATCCAAATTTGCTCCATATATCTCAAGGGAGTCGGTTGCTTAACTATTGTAGTTGATGTGGGGTGGCCATGAGACCCATCACGCCTAAATCTATTGGGCAGTGGCAGCTCCACTGATGCACTGATCCAAACACAATGCCCTTGCTCTGTCACACAAAAGCTGAGGAGCTGTGAATACAGGATTGGAAAAAAAGGACCCTCTTAATCAGCACAACATCCAAGGCTGTGTGACTCTCCTACTGCAGAATCGGGGTTTAAAGGTACAGCTTTAAGCTTTTTATTCTGAAAACTGTATGACAACATTACAGACAGTATTGAAAAATAAGAAAAGGCTTTGATTTTCAGTGGAAGTCTCTGACAGTTCTTTTCCAGACACACATTTGCTACAGGAAGAAAGAACACTCCAAATCAGCCCTCTAACTCCACCCTGGGGGTGACGTGGGTTTTCCAGGAGCCAAGGATCAGTGAGTGAAAGCAGAAGTGGCCCCACCAACTGAACAACTCAAACCACAGCTGCCCCTGGACCCTGGAGACATGTGTGTCTCGCTCTGTCCCTCGGTCTCTCCCTCCCAACCTCTCCCCAACCCCCAGGCTCGCCCTTCCACATGGAGGTCTAGTGGGAGAGAGCCAGCAGCCCCTGGGGGCTTGTGGGTGGGTGACTTCAGGAGAATCTCTTTCCCTCACAACTCCCAGCCAAGGCCTCATCCTGGAGCAAACACAAATTGTCCTGATGTGTCGCATCTGAGTTCCTGAACTGGGGTCACAGCGGCAGACAATAAATGGTCATTGCTGTTTCAAGGCCAGGGTTTGGGGGATGTGTTGTGTGGCGCAGACAACTGCCTGGGCAGAGGGGAGATGGTCAACAAGCATCTCCAAGCTTTAGCTGGCCCCTCCGTCCCTCTAACCTCCTCCTAGTGGCCCTCACCGACCTGCTGCTCTCCCCGTACTCCATCCCCTCTGCCTAAAGGCCCAACGTCCCAGGCCCAATGGTGTCCCTCTCAGTCTGCCAGTCTGTCTGCGGCTGGTTATGCCATTTCCTGCCTCAGCATCCCTGTGGCTGTGGTCCCATCGCCAGGTGTGGTCCAGGGTCCCAATCAGAGGTGGCATCTCTGATGGAAGACCTGAGGGGGGGCTCTGTCTCTGGGCCCATCTCACCAGGGGGAATTACGATGACAAAGAAGTGACTTGTAGAAAAAAGTCACCCCTGGGAGGCTCTCCATACCACAGCATATCATTCGGCTGCTCCAGCCTGACGCCCACCCCTCTCATCCTCCAGCTTATTCCATCAGTGCCCCACCGCCCCGTGGAGCTTCAGCCAGATGCCAGCCACCCTCCCACCGTTCCTCGCCCAAAACACTCTTTCTTACCCCTTGAAATTCCCACTGCAGACAGGCTCGTCTACTCCTGTGAGTGAGAATGACCCAGTTAAAAATGAGAACTCAGGGCCGATTTCTTCCCCAACCTCCAGTTTTCATTGTCCAGCTGCCTTGTGATCACCCACTCAGGTGCCCTGTGGACCTCACACCCCAAATGGGTGCAGATGGGGCTCCCACTTCCTCCAAGACAGACACCCCAAGCCCTCCCTCTCCTAGCCCATCAGGCAGTCCTGTCTGCATGGCCCCCATATGCACCTCCCCCATGGTCCCTTGTTCCCATTTCTCTGCCAGGATCTCCCCCAGCTACCGTGACCTCTTTCCTCAACTACTTCAAATGTCTCTAAGTTTAGCACCTGCCTTGGGTCAAGCACTAAGCTCCAGCCTGAGAAACAGGCATATCAAAGACACCCACTGCCCTCCAAGAACTTGTTTGTACCTGGAACTGGCATTACCCTTGGGGTTGGTGAGGACTGCAAGGGCAGAGGTGGAAGTGGAAGGGAAGACTCCAGAAAACTCCATCTGGGAGGAGGAGGAGGTTCGCGACTTTGGGTTAGGCAGGAATGAAGTTAAGCAGACCACCTAGCCTCTTGGCTCTAGGACTGGCATCTGTAGGAACCCTTGCCTATCAGGGTCTCTCACCTTCTCTCTGCAGAGCACTCAGTGGAGACTTGGTCTCATTTCTTGTTATGTCCCCAGAGGACTTGGGAAGCTGTTTCCTTTGCAGAGTCCCCCAAACATTTGTGAGGAGAATTCCAGCTGGGATCCAGGGCAGGTGTGAGGTGTGAAGGTGAGGAAGTTGTCAGCAACCAGTGCAACAACTGAGCAGCCCTGGAGGCCAAGCCCACCTTCAGGCCAAGTGTAGCAGGAGCACCAGAGTGGTTATTGGGTGAGTTTCTTCTCCACCTTTGTCTTTCCTCCTAAACTCCAGCCTATGGCACCTTCAGGGGGAACACACCCCCAGGAGTTGGAGAGGGCTCAGGGAAGTGTGACCCCAAATCACAATAACTTCTCAACATCATCATGTTTAGTAGATATCCATAAACTCTTGAAAAAATATTTTAATGTTTGTGATAACTTTATTTACTTCTTTTAAACTTTTTCTATTGGGGTATAGCTGGTTAACAATGCTGTGATAGTTTCAGGTGGACAGCAAAGGGACTCAGCCTTACTTACCATGTATTCATTCCCCCCCAAACTCCCATCCCATCCAGGCTACCACATAACATTGAGCAGAGTTCCCTGTGCTGTATACTAGGTCCTGGTTGATCATCCATTTTAAATATAGTAGTGTGTACATGGAGAAGGCAATGGCACCCCACTCCAGTACTCTTGCCTGGAAAATCTCATGGACGGAGGACCCTGGTGGGCCACAGTCCATGGGGTCGCTAAGAGTCGGACACGACTGAGCGACTTCACTTCCACTTTTCACTTTCATGCAATGGCAACCCACTCCAGTGTTCTTGCCTGGAGAATCTCAGGGACCGGGAGCCTGGTGGGCTGCCGTCTCTGGGGTCACACAGAGTCGGACACGACTGAAGCGACTTAGCAGCAGCAGTAGCAGCAGCAGTGTATACATGTCCATCTCAAACTCCCTGACTATCCCTTCCCCCATTCTTCCCTCCACAATCATAATGTGATAACTCTAGAACAGGCAGTGAAGTCTTTTTTAAAATAGTTGCTAAATATATAAAGCAACCCCCAAGAACTTCCCCAGTAGTCCAGTGATTAAGAAGTTGCCTTCCAAGCCAGGGGACGTGGATTCTATTCCTGCTCAGGAACTAAGCCCGTGCGCAACTAGAGAACCCACCCACCACAACTGGAGAAAACCCGTGCACCCCAACAAAGAGCCTGCGTACAGCAACAAAGACCCAGCACAACCACAAAAATACTCCATGATTTATGGCAAAAATCAGTAGTTTGTTAATCCTCACTTAAATTTAAAAAAAAAGCAACCCCCAGATGTCATGATACATCACCCCTAAATGTCATGAAGGGGTCTGGATGCCAGACGGTGACTTGCTGAGATTCACTGGGGTCCCCTGGCAACCACCTCTTGCGTGTCGAGCAGAGCACGTGTGGAGCTCTGCTGAAGGTTTGTAGGAAGGCAGATGACCCTAGAGAGGACCCTGAGTGCCCAGGGGACGGGCGGCTACACCTGGGAATGGAGCTACAAGGCCACAACTTTGCCCCGTGTCTCAGGGGCCGGTTAGCGGCTCCTTCAAACTCTGAAGTAAAGGACCCAGGGTCACCTTCTGTGGCATTGCCTGAGGCTCCATCACTCAGAAGTGCACTTGCAAACCTGTTGGCCCAGAAGACACAGCCCAGCCGACTGTCGGCTCAGCGAACAGGTCTCGGAGAAAGCACCCTTTCCTGGCCTGGCTTTGGGGTGGAGGTCCGATGTCCCCTGCTATTTAGGGGGAGAACAGGACCGCCTGAGGCGCCCGTGGACCCTGGCTGACCCACACAAACACGCTGTTCTTGGAGAATCCAAAACTCCTCCCTTTGCAGACTGCTCCCTGGAGCAAGGCTTTTCATGCTCCTGTTCCAGGCTCAGTCCACGGGGGAAATTGCTCAAGACTCTTGAGCAAACTTGCAGAACAGCCAGAGGTCTGACAGGAACAGACCACCCCCCCTCCCCCTCACCCACCAATAACTTCAACTTGAGCCACCTGGGGACAAAGGTGAGGAACAGCGCCAGTTGCCACCTCCTGACCATCCTACGGGATCAGGGACCTTGCCCTGCTTCCTCAGAAGGCTCCCCAAAGCACACAGCATTATGCGAGTCGCCAGCCCTGGGCCCCACGCCGGCCAGGCCCACTGCTGCACGTCCCCACATCCTGCCCTGTGCACCCCTTTCCTCCTCCCAGGGCGTCCCTTCCACCGGAAACAGTCAGGGGTCTGGTGTGCAAGCAACAGAACAACTTAGGCCAAAAGGGAAATTTCCTGGAAGGCTACCAGAGTTCAAGAACCAGACGGGAAGCTGAGAACTGCTATTTCACGTGCTTGCTACTCTCAGGACCCCTGGCGGCTGAGAGGCTCTGGGAAGACTTCCCAGTTAATGACGCCTGAACCGAGACCTGAGGATGAACCAGAGTAGCCTGCCCACTTGTCCTGCCCACTATTGCCCCCGAGCTGGACTTTGTAACAAAAGAAAACCAGCCATACAGGCCCGAAGGTGACTTGGGTGGCCTTGTCTGGTCTGATCTTGGAGGGGGATGGAGAGGGCAAGAGCACCCTTTAGGGCCAGGAGGTGGGGATTTTTTGGTCTGAGACCCTGGGAATGACACCTCGAAGCTCTGGGCCGTGGTTCCCTCACAGTCAGGGAGCAGTTGTTTCCAATGACTCTCAGGCCTGTCTCATTTCACTCCCTATTTGGCCGCAGAGGATCCAGGCCCTCCGGCCTCTGATGTCAGCTTCATAGGATCGCGGCCAGGTTTGCAGAGCCTTCATCACAGCAGTGCCTATTTCCTGAGCACCTGTGGAGCTTGGATCCTGCCTCGTGATCTCAACACTGAGGCTCTGAGTCTGCCAGCGACCGTGAGCCAGCGGCCCAGGACTCCCATTAACCTGGCTTCAGAAAGCTCTCAGGGGACCAGCATAGCCATGTGCCAGTAGAAGGGCTCAGATACCTCCAAACACACACACACACACACACACACACGGGCCCACAGGTCTTGGTGCACAGCTGCTGCTGCTGCTAAGTCGCTTCAGTCGTGTCCGACTCTGTGCGACCCCAGAGATGGCCTCCTACCACGCTCCTCTGTCCCTGGGATTCTCTAGGCAAGAACACTGGAGTGGGTTGCCATTTCCTTCTCCAATGCATGAAAGTGAAAAGTGAAAGTGAAGTCGCTCAGTCGTGTCCGACTCTTAGCGACCTCATGGACTGCAGCCTACCAGGCTCCTCCGTCCATGGGATTTTCCAGGTGAGAGTACTGGAGTGGGGTGCCATTGCCTTCTCTGTGGTGCACAGCATCTGTCCACTACTCCCCTCGTCCCCTCTGTAGCTATTCCTTGTCTCCTGCTGTTCACAAACCACTGCCACTCGGGAAGAGCCCTGCAGGCACCCCACTATCTACTCCCGGCCTCCCACACTATTTGGATGCTGGAGTAGGCCTGAGTTTTCATGTGGTGAGAGTCCCCTCTTTCCAACCCTATCTCATATTCAGTCGCTTGGTCCCCAAAGCAGCTGGGCCTTTGCCCCTGATCCACATGAGTCCTTGTCTTAGGAGCATCTTGGCCTCAGCCTTGCTCAAGCCTGTCCACTGTGCTGAGTTCAGAGGTCATGCCCACTTCTCTCAGGGTCCCTGGGCCCAATCCAGTCCCTCCTTCCTCCTCTGGTAGAAAATCAAAGCCCCAGGAAGAAGGGTTACAGGATCTGCTGGGTCCAGGGCAGGCTGAAAACCTGGGGTACCCTGCTTAGAAGTCGTTAGGATTCCAAGACACAAAGCACGGAAGCAAGCTTGAGGCCTTCCAAACGCAGGGCCCTGTGTGACGGCCAGATCATATGCTGGGAAGCTGACTGTGGACGGGCATCCACTGGAACAGGAAAGGCCCCAGGAACAGCATTGGGTGCCATGCAGAGGGGGAGCTGAGGCCACATCTGTGTGACCTGTGCACCTGCCCACCTTCCTCCACTCACCCCTCAAGAGTGCTCAGCAAGTGGACCCAACAGCTGAAGGAGGGGGTGAGGGAGGGGTTGAGAGAGAATCGGAAGTGGGGCTGGGTGTTGCTGGCTCCTTCACTTTTCCACTCTTCTCAACACAGAGCCATCTTGTGGAAATGGCTCTGTGTTTACCATATATAGAGGTTGGAGGCACCCTCCTCTCCTAACCTTGCCAGGGACTGGGCCCCACCCTCTCAACTGACCTTCTGAAAGTATTCTGTGAATGGCTTCAGGTTCCAAGACCTCAAAAAGTCAAAAGCCTTTGACTGTGTGGATCACAACACACTGTGGAAAATTCTTCAAGATATGGGAATACCAGACCACCTTACCTGTCTCCTGAGAAATCTGTATGCAGGTTAAGAAACAACAGTTAGAACTGGACATGGAACAACAGACTGGTTCCAATTCAGGAAGGGAGTATGCCAAGGCTGTATACTGTCATCCTGCTGTTTTAACTTACATGCAGAGTACATCACGCAAAGTGCCAGGCTGGATGAAGCACAAGCTGGGATATAAATTGCCAGGAGAAATATAAATAATCTCAGATACACAGATGACACTCGGGCACAGTGAGGTCTGGGAGTTCAGTTCAGTGGCTCAAGCATGTCCTACTCTTTGCAACCCCATGGACTGCAGCACACCAGGCTTCCCTGTCCATCACCAACTCCTGAAGCTTGAGCAAACTCATGTGCATTGAGTCGGTGATGCCATCCAACCATTTCATTCTCTGTCATCCCCTTCTCCTGCCTTCAATCTTTCCTGGCATCAGGATCTTTTCAAATGAGTCAGTTCTTTGCATCCAAAGTGTTGGAGTTTCAGCTTCAACACCAGTCCTTCCAATGAATATTCAGGACTGATTTCCTTTAGAACTGACTGGCTGGATTTCCTTGCAGTCCAAGGGATTCTCAAGAGTCTTCTCCAACGCCACAGTTCAAAAGCATCAATTCTTCAGTGCTCAGCTTTCTTTAGAGTTCAACTCACATCCATACATGACTACTGGAAAAATCATAGCTTTGACTAGATGGACCTTTGTTGGCAAAGTAATGTCTCTGCTTTTTAATATGCTATTTAGGTTGGTCATAGCTTTTCTTCCAAGGAGCAAGAGTCTTTTAATTTCATGGCTGCAGTCACCATCTGCAGTGATTTTGGAACCCCAAAATATAAAGTCTGTCACTGTTTTCATTGTTTCCCCATCTATTTGCCATGAAGTGATGGGACCGGATGCCATGATCTTAATTTCTGAATGTTGAGTTTTAAGCCAACTTTTTCACTCTCCTCTTTTACTTTCATCAAGAGGCTCCTCAGTTCTTCACTTTCTGCCACTAGTGTGGTGTCATCTGCATGTCTGAGGTTATTGATATTTCTCCTGGCAATCTTGATTCCAGCTTGTGCTTCTTCCAGCCTGGCATTTCACATGATGAAAAGGAGTACGTCAAGGCTGTATATTGTCACCCTGTTTATTTAACTTATATGCAGAGTACATCATGAGAAACGCTGGCCTGGAAGAAGCACAAGCTGGAATCAAGATTGCTGGGAGAAATATCAATAACCTCAGATATGCAGATGACACCACCCTTAAGGCAGAAAGTGAAGAGGAACTCAAAAGCCTCTTGATGAAGGTGAAAGTGGAGAGTGAAAAAGTTGGCTTAAAGCTCAACATTCAGAAAACGAAGATCATGGCATCCGGTCCCATCACTTCATGGCAAATAGATGGGGAAACAGTGGAAACAGTGTCAGACTTTATTTTTCTGGGCTCCCAAATCACTGCAGATGGTGACTGCAGCCATGAAATTAAAAGACACTTACTCCTTGGAAGGAAAGTTATGACCAACCTAGATAACATATTAAAAAGCAAAGACATTACTTTGCCAACAAAGGTCCATCTAGTCAAGGCTATGGTTTTTCCAGTGATCATGTCTGGATGTGAGAGTTGGACTGTGAAGAAGGCTGAGCGCCAAAGAATTGATGCTTTTGAACTGTTGGTGTTGGAGAAGACTCTTGAGAGTCCCTTGGACTGCAAGGAGATCCAACCAGTCCATTCTGAATGAGATCAGCCCTGGGGTTTCTTTGGAAGAAATGATGCTAAAGCTGAAACTCCAGTACTTTGGCCACCTCATGCGAAGAGTTGACTCATTGGAAAAGACTCTGATGCTGGGAGGGATTGGGGGCAGGAGGAGAAGGGGACGACAGAGGATGAGATGGCTGGATGGCATCACTGGCTCGATGGACCTGAGTCTCAGTGAACTCTGGGAGTTGGTGATGGACAGGGAGGCCTGGCGTGCTGCGATTCATGGGGTCGCAAGGAGTCGGACATGACTGAGCAACTGATCTGATCTGACTCTGCATATAAGTGACAAAATAAGCAGGGTGACCCACTCCACTATTCTGGGTTGGTCAAAAGGTTCATTCAGGTTTTTCTGCACAATGTTATGGAAAACCCCAATGAACTTTTGGCCAACCCAATGCTTTGTTACAGCAATTGAGCTGACTAATACCTCACCCTTGCAGCCTGAGTCTCCTCCTCTATGTAATGGCAATACTCACAAAATCCCTCTCACAGAAGTGTTGTGGGGGTTTTGGATAAAGCCATACATAGATGGAAGCAGTTATTCTCTGAGACAGTAAAAACCGCTTCTCACCCAGAATCTTGAAAAACAGTTTTCGGTTTGGAACATCCATTTGCCTTTCCTCCCTCCAAAAAAATCTCTGCTATTTTGGAGCTGCCACCAGACATGACCCTGACGGTGGGAGATAAGTCTGCAATCCTTCTACACAGTTCTTTGAAGTAAACCATCATCTGACCTGACTTCCAAATCACAAAGTTCATTCCTAAGTAATGAGCATGGGCTGGAAGAACAACTGAGAGAATCCAGAGCTTTGGGAAGATCTTGGGCTGTTGGCAGGGGTTGTGCCAGCAAGGGTCATCTGTGGTGCAGCATGCCCACCGCAGTCACCATCAAGCGGTCTTCTCTGGGGACACCTTTTCCTCTTTTTCTGGGAGGCAGCAGACCTGATGCTGGTGGACTATTTCCTTGATCTCACCATCCAGGATGGCTCTGCTGCTCCAGGAGGGCACAGGGCATCTGCTTTCCCAAAGGCTTCCAACACTTCCTTCCAGTAAAGAAAAACCCAAAGCCCCTCAGTAACCCACTGCCGAGGCACAAGAAATATTCTTGGACTTCTCCGCATTTTCCTGGGTTTGCTCTAGAGCCGCTTTGTCATCACAGGCCCGAAGCCATAAAGCTGAGCTGGCGTGTGGGCAGAGGCTCTTTCCAAAGTCTGGACCACACTCGTGTGGCCATTGCTTGAATAGCAGCTCAGAATTTAAGGGCTGGAAAGTTCATCTGTGAGGTATGGAAATCAGGAGTGCAGTCAGGTCTGAACTTACTGCCATGGGACGGAGAAGTGGGGTGGAAAGTAACGCCCAATTCAAGGTGCTAAGATCACAAGAGACACAAGAATCCTGGGTATGGGCTGGGGGGTCATTGCCATCAGCAGAATCTAGTAGGCCTCCACTTCTGGGGACTTCTCCCCCAGACTTCACCCTGCAGCCCCTCAGAGACCCATCCCCTAGCCCGTCCTCTGGTCAGAAAGGCAGTTGTCTACATGGTCCCAGACCAGCACTCACTGCTCCAGCAAGCCCTGGGGCTTAACCCAGGCCTCACCCATCCTTCTAAGCAGAAAACGAGGCCAAGGCTCCAGCATCTGTGAGTTATGAAGTCCTCCAGAGGGTCCCAATACCCGTGCTCTGTTAGATGTGTTTGGGTTTATTGCTGTCTATTGCTACTGCCGCAACACACCTGGATGCCAAGGTACTGACAAGTCAGGAGGACCCCCTGCAGACTCCCCAGGATGTTTCATGTTGAGGCAGTCCTGTCTTCTCACTCACTGCTGGGGCTGGGTTCCCTCAGAAGCAACCCCGACAATCATTCCAGTGTGAGCAGAGCCCTGGGGAGGTGATCCCAGGACACATGTTCTGGGCATGGGGAGGAGTCAGCACATGGGGTGTGGTGAGCAGGCCAGCACTGGGGGTGTTGGAGATGGTTCAGGCAGCCTCAGAGATGTCCCTCCCAGGGCATCTGGCATCAGTCCTCCAGCCCCCATCTGTTATAGTTGAGGGCAGCTCTGGGGTGTTGACCCCCCAGTGTCCTGCTGTCCCCTGGATGAGGCTGGAGTCTGTGGCCAGAGGACCTGTATCCAGAAAGGACAGCGTGGAAGCCCCCACTGTCAGCTCCACCAAGCTTCCCCAGGCTGCCAGGGAGAAGGAAGGTTCAGAGACTCTGGTTCCTTATTCAGTTTCCCCACGTTGGCTGAGGCGTCTCGAGTCCCCTCTTCCCTGGACACTTTGTCATCTCCCAGTGGGGCACTGCTGCTTCAGACACGCATCTCTGCTGATTCTGGGCCCTGCTGATTCTTGGACCAGAAGGGTCCCTCCACAGGTGACCAGATGCTGTACAGAAACACCTTAGAGGGAGTGAAGTGGGGCCCCAGGGACAGGCAGTTTTACCAGACCACCTCTCCCTGAGGACCTCACACAGATGGTCAGCTCATAGAGGGCGGGAACCAGGAAGCACTCCACTCTTCCCGGGGTGGTCGGCTCAGAGCAGCTATGGCTTAAGGAAGGACCCAGCCAACCTACCCAGCTGGGTATCTAGGAGTGGTAACACTGGCACCAGTCACCTTACAGGCCCACCACCAAGGGGTGGCCTGTGAAGGACATTGAATATGAGGGTCACCACACTCTTACAATGCCTGTCTCCTCAACTCCACTGTCCCCACCACAGCCAGGGGTCCCCCAAGCCAGAGGCTCCAACTAACTTCCAAGTGCCCAAGGGCTTTTCCAGAACTTGGTGCCAGGAAACGACACCCTCCCTCAGCCCGGGATCCTCAGAAGTTAGATGCAGATACCCCAGCTCTGTCCCCTCTCTGGCCTCCAAGGTGGGACTGTTGCCTGAAAAACTGGGTCCTCCTCTTTGAGGGTGTCGGGCCAAAAGACACAGTCAAGCCAAAGAGCAGGAGAAGGAGAAATGTATTACTTGCAGGAAATAAAGAGAACCCTGGGGATCTTCCCCAAAAGAGTGTTTGCCTGGCAGAGTGTTTGACTGGGTACATGTGTGTTCGTGAAGGGGCTCAGGCAGGAGAATTCAGCACAGCATCAGGGCAAAGGTCGACAGAACCCAAGCTTTAGTCGACTGCAGTCTCAAGAGTCAGAAAAGTCAACATCACCATCCTTGAGGTTCACTGGAGTGGGACTCTTCACAACTGGTGTCCAACAACTCCACACAATTCTTTCTACCAGGAGATGGTGTCAGGCTAAGGGCTCAGTCAGGCAAAATTCCCCAGATGCCAGACACAAGTCCAGGTGGTCACCTGTGCTTCTGACCAATTGGTTGTAGATTAGAGGTTCCTCCGACCCCACTCCTCCACGCCCTTAGGCTGACTTGCTGGAGTGACTCACAGAAATCAGTCCTTACTAGACCACTGCTTTATGAAAGAATGTAACTGTCCCCACATCCTGAGTTACATTCTTTCATAATACATTGCAGGGGCCAGAAAGGGGACAATGAATTATAAAAGAATGTAACTCAGGAAGTCAGCTGGAAGAGATGTTCAGGGCAGGGTGTGGAGAAACGGTGGAGCTTCCCTGCCCCCTCCAAGCTCACCAGCCTCCTTCTTCTGGGCTTTCATCAACCCAGAAGCTCTCAGGACCCCATCCTTTTAGGTTCTTCAGTTCAGTTCAGTTGCTCACTCGTATCCAACTCTTTGCAACCCCATGGACTGCAGCATGCCAAGCTTCTCTGTCCATCACCAAGTCCCGAAGTTTACTCAAACTCATGTCCATTGAGTCGGTGATGCCATCCAACCATCTCATCCTCTGTTGTCCCTTTCTCCTCCAGCCTTCAATCTTTCCCAGCATCAGGGTCTTTTCTAATGAGTCAGTTCTTTGCATCAGGTGGCCAAAGGATTGAAGCTTCAGCTTCAGCATCAGTCAAAGTTTTCTCAATGTTGAGCTTGAAACCAGCTTTTTCACTTTCACTTTCACTTTCATCAAGAGGCTCTTTAGTTCTTCTTCACTTTCTGCCATAGGGTGGTGTCATCTGCATATCTGAGGTTATTGATATTTCTCCTGGAAATCTTGATTCCAGCTTGTGCTTAGTCCAGTCCAGCATTTCAAATGATGTACTCTGCATATAAGTTAAATAAGCAGGGTGACAATATACAACCTTGATGTACTCCTTTTCCTATTTGGAACCAGTCTGTTATTATGCACATAGGCATGATTGGTTCAATCTTTGGTCATTGGTGATTGAACTCAACCTCCAAGCTTCTCCCCTCCTCAGAGGTCCAGACCTGGGGCTGAAAGTTCTACCTTCTAATCCTCTCATCACTGGGTTGGTTCTTCTGGAAATCAGCTCCACCCTTAGGTCAGTCGGTTCAGTTGCTCAATTGTGCCCGACTCTTTGTGACTCCATGAATCACAGCACGCCAGGCCGCCCTGTCCATCACCAACTCCCAGAGTTCACTCAAACCCATGTCCATCGAGTTGGTGATGCCATCCAGCCATCTCATCCTCTGTCGTCCCCTTCTCCTCCTGCCCCCAATCCCTCCCAGCATCAGAGTCTTTTCCAATGAGTCAACTCTTCGCATGAGGTGGCCAAAGTACTGGAGTTTCAGCTTTAGCATCATTTCTTCCAAAGAAACTCCAGGGCTGATCTCATTCAGAATGGACTGGTTGGATCTCCTTGCAGTCCAAGGGACTCTCAAGAGTCTTCTCCGACACCAACAGTTCAAAAGCATCAATTCTTTGGTGCTCAGCTTTCTTCACAGTCCAACTGTCATATCCAGACATGATCACTGGAAAAACCATAGCCTTGACTAGATGGACCTTTGTTGGCAAAGTAATGTCTCTGCTTTTTAATATGTTATCTAGGTTGGTCATAACTTTTCTTCCAAGGAGTAAGTGTCTTTTAATTTCATGGCTGCAGTCACCATCTGCAGTGATTTGGGAGCCCAAAAAAATAAACTCTGACACTGTTTCCCCATCTATTTCCCATGAAGTGATGGGACCAGATGCCATGATCTTCGTTTTCTGAATGTTGAGCTTTAAGCCAACTTTTTCGCTCTCCTCTTTCACTTTCATCAAGAGGCCTTTTAGTTCCTCTTCACTTTCTGCCATAAGGGTGGTGTCATCTGCATATCTGAGGTTATTGATACTTCTCCCGGCAATCTTGATTCCAGCTTGTGCTTCTTCCAGCCCAGTGTTTCTCATGATGTACTCTGCATGTAAGTTAAATAAGCAGGATGATGTACTCCTTTCCGTCTTTGGAACCAGTCTGTTTTTCCATGTCCAGTTCTAACTGTTGCTTCCTGACCTGCATACAAATTTCTCAAGAGGCAGGTGAGGTGACTTGGTATTCCCATCTCTTTAAGAATTTTCCAGAACTTGTTGTGGTCCACACAGTCAAAGGCTTTGGCATAGTCATAAAGCAGAAGTAGATGTTTTTCTGGAACTCTCTTGCTTTTTCAATGATCCAACAGATGTTGGCAATTTGATCTCTGGTTCCTTTGCCTTTTCTAAATCCAGCTTGAACATCTGGAAGTTCACAGTTCACATACTGTTGAAGCCTGGCTTGGAGAATTTTGAGCATTACTTTGCTAGCATGTGAGATGAGTGCGACTGTGTGGCAGTTTGAGCATTCTTTGGCATTGCCTTTCTTTGGGATTGGAATGAAAACTGACCTTTTCCAGTCCTGTGGCCACTGCTGAGTTTTCCAAATGTGCTGGCATATTGAGTGCAGCACTTTCAGAGCATCATCTTTTAGGATTTGAAATAGCTCAACTGGAATTCTGTCACCTCCACTAGCTTTGTTCATAGTGATGCTTCCTAAGCCCACTTGACTTCGCATTCCAGGATGTCTGGCTCTAGGTTGGTGATCACACCATCGTGATTATCTGAGTCATGCAGATCTTTTTGTATAGTTCTTCTGTGTATTCTTGCCACTTCTTATTATATTCTGCTTCTGTGAGGTCCATACCATTTTTGTCCTTTCTTGTGCGCATCTTTGTATGAAATGTTCCCTTGGTAGCTCTGATTTTCTTGAAGAGATCTCTAGACTTTCCCTTTCTATTGTTTTCCTCTATTTCTTTGCATGGATCGCTGAGGAAGGCTTTCTTATCTCTCCTTGATATTCTTTCGAACTCTGCATTCAAATGGGTATATCTTTTCTTTTTTTCTTTGCCTTTCACTTCTCTTCTATTCACAGCTATTTGTAAGGCCTCCTCAGATAACCATTTTGCCTTTTTGCATTTCTTTTCCTTGGGGATGGTCTTGATCCCTGCCTCCTGTACAATGTCATCCATAAGAAAAAGGAAGCTCCAGGCCAGTCTGGCTATGATCCAGCAGCCCAGTGGGAGATACCGAAGCAGGTGGAAAGCTTATGGGACAAACATGGGCTGTGCTGCTGGAGGGAGCTGTGCTCAACGGACCATGTCTGGTCCCCTCAAGTGACATTTTCTCTCCTGGGAAAGCAGACCCTTCAGATCACATCATCCACCATCATCCCTGGTCCTGGTCGCGGCCCCATCCATGCTGCCATGGCCTCCACCTCCCCTGCTCCCTCAGACCCCGTGCTGGTCTCACGGGGTGCTCTAGTCCCCAGGACACAGGTTCGGGCTGCAAATGAACAAACTTCTGTCTGGGTGCAATTTCAGAGATGAGGAGGGAGCCAATTCGGACCATGGGCAGCTCTTGAGGCGGTGTCATTCTGGAAGGCCTGGAGGGGCCCTGTCTTCAGGGTCCCTTTAGTGGCAAGTGGCCCACCAGGTCATACAGTTGTGAGGTGCTATTCCGGAGGCTTTCCTTGGGCCTCAGGATGGGGCTTCAGTGAGCCTCCGAGAGTGCTGCATAATGGACCACATGATCCTCGGTGCATCACAGGGGACCAGCCGTTTATTTGTTCAGGAGTCTGCCACCTATCAGGGCAGGGCTTGGCAGGGAGGCACATGTCTGCCCTGAGCCACACCAGCCCAGCAGCCCGACCAGAACTGGAGGGTCCATTTCAAAGGCAGCCCACTCCCAGGACTGCTTCCTCTGTAGTTCTGCTGCTTCCTCTCTGGTGTGTGTGTGTGTAGATGTGTGCACACACACTTGCTCCCCTTCTCCGTCCCTACCTCTCTCTTGTTCATACGTCCCCTCTGGGCTCCTGGCCACAGCTCAGCTCCTAAACTAATGGACTTCTTTTATCCCTGCCTTCCCAGGACCTCCAGAAAAGACAGGTCCCAAGTGACCTTCCAGAAAGGCAGTCTCAGCTCACTCTGGTCCAGCAGCAATTTGGATGATTCCTCCAGTGGTGGGGGTGGGGGGAGGGTGGGAGAAGGGGATAGCTGCCCACCTCAGTATTCTTGCCTGAAGAATTCCATGGACAGAGGAGCCTGGTGGGCTACAGTCCATGGGGTCGCAAAGAGTAAGACATGACTGAACAACTAACATTATGTTTGTTTATGCTCAATTTTTAATAGTTCCTCTAGTGGGGGGTGGTGAGGGGGTAGGGGTGGTAGTAGCAGGGAGAGAACAGCACACAATGGTGCTGGTCATCCTGTTTTGCAGGCACAACTGCCCAGCCATCGCCATAGACCACCAGGAGATCAGCTCCAAGTCACGCAGCCTTATCAAGCAAATGCCATCAGATACTGCAGCAGAGAACTATGTGGATAAGGGGAGAAGCTCGGTACCAGGTTTACAGACCCAAGGATACCAGCCTGTCTTCAGAGCTGCCAGCAGCTCGGCACATCTGACCAGCTGTGTCCTTCCTCCCTGGACAGACTCCATGAGGCAAATAGGCTACTGGCTCCACGGCTGCTCAAGCCAGGCTCATCTTCCAGAAGGCGCCCATGTGGTTTGGTGACAAATCCCACCAATTTGTTGGTACACTTGTTCCAAGTTTAAAAGCCAGTTGTTGGAAGGATCATTGGCAAATAAGCAAGCTGTTATCAATGCAAAACGTCAAAGCATACCAATGATTCCTGGATGCTTGCTTTGCGCCTGGCCCTGGGCTAAGCACTGATCACACCCTCTTCCAGTCACTCCTGACCCAAGGAAATGAGGGCATTACTGTCCCTCTTCTACACATGAGGCACTGAACCTCAAGAAGGTTAACTTACTTGCACAATCACTCTGCTAGTGCAGGAAGCCACACTAATTAACCTACAAGTAGGTTTGTTTATAGGCTTCTCTGATAGCTTAGTTGCTAAAGAATTCACCTGCAATGCAGGAGACCCAGATTCGATCCCTGGATTGGGAAAATTGCCTGGAGAAGGGAATGGCTACCCACTCCAGTATTCTTGCCTGAAGAATTCCATGGACAGAGGAACCTGGTGGGCTACAGTACATGGGGTTGCAAAGAGTAAGACACGACTGAACAACTAACACTGTTTGTTTATGCCCAATTTTTAGTAGTACTGATAATAAGGGGAATTTACTAACTCTTGAAACTAGAAAGTCTAAGCTTCAGGGTTGATTTGGTTCCCAACAGTCATCAAAGTCTGCTTTCTCCCCCTCGTTCCTGTCTGCCTCATGGCACAAGGTGCCCGCCTCAGCATAGCAAGATGGCTGGAGCAGCACCACCACACATCACATGCCCAGAAGGAAAAAGAGAAATAGCATCTTTTCCAAAATCCCCTGGCAAACTCCTTCTCTAGGTTCAGCGGCCCTAATTAGGCAGCCCACCACCCCAGAATTGCTGCCTTAGAGCCAGCAGTGTGTCTAACTTTCTAAACTCAAGGAGCACTGGAAAGTATAAAATAGGCTTGCTTGCAAGCCTATTAGAATGTTGTGAAGCAATGATTTGAACCCTGTCTGCTCATTCAAACAGTATTTGCCGATCCCTTGCTGTGGATCAGGCACACTTTAGATGGTAGAGACTAATCTGAAAGTTCCCGACCTCCCATCTTCCTGTTGCTGGCTGGGCTGCCTCTCAGGGTTAAACTCTTGTTTTCATCAGAACCTAGTGCTGGTTAAATATCCTCCCGACCAGTGTTTCTAGGATTGAAGAGGCTCTGTGACTCCAGACTGTTACTTAATTTCTGTCTCTCGACCTCCTAGTCTATAAAATCGGGAATAATGATGTCTCCCTGAAGTTATGAGAATGAAACGGGTTTACATGGGAAACATACGGAAACTTAAAAGCGACAATCCAACCCAGTGGGCATGCACGAGGTCAACTCTCGTTTTCATGCTAGTGATGCTGGGATTCGGAGTTTTGTAGATTAAATTCCAATTTCACTGGATCGGGCTTTGCAAAGACATTGTCTTGTGCATACGGTTCCAAAGACGCTAGTTCAATTCAAACGTTCTACTCAACCTACAACTTATTTGTTTATAAACCACATTTTTCATGGGGGGCGGGGGGCGGTAGCCTATATTGAAGAGCCCATCATTTTCTAAACTGGTCCTGAACTCTGAGAGCAAGCGTTCCCTTAGGAAAGCAGGCAAAGAACCGCCCTGGCATTGCCAAGGTGAACACACCCAGAACAGGCGGCAGCATCAGTTAACCCTTGCCTGGAGGCTTCCGCGCAGCCGCGAGACGGCACCAAAGCGCCTCCAGAGCCGGGGACCTGCGAGACTTCGTCCAATCAGAGACCTCACCTAACCTCGGGCCGGCGTCTATAGACCAATGAAGACTCGAGCGCGCGGTCTTCTGGGAACATGCCTCTCACGGAAGCTGCCCTACCCCCTGCCACACTTAGGCGGGGCTAGCCTTACGGTTGGCCGCCCCACTGGCTGAAACGGCTGTCCGTCACGGGGCGGGAAGGGGCCGGGCGCTCGAGTCTGCGCGTTGCTCGCTGGCCGCGCGCGGGAACCCGCAGAGGCGCTGGCTGGACCCGGCAGGTCCTCGGAGGTAGCGGTGCGACGGAGGCGGCTCTTCCCGGGCCCCCTTGGGCAGGCGGCCGAGGACCGCGGAGCCTCGGCTGGCCCGGCCTACGGTCACGGGGGGCTCCGCGTAGCCGCGTGAACTGAGCCGCCCACGCCGACCCTTGCGGTGCTTCCCCTGCACCTGCCCGCCCAACTGAGCCCCCCGCTGACCCGGTCATCTCCCGCACTGAGCAGGGCGGTCACTCTCGCGCAGGTAGGTGCCCCTGCGCAGATCTGCGCTCCCCGGTCTGGTAGATGACCCTCGCGTACGTAGGAGGTGCCCCCCCCCCCCCGTCAGTGGCCCCCGCGTGGCGAGGATGCCGCCTGGTCTCGCCGCGAGTATGGGGCGGTCGCAGTCCCGCAGAAACGACCGCTCCCTAAGGACCCTCGGGCGGGCAGCTGGTTGAGCTGCGGAGGCCCAAGATGCCGGTGATCGGCGTGGACGCCAGCTGATGGGGGCTCGGCTGGGTGCGGGGGGTGGTGTCCAGCGAGGGCGACGGGCCCGGAGGGGGAGGTTACAAACTGGCCATCCTGGAACCCTGCGTCCCCAGACTGGACCCAGAGAGGCAGGAGCCGGTGAGACAACCTCGCCGTCCCGGCAGGCAGCGTATTCTAGTAGAGGACAGATCAGGGGCGTGTCCACCCTCGACCTCGTCCACACCTGGGTTTTCTTTCCTCGTTGCGAAGTTGTTACCGTAACGCCTCATCAGTTCGCGGTGACTATTGAAGGACTGGGTGTATATAAAGCGTTGGGAAGTAGAGTTTGGAGCGAGTGTTTGCGCGGCGGGACTTGAGGCCCCACCCCCACCCCACCCCCGCCCCGAGGGTGTGGCAGGACCCGCGTCGGAGCTTGGCCTTCAGCGCTCTCTTCAAGGCCGGAGCTCTCCCCGCCTACCCCCCCTCCCCCTGGCCAGTTCTCTCCTGGAGGCTCTGACCTCCTCCACCTTCCTCTCCCTGACTCCCTCCTAACCTTGCGTGGGATCTTTTATCTCTTTCAAAAGCTGATTTTTTTTTTTTTTTTTTAAGTTAGACTCTCCCCATGGCTCATCCCCGTAAAGAATCCGCCTGCAGTACAGGAAATAAGAGAGGCGGGTTCCATCTGGACTATCCCCTAGAGAAGGAGATGGCAACCCACTCCAATATTCTTGCCTGGAGAATCCCATGGACAGAGGAGCCTGGCGGGCTACAGTCCATGGGGTCGCAAAGAGTCAAAGGAACACTGCTGAGCATGCATGCACAACGTTGAAATGAAAAAAAATACTCAGTATTTAAGTTTGTAAATCTAAATGCATCCAATATTTTAGTAATGTTGTCTTCTGTTGGATTTTTGTGTAGTGAAATATTTTAATCAGGCAAAAAAGAATAGAACTACAGTAGTTATTGTATACCCTGAAAAAAAAAAAAAGCAAATAATTTTTCCTTATACTTTTGGACTTTTTTTTTTTTTTTAAGGAAATGTTTCATTTTGGCTACAGCTAAAATTCTTCCTTGCTGTCACCACCTCCTCACCCCATAGAATTTCTTCTGTCTGGCCTGTCCTTTCTTGGCTCACAGGACTCCCCTGTGCTCCCTGGAGCTCTTGAGTCCTCACTCATTCCAGTCAGCTCCAGCCTTGCTCCTTAAGTAGAGCCCATAGTGAGA
Organism: Bos indicus x Bos taurus; assembly: GCF_003369695.1. NCBI lineage: Eukaryota > Metazoa > Chordata > Mammalia > Artiodactyla > Bovidae > Bos > Bos indicus x Bos taurus. Next base: position 41,340,907 of record NC_040088.1, on the reverse strand, counting down.
TCTGTGGCCACCATTATTGGTGCTGTCCTGTTCTCTCGACATTTGTTCTTTTGCCCTCTTAGGAAGCCTGCCTTCTCTTCACCCTCCCAGGCCCAGTAGGTGAGCTCATGATAGACGGATCAGCCTTCGTTAGGCCACTATTCCCTTCTCCAGATGTGGTGTCTGCACCAGACAGTCACCAGCAGTTCCATGCTTCCAGGAAAAAGCAGCCTCCCACAGTCCGTTGTTATAAAATACTGCAGCTTATAAAATAAGGTTGTTAAAATTCATAGTAATAGCTGTCATTGCTGACCGTGTGGGTCTCAGGCTTTTTAACTGAGTGTGTGGTGTCCCCTGCTTCCTTTTATCCTGCACTGCAGTCATAGTCATGCACGGGTAGGGATGTTCCTGTCTCAAATGAGCAAACTGGAGCCCAGCCGGACCAGGCGTCAGCAGCAGGGGGCGCCCAGAATTTTGCCTCAGTGGGAGGACTGGTCCTTTGTGGGCCATGACGGTCATCAGCATTCACACAGGGTCTCTTCCACCTTCCAGCCGCCTTGGGTACAGGAGGCACCTGGGCCACGGCCTCCCTTGGCGGGGCCAGTGATGGCTTCCGTGGACTTCAAGACCTATGTGGACCAGGCGTGCCGCGCAGCTGAGGAGTTTGTGAACGTGTACTATAGCACCATGGACAAGCGGCGGCGGCTGCTGTCCCGCCTGTACATGGGCACAGCCACCCTGGTGTGGAACGGCAACGCCGTCTCCGGGCAAGAGTCCCTGAGTGAGTTTTTTGAGATGCTGCCTTCCAGCGAGTTCCAGATCAACGTGGTAGACTGCCAGCCTGTCCATGATGAAGCCACCCCGAGCCAGACCACAGTCCTTGTGGTGATCTGTGGGACAGTGAAGTTTGAGGGCAACAAACAGCGGGACTTCAACCAGAACTTCATCCTGACGGCCCAGGCCTCACCCAGCAACACAGTGTGGAAGATCGCCAGCGACTGCTTCCGGTTCCAGGACTGGGCCTGCTAGTGGGGTGGCGGGACACCCCCAGCCTGAACCCTGGGCTCGCTCAACTCTGAGGGGCCCCTGTCTGGGCATATACTGGTTTGTCACAGCTGCCTTTTTGAAGTAGTAAAATTCTCTATTTTTCTATTTGCCCAGGAGAGACTCTGGTTCTGGAAATTCTGATGAATAAAATGTTGCTTCTTTTCTCCTTGCTGGATGTGTTTGGGCGATACTGGGGAGAGGGGCCCAGGAGAAAGAGGGTTAAAGCTGCAAGGCCAGCAGAAGGCACTGCAGAGACGAGATCCAGGGCTGAGCACCTGCCCCAGGCACAGGTGTGTGCACAGGTGTACCAGAGCCGGACTCAGCCGCACACACAGAGGACACCCTTGGGACTCTTCGAAAATCAGCAGGCACACATCCTGGTCGAACTCCTGAATCTCAGAGGGTGGGCCTGAGCGTTTTCGGCATTTTACAAAAGCCCCCTAGCTGTCTATTAAAACATTTTAGAGAACCCCCTGACTAGGTGGTTGGACCCGCACTGGGACTTTGCACCTGTGCTGGGAGTTACATGGATGAAAACAGGTAAGATACCTGGAGTTAGCTAATAACTGCTTGTAAACAGGGAGCTCTGTTGACTACTCCCTTACAAAGAGGAGACCTGCTTTTAAGAGGAGGGAGTACTGAGGTGGGGCCGGAGGGCATCAGAATTAGATGCTGGTTTTACTGACCCTGAGGACCAACTCTCCCCATTTCGCCAAAGTAAAGAAAAAATGAGCTGTTGCCATCATCCTTTGATTAATAGATGAGCTCTTGTGGACACACAGTTTCCCCAGGTAAATCTGTGATCAAAGGTCGGGCTGGGGGGTGTGGGTTAGGATTAGGAATGGGGGACTTGTGTAGGCTGCACAGATGGTAGGGACCTCTAGCCCTGGGCTATGGCGTCCACTGGGGATGGCTAGGCAAGGTGGGTATAAGGATCTCACTCCCCTCTGATAGAGGAAAAGGGGCCTGACCTTGGGGACTGGACTGGGAGCTGGCAGGACAGAGGGACAGGGCAGGAGGCTGGACGGTGGCTGTTGCACAGAGGGTGGGGGGCAGCGGCAGCCTGTACTTCAGGGCAAGCCCTGGTCAGTGTCCCAGGCTGGCATGCAGGCCTGAACACAGAGCCCGGTGTGTGTTGTGGGGCTGGTGGGGTGGGGGGTGGTGGGGGGGTGGCTCAGATGCCGGATCACTGGGCCTCTGGGAGAAGCCAGGCAGAGAGTGGACAGGGTCCTCAGGGCTCAGAGTTACTAGGGGAGCAAGAACCCCCCACTGCAGGAGGTCTGTTTTCTAAGGCCAGATCTAAGCAGTCTTGGGCTCCCCGGGTGGCGCTAGTGGTAAAGAACCCACCTGCCAATGCAGTAGATGTAGGAAAGGTGGTTTGATTCCTGGGTTGGGAAGATTCCCCGGAGGAGAGCATGACAACCCATTCCAGTATTCTTGCCTGGAGAATCCCATGAAAGAGGAGCCTGGAGGGCTACAACCTGTAGGGTCGCAAAGAGTCAGACACGACTGAAGCGACTTAGCACACACGAACTAAGCAGTGCTGAGGCCTCAGAAAACCCACTCCAGTGCCCCAAGAGAAAAAAGATCCAGGTTCAGAGATAGCCAACTCCTCTTACAGAATGCTTCCCTCCAAAAGCTCATGACTGAGAAACTCAGTGATGACAGAGGTTGGTTCAGGGGGCTAGAGGTACACCAGCTTGGCTGAGGAAGAGTCCAGACACAGAGCCTTCTAATCCTCGAGGCTTTGAGGGGCTTTAGGTGAATGCAGGACTGTCTCATCTACAAGTGAGTGCCACATGTCATCAGGGTGCCCCACTGAAGGGCATCAGCTGCTGTCTGACCACTGAGAGTCCACTGAGAGCTAGGTCAGACATCACTTGCTCTGTGGGTCTTCGCTAGTGCAGCTAGCATGCAGGCCTGCACTTCAGAGTAGCAGGGGTTCACAGCCCCTCTGAAGGCGGCTTGAAGACGCAGACCTGTCTGTGATACAAATATGAAAAATCTTTGAGAGTCTCTGAAGTTCAAATACTTGGTAGAATATTAACAACAGTTGTTACAGGCAGCAAGAACAACATCCCCAAAACAGCTCAAGATACTTTGCACCATTTTAAGCCCCGTTTTACAAAATGAGGAAACTTGCTTTGTGTTTAAAAAAAAAAAAAAATTCCATATAGGCTTGCCCTATATGCACGGACCGCTGGGAGGATTGGCAAAAATGTTAAGTACGCCTGTCCTTAGGGACTGGGTTCTAGAGTTTTAACACGGAGACAAGGCACTTGATGCCGAATGTCCTCGTAGATTTTCATACAGTGTGCGCATCATGTTTTTTAAATTAAAATCTCATTTAATAATCAAGGCTGTTTTCACAGCCAGAAATAGGGGCATTCAAGTTGCTGTGAACACCTCGAAGAGTGGCTTCCCACCCCAGAGCGTCCCCACCTGAGCCTGACCCTACCAGTGAAGTATCCAAGTAGATAACGCTTTGAAACATCCTGGGTTCGCGGGGGAAAAGAAAAAAAGGGGCGGGAGGGTGTTTTATTAAAGATCACCACCTGGCCCTGTGAGAAGTTAAAGTCTGGAAACGCTGCCCAAATTTAAGGCAGGTGAAGACGTGTCTGATCTCATTGATATAGCCCCAGCTGACCCAATACGGCTTGGCCTGGCCCACTTGAACCGGATCTCGCAGTGAACCGTACAGCCGGACCGCGCTAGAAAACCCCTGCCCGGCCCCGCCGCCCCGAGGGTGGGACAGAGGGCCGGGTCCCCACCCTGAACCCAAACCGCGAGGCCACCGGCCCCAGGCACAGACGCCCGACCCGCCTCCGCCCACTCAAAGGCCACTAAGCCGCGCATCCCGGCGCACGCAGGGAGGCCAATAGCATCACCGGCGACGTCCGGGGACCCATCGGAAACCGAGGCTCCAGCCCCGCCTCTCGTCAGCGCTCGGTGGGCGGAGGGGGCGGCCTCCGGAGAGGGCGGCCTCCTGTGGACGGGGCGGGCAGCTCCGGCTACCCTCCCTGGGCAGTTTAGAATTTGATGTGGGGAGTTGCTTACGGTCTGGTTCCAAAGATTCGCTTTTAAATCAGATCATTTCCTGGGTACAACAGCATACCTTCTTTATTCATTACAGTATAGTGAAGATTTCCTCAAACATTTTTCCAGCTTTAAGTATAATTGACAAATTGTCTTTAAAGTGTACATGATGATTTGATAAACATATACATTGTGGAATGATTACCACGAGTTCCATTTAACACTTTTTAAAACGTTGTTTTAATGACTGCATAATAAACCAGTGCATGGGTATATTCAGTTGTCTCCTTCTGGGCAAGTAGGTTGTTTCCAAATTTTCACTAACATAATTACCTGAAAGCTGTTCACTCCATTTCCTCAGGATGACTACAGGGCGTTACATGGAGATAAATATCTATTCCCCTGAGATTGCATTTCCCATGCAACTTCTCCTGCATCACAGGTTATGTTTAACTTCGGGTCAGTTTGTCCTATTCATTATCATTGCTTTTTATAGTGATGTCTCTGCCATTCGTACATGTATGTGAGTTGTCCATTTGTATTCTTTGTTTTGTATTAGGCTGTTGGTGTTTCTTCATTTTCTAAAGCTTCTTTGAATAGCCTGCTGTAATTTCTACCTTGGAACCTGATCAGGTAGCATTTCTAAAGGGAACTGAATATAAAACTTATAATAATCACATCCAGTTTCTTCACTTTAATCATTAAAACTATTATGACCCTGAATAAAGAAGTCCTTTCAGCACTGAACACTAACCAACTTAGGTAGAACACAGAATTTTGGCTGCTTTTTCCACATATCCTGGTTCTATGTCTACTTGGACTTTTAACAATTCTAAATACTTAATGTGCTCTTTTAAACACTTAGGCTCTTTGTTAGTGACAAAGTAAGATTGCAGTGGTGTTACATTTTATATGCAATTGTCCTATAAAGAATGGTGGGTCTATTTTGACATCTTGTGTTGAAGCAGATTAAATTGTGTGGCCAGATTAAATTTATCCAAATGTGGTGCTCATGATAAGAGGATATATGTATTTTTAAAACATACATGGCTTAATGGAATCTGAACTCTTTCCACAAATAAGGTGCTATTTGTTCGTATGTTTCCTATCTTCTATCATTAGCATATACACTTTTCTTGGAAACATTTTATTTGGGCACACATCTTGAAGACTGAGGACTATTTTTTGAAACTATTGAGAGTTTTGATAAACAGAACATCATGCTGAAGACACTGTATGTGTAAAAATCCCTTGCTTAAAGTTGTTTCCATCCATCAGTGAGCATGTGAACTTGGACCCCAGGCACTGCTGGTGGGAATGGAAAATGGTGTGGTTGTCATGGAAAACAAGTTGGGGGTTCCTCAAAAAGTTAAACACAGAATTACCATATGGTCTAACAATTCTACTTCTAGATACATACCCCAAAGAAATGAAAGCATGGACTCAGATTCTTGTACACCAGTGTTCATAGCAGTCACTGGCAGACCGATACCAGGAGAGTGCAGAGGTGAGAGATGGTAGCCATGTGCCCAGGCAGTAGGGCTGGATTGCTGGACTTTAATGGGCAGCACCCCCCCCCCCCATGTCCCCCCAGCACCTTAGAAACCACACTTCTCAGTATTCACTTTTGGATTCACACAAAACAGACATGGAACATCTAGGATGCTATTGATACTTAATCATACCCTCCCTAGTTCCCATTTGACGTTTACCTGATCTGACAAGAGACAGCTCTGTTGTGTAGCGGCAGAGGCGTGTGGCCAGCACAGAGCTGAGTTATGGAGGTTCAATCCTAGCTGTCTTGTTCTCCCTGTGTGATCTTGGGTAAGTTGGCCAACCTCCCTCTGCCTCAGTCTCCTCGTTCATATAATGGGGGCAATAATACTACCCCCTCAGAGTTTTGTGAGCAGTGACTAACATCAGTAATGGGGGAATGGTGTAGTAGCGGCCCACCTTCTGTAACCATGAAGCACGCTCTGTTATTATCCTAAGACTTGAGACCAGTTTGGGTGAAGTTGCTGGGAGGAGATCTGTTTGCAGGAGGAAGTCAGGCCCTCCCTGGTGAGGGAGGGAAGGAGATTCCAGTCTGGAGAGAGACTAAACTCTCAGGGCATGCACCTGGGCCTGAGGCCAACCTCCAGAAACTGGGATGACTTCTGGAAATCCTCCTGAGAAGGAGCACTGTGGGATACACTTCCTAGTGCACCTGGAGGGAGGAAGAGCCCACGAGTGTGTAAGGAGGGCAGGAAACCGGCAGAGTCATCATGTTTTTTTAGCTGCAGCAGAAAACAGAGATTGTGCAGTAGCTACAAATCAGAAGCTAGAAAGTAGGGCGGAACAGATGGTGGAACTGCTTATCTTGTTTGGGCTTCACTGTGAATAGCGGCTGACCCATTTCCCCAAGGTCACGGGCTTCTGCCCTGACTGCACCCAGGGAGGGCAGGTGGGCACAGTGCCAGGTGGCAGGGAGGGCGTGTGACATGTGCCCTGTGTGGAGGAAGAGTTGGGCCATGGCAAGCTGAGCTCAGTCTTCTGCCACACGGCCTCCAGGCTCTCTGGTCCTGGGCTTCTTCCACTAGTGACACTGCGATCCTCAGGGCGAGGCCTCCCACTCTGGGATGGACTTGAGCGCTTATAGTCCTAAACATGGAAACTAAAGGATGGTAAATAGTTATTTTCAATGGCTTCCATTCCTCCTGCCCTGACAACATGGAAAAGAAGCTGCTGCCTAAGGCGCCGTTGCCTGGACCCTGGCATCCGGGCCCTGCTACCCGGGTCCACACTACGTCCCAGCCGCTTCAGGCAGATGTTTTCCAGACTGGTACAGAGACAGTAAGAGAGGGCTTGTTCTGGACGAGGACCGTGCAGAGGATCTGCCTCGTTTCTGGACGTTGTCTACACTATGCAAACTGAACCAGAAGACACAGGATGAGAGGTCGGCCCAGGATATGCCGGGCCTCTGGGACAAATGAAGACAAAGGGAGGTTCGGAGCGGCGACGTGAAGCCTCCAGAATGGGGCGGGGTTGCGGGGGACTGCCCAGGCTCCGGGATCGCCTGCGGACAGCCGAAGGCGCGCACACCCCGGGGAGCGGTGGCCCGAGCGCGAAGCTCGCGGCTTTCAGAGCACAGGCGGCTCCGGCTCACCTCACGGCCGCCCGCGCGCCTCGCCTGCGGCCCGCGCGCCCACAGCGACCCCAGCCCCGACTCCGCTAGGTGCTGCCCGGCTAGACCTACAGATTCCTGCGGCACGTGGCGGCGCCCCGCCCCCTCCAGGTGCCACGCCCTCCTGGCTCCTCCCACCGCCACGCCCTCTTCCTGCACCACGCCCCTCCTGGCTCCTCCCACCGCCCCGCCCCTATGACCCCGCCCACCAGACGCTCCGCCCCATCGGGTGCCCCGCCCTCCTACCGTCCCGCCCATCCGGCTGGGGCCCCGGGGGAGAGACCTGTGCGTGAGGCGCGGGTCTCCCCCACGGGTCACGTGACTTTCCCGGCCCTGACCCCTCCCCGCTACCGCGTCGCGAGAAGCTCAGAGCCGCCGGCACAGTGTTCTGCGCAGGCGCAGATCCTACTTCGCGGCGGGTGACGCAATTCTGCGCAGCCTGCGGGGCGTGCGGCGGCAGCGTGCGTCGGATCACGTAACTTTTCCGAACGGCTTCCGCTGCCTCCAGTGCTTGCGCAGGCCCGCCCCTCTACCAGCTGGAGGCGGGGCCGGGCCCGACACGGCCAATCGGTGTCGCCCTCGCCGACGCCCCCTCCCCCCGCGCCCCGCCCCCCGTCCGTCCGGCCGCCTGTCTGTCCGTCTGTCCGTCCCCAGGCCTAGTCCTCGGAAGCGTGTCTGCGGCGGCGGCGGCGGCGGGGTGGCGGGTACGCGGCCAGCGGGGCGGTGGGCGGCAGGCCTGGCCCCCGCCTCGCGCTCAGTGGCCACCCGCGGGCTGGGAAGCCGCCGAGGAGTCGGGGTCGGTTCAGCGGGCGGCGGGCTAGGGGAAAGGAGGCCACGGCCCCTGCGTCCGGAGGGCGCTGAGGGGCTGGACCGGGACCGGTGAGGCCGACCTAGGGACCCGACCGCACCGGGGGGACGGAGGCCGGGTCTGGGAGGACGGGCCCGACTGGAAGGCGGTGTGCTCTGCGGGAGGCCCAAGTCAGGCCCGGCCGCTCCGTGACCGTGTCAGGGCCCCTCCAACCCCGCGAAGCCTGCCCCGGGGTCGCCGGGCGGCCGGCGTGGCTGCCACCCCCACGGCGGCCTGGCCAGCCTCCAGCCCAGGAGCCGCTGTGGCCGGAGGAGCTGAGGGCCCTGCTCCAGGTAGCGCAGCTGGACCCCAGCGCTGTGCCCCCGATCGCTCCAGTGCAGTAGGACGGGCGTCCGGGGGTGGAAATGCCGTGGATCGTCCGCTACTTTCCAGGAAATTTTCTTCGTAGAAAGTAGATATTTTCTTCAGTCGGTTGTTTACAAAGTCAGACAGGGTTTGCTCTCCTAACGGTGGTGGCCATGTATTTTATCTGGTTTCCAGATCAAAGTGTTTGTGTTTTGGTCGCTAAGTCGTGTGTCCGACTCTTTTGCAACCCCGGGGACTCTAGCCGGCCAGGCTCCCCAGTCCATGGGATTTCCCAGGCGAGAATACTGGAGTGAGTTGCCATTTCCTCCTCCTGATCAAAGCAGCACACCTAATTTATTGTTGCTTTAAATTCTGTTTAGGGGGTCTGGGTCTGCAGGCAAATAACAGAATCACCTCGAGAAGCAAATTGTTGCTTTAACATATTTCATTAATAATAACTTTAGGACAGCCTTAGTCATTTTTCATACAAATGTCTCTGGAGGTACATTGGGACTTCAGAAAAAAATGCTAAGATGTGATGTGTGACTTGAAAGTGTACGGGAGAAAAGTTAGGTTTTTTAGGTCGTTAATCAGTTTATACCCTCTAAAGAACTGATATATAATCCTCACAGTTCTTATTCCTTCTGCTTCGGAGGTTGCTGTGCATAAATAATTCTTGGTTTGTGTTCAAAGGTGTTTCTGGGAAGAAGCAACATGGAGAGTGGTGCGGTCCTGCTGGAATCCAAGTCCTCCCCAATCAACCTCCTGCATGAGATGCACCAGCTCCGCCTGCTGGGTCACCTGTGTGACGTGACCGTCAGCGTGGAATACCAGGGCGTCCGGGAGGAATTCATGGCCCACAAGGCAGTGCTGGCAGCCACCAGCAAGTTTTTTAAGGAAGTGTTCCTTAACGAGAAGACTGTGGATGGTGCCAGGACTAACGTCTACTTAGACGAAGTGCAGGTAGCCGACTTCGCTTCCTTTCTTGAGTTTGTCTACACGGCCAAGGTACAGGTTGAGGAAGACCGGGTACAGCGCATGCTGGAAATGGCAGAAAAGCTGAAGTGTTTGGACTTATCCGAAACTTGTTTTCAGCTGAAGAAGCAGATGTTAGAGTCGGTACTTTTGGAGTTGCAGAATTTCTCAGAGTCTCAGGAGGCAGAAGGGAGCAGCGGCGCCCAGGTTACGGCTGCTCTCGCCCCTGAGGCCTGGGCAGGGATGGCCCCTGATGGCCCTCTGGCCAATGGGGTTGCCAGTTCTTTGGATCCCCCAGCAGAGAGAATCGGCAATGGCCTATTGCCAGATCTGCCCCCGAGGAAGTCCAGGGAGAAGCCAGACAAGAGGAAAGAGGTGGCTAAGCCCCCCTACCCCAAGCTCAGAAGGGCTAGTGGGCGGCTGGCCGGGAGGAAGGTGTTCGTGGAAATCCCTAAAAAGAAGTACACGCGCCGACTCCGGGAGCAGCAGAAGAGTGTTGAGCAGGACATGGGGGGCTGCGGGGGCCCCCGGGAGCCCAGCCCAGAAGCCCTGGAAAACGAGAAAGAAGCAGTCACGAAGGACGAGGAGGACAGCGGGGCTGGGGCAGGGGTAGAGGCCGCGCCGCCCAAAGTGGGACGAGGTGAGGAGGGGGACGAGGAGGAGGAGGAGGGAGAGGAGGGCCCGGGTCGGCGGAGGAGCAACTTCCAGTGCACGCGCTGCGAGAAGGCCTTCCTGTACGAGAAGAGCTTCCTGAAGCACGTGCGGCTCCACCACGGCGTGGCCACCGAGGTGGTGCACCGCTGCGACACCTGCGGCCAGACCTTTGCCAACCGCTGCAACCTGAAGGGCCACCAGCGGCACGTGCACAGCAGCGAGCGCCACTTCCCGTGCGAGCTGTGCGGCAAGAAGTTCAAGAGGAAGAAGGACGTGAAGCGGCACGTGGTGCAGGTGCACGAGGGCGGCGGAGAGCGGCACCAGTGCCAGCAGTGCGGCAAGGGCCTGAGCTCCAAGACGGCGCTGCGGCTGCACGAGCGCACGCACACCGGCCACAAGCCCTACGGCTGCTCCGAGTGCCCGGCCACCTTCTCGCAGCCCTCAGCCCTCAAGACCCACCTGAGGTAGGCCTGGGGTGGGCGTGGAGGCGTGGGCGGCTGGCGTGGTCCCCTCTCCCCGGAGGGGTCACTGTTCGGTTGCTCCTTCTCGAAGTCGGGGGGTGCTTCCATTGTCTGGGTTCTCCCTGGAGACAGATGCGGGGATGGCGCTTTCTGGGTGGGGCCTGGGCTGATGGGGACCCCAGCCTCCCGTTCAGGCTCAGGGGCCTCTCTCCACCCCTTACAGACCCCCATCACCCCTGCTGAGTCGGGCCAGAGACCCCAGACCCCCTTACTTTGGGACCCCGGCCTGAGACCAGCCGGGTGGTGCGGTCTCCCTGGAGACTTCAGCAGAGGGACACTTCTCTGGGCTTGGAGAGTGCCTGCCACCTGTCAGTCTGATAAGCTCCAGGGTTAGGACAGATAGGAATAACGTGTATTGATTCTGAAGTACAGGGAGGTGACATTCAGTTTTTAAACAAATTCCCTTCTGATGCTCAGTACTTATACTAGAAATTCAGACAAAGCAGTTTTCCACTCTCCCCGAGATCTGCCCTCACCCTGGGCCAGTCTGGGGGTGGTAGGTGGGTGTTCATTGTCCTTTCCCTGCCCCAGCCCGGCTCAGGAAACGTGGTGATGGTCACTCCGTCCTTGCCCTGACATGCAGGGCTGACGTGTGCGCCCTGGGGACCAGCTGGCTTCACGTGTTAACAGTTCTTTCTAGACTGTTACACTGAACTGGAAAAGGACAGTAAAGGTTTTGACCACGTGGTTCTTTGTCAGTCTAGGTGACTGTTCTTAATGAGGCAGTTTTATAAATACCATGCAGTGCTATTGAGTGTTTTAATCTGTGGAGGTGCAGCCTCTGCCTGCATGTGGGGCAGCACTAACCACACGGCATATTTGGGGGGCTGTGTGTCCAGCGGGACTTGGCGGTCTTGCCTCAGGCAGAGACTGACTTGGGGCTGAGAGTCCTGGGCCTCACTACCTTTCAGTCCTTCACATTCGGGCTCGTGGAGCAAAGGGTTTCTGCAGGTGAGGGAGGAGCTTGGTGATGGAGTGAGCTTTGGAACACAATCTGAATTATTCTGTTATGCTTTCAGAATTCACACGGGGGAAAAACCTTTTGTCTGTGATGAATGTGGTGCAAGATTCACTCAGAACCACATGCTGATTTATCATAAAAGGTGTCACACAGGTAAATATGCTGTTGTGATTGAATATATTTCCTGGCTGTAGAGGGAAACTGCAGTTTATTAGTTTAGATGTTGCTGTCTGCCTGGGGTTCAGGTTAAAGCCCGGACTTGCTTCCTCATCTAGTAAGTGAGCACAAGTAAATGAATAAAATATGCCCACTGCCTCCATGGCCATGACCTTTGTGTACTGCTGGTCCTGTGTCCTAGGCATCCAGAGGTACCCTGGTGTTTCAGCCCCATGTTCCCTTTCCAGGAATCTTTCTCAAAGAAACTGCTCAGAATGTGGGGAAAGCCATATGCTGTTATCTCCATTCTTGCTGTTTCTAATAACACAGAATCAGGAACAAATGGACTGTCCAGCCCCAAGAAAGTGATTCAATAATCGGGTAAATCCACCCCGTCCCACCCAGGACCAAGCGTTTGGGCCTAAGGTCTCTAAATATTATGAAAAATGCCTGTGCTTGGTTGTCAGCTTGAGAGATGCGCAATGAAGCATACAGTGAATCCCAGCTTTACTGAAAACCTGCAGACTTAGGAGTTACGAGGTGTTGAAGTGGTGGAATTATGGGGTTCTCAGAAGTTTTATGGTATAATTTCACTGGGCTAGGGAGAACGTTTAAGCTCACCATTCTGATTCTGTGCAGTGCTCCTGGGGTCAGAGCCCCGGGGAGTCCAGCTGTTGGGTACTGTGCTTATCACACAAGCCCAGTTCTTTCCTGCCTGCATTTAAAAGGTTTACTTCTCTGCACTGTCCTGTGAGCCTCAAGTTCAGATGGTGAGGCAGGTGAGCCACTTAATGATGTGAACTCTAGACTGAAAAAGCAGAAGTGGTGTCTGATGAGAGTGGAGGAGGGGAGGTCAGGTCACACTGAAGCATTCAGTTAGAACTGGTCATTTGATGGACTTGCTAATATGTTCAGATTTTATTGAAGCCAGTTTTGGCATTTGAGAAATCAGGGCAAACCTAACAGAGAAGTCTAGGGCGCAGACTGCACAGCATGGAGGGTGGACGCCCTCCTGGTCCTCACCTGCCCAGCTGAGCGGTCGCTGCTCCAGGACAGCCACGTGTGTTCACCACAGACTCCGCTCCCTTCCAGAAGGGCTTCTGCTAGAGACCCACCACAGCCCTGTGGAAAAGTCCAACTTTTCCAGCAGGCTGTTCTTGTTTGGGAATGACTGCATTTCCAAAATGTGAGCTGGCTGGACATGCTCTTTCATCATAATCTACTGGAATCTTTCTGGGGATTTCAGGGGGCAGTTCCACCAACTTTGAGTGGGTAGCAAGTGCTGTACCTGAGTAGATGTTTCTGGGTAGTTTTCACAAGAGAAGGTAGCCCGCAGCCTGTTGGGGCACTTGGGAGGGTGGACCCGGTCCTCCCGCCTGTGTCACATCTAACTCCCTGTCTCCTCTCTCTGTGTAGGTGAGAGGCCTTTCATGTGTGAAACGTGTGGCAAGAGTTTTGCTTCCAAGGAGTATTTAAAACATCACAATAGGATCCATACTGGGTCCAAACCCTTTAAATGTGAAGTTTGTTTCAGGACTTTTGCTCAGCGGAATTCACTTTACCAGCATATCAAAGTCCACACAGGTATGGCTGGAGTGTCGCCAGAGATGGGAGGTCACTGTGCAAGAAAACATCCTGAAGGTTTTATTGAAAAATTATTTGGAATTTAACTTTACATTGTATGTCTTAATAGCATTTCCTGAGTTTCTAGTTTCTCTGACGAACTGGAACGGTCTGAACATGTGTACACAGATGTGGACATGTGAACTTTTTCAAACCTTCAGATTAGAACTAGGGGTGACGGTGTGCATGTCCTTTTGGGACACCACACGTGTGCATGGTCAGGTGTGACTAGAAAGTAGGTGAGCTGCCCACAGCCATTGCACCAGCTGTGGGTGAGGCCACGGCCCCCAGGGCCCCTTGTGGCCTGCGTGGGGGGGGGCGGGGGGGGCACGTGTGCTCCTGCAGCCTTGCTATGGCTCGGGGGGGGGGATGTTGGGGGGGTGCTACCGTGTGGCCACAGAGCAATAGGCAACCCCTTCCCCTCCTATCCCCCTCTTTCCATCCCTTCCCCTCAGGGGAGCGGCCATACTGCTGTGACCAGTGCGGCAAGCAGTTCACGCAGCTCAATGCCCTCCAGCGCCACCACCGGATCCACACAGGAGAGAAGCCGTTCATGTGCAACGCATGCGGGCGGGCGTTCACCGATAAGTCCACGTTGCGGCGGCACACTTCGGTAAGCCAGGCTGGCCCTGGGGGTGCTGCTTCCAGCTGTGTGGCCCTGGATGGCAGAGTGCCCGTCCTCCTGCCCTGGGGCTCTCCATCCGGGATGGGGGCCTGGTGCTGGCCGAGTCCGTTCTGACGGGGACCACGGTGAAGACAGGGGTCTGATGGGTGGAGAAGGCTGTCGGGCCCAATGACAAGTGGCTGTGAACCGGGGGTCTGCAGACCCTGGACAGGGACATGTGGGTGACCGCTGTTGTGTACTTGCTCCACAGATCCATGACAAGACGACTCCGTGGAAGTCCTTCCTGGTCATCGTGGACGGCTCTCCGAAGAACGGCGACGGCCACAAGACTGAGCAGCCTGACGACGAGTACGCGCCGTCCAAACTTTCCGATAAATTGCTATCTTTTGCAGAAAATGGCCATTTTCACAACCTGGCCACCGTCCAGGGCAGCATGCCTGCCATGCATGAGGACAGCCCCGCAGACCCAGCCTGCAAGTCCGACGGCCCTGTGGGGTCCCAGGACACGCTGCTGGCCACTGCCATCAGTGAGCTTAGCGAGCTGACACCACAGACAGAGCCAGGCCCACATAGCTCCGCTCTCTGACCCACGTGGACTGGAGCGGGGTCACCTGCCTGGAGGGTTCCAGCCTGCACTTGAGCACGGGAGGGCTGGATGTGAGCTTTCGTCAGGGGCCAAGAACTGCAGGCAAAGAAGCGGGCAGGGATGGCTTCCACAGTTTCCTGAACTGCTACCTGCACGTCGCTATCAAGTCATTTCTCAAGCTTTCCCTTAGAAATCCTGATCCGCATGACCTCAGCCACACTTCATCAGCAAACAAGGCAGTTAGCGTCGCCTCACTGACCTCTGGTGGCAGCGCCCTGATGCCCGGCAACCCTGATGCTCGCAAGGCCACGGTTACTGCTCAGCTTAATCATGGAGCAGAGCACCAACCCTGCTCTTGGAGCTGTGCACCAGCTTGCTGCCTTAGGCTTTGTGTAGGTTTGTTTCTGACACTTTAAAGCTATTTTTCTAACAAGATGAAAGAAAACTGGGACCACGTATTTATTTCAGCCGTTTCTTTCCTGTCAAACTGAAGCCCATCAGAGATACTCTGGGCTGAAGAGATGAATGACAGCACTTGGCCCCCACCCCTGCTTGTAGGCCCCAAACCGAACACTTGTCAGGTAGCTGCTCGTAGCACACATGCAACTAGGAAGCTGGTCATTAAAATGACTTGAAGTGAAATGTGGCCATCAGGTTTCCTTCCTAAAAACCCAATTAGGTAAAAGCTGTCCTACCAAAGACTAGCAGAAAACAGTGGAGTAGTTTTTGCAAGGAGGTGTGAAAAAAGCCAGGGGCTGAGAACACTTGAAACATAGTGTAGTTCTTTTATCCATAAGCAGCAATGCAGTGGTTGTGGCAAATCTAAGAACACAAGAGTATTGGTAGTTTTGCTAGACTTTTACTTCATTTCTGTGATTTTTCAGAAACCCAGTGTTTTTCATTACTGTGTGAGGAGCCTAACACAGGCAAGTCACTGACACACGTTCCCCTGGGAGCATGAGCAGATTGGGCGCGCTCCTTCCTCTCTGATTAGCCTTAACAGTGGACCACGGAATGGCCAGCCTTGTCTTAAATGTGCCTGTCTCACGCTGGCCACTCTTGCTCAAGTGGCATTTGCATCCCGCCCCAGCCTGGTTCCTGACCTGCTGGCAAGGGCGGTTCACTGGGTGCACAGTGCTTTGACTCACAGGTGACCCAGATCAAAAGCAAAGAGTTCCTCTCACTAGTCGCTCTTTTTCTTACATTTTAATTTATTAAACTTTCTGTGAAAACACTCATTTTGTAAGAGAAAGGTACTTTATGTTTAAGTCTAAGATGGAGACACAGGCGCATGAAACGCCACAGGAAGACCCTAGGTGCTTTCTTCCCCGTGAGACGCTGACAGTGCTCCGGCGGCTGACACAGGCCACACGCCTGCTCCTGGGGTACTGAGTCCCACGTCTGTCTCCTGCTGTGACAGCAACACCCTCTTGTATTTACAGAAGAGAAGTTATTTTCACACACGTTTTCTCTCAACAGAATGAATCTGCGTGCTGATAAACTGTTTTATGGGATAAAGTCATCTTAACGAGAAGGAATAATAGATTATTTTGTTACCTACTGGAATTAATTTTTGTCTTGAATTTGTTTTAGAGATTCTACAAAAGTTTTATGTGTTAATAAATGTTTGTTTTGTAAAAATAGTTTTGTAAGGCTAAGTTCATTTTCATGATTACAATTCACGTTCTGTAGAAATCAGATTCCTGACTGAAACCAGTATTTGCATTTTCTGGTCTGTGGAGAGTCTCGACAACTCTGTCTGCTGCACTCGTTCTGAGATGTGCCCGGCCCGGCCTGGCCCAGTGCACAGGCCTGGCCTCGTCACGGCCATGGTAAGTCTGCTCCACAGAGCCTCCTTGTCTACGGTCACTTTGTCTGCTTCTGGGGAGCGGAGGGGAGGGGAGAGCTGCTCCCTAAACTTTGCTGAAGGTGCATCTCAGGGATTTGGGGACATCTCCCGTTTCTCCCCATCTGGGTGCTGTGTTGCCAAGTCAGTGTCAGCCCCAGACCCTCTGGACATGCTACCCAAGGGGGCCATTTTGCACCTTCTAGCCTTCGTGTGGAAGACACAGTCAGCCCAAACTCCAGATCTCCCCTGCCTCTGCTTTTACCCAAAATTTGTTGTACAGACTTTGCAAATAAATTTGGCCAGTTGGTAAGGGAAGACCTTTCTTAAAGATGACCTTCACAGAAATGTGGTTTTACCGAAGGCAGTCACCTAAAGTGACCAATTTGAGTGTGAGTTACAATTGAAACTAACCTGCATGTCTCGTGCCTTGCCACAGCAGGGACATCTTTTGAGACCAAAAGAGTGCCTGTCCCCTTAACTTGATGGTGTTCCTGTCGCTTAAGGTGAAAGGTGATTTGTCCACAGGCACCAAGGCAGGCAGGAGGACATAGGCACAGGGCCAGCTGGCACATCAGTCAGACCCAGCTGATGCCTAGGAACTGCCCACTTCCCTCTACCAGCAAGGGACTATGGGACCCTCCCCAAGGCTGGCCAAACCCACCACGAGGGCTTCTGTTAGGAAACAAAGATTCTGAGAGAGGCATCTGAATGAGAAACTAACCTTGAGGATCAACAACGGGGCAGAGCTCCTAAATGGGACCACCTGTTAGACCATGTATTGTGAGTTTGCCTCGAGTGATCTTGGAGGGATGTGAACAAGGCCCTGACAGCACCTAACGTGGCTCTGCCAAGATAGACCAACCGCTGGCCTCCACCACCAAGGGGCCGCTCCTCCCTGAACCTTGTCGTGAGCTCCCTGACCTGGCAGCAGCAAGCATGGGAATGCGGAGCCTGCAGAGCCCTCAGCAGACCAGCAGTGGCACCAACCGACAGGACTGGTCTTCACAGAGCCCGGATGGTCATGCCCACTGCCCGGGGACACCTTCCAGGATGAGAAGCCAGCCCTGACCTGTGCACATCAGCCAGGAAAGACGCACCACGCTGCTCATAACTGGGACTTTATTTACTGTACAGGTTCACACAAAATACACTGACTCTGCGAAGGTGGATTTATCATCCAGGGTGAATTTTCATAATACACCCTCCCCGACAGCCCTGGGGAAGAGAGGCCCGGAACCCCCGCAGAAGCCATGGGGGTTGACTCTGGGCATCTGAAATACATGGTGTCAGAGGAAACAATAAACACACACGCTGTGGTTACAGGGGCACTGTCACACGCGGTCACGACTGCAAGGACACTGCTTCCAAATCATTCAATAAAAAAGAAGTTCACACTAGCTAGAAAAACATTGCCACAAAAAGCAAAGCTTTCCCATAAGAAATTTTAACTCTTGACAATGAACTAAACATGACTCGCTAAAATACAAAGACTGCAACACAATCATACTTTGTTCATAAATAACGATTTATAAATACTGGAAGTCACAGCGCTGCCCACTCTGATGGAATGTTTCTAGGGAGGAAGCCTGTAGCTGTTCCTGGGACTTTTTTCTTCTCACTTTTATGTTCTAGTGGTCTGTTCTAGCCATTACAATTACTTTTTCATGTGAAATATTAAAAACAAAAGCATCTTAACTCAGGCACTGGTCCTAGTGTTCATTTCAACACAACAACTCTGATGTGACAAAAGTGAAAGTGGCTCAGTCGTGTCCCAGCTCTTTTGACCCCATGGACGATCCAGTCCGTGGAATTCTCCAGGCCAGAATACTGGAGTAGGCAGCTGTCCTTTCTCCAGGGGATCTGCCCATCCCAGGGACTGAAAATGGTGCCAATATTCTCAAAAATACAGGTCTTCAGACAGGTCTGTCAGGGGATCAGGATAAAAAGCTAATAAACGTCATTCGATTTTTCCTTTACATGGTCAGACCACAGGTTTCCTTAATAAGTGGAAGCAGACTTTCCAGACCAGCAACAAAAGTGCATGGCTGGCAGGGAGGGTTACTGTCCCCCAGGTAGGCAGGCCTGCAGCCGGAGGACACACGCTCATCTCACCCACGTGCTTCTGACAGGCTGGGCACTGAATCACATAGAGCAACAAAACCCCACTTCTCTAAGTGTTTTTTTCTTAAGAGGTTCCGATAGGAAGTGAAGAAGTACCAAGCAGGCTCTGTTCCAAAATGGACCATAACCAACAGCCAGCTTTCTTTTAAGGATCCCAGACCTTTGAAGGAAAGAAGGAATCCTCACTGGATGCCAGGGTCCAAGGTCAGAGTACCCCATGTCTCCTGGTCCATGACTGCCCCGTGGGCTGGGATAGAGCCACCACTGCCCCCACCTCTCCACCAGCCCAGGCCGCACAGATGACCCCGCAACTACAGCCACCGAATCCTCACGGCTGCCCACAGGGCTGCTCCACGATCAGGCCTCCGCTGGTCCTTCTCAGCCTCCTTTCTGCCACTTTCTGCTCCCTCCTAGTCGGACTTATTCCCCATCCCCAACCTTCCTCCCGACTCAGCCCTCAACCTGGACCCACTCTCTGTTTCTGCCCAACAGCACCTTTGAATCCCAGTTGCTGGCCATCCAAAAATGCAATACCTTTCAAATACCAGTTAACATCTGACAGGACATAGGAAATCCCATTTATCTGTCAACACTGCCATTACCTAGCAATAAATGCACATCAAACAAATCACTTAGAAGAGATTCAGGAAACAAGAGCACGTCTAAAGCACAAGGTTATTAGCACGTAACATAAAGTGCAGGGATTAAGTTCATAGGTCAATAGCGCACATATATAAGTCAAAACAATAGGACAGAATTCAAATACACCAGATAAAACAATCCATCAGCTAAGGGCAGGTCCCCTCAGCAGCTCACTGGGACTCTTTCCCGATGGTACAGTAAACTGTACTGTACTCAGGCCACCAAGCCCATCGTGTCCAATTAACAGATAAAATGAATGACGGACAATTAAAAATGAAAATGAATGACATACAAGCTTTGACTGATATAACCTCTCGGCTCTGGTAAGGATGTACACAAGGGGGCACACGGGGTGCCCTCTCAACGTGGGAAAGTGTGTGAACATGAAAGGGATATGCCAGTTCAAATACCTTTCTGTGAAGGTGAAGCAAGGGTCCTGCCCCAACTAGAAGTGGACACTCCCTCCAGGAAAGGAAGACACCTGTCTCTCCTAGATCTCACGCACAGTGCACTTATGAGCTCAGGTTCAGCTCCACACGGCCACACACGTCAGCAGGCCGTGTCAGGAAGCTCCCTCATCCCCACTGCAAGCAGCCAGCAGGCCCGGCTGACCTGAATTCTCACATGCACATCAGCTACAGAACAATGCACAAGAGCAGGGAAACGGGTCACTGGCACTGTCAAAAGAATCACGAAATAACAAAAAGGATAAATAATTCTAATGAAGAAAGCCATAAATGCATTCCAAACAACCATCCTACACTAAACACACACGTTTAGAGAATCCACCAAGGTGCAAGTTCACAGAGAACATGCAAAGCATCTATTACAACAACTGGGTTGGGCACACAAGTCCAGGAAAAGGGACATAAAAACATGTGTCAAAATGAAACACGAGCTCTGCACATACTGAAATAACAGGAGGAAGATTCTGAAGCAGTTCTTGGAAAACTCTGGGGACTCTGACAAGCGGGAGGCAGCCCATCACACACTCACAATACGCATAGGAGCGGCCCACCCGCCCACAGCACAGTGATACACGCAGTGGCTTAAACACACACACACACACCATCAGGCTCACGTGCAACGAAATGAAGCCGTTGAATGGGCATCCCACAATGATCACTGGCCCTAACGCGAAATGAACAAGGACTCGGCGGCATGCCGCAGGGACACTGCGCCTCACTTGAGGTCTCCGTCCCCCTCCCCATCCCCCTGGATGGATTTCTTGATGCGCAGCAGCATGGTGGTGAGCCACTGGTCCAGGCGGGAGATGGAGTCAAACTCCTTCACCTGGTGAAGGGAAGAGAAGCAGAAAATGGTCCACGGAAACACAGTCAAACACAGAATTACACTGTACTAACTCTAAAATCATTCATTCTACTTTACAACTTTCTTCATTAAGAGCTTTTTACATTGCTCTTATGCTAACATGCCATGGCAAAAATCCACAGCAGCGTTTGTAACTGGACAAAGAGCACGTTTAACATGACAAAGGACATAAGACTTTGTATAAGGACAAAGGGACGTGGAAAATTAATGTGGCTCCAGTCTCCAATGAACACAAAACACAGCTGCAGAGAGGGAAACTCGCCCTCCCACCATGGCTTCAAAGCCAGGTTGAATGAATTACTGAAGGGCACTAAGAAATACACTTTGATTCTAAACATAAGATGGAAAAATATGGGAAAACAGGGAATTGGTGAATGTAGAAAATTTTTTTCCATTTTATGCCAAGAATATAACAAACTCTCACTGCTTTATTTTTATGTTTTAAATTTAACTGATTCAACTGATATTACTTCACACTTATTTATGGATCAGATTATTTTCCATAGAAAATATCCAAATAAATCATAACTGTATGTGATATATATTTGCCTTACAGCTAAAGTCAGCAGAGCTCATAGACTGTCTTAATTTTGAAGGTTGGTGGAATCTAAAAACATTTCTTTTGGAAAACAACACAGGTATAAGCACAATGATGTCCAAATAGATGTTTAGCATTTATACAATGAAAAAGAGAAGTTGTATCTACAGTGTAAACTTTCAGAGAACGCATTAAATCCCAAAGGGGAACTTACTGCTTCTGTGTAAGCTTCACTGTTCTGTTCTTCATGAGCTTCTAGAAGTTTCTGGGAAAATAAATACAGAAAAATTATCTTGGTTGGCTTAAAAGTTCCATCTATGAGTGAATACTTTAAATAGAGAAACAGCCTTCTTACTACACTAACTGATGTTGCTAAATGACTTACAAAAATGGGGAAGTTTTCAAATACAAGAGGCACCCAGGTCAGGGATCCAGCCTTGTGCTAACATTTCTGATCCACCCAATTCAGAGCATGGTGTACACCCAACCCTAACGGCATCTGAGGCCTAGCGTGCGAGAGCAGCACTCACAGCTTCACAGGGTTAAAACGTTCCTAGATTTCAATCCCACTTACTCACTTTCAGTAATTTGCATTCTCTAGAGTCAGTGAATGCTGGAAACATTTCCTCGTATTTCTCAAGAGCAAGCTGGGGAAGAAAACCACTTGTTAACATCTGAGTCACTGAACCAGAAAATGAAGCTCTGACGGTCTATTAACCTCAATACAATTTATTTACATCCTGTTTAACTGTTACACTCAACATCCAAAGCAACCTGTACTGATCAAATCTATTTATTTTTAATTTCAATTTCAGTTAAGAATAAACTGCTAAACCAGTTTTTCTGAAAGAGGCTGCTGTGGAGAAAACCACACAAGACAGATGTCATCGTCAAAACTCCCAGGGCAGGCATCTGCTCTCGTGCACTGGACAGATGCTGTGCCCAGACGCCAGGGCCCGAACCCCAACCCTGTCCCCGCCTCTGCCTCCAGCCTTCACTCTGTTTTTCACTTCTCCCAATCCTCACTCCAACTCCACTTCTAAGTTTTAAAAAAGATGTGATTCTACTTTTCCTGTCTCCTCTCAGCCCCCTGATTTCTTTAAACCAAACTACTGAATGAGGTGTGGCCCCTGGGTTGCTTTAACTTAAGACCCTTGACAGCTGGGATTCCAGTGGCCGCAGGATGGCCAGGATGGGGTCAGGGACTCATCCCTGTCTTGTTTTTCATGGATACAGCGCAGCTTTGCTCTGGACGACGGCTGAGCACCCGCGTTCAGGGTGAATGAAGCACATCAGAAGCTGTGCCTCAGGGCGCCTCACCTTGGCGTTCAGCTCATCCACTATGAAGTGGCAGAGGGCGGCTTTAAAGAAGTAATCCTTTGCACTGTACTTCAACAGAGGGTTATCCATGGTGTTGGCCCCAATCTAGGCAAGAAAGTGGGATCAGAGTAAAAAGGTTAGCTCTCCTACAAAAAGCATGCTGACCCTTACCTGCTCTTTAGCAAGTGCTCTCTCTGCGTCTCATGTTAGAGAATCTATGAAATCCATCCTTTTAACCCAAAGTCATGTACCAGAAATGTTACTGGACAAGAAACAGTATTTGAGACATAAAGTGCTGAACCTGTTAAAAGCGACTCAGAATTCCATGTCCAGGAGGGTAGAACAGACTCGCTGTCTTCCGTCCCTCCCACTAAGTACAACTAAAAGCCTTGATCCTTTTATAGAAAATTAACGTCAGGAGACTAAAACGTAGAGCGAAGAGCAGGTCAGCATGGGGAACAGGGCAAATGGCAGGGAGGTGCCTGCTTTTTCTTGCATAAATCCTTGACTTGGAACAGAAAAAGCCAACAACCCATTAATGCCAGTGGGTGTGGCAAAGAAAAAAAATAAAAACAGTGAAGGAACAGACGGAAGTCTGCTTTCTCCAGCCAGAGGACCAGAAGGGGAGCAGTGCACAAGACAGGGAAGGCTCAGATGACACCTGCTCTGGCCCACCCCACCCACAGCAGCAAATGCCAGAGAGAGACGGGACGCCTGTCCTCCTGACACTGGCCGGAGAGCTCAACTCTTCTGCCAAGGGAGCCAACTAGGAGCCAGCCTGCGCCCCCACCACAGAGGCCTTTGGAGCCCATGTGGGGCTTGTTGCACCATTCCTCCTAGAGGGAATGAGGCATCCTTGCCTCCCAGTGCGCCTGGCTTTACCATCATCTGCTAGGAACCAGGAGGCCAGGTGGAGAGCCTGGTCCTACAACTCCACCTGGCAGGAACAAGTCATACCTCTTCAGTGTCAAAGAAGACCAGCAGAGAGAGGAAGTTTAAACAAGACCCTGCCCTATAACACGATGTAGAAATACCCAGTTTTCAGGTAAAACTCACTTGCAATTCCAAGAAAAGGGAACAACTCAGGTTGAATGAAAAAAAGAGTAACTAATAAACAATAGTTCTCACATAGACGAGATGTTAGAATTATCTAACAGGTGTTAAAAGACTCCTCCTAAAATGTTTCCACCGACCATTACTAAAGTGCTTGAGGCCAGAGGGAAAACCGAAGCATCAATGAAGAAAAGAAAAAAAATTCTCAGCAAAAAGCCCTAAAACATATAAAGAAGAAATGAGCAGAAACTTCAGAACTGAAATATGTAATACCTGACATAAAAAATGGATGGGTTCAACAGCAGAACCCATGGAAAAGAGGGAGAACTCAGAGAACTGATGGAAGAACATTAGAAATTACTCGGTCTGAACAGCAGAGAGAAGACAGATGAGAAAAGAGGAACAGAGCTCTGGGATGTGTGTGACGATAAAACAAGGCCTGGCATCTGGGCCGCCTGAGTCCCAGAAGGGGAGAGAAAGGAGTGGCTAAAAATCACTTGAAAATGTAGTAGCTGAAAATTTCCTAAACTTGGCAAGAAACGTAAACCTACAGATTCCGGAAGTTTAGTGACTCCAAACAAAATCAAAGCAAACACCCTTGCTAAGCCGTACAAACTTCTGAAAACTGAAGACAAACGAAAACATTTTGAAAGTGACAGAGAGAAACACCACCACACCTACAGGGAAAACAGCCTGGATGATAGTAAACCTCTCATCAGAAACTAAGCCAGCCATAAGGGCACATTTCTCAAGTGCTGAAAAAGAGCTGTCAACCCAGAATTGTATACCCAGGGAAACTGTATACCCAGGGAAACTGTATACCCAGCTTCAGGAACGAAGGGGAAATCAAAACATTCATAGGTGAAGAGACACCAGAAGAATGTGTCATCAGCAGACCTACCCTAAAAGAATGGCAAACATTGCCCTCCAAGTAGAACAAAATGCAGGAAGAGATCCTGAAACATCAAGAAGAAAGAACACAGTAAGCAAGATATGGGAAAATATGATGGGCCTTTCCTCTCCTCTTCAGTTTTGTAAATTAAATTGGGTGACTGAAGTAAAAATTGTAATAGTGACTGATGTGTTTCTAAAAGTGTGTAGAGGAAATACTAAAGACAATTATATACTGAATGGGAGAGGATAAAGGAACAGAAAGTAAGGTAAGGTTTCTATATTTCACTGGAACTGAAAAAAAATGACATCATTACCCTGTGATACAGTATGTAAATGTAACACCTAGAGCAAAACACTACAAAGGCTATTTAGAGAGAGATACTCAAAAATACTTTAGGTAATCAAGCAACCCCCTATAAGGCAAGAAAAAACAAACAGAAAAACAAAAAACAAAGGATAAACAGAAAACAAACAAATAAAATGGCTGACTTCAGTTGTAATATGTCAATAATTACATTAAATGTGAATGGTCCAAATACACCAATTAAAAGAAACTAGCAGAGTAGACTTAAAACAAGACCTAACTCTATGCTGTCTACAACAAACTCACTTCAACTGTCACAACATAGGCAGGGTGAAAGAAAAAGAATGCATAAATATATGTCATATACACATTCATCAAAAGAAAGCAGAAGAGGCTACATTTAGTATCAGATAAAGACTTCAAAGCAAAGAGAATTACCAGAGACAGAAGGGGGCATTATAAGATAAAAGGGCCAATGTAGCAAGACACAGCAACCCTAAATAAGCATGCAGCGGACACAGCTGCAAAATAACGTGAAGCCAAGACTGACAGAAATGCAAGCTAGACAGATCCACAATGATAGAGACCGCAGCACTCCACTCTCAACAACAGAAACAGAAAATCGGCAAGTGTACAGAGGAACCCAACGCCATCAACCACGAGCAGCTTATCAACATTTGTAGAACGTGTCACCCAGCAACAGCAGCACCACAGAACATAAAACAAACTTATAAGGGCTGAGATCACACAGACTGCACTTTCCAGCCACAACAGGATCAAACCAGAAACCAAAAACAAAGATAACAGGGACATCTCCAAACACTTGGAAACTAAACAAAACACTTATTAAAAAACCAGGGAAATGAATAAATTATTTATTGCTGTTATAAAAATGAATAAAGATAAAACAATGTAACAGCATCGTGACAGACTAAGCAGCACTTAGAGGGAAATTGAGAGCACTAAAAATGCCCACACAACAAAGAGGAAAATCAGTAAGTTAAGCGTCCACCATCAACGCCCTAAAAAAGAAGAGTAAAATAAATCCAAAGAAAGTAGAGGATAGAAATCAGGATAACAGAAGGAATCAATGAAAATAAAAAAACAGTACAGAAAACCACTGAATTCTACCAAATATCTAAAGAAATAACACCAATACTCTATACTCTTCTAAAAAATAGAAGAGGAGAGAACTCTTTCTAACTCATTCTGAGGCCAGTATTACCTTGCTACCGAAGTCAAAGACATCACAAGACAAAGTTAAAGATCAACAGCCCATATGAATACATGATGCAAAACCCTGAACAAAATACTAGCATGCGAACTCTGGCAGGCCTTCTGCTCAAAGCTGCACAGACGGCAGCCTCACCTGCTCGAAGATCTCGATGGCCTTCTGGTACTGCTCCAACTGGGCGGCGTACGCGGCCACTTTCAGCAAACACTTGTTAGCCGAGCTGAAACCAAGAACCAGGCAGGGTGACAGTCCCAGAGAAAAACGACAAGCCACCTCAGCGAACCTTCACCAGGTCCAGTGCAAGAGACCCCCAGAGAAAAAGCGGAGGTGTGCCTTTCATCACATGTCACACAACTGTCAGAACCTTTCATCAAACATCACAAATCTATCAGAACCTTTCATCACATGTCACAAATCTATCAGAACCTTTCATCACACGTCACAAAACTATCAGAACCTTTCATCACATATCACAAAATTGTAAGAAAAACAATACTTGCCTGTTAGATTCCTCCCCCTTGTAATAATCGGCTGATTGTTCGTAATGGGCGATAGCCTGAAAACACACATGTTTTATTCAAACTACTTGTTTGAAGAGTTGCATTTACATTTGCACAGGTATTTTTTTCCTATAAAAACCCTTTTCAACAGCACAACTTTCATAATCCGGCTTGCTTTATTTTGGGAACACAAGAAAGCATGTGCTTCCAGAAATCTGGTGGCAGGTGGCTTGCCATCCACCAGACTCTCTTCTTCCTGACCCCCCCACCCAGACAAATGCCCACCACCCCATTTCCCCAGGTCTGTGACAGTAAGGGGCAGCCAGGTGACCCATCCTCTCCAAGGGGATGTCAACAGACATGCTGTGGCCCACCTCCAGGCGTGGTCCATACAGCTGACTCTGCAGCCTTCTCCAGGCCTGTCCCCTTCCTATGAGCTGAAGGCAGCGACCACGTCTAGTGATGCTGGAAGCCATAAACTGAAGATGGCAGCCTTTCTGTCAGCCTGGTTCCCAAGTGGTGTCCCCACCACTGCCAAACCCTAAGTGGTGACAGAGTTGAGCTATTCCACTCAGCTCTATGGCTCGCTGCAGCAGCATAGACATTCCTACAAGACCTAGGGATCCTGTAGAATCAGGGTGTTGCCTTCCACCTAGATGGGGATGCTGTGAACTGTCAGGTGGAGAGGAAACAGGCTGCAGTCTGGAGAGCTAGAAGCCCTGGTCATGCTGTGGCATAAGACACAGTGAAATAAAGCACCCGATGACTCAAAGCAGAACCCGTGCTGCTGGAGCAGGAATTCTAAGGGAAGAGACAGACAACAGTGCCTGGTTTTCAGCAAGGCTTCGTAAGAGAGAAGAACTCTGGAAAGATCAGCTAGTTTGTAGGCAATTATACATGGACAGAACCTCATAAGATTGAAAACACCAACGTCTTCTATACCCCAACTGGCAAGAGAAGTCAGATGGTGTTTTCTATAGGGGCGGGCCAAGCAGGTCTGCAGCAGGCCTGAGGACACACACAATGCTTCGTGAGCCATTCCATCCGCTGCCCCCGTGGCTCTCCCACAGCAGCAGAGGCTGCCACCAAGGACACGGGCGTGAACGGGCAGGGCCATGCCTGGAGACCTGCCTGTGGATGGTGGAATTTCAACCCCACACACTTTATGTGCCATGCAATGTTCTTCCCACCAGTGATCACAAAATGTAAGGACTGTCCTTAGTTTGTGGGTGTAAACAGACAGTAGATGTGCACAGTCCTGCCTTAAACATCCAGGTTCACCCAAGGAGTGGAGACGAGGCAAGGCCTGACATGGACTCAGGCCAGCAGCTCAGTGTCTGCAGGGCAGCCCCAAGGATCTGAGACGGGGGTGTGGGGATGCAGGGGAACCCCATCAGAAGAGCCCTTGGACCAGGGTCACTGGGTAGCCCCCATAGCTGACTGCATGGCCTTGGGCCCTCTCCCGTGGGCGCCGGCGGAATGACCAGGGAGCAGAGCCACCTCTGGAGCCACGTCAACCTCGACTGGACTGCAGGGCACCAGAGCCCATTTGTGAAGCAGACACTTCTGCGTGGAGTCACAACACGTGGGGTCTACGGATCAGCCATGCAGCCCTCCCTCACTAACACGCTCCCATACAAGCTTTCTGAGTATAACTGATAATGGGAGAAAAACTGGGAACAATTTAAGTGATTGAATATAATGGGCTACTGTGCTAAGAAGAAGAATAATGACAGGAAGTTCCAATATGAAAAGTTCTTTATGAAATAGCACATTTAGAAACAGCCATAAAAAAACATATACCTGAAAGATGCAGCTGGCATCGACTCCTTTGGAGCAGGGGCAGAGCCATGGCACACACACTGCCGAGGACTTCCCTCCCCCTCTACCCTGTGAGCGCCGAGGGTGAAGGCCCAGTGCGACGCCTGCCACAGCCAGTGCTCAGCTGAACAGGTGCTGAGCGGACAAAGGCAGCTGCACTGCACAGGCAGTCCTGCTTACAATACCACCAGGTTTTCCGTGAATTTCTAACCAATCAAACATCATCTCTGAACTGTCCATATCCTCTAAAGTACTTGGCACTCCTTCCCATTGTAATGCTGGGGTAAGTATGGGAAACAAGACCAAGTCACAGTGCAGGGAACCAGGCTGTGTGCCCTCTCTCCAAGGAGGGAGCAAACTACTCACCCTTCTGCTCTCACCACCCAAAATCTGAGGAGCGGGGCTGGCCTGGAGCAGTGGGACTGCTGTTCTGGAGGGTGTGCCTGTGTGTTTAGTCACTTTAGCCATGTCTGACTCTTTGCGACCCCATCGACTGTAGCCCGCCAAGCACTTCAGTCCATGGAATTCCCCAGGCAAGAATACTGGAATGGATTGCCATGCCCTTCTCTAGGGGATCTTCCCGACTCAGGGATTGAACCCACCATCTCTTTTGTCTCCCGCATTGGAAGGAGGATTCTTTACCACTAGTACCACCTGAGAAGCCCTCAAGGATGACAATAAATATCAAAAGTAGAATACAACTATCAAGAACAACAGCATATGTAACAATGAATCTAGACAAAATTACTACCCTCTAATTTGGATAAAGTAATCACAATACTCCTCCCTGGGGAGCCTGATAAGCCACAGCATGCTGGAGAGCACTGGGCCCTGAAGGCAGAGACGGGGCTCCAGGACCACGGTCACCACCAGGGCCTTACAGACAACACAGTGGTTGAGAGTCAAGCTCTAGAGCCCACTGTGTAGGTAAAACAGCCTTCAGATGGATCATCCTTTTAGAACCTACACCCTGAGAAGCCTACCCTACCCTATAAATACCTACTCTATGCTAACACAGACAAGAGAAACCCCGTTCTCCAGGGACCTGAACCAGGGCTCCTCAGGGTCACTGATGATCACAGACTGTTACCATATTAATGTTCTACTTGAAGTCAAAGGAGAAATAAGTTTACGGAACTTCACATACCCCTATTCGCCGGCTAAAATCCGAGTGAACCAGGGACACACTATGGCCACATTGACAGGGAAGAAACTCACTCATGAATGAATAAGACACAAGGTGCCTTAGTGTAACTGATTTTTCAAACAAATGTCACGCGCCACCGACCCAATCTGGAGAGTCCCACCAGGGAGGCGAGGACAAGGATGTTTCTAGATACAGGAGCCCAAAGGAGAGGCGAGCTGCTCCACAAGCCTTCACCCCACACCGTTGACACCCCTGACCCTGACACCCCTCACCCCTTCAGGGTCCGTGAGCAACTGGCAGAACAGCAGGAGCACTGGGAGTGACGTGACGGGCTGCAGAAACTCCCATGACAAACTGTCAACATTGTTTAACAAAAAGAAAACCAGGAATTCACCACAGATCGTTTTAGCCACCCTGAATCTCACAGAGATGCATGTGGTGAAGAGGCTGCCTGAGATCTCGCCCTTCAGACTGAAAACTGAACGCTGAGGTCAGGAGAGGACAGAGCAGCCTCGGCTGGCTGGACACTCTGCCTACCAGCACTCACCCTTCTCAGGACAGCTCAGACTCAGTAAAGACCAAGCCCGCTCCAGACACCCTGACCAGACAAGCGTCCCGGCCCCGCTACTCCTGCTCTGCCATCGACTCTGCAGACTCAGAGTCACAAAGACGGGCTCAGGGCTGGGGTTCAGCACCTGCTCCTGGGTCAGAGAAAACCTCCCCAGGAGACACGGCACACGGCCCTGATGTGGTCAAGGTCTGAGGGTGGCCTCAGAAGAGCAGGGCACAGCACGACAGGGATGGCCCAGAGACCGTCCATGACATAAGCCAGTGAGTTCTGAGCCGCCTGACCACCAGGGGCACCCCCGTGAAGCCAGAGGGGGAAGCCGCCCGTCCCATGGCAGTCCTGAGGGGCTGCCCCACCGGGGATCCCATCTGCTCTGGTGGGGAGGGCACCCTCGGCTCACTCAGCAGAGCCAGGGTCTCAGACACACTGGTATACCAGAGGCAGGCTTGGGCCGGTGTGGGGCACCCACTGCAGTGGAGGGAGAGAGCGAGACAGGGGTGGTGAGCGGGCCGACAGAGCCTGTAAGGGGGGCCCTGAGGTGGGGGGCGATGGGTGTGTCCTGGAGAGGGCGGAGGTCCCAGTTTTCGTGAGGCGGCTGGAACAGTTCCCATCACAGTATCAAATAGGCAAAGCTCTGCAGAACTGACGTGTGGTAGAAGAGCTCAGAGCAGAGGAAACAGCAGTCACAGGCCCTGAGGCAGAGCACTCCTGACACGTGAGAGGCTCCGGAAAGGTCAGGGTGGCCACCACATGAGGAACAGGGGAGCACGGCCCGGGGTGGGGGGAGAGGTGCTGGGTGAGGAGACAGGCCCCGAGGCTGTAAGTAGTGGAGAAACCACCTGATTCACTGCTGACGCGGACAAGCTGCTGCCAGACACAGAGCACACATGCCGTGAAGCTGTGTGAGCACCGAGGACCACGGGAGTGAGGGCAGGGAGGGCATGAGAGCCCAGCCCCCAGAGAAGAGGAGGAAGCAGCCACGGGCAGGGGTGAGAGCACCAGGAAGGACATGCTCCAGTGGCCAAGAGAGAGGTGAAACAGGAAGTGAGAGTGACAACAGTCCAGGGCGGAAGCAGGCATGGGATGAAGGTGATCTCTGAGCTCAGCATCCACCACCAACAAAACCAGCCATTCCTCCCTGATGCGTGTCTGTTGCCCACAGTGCTCGGTTTTACACAAATGCTGTCCCAAATCTGAGCAAAGGCAGCCTGGGGCCCTGGTAAGGGGTTTTTCCCTCCCGCCACCACCCGAGGTCTCCAGGAGACCCCAACTACACATGCTTCCCTCTGCCCTTGCATTCCCACTGCAGGGGCGCCTGGGGTCCCCGCCCACCAGCTTCCCCCATCTGCGCACCTTCTCAATGTCCACTAGCTCTGTCTCGTAGATCTCTGCGATGGTGATGTGGTGCTTGGCCGCAATCGTGAACCTTCCCTGGGGAGGAAACAGAGCAGTCAAGTTCCGGTTAACCGTGAGCCGTCTCGAGGGCTCCACCCCACGGCCGCTCAAGCAAGGCAGGTCTTACCATGTCTGTGTAAATGTCGATGGCTGCATTTAAGCAGTTGATAGCCTCTGAAGCGAAGGCATTCAAGAGAAACAATGAAAAATCCATTCAGTCAGAGGGTTTGCTAAGCCTGTCTTCCTGGGGGCTTCTAGACCGCTAAGGGGGCCCCGATGGGGCAAAGGGGAGGCAGGGTGGTTGGTAAGAAGCAAAAGTGCATCTGCACATGCCCAGCCCCTCCACGAGCCAGTACACAGAGGCTGCAGCATCAGAGAGGAGGGCAGGGTGGGGAGGGGAGGCTGGCTCAGTGACACCTACCCTGACCCTGAGGACCTCATGGGGAAGCCTGCATCAAGAAGACAGGACAATGGAGCCAGAGCCAGCATCAACACCCATCCATCTATCTGCTAAAACCTGAGGGCAGCTCCTTCCTCACTGACATCACGTGTATGCAGTGATTTTGGAAGACAATTACTTTTTGTACACGGTTAGAAGATGCTAACTTTTGGTGTACTAACAAATATCAACAGGAAGAAAAAGTCTAATAAATGAGCTCATGAATAATACCGATTTCCCAGAACAGTGAGCTCACAGAGCAGAGGCATTTACAACTCGGGCACACGGGGCCAATGAGTGCCCACCTCACAGAGCAGAGACATTTACAACATGGGCACGCAGCTGGCAGCACCCAGGGCACTGCTTCTGCTCTGGAGAGGCAGCAAAGCAAAAAGACCCAACGGAAGAATCAGGCAAGTAAGTAGATTAGTGACAATGAAAGTGATTTCCCCCAACCTGCATAAGAAACATGGATAGTCGTGCCTTTAAAAATACAGGAAAATTGAAGAGCTACCCACAAAATCCCACTCAATCCCCCAGCTAGGAATTTGATGCCCTTTTCCTCTGTTTTCTGGACGCATTTCCACGAGTACACACTTTTTGTGAACCTGAGATTTCGGCTCCCTGTGGTCCTTCAGTTGCCGTGCAAACGTCCTAGGTCACAGGGCGTCCCGGACGTCAGGGCCTGAGTGCCTGCACCACGTGAGTGTGGCACTACATGCTGATGTGCAATGACTCTACTGTGCACTTGGGCTGTGCCCAGCTTTTCCCTTTGGAAATAAGCTACAGCTAATCCTTATACCACAGCCCTTATTCCAATGTGAGATTGTCAGGAAACTCGGGATTTTTGTGTTAAAATGGGCTGCTGAAACCAGAGGGCAATCCCACAAACACAGTGCATGTGTGGAGAGAGGTCAGGCCTTCAATTGCAGGATGTACGTTTCTCCAGCTCAAAAACAAAGGACATCTGAAAAACTTCACCACTTCAAATAACCAAGATCATTCTTTCCTCAAAACCAACACTTGGAAAAATGCTTTTTAAAATAGTCAGATAGTACTTGCTTTGGCAGCACATATACTAAAAAAGTCAGATGAATGCTGTGTGTATAAACTGTTGTAATTACTGGATTTTATGACCTCCCGTACA
This sequence comes from Bos indicus x Bos taurus, assembly GCF_003369695.1. Taxonomy (NCBI): domain Eukaryota; kingdom Metazoa; phylum Chordata; class Mammalia; order Artiodactyla; family Bovidae; genus Bos; species Bos indicus x Bos taurus. The sequence goes on along the minus strand of NC_040088.1, from coordinate 41,308,124 downwards.
CTGCACCTCCACATAAACTATTCAGAAGTAAAGGAATGAACCTTTGTTTCCCTTAGTGGGCGAGGTACACATTCATGAAATTAACATTAAAGACTTACATAAAGTTAAAGCTAATTTCAAAAAAACTGTCCACAATGCAGCATAGATGGTGTTTAAGACGATGGTACTGACAACAGGATAAATTTAACAGATTTTCTCCACAGAAACTTCAGATGATCAGAGTTAAAAATCTTCAAATCTCCACCGTCCGGGAGTGCGTCTCCCTTCAGCAGCAGAACTCGTGGGAGGTCTGGGGGGTGCGAGGCTCACCTTGGGGGTCTGCCTTCTTGTAGGCGTTCCCGGCGTCCACAAAGCTGGTGGCTGAGTCGTGTTTGCTCTGCAGCTGCATGTGGAGCTTGGCGGCTTGACAGAATGCATTTCCTGCAGCTGAAGACAACACATGAGTGAGTAAACACAGGAGCAGCCACCCCCAGGGCAGCCCCGCTCCAGCCCACGCCTGGGGAAGGCCCCGTCCTGACGGTGGCACACGTGCATGTGACCCAGTCACCTCCGGTGACCACAAAGACGCCCGGGATGCCTGGGCCAGCAACAAGTGCTGCTCTCAGCCTCAGGCCTCCTTCCACACTGACTGCGCATTCAGCACTCAGCTCCGTCCCCAGTGCAGGCCCCACACTGATGGGCGTCTCCGAGGAGGCATGAGGCTGGGAGGGTCCATTTCCACTGACTTGGCCAGCATAGCCGGAGAAATGGCAACACAAGAAGAGGCAGCACAAGCCCCCAAATCAAACCGCCCAGCTTCAAGTCTCGCCCTGAATAAGAACGAAGACGAGAGGACTTCCGGGCACTTCTGAAGATATGGACCCACCAGTGCAGCCTAGGCCCTGCCAGTCTGAGCCAACACTGGCCCAAGATTGGAGGTGGGACCGGAGAAGCCTGCCCACCAGGCCTTGACCCCTACCTTTGTGGATCATGAACCTGGCAGCCCAGAGGAGGGTCCAAGCTGCTGCCAAGTGGTAGGCAGGAACCCAGGACCTCAGGGCAGCTGGAAACTTCCCACCATAGTTCAGGAATGCGACTGCCGAAGAGCAGCTCTGATGAGTTGGGTCTCAGAAGTGTGTACCATCACTCAGACCTTCTAGGCAAAGTGCTCAGGACAGCGTGGCCCCAGAAACACACTCACGTGCTGGCCATTTTCATAATCACATGTATATCTGCCCTCAGAGCACACCTGTGCTTTGCCAGATTGAAATGTCAGCATTTCTTTTAGAACTTAATCCTCCTCCTCCCACCAGTAATTTCATTTTTTGACACTTTATCTACGCTGGCCATTCCAGAGCCAATGGTGTTCCATCCCTTCCTGGCTGGGGTAACAGCACAGCACACAGGCTCTCCCGGGCTGGCTCCACTTCCCCGGACAGTATTAAAAGCGCTGATTTGACAATTTCACGCTCCCACCTTCCAAAACAAGCTGCTGGCTCACCTTTTCAATCTGAGCACTCACTCCAAACACCGCTAACCTCTATCTCTACCAATGTGGAAGTATCTTTAAAGGAGTGTATTATCAAAATAAAGTTACACACCTTCTCAGACCCAGTTTCCTCAACTGTAAACATCTAATTCCTGCCAGGATGATCTCTCAAGAGCACAGTAACAGACAAATCAGACGAATTCTTTTATTCTCATAAAATAACTTCTAAAACTATAAACAGATGAGATGCAGTGGTATCACGATCACCACCACGGCAACATGGCAACGATTTCAAAGAACCTAATTTTCAGTTTATTATTTCCTTTTTTAACCACTTTTAAAATTGAGGTATAGTAGATTCAATGTTGTGTTAGTTTCAGATGTACAGCAAACTGTTTCAGTTATACGTATGTGTGTGTGTATATATATATATATTCATTTTCAGACTCTTTTCCTTCATAGGCTATTACAAAATATCTAGTATAGTTCCTTGTGATATACGGTAGGTCCTTGTTGTTTATTTTATAAACAGTGGTATCTGTTAGTCCATTAGTCCCAAATTCAAGGAACCTAATACTCTGTAAAATACACTCAGCACCTGTCTACTGTGCTGCACATATGGGTCCAGGCCCTGCAGGCAGGGCAGAGAGGAAGCACAGAAACACGCTGGCCTTCCAAGGTTTATGTTCCGAGGAGGAACAGCACATAATAAAAGCACAGACAATACAAACGAACAAATGAACTTCACTTATTTTTGCTAGATGGTGCTAAGGGCATCGGGGAAGAGGGGAAGGGGCTTCCCAGAAGAGTGGACTGCCAGGGATGGCCAGGAGAGACCTCACTAAGAGGATGATGACATTTGTAGAAGGGCCTGGAGGAAAACAGGGACCAGCCACACCCTACTGTGGGGAAGACAGTGTCAGAAGGAGGGCACAGCACAGGCAAAGAGTCAGAGGAGGGTGCTGGGGAAGGAGTGGGCGGGTAGGAGAAGCGTCCAGACTGAGGACAGGATGGGAGACCAGCTCGGCTCTGAAGGCCACCTTGAAGGATTATAGCTCTGCTCTGAGATTACATGACCTGACTAGAGATTCAACAGGGCTACTTTGGTTTCTTTAAAACAAACAGGTAAAGTCAAGAAGCAGGGCGATGTCAGCCCAGGCAAGAGATCACAAGGGTGGGGGTGAGGATACACATATATCCCCTTCAGTTATATAAACAGTAACACTCTGAAAGGAATTTTCAAAGGTTAGAACATCTGGTCCCCAGATAAAGGAAGGAAAAGGTCTTTTTAGATAAGATCACTTTTTACCCTGGTTTTTCCAACAGTCATGTATGGATGTGAAAGTTGGACCATAAAGGCAGCTGAGCCCTGAAGAATGGATGCTTTTGAACTGTGGTGTTGGAGAAGACTCTTGAGAGTCCCTTGGACTGCAAGGAGATCCAACTAGTCCATCGTAAAGGAAATCAAACCTGATTATTCACTGGAAAGACTGATGCTGAACCTGAAGCTTCAATACTTTAGGCGCCTGAAGCGAAGAGCCGACTCATTAGAAAAGACCCTGATGCTGGGAAAGATTGAGGACAGGAAGAGAAGGGGACAACAGAAGATGAGATGGCTGGATGGTATCACTGACTCAGTGGGCATGAGTTTGAGCAGGCTCCGGGAGATGGTGAAGGACAGGGAAGCCTGGTGTGCTGCAGTCCATGGGGTCACAAGGAGTTAAGACACGACTGAGCAACTGAACAACAACACTAATAGGACCTGAACCAAAAAAAAGAGGTGACCACTAATCCTCTTTTCTCCTCTCTTTTAAAATACATTATAATTCAGGGGCAAAGGCACTTTGGAAACAGAACATGTCTTTCTTATCTAAATGTTTTAAAAAGAGTTTTACAGCCAGAAAGGACCTTTCAGGGCCACCTAAGCCAAAGCATCTACTTCACGGAACTGACTTGGAAGCGTCCACCTTAGAAACAAGTGGAGAGATCGCACACCTTACGTTCACATGACTCGGCGTGGCATGGACATCTCCGTCAAGCTCGGAGAGCCCCTGGGGAAACAAATGCACTTTGGGAGGGAAAGGCCCCCCACCTCAGGTCATCTGCAGGCTCAACGGGGCCAGAGACCCACAGAGACCAGGCAGGCCTGGTCAAAAGCCATGTCCACCTTCACTATAGAAAAACCCCTTCATGTAACCTCTTTTTTTCCAGGGGTAGAGGAAAGATTCTGCTTCTTGAATCAGTGTTGGAAAAGAGCCACCCCCTCTCGAAAAGAATTCTGATTTCATTTTGTGTACCTTCCCTGCATAAAAGTATTATGTTATTTCTCCAAAGAAGACATACAGAGGGCTAACAAACACATGAAAAGATGCTCAACATCACTCATTATCAGAGAAATGCAAATCAAAACCACTATGAGGTACCATTTCACACCAGTCAGAATGGCTGCGATCCAAAAGTCTACAAATAATAAATGCTGGAGAGGGTGTGGAAAAAAGGGAACCCTCTTATACTGTTAGTGGGAATGCAAACTAGTACAGCCACTATGGAGAACAGTGTGGAGATTCCTTAAAAAACTGGAAATAGAACTGCCTTATGATCCAGCAATCCCACTGCTGGGCACACACACTGAGGAAACCAGAAGGGAAAGAGACACGTGTACCCCAATGTTCATCGCAGCACTGTTTATAATAGCCAGGACATGGAAGCAACTTAGATGTCCATCAGCAGATGAATGGATAAGAAAGCTATGGTACATATACACAATGAAGTATTACTCAGCCATTAAAAAGAATACATTTGAATTAGCTCTAATGAGGTGGATGAAACTGGAGCCTATTATACAGAATGAAGTAAGCCAGAAGGAAAAACACCAATACAGTATACTAACGCATATATATGGAATTTAGAAAGATGGTAACAATAACCCTGTGTACGAGACAGCAAAAGAGACACTGATGTATAGAACAGTCTTATGGACTCTGTGGGAGAGGGAGAGGGTGGGAAGATTTGGGAGAAGAGCATTGAAACATGTAAAATATCATGTATGAAACGAGTTGCCAGTCCAGGTTCGATGCACGATACTGGATGCTTGGGGCTGGTGCACTGGGACGACCCAGAGGGATGGTGTGGGGAGGGAGGAGGGAGGAGGGTTCAAGATGGGGAACACATGTATACCTGTGGCGGATTCATTTTGATATTTGGCAAAACTAATACAATTATGTAAAGTTTAAAAAAAAAAAAAAAAGTATTATGTTAGAAAATGAGGAGTCTGTCAGGATTTAGAAGTAACACCCACAACTGCCTCATTTCTCAGGGCACCACAATCAGTTATCAGGGTAAGGTATGGTTAGAAAGTCTCCACCAAGGTTTAGGCAAAGAAAAGCAGGCATTTCTATGTATCTGACATCTTTTTCAGTAACTTTTACTTCAACTTTCACTCCTTGTACTAAATTTATTTAAGCACATGAGTAAACACCAAAGGTTACCCTTCTTAACTCCAAGTAATAGTATGTCTTTTAAAACCACATGCCCACTGTAGTAAGTGCTTTGCAGACACTAAAGCAGACACGCCTTTATGCCTAAACTTCAATCAGTATTTCAAGCTTTGCTCCCTTGGATCAACAGCCCCTCTCCCCCACCCTGCCCACGCAGCCAGCAGTTTTTCTAAGGGGAAGGCGGAGAGTCATGTCCTCCTTCAAAGTGATTTTAAAGTTATTTGCCTGGAAAGCAAACAAACACCACCTTCATACATACCACTCCAGTTCTTGGCCATCTTGAACATGTTCGCAGCTCTGGTATACATTTCACAAGCCTCTTCTATTCTTGTGTTTCCTCTGAGAAAAATGTAAAGATGAGGTTAAGTTTTACAGTAACAACCATCCATGTCCCTAAATATCCCTCAACTAATGGACATCTACCAAGCACTTACGACGTGCCAGACCAGTGCTAGAGAACCTTGCCAGCAGCTCGGACGGGACACTCTGATCACCCTTGCTGTCCCAGGTGAGGGAACCGAGGTCTAAGAGAGTAAACGCCACCCTGCGAGGATTCCAGAGCACCGAGACGCAAACACCGCTGTGGCGGGACCCAGGGCCTACACCCTCAAGAGCGTCCTTTCCATGCATGTGAACCGAAGTTTTACTTGTCCCAAGGAATGAGAAGTACGTTTTTCAAAGGAGGCTGAATTTTGAAGGATAAAGACATGCTGATGCTTTTAACGTCCGCTGTTTGTGTTCAAACTTAAAAACAAAACCCGACGCAGGAGCAGCAATGCACCAGGCTGCTCAAGGGCTGCAATGCCTGGCGTGAAAGGGGCCGGGGGTGGAAATGCACTCTACAACATCCTGTAGGGGAACCCCACTGCTTTCAGAGTTTCCACTCCACCAAGCTGAGGCCTCTACGCCCACTGGTCCTCTGTCTCGTGTGTCTACTCTATAAACAAGAAAGAAAGAGAGAGAACCAGAACAAGACGGGCTCTCCACAACACACACCACACGCCAAGGGGAACTCCCGGCAGAAAATGGATGTAAAGGACTGAGAGAGGGCGAGGCCAAGGCTGACTGCAGTCCAGAGGAGGGGCACCCCATGCCACGAAGCTTGCAGAGGGCAGGCACAGATCACGTGTGACTCTACCTGGGGCAGTCACCACTGAGTGTCTGACTCCAGACTAGTACTTTAGTTTCTTTGGGTCTCCAATCTTGCATGTGTAAACTGAGGGTAATACACAGTCTATACCTCTGAGTTATTATGAAGATCAGAAGAAATAATCCATATGGAGTTGTGTAGGGCTGGACCCAGAGTCAGTCAGGATGATCATTGTAACTAGATTGGTGTACTGAAGGCATACAAACTCTGGAATATTTGTATACCTCGTACGTGATCTGTATCTAGAATATATAAAGATCCCTTACAACTCAATAACAAAAAGACTAATGATTCAAGTAAAAATGAGTGAAAGATCTGAATAGACACTTCCCCAAAGCTTAAAAAAAAAGACATAGCCAATAAGCCCTTGAAAAGATACTCAACATCATTAAGCATCAGAGAAATGCAAATCAAAACCACAAATAAGACAGCACTTTATTCCCACCAGGCTGGTTAGACTCAAAAGAGAGGACTAAGGAAATGTAGGGAGGATGCAGGAAACCAGCGCCCTCATTTACTGCCAGTACAAGTGGCAAACTGTATAAGAAGCTACCCTGGATGAGTCTGGCAGCTGCTTAAAAGGTTAAACATGGTTACTGAATGACCCCAAATTCTACATCAAGGCACATACCTAAGAGAGACGAAGACATCGGTCCACACAAAAACTTGTACACAAATGTCCACAGAAGCATAGCTCATGATAGACAGAAGTGGACACAACCAAAATGTCCATCAACTGAAAAATGATAAATGAAGGTGGTATACACACAGTGGAGCAGATCAGACAATAAAAAGGAATGATGTACGGAAGGACGCACTAACTGTGCTACAAAGCACACGACCTTCACGACATCATGTGGAGTGAAGGGCCAGTCCCAGGGGAGCCCACCATGCACCAGCAAGGGCTGCAACAGGCTGGTCCTGGAGCTGGGAGTGCTGGAGAGAAATGGAGGGGGTGGGCAGAGTTTCTTTCTGGGGTGATGAAAACGTGCTAAAACCACTTGCTGTGGTAACCGCATCGTTTAGCGAATATGCTTAAAAACTACTCAACTGGACACTCTGGATGGGTGAATAGTATGGTATGTGAATTACACCTCAATAAAGCTGTCTCCCTCTCCTCTAAAAAACTCCCCTTTGGGTGGGTATGTCATACAACCAGGGACAGGATGGCAACAAACCACACCAACAATAAAGCGGTAGAAGAGCAAAGACTTCTCGCTCACACCTTCACGCTCCTTTTCCTTCACTTCAAAACTACATTTAAAAAAAGCTAATTATTGTGATGAACATTCCTAACTCAAGAAAGCTTTCAATCTTAGCCACAGCTCCTTGGAGATAACAAAAGGCTTGCCACTTTCTGTGTCTTATTTTTCTAAAGTGTACCAGGAATCTTGAACTGTAATTACAGTGCAATCATTCTTATTAAAGGTTTCTAAATAAAACTAGCTTAATTAAAATGTACTTTATCCTATTATTTTCAGAAGCAGGTTCAGCTAAGAATAATAGAACGCCTACAACATGCTGTCTTATGCTGCATGTTTCCATGTGCTTTCTGCCACCTTCAGAATTACAACGACCACAAAAGATGACATCTCTGTGTTGTTGTCGTCCAGTCACAAAGTTGTGTCTGACTCTTTGTGACCCTATGGACTGCAGAATGCAGTCTCCATATTACAGAAGGGAAAACACTGTACCTGGAGGTCAATGGCTTGTCATCCAGCCAAAGTCAGTGGTGGAGCGGACACCTGATGTCAGGTTCAGCGATCTTTACAAAACTAATGAATGAACTCGGCGAGACTCAAGACCCTCACCTCTCACTTAACAGAATCACCAGAAAAATGCTGACGTTAACAGCACCAGAGAACTCACTTGTCATAAACAGACACAACTTAAAGAATTCATGAAAAAATTGTCACCCTGCTTATTTAACTTATATGCAGAGTACATCATGAGAAACGCTGGGCTGGAAGAAGCACAAGCTGGAATCAAGATTGCCAGGAGAAATATCAATAACCTCAGATATGCAGATGACATCACCCTTATGGCAGAAAGTGAAGAAGAACTAAAGAGCCTCTTGATGAAAGTGAAAGAGGAGAGTGAAAAAGAGGGCTTAAAGCTCAACATTCAGAAAACTAAGATCATGGCATCTGGCCCCATCACTTCATGGCAAATAGATGGGGAAACAGTGGAAACAGTCAGAGACTTTATTTTTTTTTACTCCATGCAGCCATGAAATTAAAAGACACTTACTCCTTGGAAGGAAAGTTATGACCAACCTAGACAGCATATTAAAAATCAGAGACATTACTTTGCCAACAAAGTTCCGTCTAGTTAAGGCTATCGTTTTTCCAGTAGTCATGTATGGATGTGAGAGTTGGACTCTAAAGAAACCTGAGCACCAAAGATTGATGCTTTTGAACTGTGGTGTTGGAGAAGAGTCTTGAGAGTCCCTTGGACTGCAAGAAGATCCAATCAATCCATCCTAAAGGAGATCAGTCCTGGGTGTTCACTGGAAGGACTGATGTTGAAGCTGAAACTCTAATACTTTGGCCACCTGATGCGAAGAGCTGACTCATTTGAAAAGACCCTGATGCTGGGAAAGATTGAGGGCAGGAGGAGAAGGGGACAGAAGAGGATGAGATGGTTGGATGGCATCAATGACACAATGGACATGAGTTTGGGTAGGCTCCAGGAGTTGGTGTTAGACAGGGAGGCCTGGCATGCTGCAGCTCATGGGGTTGCAAAGAGTCAAACACGACTGAGCAATTGAACTGAACTTGCACTGAAAAAATTTACTTTTAAGTCACTCCAAATGTCTACTGTGTTTTATACCTGTGAAAATTGATTTTTTTGAGTTTTAAAGAAAAATAGTTTTGACTGACTGTTATCCAAAGCCCTTAGAACTGAGGTAGAAGATTCATGAAAACAGAAACAAGTTTCAGTGAGGAGTCTACATTGTTAAGTGATACAGTACAGCCCATGGCGGGCTTCCTGGGTGGCTCAGTGGTAAAGAATCTGTCTGCCAGTACAGGAGACACAGAAGATTCGGGTTCGATCTCTGGGTCAGGAAGATCGCCTAGAGAAGAAAATGACAACCCACTCCAGTATTCTTGCCTGGGAAGTCCCGTGGACAAAGGAGCCTAGTGGGCTATAGTTAGTAAGGTCACAGAAGAGGTGGACACGACTTAGCAACTAAACAGCAGCAGCACACGGCACTAACCTGCCAGAAAACACTGAGAAAATAACGTTCTTACCAAGGAGGTCAAAGTGCTGAGAAAAGAATAATTAACTGCAGGCTGGAAAAATCTGATTGCCTGACACCCCCACCCCAGGTTCCACAGAGGAGATGGGGTGAGAGCGACACGCACCCCCACCGCTCCCCAGGAGCCCAAAACAGCAGAGCCAGGTCCAAGCCCCTGACTCTCCTCCCTGCCCCTTCCTGTTTAGGAGGGAAAAACTCAGCCTGGGAAAATCACAGCCTAGTAGTCCAGAGAGCTCAGATGACATCTACACGCAGACAAGACTATTAACCCCTCACTCATTCAGAATCTTGCACTTTCCTTGTGATGAGTGAAAGCTATCTGGAAGCCCAGGAAACTGTAACTGAGCACATGGACAGTGAGGGTGGGGAGATAACAAGGCAAGAGCTGTGGGCACCAATGGCTCACGTGCCTGTAACTGCTTGACTCAAATCCTTTGCTTTTTCACAAACCAGAAACAAGAGGTGTGGCTGCAAGGAGGTAGGCTTTGGAGTCGAACTGCTAACAAACAAATGCAAGGATCCATCAGCTCCTGACCCTTTGCCCCAGATCCACAGCACTCCCAGAGTAACCAGCAGAAGCCGAGCAGGGAGTTCAGCCTCGACCACCATGTGCTCTGCCTTGGACCCTGGGATTCCACCTTCTGAGAACGTCTCACTTTATTTCTATTTAACAAAAAAGAATCACAGATTCTCAAATGCAGGAAACAATCTGAGACGTTTAAGGACTGTCTGACCAAAGTATTTGCATTTAAGCATAACTTCTTGAAATAAAGTTATAAGAATAGGTACAGCACATAAAGCTGGTGGGACTTTTATCTGGTAATAGCTCCAGATGAGGGGTCAAGTGTGACGAGGGGTCACGCCTCCTGTAGAGGGGAGATATGTATAGATGGGATCTTTTAGTAAAACAAACCAAGATACTTAAACATTACAAGGAAGCTAAGAATAGGAATTACTGGATAAACTCAGAAATGACTCACACACAACATGACTTGTCAAGAGAAACTTTGGTATTTAATTTCAATCTTCATAAAACTTTAATTTTTTTAAACAGAAACTTAATCATTGAGACCTAAGATTCCTATAGGACAATGGTAGCTGCCTAAATACAAAAACAGGTCCTTGTATTTTCTGGAACCACACAGATCAACAAGGAGTGGATGTAACCAATGGATTGGATCCACTCAACGAATTGGAGACCACTGAGTCAGAAGTCAACAAGATTTCATTTAAGAAAGCTGGGGCAGTAAAAACCCTGAACCAGCAGAGCTAGGGGCTTCCCAGGTGGCGCTAGTGGTAAAGAACTCCCCTGCTGATGCAGGAGACACAAGAGACACAGGTTCGATCCCTGGGTCAGGAAGATCCCCTGGAAGAGGGCATGGCAACTCACTCCAGTATTCTTGCCTGAAAAATCTCATGGACAGAGGAGCCTGGCAGGCGAAAGTCCATAGGGTCGCACAGAATCAGACACAACTAAAGTGACTTAGCATGCACACAACAGAGCTAAGGAGAAGACAGCCCCTGCTAGCAATCAGGAGGGGATACCTGGACACAAGATGGGGTGCAGCAGGGTCCCACAAGCGCAGTTCACAGGCAGCAACACCCCTTCAGAGAGGGGCTGCAGTGTGGGGTCCAGGAGACAAGTATGAGACCTGGAGGGCATGGGGGCTTGGAAGGGGGGCCTGGCTAGAGGTGTCAGGCTCCAGAAGATGTGCTTCTGGGGGAGGGAAGGAGAGAGGAGGCTTGGCAGTTAGTGAAAGAAAGCAGAGCTGGAAATAAAACCCAGGGTTTTGGGAAACAGAGGTGGCAGAACTGGAATGGCAGCAAGCCCCAACCCACCCCCAAAATCCTAGTCATCAAGGAAACCACACCAACATGTGAACAGAAGGTGCTGTGAAGGTAATATGAATTTAGGAGAAAGCACACTCCCAATGTTGGCCCTTTCCCAGGTGAGTGGTCTGCAGTGACCCTCTCTCGTGACGGGCCTGGCAAGGGCACCATCTGAGTTCACAGTCAGGCATGTGCTCCTTGACACACTCACAATCATTCTGGACCAGACACCCACTCTGCCTTCATGTTCAGTACTGTATTCAATGAATTATATGAGACAGTCAACACTCTACTATAAAACAGGCTCTGTGCTAGATTGTTTCGCCCAACTGTAAGCTAATGGAAGTGCTCTGGTAGGCCAGGTAGGTGTGTTAAACACATTTTTGACTTACAATGGGTTTATAGGGACATAACCCTACTATAAGCAGAAAGAGACCTATACAAATACCTGAATCCTCCTGACACACACACACCCTGAATAGAGGGGTAAGTAGAGCACATTCACTGACTGGCATACAGGTAGGTAATGCAGGCTTCCCAGGGCAGACAAAACACTAGATTCCCAAGTAAGGAAATCAGGCAAAGGGTACTAAAGAAGAGTCACAGGGTAATAGCGTACTCCTCTGGTGACAGAAGCATAGACAACCCCTGCAGCTTCTGCTCCCACTCCCTCCCTCCAAGTCAGCCCTGGCCACTGTGCCCAGACTCGATGAGGGAGGGGAGCTGCCCTCTCCCTGGGGCCGGGCAGCCCAGGCCACATGGCCACATGGCCACAGGCATCAGATAATCCTCTTGACTAACACAGCCCTAAAACAGGCAATCACAAGTAACAAGAAAGCAAAGACTGCTACCCTGGCATCAGAGGAGGTGGAATCTGGGCTCAAAAGTATCAAATGAAATAGAGAAATTCACTTCATAATACTAAAGATACAATTCAAGTGAAAGTATACTGGTTGTGAACATCTAGGCACCCAAACATGGCAGCCATCTTTATAAAGCAAAAATCACAGGAACCCTGAAAGCCAAAATAATCTTGAAAAAGAAGAACAAACTGGAGGGCTCACACTTCCTGATTTCAAAAGTTACTGCAAAGCTATAGTAATCAAAACAATGTGGTACTGGCAATACAGACAGACATACAGACCAGGGGACTAGAAAGAGAGCCCATGAACAAATCTTTGCTTTTATGGTCAAATGATTTTCAACAAAGGTGTCAAATATTCAACAAGGAATAGACAGTCTTTTCAACAAACTGTGCTGGGAAAATCGAATACTGACTTGCCAAAGGATGAAGCTGGAGCCTTATATACGGTGGTGGTGGTGGATTAGTCGCTAAGTCGTGTCTGACTCTTGCCACCCCATGGACTGTATGCAGCCCACTAGGCACCTCTGTTCATGAGATTTCCCAGGCAAGAGTGCTGGAGTGGGTTACCATTTTTTTTCCCAGGGGAATTCCCCACCCAGGAATTGAACCCAGATCTCCCACTGTGCAGGCAGATTCTTTACTGACTGAGCTATGAGGGAAGCTCCAGCCTTATGCATAGCCTTACACGAAAATTAACTCAAAATGGATCAAGGACCTAAATGTGACATTTAAAACAGCAAAAACTTTTAAAAGAAAACAGAGCAAAAGCTTCATGACACTACATTTGCCAATGGTATCTTGGATATGACACTAAAGGCACAGGTTAAAAAAAAAACAGACAAATTGAACTCCATGAAAATTAAAAAAAAAAAAAACTGTGCATCACAGACACTATTCAGAGAGTAGAAAGGCCTCATACAGAATGGGAGAAAATATCCTCAAATCACATACCCAATAAGGGATTAACATCAAGAATATACAGCAAATTCCTAAAACTCAATAACAACAACAAAAAAGTCAATTTAAAAATGGAGAGCCAACAGGAATTTGCTGTATAGCTCAGTAAACTCAAACAGGGGCTCTGTATCAACCTAGAGGGGTTGGATGGGAAGGGAGATGGGAGGGAGTTTCAAAAGGGAGGGGTTATATGTATACCTATGGCTGATTCATGTTGAAGTTTGACAGAAAACAGCAAAATTCTATAAAGTAATTATCCTTCAGTAAAAAATAAATTAATTTAAAAAAAAGGACAAAGGACTTGAATAGACATTTCTCCAAAGGACATATATGAATGGCCAATAGGCATATGAAAAGATGCTCAACATTATTAATAATTAGGGAAATGCAAATCAAAGCTACAATGAGATATAACCTCAGAACTGTTAGAATGCACATTATTTATAAAATACCAAGTGCTTGAAGGAAGCATGTAAAGAAATTAGAATCTGTGTGCATTGCTGATAGGAATGTAAAATGGTACAACCGCTGTGGACAACAGTATGGCAGTTCCTCAAAAAATTAAAAATGGGATTACTACATAATCCAGCAATTTCATTTTGGGGCATATACATGAGAGAATGAAAAGCAGGCTCTCGAAGAGATACCTGTACAAGCATATTCATGGGTGAAACGAATGAGCTCCTTAAAAATACAATTTACCAAAACTAACCTCAGTAGAGATAGGAAGTTTAAACATTTAAACATTTCCAGGGGAAAAAGAAAAGTATCAAGGAAATTAACACCAAAAAGCCCAACATGACTTCCCTTAAGAGGATTCGATTTAAAAATGCAGAGACCAGAGCACGGAGAAAAATAAAAAATAAAAACTTACAAATTGTTTTTATGAGGCCCCTGTGACATCAGTGCTTCAGCTGAAAAAGACTACACACATACACACACTGCAAATAAAAGAACTTGAAATAATTTAAAACAGTATCCAACGGCCCATTACAAAATTCATACATTATAATTCAGGGGGTTATTCAAGGGATGCCAGGACAGTTCAGTATGAGGATATCCCTTGGTTAATGTACTAATAACTAAAGGAAAAAAGTCATGCTTACCTCACAGTTATTGAAAAGGCCTTAAAATATAAGTCCTTCATTCAATCCATAATGAAAACACCCATTAAAACCAGAATTGGCAGATATCTCCTTACTGTGAAAAACATGTATTTTAATCCAATAAAGTACTGATCTATTAACTTGTTAGATTTTAATTAAATTAACATTCCTAAGATAAGTTCTATTAATATTCAAATACAGGCATGATTAACATTCTGAAATTCTGCTTACAAAATCTCCTTACTGTGAACTCCTACATATCACTTACCAAAAATTCTTAAGATACAAAAGTCTTGCTGATTTTATACAGTGATCAAATGAACTCAAAGTGAAAGCATAAAAATGAATTATAAAGTCTCCTGAGAACACTATATACATGGACATCACCAGATGGTCAACACCGAAATCAGATTGATTATATTCTCTGCAGCCAAAGATGGAGAAGCTCTACACAGTCAGCAAAAACAAGACCAGGAGCTGACTGTGGCTCAGATCATGAACTCCTTATTGCCAAATTCAGACTTAAATTGAAGAAAGTAGGGAAAACCACTACTTTTTCAGGTATGACCTAAATCATTCAGGTATGACCTAAATCAAATCCCTTATGATTATACAGTGGAAGTGAGAAATAGATTTAAGGGCCTAGATCTGATAGAGGGCCTGATGAACTATGGAATGAGGTTCGTGACATTGTACAGGAGACAGGAATCAAGACCATCCCCATGGAAAAGAAATGCAAAAAAGCAAAATGGCTGTCTGGGGAGGCCTTACAAATAGCTGTGAAAAGAAGAGAAGCGAAAAGCAAAGGAGAAAAGGAAAGATATAAACATCTGAATGCAGAGTTCCAAAGAATAGCAAGAAGAGATAAGAAAGCCTTCTTCAGTGATCAATGCAAAGAAATAGAGGAAAACAACAGAATGGGAAAGACTAGGGATCTCTTCAAGAAAATCAGAGATACCAAAAGAACATTTCATGCAAAGATGAGCTCGATAAAGGACAGAAATGGTATGGACCTAACAGAAGCAGAAGATATTAAGAAGAGATGGCAAGAATACACAGAAGAACTGTACAAAAAAGACCTTCACGACCCAGATAATCACGATGGTGTGATCACTCACCTAGAGCCAGACATCCTGGAATGTCAAGTCAAGTGGGCCTTAGAAAGCATCATTATGAACAAAGCTAGTGGAGGTGATGGAATTCCAGTTGAGCTATTCCACATCCTAAAAGATGATGCTCTGAAAGTGCTGCACTCAATATGCCAGCAAATTTGGAAAACTCAGCAGTGGCCACAGGCCTGGAAAAGGTCAGTTTTCATTCCAATCCCAAAGAAAGGCAATGCCAAAGAATGCTCAAACTACTGCACAATTGCACTCATCTCACACGCTAGTAAAGTAATCCTCAAAATTCTCCAAGCCAGGCTTCAGCAATATGTGAACTGTGAACTTCCTGATGTTCAAGCTGGTTTTAGAAAAGGCAGAGGAACCAGAGATCAAATTCCCAACTGGATTCCGCTGGATCATGGAAAAAGCAAGAGAGTTCCAGAAAAACATCTATTTTTGCTTTATTGACTATGCCAAAGCCTTTGACTGTGTGGATCACAATCAACTGTGGAAAATTCTGAAAGAGACGGGAATACCAGACCACCTGATCTGCCTCTTGAGAAGTTTGTATGCAGGTCAGGAAGCAACAGTTAGAACTGGACATGGAACAACAGACTGGTTCCAAATAGGAAAAGGAGTTCGTCAAGGCTGTATATTGTCACCCTGCTTATTTAACTTATATGCAGAGTACATCATGAGAAACGCTGGACTGGAAGAAGCACAAGCTGGAATCAAGATTGCCAGGAGAAATATCAATAACCTCAGATATGCAGATGACACCACCCTTATGGCAGAAAGTGAAGAGGAACTCAAAAGCCTCTTGATGAAAGTGAAAGTGGAGAGTGAAAAAGTTGGCTTAAAGCTCAACATTCAGAAAACTAAGATCATGGCATCCGGTCCCACCACTTCATGGGAAATAGACGGGGAAACAGTGGAAACAGTGTCAGACTTTATTTTTCTGGGCTTAAAAATCACTGCAGATGGTGATTACAGCCATGAAATTAAAAGACGCTTACTCCTTGGAAGGAAAGTTATGACCAACCTAGATAGCATATTCAGAAGCAGAGACGTTACTTTGCCAACAAAGGTTTGTCTAGTCAAGGCTATGGTTTTTCCTGTGGTCATGTATGGATGTGAGAGTTGGACTGTGAAGAAGGCTGAGCGCCGAAGAATTGATGCTTTTGAACTGTGGTGTTGGAGAAGACTCTTGAGAGTCCCTTGGACTGCAAGGAGATCCAACCGAAGGAGATCAGCCCTGGGATTTCTTTGGAAGGAATGATGCTAACGCTGAAACTCCAGTACTTTGGCCACCTCATGCGAAGAGTTGACTCACTGGAAAAGACTCTGATGCTGGGAGGGATTGGGGGCAGGAGGAGAAGGGGATGACAGAGGATGAGATGGCTGGATGGCATCACTGACTCGATGGACGTGAGTTTGAGTGAACTCCGGGAGTTGGTGATGGACAGGGAGGCCTGGCGTGCTGTGATTCATGGGGTCGCAGAGTGGGACACGACTGAGCGACTGATCTGATCTGATAACTAGGATGATCCTCTGTCCTGGTTGCAGGGACACTCCCGGTTTATACCCATCTTCTTGGCATCTCAAAAATATCCCAGTTTGAACACTACCTTCACGGTCACTCTATAACTCAGAGATACAGGGAAATATCTGAAAAAAGTTTAAAGTAGAATTATACAAAGCTTAAATGCTATTTACATATAAAAGATCGTATTTAGAGATTGAGAAATCACAAAAATCAGGAGGTGAAGAAGATGCACTGTCACGTAAGCCATGCTACCTTCTTCATATTCAGCAGAATCAACAAACATTATCTAAAATTAGTAAGGTAGCAAAAGTATTCTAAAATTATTTAGAATCATGGTAGCAACCATCAGAAGAATCAAAAGGAAAGTTAAAAACAGTTACCTCTGCTGAGTAAGATTGAGGAGCATGAGGATTCAGGGAAAACTCTACTTTTCAACTAAAACCGTCCTGTACTCCTTGCCGTTTCCTACCACAGGTAGCTGCTATGTTTACAACGAACAAGTATTGAAGGAAACACAGAAGAAAGCAACATGGACTCCCCTTCACTTTGTTACCTTTGCTCTTCAAACTAAACGAAAGAGCACAAGAAAACAAATCAGCATCTGTAAGGCATTCACCGGAGACCCCTGAAGTCCCAGGGAGGTGCTGGGCCACAGCCACCAAACAAGGTAGACCCCCAGGACCTTACACCCTCGAGCCGCAGGGCAGCACAGTCCTGGTCCTCCCTACCACTGGTAAAGGACTCTGCACCTCACAGGGCTCACAGAAATGAGAGAATACGGTGAACACTGCAAAAACGCAAACAGAAAAAGGCCAATCGTGATTATCATTTCATATACGAAATAACTTGACACTAAAAATCAAAAAACCAAATGATTATAATACAGCTCTGTGCAGCACCTATTCAATCCTTACAGCTCTGACAAGTAAATTCTTTCCCTCTGCCCATGTGAAAGCTAAAAAAAAAAAAAAAAAAACAGAAGCTCTGAGTACGATTTGCTTGGCCAGGGTCACCAAGCCAATAAACCAGAATCTGTATTTGGCCTTATATATATACATAAACACACACACACACACACACACAGAGTGTGTGTACATATTACTATGGCTCACATATACATTACATAATACATAACAGGTTATTCTGTTATTACATAAAATTATAAGAAATATAACATATATACTTCTTACACTATACCACCTGTCTCTAAATCTAAGCTTAATAATAAATTTTTTTTTAAAGTTCAATCTGCATCTGAATATCTACTATCACTGAGGTGGACCTAAATGCTTTACAAATGCCATCATATGTCCCATCATAATTTGGCAAAATTTAAACACAGTCTTTGCCAAAATAAAGCTGAGTGAAAAATACTGATAATTAATGGCCCACAATGCTTAAGAAATACTCCCAATTTTCACAAGTAGCTAAGAAATATAGATTCAGTTATTTCTGAGCAAACCTATAAGAGGCTTCCCAGATGGCACAGTGGTAAACAATCTGCCTGCCAATGCATGAGACATGGGTCTGATCCTTGGGTGGGGAAGATCCCCTGGAGTAGGAAATGGCAACTCATTCCCATATTCTTGCCTGGAAAATTCCATGGAGCCTGGTGGGCCACAGTACAGGAGATCACAAAGAGTCAGACATGACTGAGCATGCACACAACCCTATAGGGCCTTTCATTAAATTTACTTTGACACTGCCAGATTTATAGCTCTTTAATGGCACTCCACTCCAATACTCTTGCCTGGAAAATTCCATGGATGGAGGGGCCTGGTGGGCTGCAGTCCATGGGGTCGCTGAGGGTCGGACACGACTGAGCGACTTCACTTTCACTTTTCACTTTCATGCATTGGAGAAGGAAATGGCAACCCATTCCAGTTTTCTTGCCTGGAAAATCCCAGAGACGGAGGAGCCTGGTAGGAGGCCATCTATGGGGTCACAGAGAGTCGGACACGACTGAAGTGACTTAGCAGTAGCACACGCTTTGAGCCTGGGGAACATTCAAGAGCATGGGAAGATAGGGTTAACCACCCAGAACCTGCTCCCACAGTCAGTCTTAAGCCACTCTCCTCCACAGGCAGTGTTCCCCACTGTGGTCTCCTATAACAGGATGGCACAGACAGTACAGGCTGTAGAAATGCAAAGCCATCTTGCTGTCAGACCTAGGTCGGCTGACCATCAGTTCATTAAGATGGTAAACTAAAATTTGACGTTAACTACAAAATTCAATAGCTCATCTTTGGAAACAAAATCAAAGCACAGCCCCTTCAGTGGCAATTTTGCTACACTAAGCTAAGCCAGTGAAGGAGTTAAGTTTTAACTGAATTCCAGGACTCCAAGAACACATCACTGTTGATCTGTCAGTCAAGCAGAAAGACTGACCATCATGACAGTGGTTTCTTGTGATGGCTCAGCAGGTCCTTTCCTGCAGGGTACTGTGGGAAAGACCTGCGAGGAACACGGACATCTCGCAGGGGAGCCTGAACTTGTGCCTTACGTACAGAAGAATGCGTGATTGACTTCTTCATATTTTTGGCTAATTTTACTGAAAGCAACAAAAAGGAACAGCCACAGAAGAGCAGTGAGAAGGCGGCATTGCCACAGAACTAGCACAGTGTGTGGATCGACACTGAGCAAAGGGGATCCACTCTTACACAGGTTTTAATCTGCAGTTGGGTTAAGCAGCCCCAGGCGTGAAACATTTGCAGTAAAGTAGGTTGAGCACCTGTAACGGCCACCAGCACCCCAAACAGCATCACCTGTCCCCAGTAAAGTTCTGTCAGCTCTTACACAGGTGGGCTCAGTGACACCAATATGTGGGTATGTGCTGTTAACTTAGGAGTCTGACATGCAGATGGACTGCACTGTGGTTTAAATAAAGGGAAACAAGTAGAGGGGAAAATTCTCTGGCTAAGGGAGCTAGGGCAGGGAGGATTAACAAAGGTATCCTAGCCCAGAAAGCTGAAGACAGGTGTAAGTTATGCCCAACGTAAGGTAAGATTCTGAACGCCTAAAACTGACACAGAATCTGTCTTCCCATTGTCAGTGACAGAGAAACTAGATCTAGCTGTTGGCTTCAAAGAATTATGTAACGCTATTAAAGCTCAAAGAACTCTGAGTACCCTTCTTCCCCAAGCTTTTCCGGAGACAAGCATTACTACACAGTCCTCCACAGTATAAATAACACTTAGGTGGTGCAAAGCTCTTTCAAATATTGATATTTTACTTCATTAAAAGCCCAAGGATGCAGTCCAAAAAGTCTCTGACTCTGAAATCCTGGCAAAGTCAGCTTCATCTGCTTGGTTCTCTGTTTCCTTGATAAATAACCGGGCCTGATAATTCTGATGAAGATGCTAATTAATAATCCTCATCTTTAAGACTAAACATTTTACAAGCATATATTCATGGAACCTTCACTCACTTCTCTTACACTCGTCTTACAGCACAGGAAACTGAGGCACGGAGGGGCTAAGGAACTTGCCCCTGGTCCCAGAGCAAGGACAGTGCACCGACCTGCTGGATCCGCATCAGTCCTAAGATGCAATGACTTCCGTGCAAACTGAGGCTGAATGCTGAGGATGAAGTCTTCTACAATGCTCCACAACAAAACAGGTGATCAAGAAGGGGAAAAAAAAAAAAAAAAGACGTTTCTCTAAAGACAAAATGCATTTCTAAAATCCTTTTAGGATTACTGGTTCAAGATGTGGTCAAATTTCACAAGAAGCACAACGCAACACCTCTTCATCAAAAGGAGCCAGCAGGAGCATCCCTCTGAGAATCATCAAGTGCTGTCAGGCGCTTTTTTCTCTGCCGATTACAGATTCTCTTCCAGGGATGCGAATCTGGACTGGAAATGCTGTGCCATTAAGATCCCCTCCCAGCTCCAGGTGCTATGACATTAAATTTTACTGGAATAAACTGTAATTGTTTTGTGAACCAGAGAAAGGAGTTACCGCTTGGTGTTAAGGTTAGGTATAAGACAGGGTTCCTTATAGTACTGTCATAACTTTTAAAGGAGTACAAATTTGCAATTCATGGCTATACTCTAAACCATACATCACATGATAAATTTAGAAACCACCAGGGATAAATGCCTTGGAGAAGGCAATGGCAACCCACTCCAATACTCCTGCCTGGAAAATCCCCTGGATGGAGGAGCCTGGTAGGCTGCAGTCCATGGGGTCACTAAGAGTCGGGCAGGACTGAGTGACTTCACTTTCACTTTTCACTTTCATGCACTGGAGAAGGAAATGGCAACCCACTCCAGTATTCTTTGCCCGGAGAATCCCAGGGATGGGGGAGCCTGGTGGGCTGCCGTCTGTGGGGTCGCTCAGAGTCGGACACGACTGAAACGACTTAGCACCAGCAGCAGGGATAAACGCCTAGAGAGGTTCTTGAAGGCAGGAACCGTTACCTTCCTGCATCTTTGCGTCGTATATTACGCGCACTGCATGAAACCTGCATTTAAGCGTTTCCTGGAGATTATCAACACTGGTAAAATATCACAACTCAAACAACGAAGGTGGCAAAACAAGGAGATTCCAAGCTGAATTTGCAAATGCTCTGGGTGTTGGCCAAGGGCCTTTCGCTTTCATAAGAAAATACGGAAAACCACCAGGAATTTTCTGCCTCCTTCATCCTAAAGAGCTGAATCATTCACCTACTCAACCAGCCAGAATTCTTCCAAGAAATGTCAGTGCAGGCTCTGCTTTTTGGGAAGTCCGAATTTAAGACCTTCCCTAGGAGGGGGCAGAAGAATTACAGGAAATGAACGGGATTTCCAAGAGACCCAGACTTCGAGGAGCTGCGTTATCCCTAAACCAACCGGAGACCCTGGTTATCACATCAATCTCTGGCGAAGCAATGGCACCGGGTTGAGAGCACGTCCTCACTCACCCCACGGCTATTACCGGTGTGCTTGGCGCAAGGCGCAAGGCGCGCGGGCACAGGGCGGCGGACTGCGGGCCTGGAGCCCGAGCAGAGGTCTGGGGCCCGCCTCTCCCCGGAGCCTCACGCCCACGCGGGACTCCCGAGAGGGGCGGGCCGAGTCCAGGCGAAACAGCAAACCGGTGTGGCCGCCGCGGCGTCACGCACACTGGTGCTCGGCCAGTGGGACCCGCCACCCGCGCGGGGTGTAGGTGGGCCCCCTCCGAGGGTCATAGAAGATCTCGGAAGGGCATGTGGGGGGCCCTGGGGTCGTCCTGAAGGGTTCTAATGGGCGCGTGGGGCTCCGGAGATTCTAGGGGGTCCCTGGAGGCAAGGTGGGAGGTTCCGGGGATTCTAGGCGGTCCCTGGAAGCAAGGGGGGGGGGGGGCTCCGGAGATTCTAGGGGGTCCCTGGAAGCAAGGTGGAGGACTCCGGGGATTCTAGGGGGTTCCTGGAAGCAAGGTGGGGGGCTCTGGGGATTCTAGGGGGTCCCTGAAGGCAAGATGGGGGGCTCCGAGGGCCCTCCGAGGGTCCTAGGGCCATCCCTGGAAGGGTGTGGGGGCTTCGGGGATCCTAGAGGATCCCTGGAGGGCGTGGGGGGTGCTCCGGGGATTCTAGGGAGTCCCTGGAGGCAAGGTGGGGGGGCTTTTGGTATCCTAGGGGATCCCTGGAGGGCGTGGGGAGCCCTGCAGCGTCCTGGGGACCCCAGAGGGCTCCGGGGAGACTTAGGGGACTTTCTGGAGGGTGTGTAGGGATTAGAGGGCCCCCGGGGCGCTCTGGGGGCCGCCGGGCAGGGACGGAAACCCTCCCCGGGGCACGCGCAGTCCGGCGCTCACCCAAACAGCCCTCGGAGGAAGGAGTGGGAGGCCTTGACTCGCTTCTCGGCCTCGGCCATCAGCTGCACCGCCTCTCTCTCCTTCCCCGCGTTGTCCATGTTGCCGGCCTCACTCCCCGCCACAACCTCCTCAGCAGGCCGGACGCGCCGCCCGCACCTCCAAGTCCTCTCTCAGCGGCTTGGCGCAGAGGCGCGGCGCGCGACCTCTCGGGAGCTGTAGTCCAGGCAGTGCCACGGCCGTCCTCTCGCAGCGCCCGGGCGCAGAGGCGCGGCGCGCAGCCTATCGGGAGTTGTAGTCCGCGCTCGGCCCGCGGGAGCCTGCGAGACGTCCGCTCTCGTTTCCTGAAGGGCGCAGAGCCGGCGGGCAGCTGGATCCTGGAGACGGGTGCCTGAGAGCGTTTGGCCTTTAAAGATGCGGGAGATGGAAAAGGGCCCGCGGCTTCCAGGGAAGACGGCCTGAAACGGCAGCATCCCGTTGCATCAGGAGTTCCTGCCCAGCACGACCGACCGTGGCCAGGGGTTGGTCCGGGGCGCGGGATAACGGAGCGGGTGAGGACACGGCGGGTGCCCGGGTGCCCGCAGGAAACCTCGACCGCACGCGAACTCCGCTAGCGATGCAGGGCGGCCACGGGAAACGGGCCCTAACCCTGCGAGGGTCACGCGCCCACCGCTCAGCTCCAGAGAGGACCCAGTTTATCTGAAGAGCCAGGCAGTTAAGAAGGAAGCATTTGCCCCAAGACAAATTCAAAGTTGGTTTTCGGTCTCCATGTGAATGTCTGTTTTCTTCCTTGGTTACCTAAGACTTCCATATATAGGATCTGTGCATAGTCCTCTATTGACTGAATTCTTTTCAATGGACGCGAGCCATTGAGCTCTCTTATTCTTGACATAATGCTGGCCATAGTGTGAAATGGATTTCTTAGGACACAGTTCTGCCTGCCAGGACGACGTCTATTCTCCTAGGAGAAGTATTCATAGACAGACGCTCTCCTGTGCCAGTGATTTCCCGGCCTGTCCCAGAGGGAGTTATTCTGTAATGCAAAGTCTAGACCATTTATATTTGGGAATACTAAAGCAAAGGTAGTGATGCAGTTATGAAAGTCACTACCAAAGGAGAACTTGTGACAGCTTCAAACTATTAATACATACACTGTGGGCTCTGGCACACAAAATACATCTAAGAAAATGAAGCCTGTCTTGACAGAGCAAGGCAAACGGGGTCAAACTCCTAGAAAGAAAGGTCACTAAAGCATACGTCACAGAGTTCCTACAGTGCAGGCACTTCAGAGGCAGAAGGAAGCCTTAGATTCTCAGGTGAAGTTTATTTATTTTCACTACATCCATTATTCTGACTTCAAAAAACTAATTTGGAGCAGAATTGGGAAAGGAGGAGGCAGGAAATTAGAGGCAGTACTCAATGTGGAGTAAAGAGAAAAACTGCAAAAAGTGGGCATGAGCATCTAAGAAGCAGAGCAGCCTCTGTGGATTTGGTGGCGGGACCAACCTAGAAGCTCCAAGGGCAGCATCAGCGTGTTGATTAAAGCAGTTCCCAAAGGATGTTCAAGAAATACCGATCCCTAACCCCCTAGCTCTCTGTGTTGGCATCTCCTGAAGCTGGAGTCTAAGAAGTGTATGTTTAAGAAACACGTAGGAAATGGATTGGAGAGGAGTGGGATGAACTGTGAGATTGGGATTGATGCATGTGCACTGCTGTGTGTAAAACAGGTAGCAGGAAGCTGCTGTATAACACAAGGAGCTCAGCTTGGGGCTCTAAGACAGCCTAGATGGATGGGATGCAGAGGGTGGAGGGAGGCCCAAGAGGGAGGGGATATATGTATACAGCTAGCTCATTCACTTTGTTGTACAGCAGAAACTGACACAACATTGTAGAACAACTGTATGCCTATAAAAAAAGAAAGAACATGACTATTCTAGAGCGTCCAATTCATGCCCCGAATGTAACATAGCAGTTCACCATTGTGGCATATTTGAGTTTTGTCACATTTGGCTGTTACCAAAATACTCAAGTCCATCCCAAGATGCAAGAAAGGCTTTCCCAGAAGCAATCACATGGACCTGGCTGCTCTAGGGTGTGAGGTCTCTTCCCCTCCACGCTCTGCACAGGTGACAGGATCAGGAAATGTGTGATGCTTGTTGCCCACGGATTCCATACTTGCTGCTGTGCCTACTCCCTAACATCTATTTGTAACCAAATCAATACCAGGGTACTTTTGCAGTCATTTGTGGACATGGGCAGAGCAGGAGACCTTGGCATGCCCGATGCTCACGAGGACTAGACCATGCTGCTCTCTTGTTACAAATCAGTGTCCTTCTCGTCGTTTATTTAGTGCCATGTTTTCCCCACTTTGTACTTTCTGTTGGTGATTTCACTATTTAAACTGTCCCCCAAGCACCATGCTGAAGTGCTGTCTAATGTCTTCAAGGGAGAAGGCTGGACTGTGCCCTCCAGAGAAAACACGTGTGTTGGATGAGCTTCATTCAGGCATGAGTTGTGGGGCTGTGGGCTGTGAGTCCATGTTAACAAGTCACTAAGATGTCAAATCAAATGAAATATGTTGTGTGCAAGAAGGTTACATGCTGATGGGTGACCAACACGGGAAGCAAATCTGCATTTCCCTGGGGGTTGAAAGGTGGGGCAGGATGATGGTTCAATCTTTGTTAATTCAGGATCTCTACTGACTTTGCAGAACTACCTCTAAGGGTGAGAATCGACCACTTTGGGAGGGTGTCTGGTAGACAATGAAGTCAAATCAGGGAATCTCTCCTCCCATTCCCCAAAACAAATGGACAAAAAAATTTAAAAATCCAGCAACTCTTCCCGAGAATGAAAGTAGGGAAACCTCTCCATGTCAGACCACCTTACCCCCAGCCCCACTCACCAGCTGCCTCGTGGTGCTGTCTGCTCTGTGGTTCTGACCTGTACGGACTACATCCATGGGGCCATGACCTCTGACTTCCTGTTGTGTTTGGCCAAAAGATGCCCAACCAGAGGTGGAGGGCAGAAGGTAAGAAACATCATGGCAGTTTTCCTTGGTCTCCTGGTCAGGTGACCATCTGAGGCTCCCTTCAGATCAGATCAAATCAGTCATTCAGTCGTGTCCGACTCTTTGTGACCCCATGAATCGAAGCACGCCAGGCCTCCCTGTCCATCACCAACTCCCGGATTTCACTCAGACTCATGTCCATTGAGTCAGTGATGCCATCCAGCCATCTCATCCTCTGTCGTCCCCTTCTCCTGCCCCCAATCCCTCCCAGCATCAGAGTCTTTTCCAATGAGTCAACTCTTCGCATGAGGTGGCCAAAGCACTGGAGTTGGCTCCCTTCATCCTTCAGGAAATAATAGTCCTGTGCCCTGGGTTCCTTCGCCCACAGCATTGCAGGTACCCCCATAAGTAAGCCCTCCTTTTGCTAGTGTGTCCTGCAGGGACCCAGATAGACATGCTCCCCAGGTTGTTGTCTGAAACCTTGAAACCCAGAACAGAAAAGGTCAGTGTGAGAAAGTACAATTTAGAGCCAGTCTCACTTTATGAACATGGATACAAAAATTCTAAACAAACATTAGTAAACACACCATGCAAAAAAAAAAAAGAAAATCTTGATAGTTATGGACATAAATGGAGAAGGCAATGGCATCCCACTCCAGCACTCTTGCCTGGAAAATCCCATGGACGGGGGAGCCTGGTGGGCTGCCGTCTATGGGGTCGCACAGAGTCGGACATGACTGAAGTGACTTAGCAGTAGCAGCATCGGCATGGACATAAATATGAAATGCTAAACTTTAAAACTTTAAGAAGTTTTAAGTGAAAATACAGGAAAATAGTTTTATGACCTTAATTTCCTAAATAGACATCAGAACTGCAAAATGTAAGAAAAAAAATTGATACATTCACTCCATTAAGGACTCCTCTATCGCTCAAACAGGAAAGAATCTGGCTGCAATGCAGGAGCCCAGGGTTCGATCCCTGGGTCGGGAAGACCCTCTGAAGAAGGGAATAGCAATCCATTCCAGTATTCTTTACTGGAGAATCCCATGGACAGAGAGAAGCGTGGCTGGCTACATTCCGTGGGGTCACAAAGTCGGACAAGACTGAGTGACTAACACACACACACACACATCATTAACAGTAAAGATGTATTTTTACCAACTTAGCATAGCTCAAACAGAAAGAGGAAACCACAACCCAGAAAAGGATATTTGCAGCACACCTACCCACAAATCATTAAGGATAAAGAAATTCTACAGATCAGTGGAAGACCGACAACCAAATAGAAAACACGGGCAAAGGACTTGAAGACTTGAAGGTTACAGCAGCAAAGTCTGGATCCTCTTCAGCTTCTGCTGCTGTTTGCCTGGGGAGAATGGAGGTATGTTCACAGAAAACCAGGCGACGGCAGCCATTGGCCTTCAGGGCCTGGGTGCCCTTTGTTTTCAGGATGGGTCTTGACCACTATTTAAGTGACGTAGCCTGCTTTGTTGGTGGTGTTCAGTCATTAAGTCATGTCCTACTCTTTGTGACCCCGTGAACTGCAGCACGCCAGGCTTCCTTATCCTTCGCTATAGCCTGCTTAGGAGCTGATAAACCAACATCACAGGATTATGGGCACCATCTGTAGAAGGGTTGCATGAGGACAATGGCATGTGAAAAACCCACCACCCCAGGCCCACCACCCCAGAAGTCCCATGGAGACCTGGCCCTGTTACCTCTGACCTCCTGAGCCCCGTGGTTTCTTAGGTGTCTTAGTCTGGAAAGAGCAAATGTCCCCTGGACCTTTTAGGGCGGTGCCTTGTCACGGCTGTCAGTCTGCTGCTGGCCTGCATGTGGGGGACCAGCAAGCCTCTGGCCAGGGTCAGCCACATCCTTCTGCCTCAGCCCAGGGACCAGGGCAGCCGCTGGCGGCCGGCAGTGCCTTCTATAGCCTCCATTGGGCAGGCATTCATCCAGCCCGGGCTGCTCCTTGCTGGGCTTGCTTTGAAGGGCTTCTGGCAGGAGGACGAACCGCAAATTGATTGGCTTCCTGCCTGGGTTCTATCCAGGTCAGCAGCCAGGCCAGAGCAGGACTGTTTAGAGGACGAGGAGGAGCTTGTCAAACACAAACACAAACCAAACAAGAAGATGGTGGAAAGCAGAACCCAGAGGGGGCCAGCCTGTTGTTTGGAGGGGCTCATTTGTTCACCCAAAGTGAGGAGGGGAGGCTCGGGAGCAATGCAGGTGGCTAGGAGAGTGGAACACCGTGACCCATGTCCCAGCCCCAGGCCAGTCATTCCAGAGGGATGGAGGGAAGGAATGGCAGGCAGCCCAGGGCCGTTCCACCTGCCTCAGCTCCTTCTTGTGCAAACAGCCCCAGGCACTATGCCCGTACTTCTGTACCTTTTATGATTCAACATCCACACGCTGTTTTACTATGACACTGACTTTACATACTAAGAAGGTGAAGCTCGGCCAAGCAATAGTGGCGAGGCCTCCCCACCTCGACGCTCGGCTCCTGCTGGGCAGTGTCCCCCTCACAGTGGCCCAGGCCCCACCATGAGACCAGACCAACCGCCGCCCCATGGGATGTCTGCACCCAGCCTGGCCAGGCAGGAGTGCCCTCTACGTGCCTGCCTGCTCCCGAACAGCCTGTCCTGGAACCTGCCGGGCACCCTAGGGCTTCGGCTCTCACCAGCCATGTGACTCCCCCTGCCCCAGGACCCGCTCCACTTCAGATGTCTAGTCAGACCATAGCGCGATGAGCAGTGGTTTTGCCCAGCGTGGTCTATTCAGGCTGTGTCGCTGGATGTGATCAGGCCCCTTCCTCTGAACTTGTGGACTTGTCCAGGCTTCAGATTCCCCCTTACTCCCCTGCCACGGCCGTATCTGTTTTCACCCAACTGTCCCATGACCACACACAGCAACTGGGCCTCAGGCTTTCCCTTTCTGTGGGTTTTATGAGTCTCTGTTTTTCTTCTAGTTGTACCATGTTTCATGGACACGATGAGCCCCCGTTTCCCCTTATTTTATGGACATTAAATTGTTGCTTTTCCCCACAGCGTGTTCCACCTTTCCCCCACAGCATGTTCCACCTTTCCCCCTATTCCATGGTCTTGACCAAGCCCTGGTTTCCCCTTCTACCATGGACAGGACCACCCCAGCTTCCCACTTATCACATGGACATGACTAAGCCCTCAACTTCTCCCTCAACTGTGGAAACAACCCATCTCAGCCCTCTGATTTGTGGATGGAACACTGCTGCCTGACTCGTCTTGCCCCAGGGATGTCGTCCAGTCCCTGTTCCTCACTTTCCGTGGACAGGACCGGGATGCTGTGTTCCCGTTGGTCCACGATCATGCCCTATCTCATCCTTACTCTTGGAAAGAACTAGAGCGCTGCTACTTCCTCATTTCACAGATGTGACCAAGGCTCTTGTTTTTCCCTTAGGCATAGACTTGATAAGGCCTCCTACTTCATCCCACTTCCTCCTTTTCCTCGGATATGTTCATTCTCCTTTTCCCTTTCCTGGCATTTGACCAGGGCCCCTGTTCTCCCCTTATTCCATGCATATAATCAGCCCACATTTCTTAAGCAGATCTATTTGGTATGTTTGTGGGTTTCCTAACACAGCCCGTGGATATCACCTTCCCCTCCCCAGGTCCACAGACTGGTGGTATATCCAGGGTGGCTGTACATCTAGACGTCCTGGGCGGGCCGAGCTGGTCCAGGCCCAAGCACTCCCGCACATCACTCAGAATCCTTCTGTATCTGTTTCATGATTGCACACCTGCCATCCGGGCTCAAGTATTCTAAAGCTGCCACCTCCCCGAGCTGGACAAATCATGAAGCCATGGGATCCGGGAGGACACCCTACCAGGTATAGTAAGACTTTCACACTGGAGGGTAGCCTAGATTCCAGGACACTTGGAGTCCAACGGGCCATGGGTGTGTGTGTTCAGAGTAATGGAAGAATCATGGAAGAGGGTGTTCCTGCCTGGCTTGAGAACAGGTTCCTCCCTTCCTTGTCTCCACCCTGATCTGAGATGAGTCTTTTTCCCCGTTTTCATCTTATAGGTGAAGAATCTGAAGCTGAGGAGATGAACCAGCTCCCCTAGAACCCAGCAAAGACCCCAGCAGAGCCAATTACAAACATGGGTCTCCCTCACCATATCAAGCTGCTTCTCAATGACTAAGAACCTATGTATTTATTTTTGAACATTTTAATCTTTATTTTGAAGTCAGTTCAGACTTACTAAAGGTTACAGCAATAGCATCAAGTTCTCCCATCCCTGCATGCTAACATCCTGTGTTAAATCTAGGACGACGGTAGAAACCAAAGAGTTAACATTTGTATTCACAGAAGAAATGTTCACATATTGAAGTAGGAGTTAGTCATTCGGGCTTATGTATGAAGTGAAGTGAAGTGAAGTCGCTCAGTCGTATCTGATTCTTTGCGACCCCATGGACTGTAGCCCACCAGGCCCCTCCATCCATGGAATTTTCTAGGCAAGAGTACTGGAATGGTTGCCATTTTCTTCTCCACGGGATCTTCCCAACCCAGGGGATCAAACCCAGGTCTCCCGCATTGTAGGCAGACGCTTTACTGTCTGAGCCACCAGGGAATCCCTAGGCTTATATATGAGTTGTGTTGAATTTTATGCTAAAACAGCCTGTTTGTGACCCATCAGACATACACTGTATATTTGCTTTAATCACTAAAGAAAAGGGCAGACTGTCCAGAAGTTTATAACATCTGAAGATAAGAGATAAATGCCTCCCTTCCTAGGATGCCGATGCTCAGACTCCTTGATGATAAGACTCCTCTCCCAGGGCCACCGGTGAACTGACTCTCTGTATACTCGCTGATCCAGTTTTTCTGAAACCCTGCAGGCATGTATCCCTGACTGGTTTGATGTTCTTTGTTCTAAAATGACATAAAACAGCTGACAGCCATGCTTCTTCCCAGAAGTTCCTCAGAGTCGTCTGAGTTATTGTGTCTCTGGCTATACTTCTCGGTTTGTCTCAAATAAAGCCCTTTTCTATCTCTGTTGCTGCTGCTGCTAAGTCACTTCATTCGTGTCTGACTCTGTGTGACCCCAGACGGCAGCCCATCAGGCTCCCCTGTCCCTGGGATTCTCCAGGCAAGGACACTGGAGTGGGTTGCCATTTCCTTCTCCAATGCATGAAAGTGAAAAGTGAAAGTGAAGTCGCTATGGGTTATTGGTTATTTGTGTCAACAGTTTTACGCTATTAGTCTACAGACTTTACCCACATTTCATAATTGTCCCACTAGCGTTGTCTGGAGCAGAATGCCATTCAGGATCCCACTTCAGTGAGTGTTTTAAGCACAGGGAGCTCTTATGGGCTTATTGGTGCAGGTGATGGGGTTCAGGACAAGCTATCCCCAAATATGGCACCTTGGCCCAAAGACGGTCTTAAGCCAGAGGAGTCTGAAAAAATGGCAGAAGCACTTCCTTCCTGAAGCAGGAGATAAATGTACCAAGTGAAACCATCCCCTCCCTGCACATGAGGACAGAGATTGTCCTGGTAACCGGAGACGGGAACACAGAGCCAAGGAGGCTACGTAAACTAACCTGTTACCCCTTCACCATGGGGTACCCTGAACTCAACCCCTTCGTCTTGGCTACTTCACAGTTTTACTGTGTGTACAAGTTATGAAAGCTCCCTGCTCCGGTCACTTCTCTGGGTCTTCACTTTCTTGTGGAGGCTCCCAGGTACTCGTGAAAGCCCAGAAAGTTGGTAGCCTTTCTCCTGTTAATCTGGCTTCTGTCAGTTTAATTCTTAGGCCCAGACAGAAACCCAAAGAGTGGAGAGGAAATTTCCCCTCCTGTACAGGTAACACCTAACCTCTGAGGGACTGCAGGATTTAATTTCTAAACAAAGCTCACAGCTCATTGCTCCCTCACAGAAAGGCCAGGGTTACCTCACAAAGCTCTCCTGGGGTCACACCAAGATGGTAAGGGTGAGCGCTGGGGCCTGCAGGCACAGTTGGATCCAGCAGCAGAACTCTGTGGTCAGTGGATGGCAGAGAGCCAGTGCCAAAAGGGAAGCACGGGAAATAGTGGATCTCTGGCCTAGACAGCTGGAACCCACTGTAGGTAAATGGAATGTATCAGGCCTTCATCCCTTGGATCCCAGTTCAAGCATCACCTTCTCTGTAACCTTCCCCCAGTCCCACAGACAGCCTCTTTTCCGTCTGATGAAAGAAAGTGAAAGGAGCTGGTCACGTCTGAGTCTTTGTGACCCCATGGACTATAGCCTGCCAGGCTCCTCTGTCCATGGAATTCTCTAGGCAAGAATACAGGAGTGAGTATTCCCTTCTCCAGGGGCTCTTCCCAAGCCAGGGATCCAACCCAGGTCTCCTGCATTGCAGGCGCATTCTTTACCGTCTGAGCCACAGGGAAACCCCTTCTCTGTCTGATTCACCACCTCTTCTTGCCTGCGGGGTCTGTCCCGGGGGCTTTCCTCCTCATAGGGTATGAAGGGGGAGAGAGACATTTAGAAATCATACTTGCCTCAGTTACTGAGAAAAGTGAATGACCCTCTGCAGGTCTGTCGCGGGTCCTCTGGTCAAATCACGGGCAAGCCCCGGAAAGAAGGGGTCAAGGTCTCCGTTCTCGGTTTCACGCAGGCAGGCATCTCCCATGGAAACCTGCATTGGCGAGGGCGGCAGGGAGAGCAAGTGAGCGGACGTGGCTGGCACTTTCCTACCTGGAAAGCCCTGTGAAGAGGAGACCACAGAGATGGGAGCTGGACGCTGGGGGAACCCTCTGCTGCTGCTGGCGGCCCTGGCGCTGGTGCTGGGTCGACATCAACAGTGGCCTGGCTTCCAGGATTCCGAGAGCCCAAGGAATGTGAACGCCACGCTCACCTTCTTATTGGAGAACTACAACAACAAAAGCAATGACTCCTACCTGTTCGGCATAGACAAGCTGCTCCGCAGCCAGGTGCAGGTGA
Source organism: Bos indicus x Bos taurus (assembly GCF_003369695.1). Classification (NCBI taxonomy): domain Eukaryota; kingdom Metazoa; phylum Chordata; class Mammalia; order Artiodactyla; family Bovidae; genus Bos; species Bos indicus x Bos taurus. The sequence goes on along the minus strand of NC_040088.1, from coordinate 41,275,605 downwards.
GACAGCGGCACAGGTGTGGCTCCCAGACAGGGCTGGGGTGGGGGCGGCTTCCTGGGAGCTGGCCCCGCAGGGTCCCTCAGACCCCGAGCCCCCCTGAGTATCCCCTGAGCTTCTCAGCTGCTCTTCCAGGGGAAGAATTGCTTTCATTCAGAAATTTGCCAGAGGAACAGCAACCGAGGATAGTTTCATTGCCTTTATTATTCCTCTCTTTTGGCAAAATATAAGCGTTCATGCCCAGGGCTTGAAAATCTGGATCTGGAGATCGTAGCTGTGTCCTTGAGAAACCCAGAATGATACAGAGGGCCTCTAGTTGGGTCCTTTCAGAACCTGGAATTACCCATCCTCTCTCATTTTATTTAACGTATAAAGTTTCTCTGAAATACATCAGTTGAAGGATAATAGAGGAAAGCAAAGCTGTTTAAAAAACACTTTTGTTGCTCCAACCTGCCCTCAAGGTTAGACAGTAAACTCTATGAGTTAGGGCGGCGACAGTAATGCACCTTGGTTCAATTTGCTGGATTTGGGAAAATGACTGACTTGGAGATCAGGGCTCTGGTTAGAGAGAGGGGAGGCAGGAATGGAGACCAGGGTGGGGCGGGCCCTCGGGCAGTGCTGGTGTGACCCGAAGGGCCTCACCGGGCGTGGACAGCAGCCGGTCCACCTGAGTCACTCCTGCTGCGTGACGCCAGCACACAGGCCCGAGGACACTGAGGTGACGTGGCCACAAGGTGGCGGCCCCTCACCACACTCTGCCCAAGTTGGCCTTTTCTTCCTGCTGTTGGTCCCTGGGATAGAGCTGGACCTCCAGGAGGCCAGTAACAGAGCTGGTGAAAGTGAAGTGAAAGTGCCAGTTGCTCAGTCGTGTCCGACTCTCTGCGACCCCGTGGACCGTTGGTCCTCTATCACTAACAGCTAACTGAAGTGATTGTTCACAAGCGAACTTCTGATATCATTCGGCCAGATTAGTGCACAGAGAGAGTGCCCCTGAGGGGCTGGGTGACCTGGGGCTAGGCCCCTGGGCAGGCCTGTATGCTGCCCATTGACTATTTCCATCCGTACCTCTCAACGGGCAGGGAGGGGACACCATGGCCATCTTTGCTGGGCTCCCGGTGCCGCTTCTGGTTTTGACACCCAGCTCCTCCTAATTGTGGGGTGTTGGTCAAGCGCCATCCAGACTCTCCAGGTCTCAGCTTCCTGACCTTCGAAGTGGGCTGAATAAGAGTGAAGTAGCACCTGTGAAAACATTTATATCATCACGATCATTCCTATCATGATTTAACAAATAAGTCTAACAATGAATGAGAAAACATTGAGCACACTGAAGCTTCCCTGGTGGCCCAGATGGTAAAGAATCTGCTTGCATGCACAAAAAAGAATCTGCCTGCAATGCAGGAGACCTGGCTTCGATCCTTGGGTCGAGAAGTTTCCCTGGAGAAGGAAATGGCAACCCACTCCAGTATTCTTGCCTGGAGAATCCTGTGGCCAGAGGAGCCTGGGGGGTTATAGTCCATGGGGTCGCAAAGAGTTGGACACGACTGAGCGACTAAGCACGGGGGCACGAGCACACTAAAAGTTTAGTTAACTTTGCAGCTAGCGTTCTAGTTTCTTCACACGTGCAGGGTGTGCTGAGGGTCAGGGAGAAAACTCTTGGCACCAGTCTTGCTAGCTGGTTGGAGACATCCTTAGATGAAGAGCCAGGAGCCCTAAATCCTGATGTCGGACCAGGCCCACATCCTGACATCTTTCCAGGGGACGCCGGGATCAGGGTGGTGGTCCTATCCCAGTCCTCTTCCCCTGCTGCTCTGCCCTGAGGTTTTCTGGGGCCTCTCCTCCCAGGAGCCATCCCACAGAGTGCCCAGCCTTCTCACCGCTTTGACCACTAACTTTGAGACAAGGCAGCAGGGAGGGAAGATGAGGACAGAGGCAGAGCCCAGGAACTAAACTAGCCCAGACGGCTCCGTCCACGCGTTCTGAGAGCCACGGTGCAGACTTGGGTGCATGATGGGACTGCAGCCAGGTTGCCTCCCTGGTCCCAAGGATGAGAGGGAGACAGGTAAGAAGCCACCTGTGGCTGCAGCAATAGAGCAGGTACAGAGCAAGGACTGGGCATCACACATCCCAGGTGGTAATCAGGGGGCACTGGGCATCCTCCAGCAGGTAGGGAGGAGGCTGAGCCCCAGGAACTGATGAGGGACGGAGGCTCCTGAAGGTCTTCTGTCCCAGCTCCTCCAGGAGAGCGTCAGCCATGCTGGGAGTCAAAGCTAACAGCCTTTGCTTCTTGGTAGCTGACGACGGGCGTGGAGTACCTGATTACCGTGAAGATTAGCAGGACCAAGTGCAAGAGGAACAGCACGAAAAACCGCTCGTGCCCCATTCAGACCAAGAAGAATCTGAAGAAGGTGTGTGCTGGCAAGCAGCTGACAAGGGGCTCCAGTCAAGGGGGCAGCAAACGTTGCACAAGGAAACGTGGATAGGTGTCAGGGGCCCTGTGGCTGGGGCAGAGCCAGGACTCAGCCACGGGGCTGCCTGATGCCACGGGTGGCACCCGGGGTGGGGAGGGGAAAAAGGAAGCACCGTAACTGGGCATCTCTGCACCCTGGGCTGGCACCGCCCCGGCCCCAGGTCTCTGGGCTGCCGGACCCCTTGCCCACCCGGTCCACTCCCTGGACCTCAGGTGGAAGCGGCTTTACTTTCCTTGGGGACCTTGTTCTGTCTTGGTCCGCATCCCTGGGTCCCTCTGGATTGTCCAGTCACCTCCTTGTCTCCCGACCTGTGCCCTCCTCCTGGTCCCTCCTGCAAGTTGGCAGGCCTGAGGGTCTCTCTTTCTGTGCCCGGGAAGGAAGTACAGGAGGACCGGGTCAGGGAGCCCAGGATGACATTCCTGTGCTGACTCGGACATCCCCTTTGCCCCCAGCATGTGCCAGCGAGCAAAACCCACCTCGCTCATGTGGTCGGGCCTCAGCCTCAGGGCAGGGTCCAGACTCCCCAAGCAGGGGCGGGGGGCAGGGGCAGAAACTTCTTTTCGTCTTCAAGAACCAATTCCCCAAAAGCTGACTGTTTTCTTTCTTCTCCCACAGAGTTTCATTTGCGACTTTTTGGTGTACACTCTACCCTGGATGAACCATTACCAGCTCTGGAACAACTCGTGCCTGGATGTATAGATGCACGTGTGCAAAGATCCTTGATGGGACCTGGGGCCACTGTGCTGTGTGCTTTGTGCTGTAGAATCCGCCAGGCCCTCATATCCCTCATCGAAATCTCGTCCACACTCACATACACGTGCACACTCATGGCCGCCCAAAACTCTCCCACGTGCACTCACACTCAGGCACGGAGTTGATGGTCTTTAGGCGGCTGATGCCATTTGAGCAGAAGGCTGTTAGTTCTTTGGGGGAACCTCATAACTTAGTTCCCACCCTCAGTCACATCTGAGCTTTTCTTAGTTCAGGTACCTTCAGACTCTGGCCTGAGCTTGGAGGGCCCAGTTTCTGCCCCATGCATGGATAACTCTATGACTGACACCGGTCTCTGTGAGTACATCAGGGGTCCCAATGCCCACCTCCAGGCTCAGGAATTCACTGGGAGGACTCTCAGGGTGCTCAGGGATGTGATTATTACAGTGATGGATACAGGACAAAATCAGCACAGGGAAGAGGCTCTGGGGGAGACATCACAGACATCAGGCACAGGATTCCAGCATCCCTTTTCGGGGCCACTACATGGGACACCCCTCATTCCTCTAGGAATTCAATGGAATGTGTGCCAGGGAATCTCCCTGGGGACTTGGTGCTGTTCACATGGGCAGCCTCTGCCCAGCATGTACCGAAATCGCAGATTTGCGGAAAGAAAACAGGTGCTCAGCATAAACCCCATTGTTTGTATAAACATTGTAGACAAAGTGAGGCCCTCATCGCTGAGGGAAAGTTTTATATCAGCATCAGAGTGGTTTATCATCCAAGTTCCCAGGCTCCAGCCAAGGCCAGCTTTGCCAGCAGGCCTTTCCAAGGACCCTATCTTGGGCTGGCCGTGGGAGCTTTTCTTGACAGAGGGTTCTTGAACCTCTCTCAGGCTCACGGCTGGGGGAGTGAGACCCAAGGTGTCTTCCCTCATGCGACTCACAGTCGAGCAGAAAAGATGTGCCCTTCACCACCAGTGGATCAGCTGTGGGCTGAGTGCTGCCCCCCGACCAGCTGGCCTCCTCCCTGGGGACCAGTCTCACCAGCAGTCATAATGGCAACTGGAGAGAGTGTTTTCAAAGGGGAAGAGTAAACACATGAGCAAAAACCTCACATTTGCCGGAAGGTCCTGAGTCAGAAGAGAGAATGGAGGTAAAGGGTTAAAGGTGGGGAAATTGTTGTGCAAAAAAAGAGGGATGTCCAGTTTTGCAAATCTGATGTCCTAGAGGGCTGCCTGGGGACCTGGCACTGCCTTCTACCCTTGCTCACTCATTATCAGAGTGAGAGTCCTATGAAATGGCATCTTATCACCCTGCCACAGGCCAAGAGCCTCCAGGAAACCTCTGTGTCCAGATCCTAACATCCCAGCTGAGTTTGGCCTAGTGGCTGACTTCTAGAAATGGAATGTAAATGGAGATAAACTGTCTACACATCTCTTAAACTGGTAGAATATTGATGCGAGTAGACCAAATTATATATACGTACTGTAATATCTAGAGTGACCACTAAAAAGTGTATGTAGAGACACATAGCAAAAACAGAATAAAAATACATGGAAAAAAAACAAAAACAGTATAGATACATACAAGTGGAATTCTTTTAAAAAATGTTCAAGAAACTCACAGGAAAAATAAAACAAATAAAAAGCAGAGAGAACAGAGCAAATAGCAAAATAGACATAATCACTGACATATTAATAATTATATGCATGATACATACAAGTCACATGTAAATTGTCTCAATGAGGCAATCAAAAGACAGAGATTGATAGAGTGGATTTAGAAAATGACCCAACTGTAGGCTGTCTACAAGAAGCTTTCCTTAAACATAATGATATAGGTAGGTTGAAAATAAAAGGGTGAAAAAAATTTTATTATGCAGGCATTCATTGAAAGCAGGAGAGCCTACATTAGCATCAGATGAAGTTGACCTCAGAGCAAAGACTGTCACCAGAGATGATATTGCTATTTAGTCTCTAAGTTGTGTCTGACTCTTTTGCACCCCTATGGTCTGTAGCCCACCAGGCTCCTCTGCCCATGGGATTTCCCAGGCAAGAATACTAGAGTGGCTTGCCATTTCCTCCTCCAGGGGATCTTCTCAACCCAAGGATCAAATCCGCATCTCCTGTGTCTTCTGCATTGGCGGGGGAAATCTATACCACTGGGCCACCAGAGAAGCCCATCACCAGAGACAGAGGAACATTATAATGCATCCACTCTGGAAAAGCTTGGCAGTTTCTTTTTTTTAAATCTTAAAATATGCTTTACCACATTACTCAGCAATTGCGCTCCTGGGCATTTAACTTAGAGAAATGAAAATTTAGTTCCACACGTAAATCTTACATTAACGGTCCCTAACCTCCAGGATCTAATGCCTGATGATCTGAGGTGGAGCTGATGTAATAAAATAATAATAATGTGTACAATAACTGTAGTGCCCTTGAATCATCCCGAAACATCCCCCACCCGTCCTCAGCCCATGGAAAAATTGTTTTCCACGAAACTGGTCCCTGAAGCCAAAAAGGTTGGGGACCACTGCCTTACATGATTGTCCATAAAAGCTTCTTTTTTTTTCATTTTTTATTAGAAAAGTTTATTGAGGCTTAACAATCAGTGAAATACACAGATTTTAATACACTTTTGATCATTTTTGACAAGTGAACAAATACCTACCCCCCAATCAAGATACAGAACATTTTTTCACCCTAAAAAGTTTTATTTTTTGTGCTAGCAATCAGTCAATGGCCCTAGAAGCAGCCCCTTGATCTGGTATCTATTACTGTGGAAAAGACTTCGTACAAATGGAATAAATCAGTGTATACTCTTTAGTGTCTGACTCCTTTTATTAAGCTTAATATATTAAAGATTCATTCAGTTTGTTGCATGTATTGGTAATTTGTTACAGGCATACCTCATTTTATTGTGTTTCATTTTATTATGCTTTGGAAATACTGTTCTTTTTTTCCCCACAAATTAAAGATTTGTGGCAACCTTGTGTTGAGCAATCTATTGGCACCATTTACCATTTTTTCAACAGCATTTGCTTACTTCAGATCTCTGTGTCACATTTTGGTAATTCTCATAGTAGTTCAAACTTTTTCATTATTGTTATAGTTGATATGGTGATCTGTGATCAGTGATCTTTGATGTTACAATTGAAATTTTTTTGAGGCTCCATGAACCATGCTCATAAAAGACAGTGAACTTAATAGATAAATTCTGTATGTGTTCTGACTGTTCCATGGATCAGGCTGTTCCCTCATGTTTTTCCCTCTCCTTGGGCTTCCTTATTCCCTGAGATACAATATTGATATTAAGCCAATTAATAACCCTATTATGTCAAAGGAAGATTCACATGTCTTTCAATTTAAATCAAAAGCTAGAAATGATTAAGCTTAGTGAGGTGGGTGGTGGTGGTTCTCGCTAAGTCGTGTCCAACTCTTGTGACTCCATGGACTGTAGCCCACCATGTCCCTCTGTCCATGAAATTTCCCAGGCAATCTGGGGTGGGTTGCCATTTCTTTCTCCAAGTAAAAGCTTCTTTTGTAATAGCCCCAAACTTGAACAACTAACACACCTGCAACAAGTAAGTAGTTAACTCCGGTACTGAGTGCACCATGGAATGCCACTCAGGAGTTAAAAGGCGCTTACTGCTGATGCATGAAATGACTTGGATGGATCCCAAGGGCAATGTTGCTGCTGCTGCTGCTGCTAAGTCGCTTCAGTTGTGTCCGACTCTGTGTGACCCCATAGACGGCAGCCCACCAGGCTCCCCTGTCCCTGGGATTCTCCAGGGAAGAACACTGGAGTGGGTTGCCATTTCCTTCTCCAATGCATGAACGTGAAAAGTGAAAGTGAAGTCGCTCAGTCGTGTCCAACTCCTAGGGACCCCATGGACTGCAGCCTTCCAGGCTCCTCCATCCATGGGGTTTTCCAGGCAAGAGTACTGGAGTGGGGTGCCATTGCCTTCTCCAGGGCAATGTTACCAGTCCCCAAAGAGGCCTGTATGATTCTATTTACACAATATGTGTTAATTGGTGCAGTAATAGAGATGGAGAAGAAGTTAGTGATTTCTGGAAGTATGAGAGGGTGAAGAAAGGGTGCGACTGCTGTGGAGTTCGGGCAGAAGGTCTTCGTGGAGGTGGCCACACAAAGCTACATGTGTGATGAAAGGACACACACTGTATGGTGTCAATTTCCTGCCTGTGATATTTTTCTATAAAAGATGTAACCATGGTGGGGGGGAGGAAACTAAATGAAGGGTAAAGGGATCATTCTGTATTCTTCGTAACTTCCTCTGAATCTACAGTGATTTCAAAATAAATTTCAAAAACCCACTGGGCTGGGAAGTCCAAGGTCAATGAGCACACATGTCCTGCCTTTCCTTTATTCTCCAACCCACCCCCCACCCCAGCCCCCAGCTCCAGGCAAAGCAGTCAAAATGCCAGAAGAGAGTTGACAGCCGATTAATGTTAGATTACGCTGCTACTGCCGGTGTTCTTACAAGCGGCTAATGTTTGTTTGAATATTGGCTTTGTGTTAGGCATTGTGTTGAGCGACTTAAACGCATTTATCATCATTAATCTTTACAACGATTTGAGAAGTAGGTACTGTCATTCTTGTCATTCTCCTTAGGGATAAGGAGACTGCAGGTTAGCATCTTCTCAGACGGTTGGTAGAGGGGACTCTCACCTGGGCCCCACCTGAAATGGAGTCCTGAGGACTCCAGAACTTTCGTTGGGAGAGTAGAAGTTGAAAAAAAAAATTGTTCTTCGCTAGCTGTTGGGGGCGCGGCGGCTGCTGCCAGCTCACAGATCACCCATGCCCTGTCCCCTCAGTGTCTGCCGTGTCTCTCACTTCTCATCCTTCTGCGCACACCGGCTCCAAATGCCAACACCTGTTCCCATCACCTCTGGCTGCTTGCTCTGCCCTTGAGCCACCATGAGCTAGAGGTTCCAGGGAATTAATGCCTGGCAGCCTGCAACAGGAGATAAACGCCCCAGCCACCTCTCTCTCTGCCAGCTGATGGCTGCTGTGTGGGCCTGTGAGTCTCCCACATAGTCTCTAGAATCCCCCGGAGACATTAAACCCCAAGGTTTTTGCTCCAACTCTTGGGGAGGCTCATCCTTTCCCTACCTTGTGTGAACCAGGGCGGATGTGACTCAGTGAACCACAGGTGCCATCTTGAGACCACACGGGGGAAGTCGAGTGGGAAGCTGAGCCTGGTGACATTACTTGACATCCTGAATCAAGCTGGTGGGTGGGGGTGCTTATTTCTCACTGGTAATGTGACATCCGTGAAAGGGCACCTCCTTTAATGCAGCATTCCTGGTTTCTCTCTGCCCTCAAACACTGCCTTCCCGGAGGAATTCATCTGATGGGTTTGTTGGGAAGAATAAATGGGGCATGATGGCCCATATCCTCCTCCTCCCACAGGAAGGAAAACAAGAAACCAAACATCATTGTGGTTGGTTTGCCAATTGTGGGAGAGAAATCCTTCCAAAAAGAGACCTGCTCTGGTCCAATGCTGCTGTTGCTGGGGTATGAGTCTAATTCTGAAGTCTGGTATCAGAAAGTGCTCATGCCTGCAAAAATAAGGCATGTGCCCTCCTCTTTTCAATTACTTGCATTGTTTGTCCTTGTTTCCTCCTTCACACTTTAGACAAGACTGGGCATCTCAGAGATGTCATCACAGGCATTCTTGCCAGTATCTTTTAGCTGTTCAGTTAAGTAATTAGAGCATCTTCCTTTGTTCTCCTTCCCCCTTTTCTCAACTTAGTTTAAAATCTAAACAATCCTACTTGATATAAAGATGAGGTTGAAGTTCTGCTATCCTGAAGGTGTATAGGCTATAAGGACAAGAATTATACATGTCATCTCCCTTAGACCCCCAAACTGCCCTAGCCCAGAAGAACTTCAGATCATTTTATTATAAGTTAAAGAATCTTGGGGGAAAAGAATGGAATCATCAACATTCAGAGCATGAAGAGCACAGGTTGACCAACATTTATTTTCTTCACTGAGAGTTCCTGTTGGGTGCAGGGTATCTTGATGCACAGTATCTGTGGGCTGCACTCCGAGACACCTAGACATTTGTGCAGTTTTGGGCCAGAACTTTATACTTTTCAAACCAGGGAATAACAAATACTGAGAAGTAGCAATCGATTTTCTAAAATAAACACAAAACAAAATGTAGAAAAGATCAACACACAAGGTAAACATTTTAAAGGGGAAAGAAGAAGGCGTTAGACATGTGGATGGGGAAATGACAGCCCCCACCCCCAATCCACCTCCAGGCAACTTGTGGGTCTGTCTTTATTTTGATTTTAAGGATTTGATAGTGTCCCTGCTGGAACCACCCCCACAGAACCGCCTTCTGCTCGTGGTTGGAATTGGAGACTAGAGATAAAGTGTCTCCCCACTCACATCACTGTGGGAACGACTGACTTTTTCTTCCTCTTCTTTTCTACTCATGCACTGTTCATGTCACACCTTACCCTCACTTGGTTCCCTCCCTCTCCCTCCACCTGCTCTCCTACCTCACCCCTTCACGCTTCCCTTCACCTTCCTCCCATGCGACCCATCCCCTTTCCTTCCCTCCTTCCTTCCTTCATCTGCCCATCCACCTGTCATCACACCTTCGCCTTCCCCTTCCTGGTTCTCTCCTAAGATCCCATTTCTTTTCCAACAATGAAAGCTCAATCAACAGATTTTGTACATTATTATCATTTCATACTGTGATTTTGCTTTCCTGCTCTTTCTTGGAAATCCCAGGGCGAGGACATGGTGGGGTGGGAGGCTTAAACATTGACATTTCTCCTAAGATAGAATTCAGAATACTGACTCCACAATTCAATCTCCCACAATGACAAGACTAAGTTTACTGTAATCATCAATTACTCTTTTCGTAGACTTCATGATCTTCTCCACCAACACGTCTAACTTGCTAGATTTTGAAGACTTTTCCATGGAAGGGGGAGCCTGTGGATGGACACGTTTATGTCCAGAACACGCAGGCCACTAGAATTGGGTGACCAAAAATCTAGGAACCAAACCAGGACACATTGTAAGCAAATGGGGATGGTATTAACAATGACACTAGGAAGTTGGACACCAAACAGGACTGTCCTAGGCAAGATCACTATGTGATCACCCTCATGTAGTCCCTTTGGGTAAAGAGCTGTGGTTTGCAGGGCCTGTAGGACTTGAGGTCTTCAAGGCCTCTGAGCACATGGGCCCTTCTGACGAGTGTGTGTGTGTGTGTGTGTGTGTGTGTGATGGTCCACCTCCTGAGTGATGATGGCCCAGCTGACCTTCCCAGTATGAGAATGCTGGGTCGGGATGAAGCCATTTTTGGGGAGGCGGCTCCTCACCAGGTCACGTGCCTGCAGGCTTCTCCCTTCCCTGACCCACTCCACCCCTGGTTGAACTATTCCTGACTCATTTTCCTATTACTTCCTCCTGTTTGCCTCAACACTGCTGGTGAAAGGAGCAGAGCATACAGCCCTGTGATTGTGTGTTCACAACAGGCTGACGTTCAGATATTCAGTGGGTGCACCAGCAAAGTCCCCCAGCTGCTAAAATATTATTATAACCAGCTATTTGCCTGGGGTCAGAGGGCTCTGCCCGACCCTGCAGTTCAGCCACTTCTGCTCCTCCATCTGGGCCCCCTGCCTCCCCATCGTTCTTCCAAAATCTGAGGAGCAGAGCCCCGGGAAGTGAGCCCTTTCTTGTTGACATGCCCAGTACCTTGTAGAGCTTCCCTTCCTGGAAGGAGCAGTTGGTCAGCTCCGACTTGAGGCAGGTAGTCCGCCGCATCTCCAGGTTGACCTGATACTCCAGGTGGTCAGTCAGCTGTGGGAGGCAAGGACAAGGGATAAAGGACCCCTCTCCCATCTCTGTCACTTCCAGGGGTGGGAGCTCCTCATGGGCCACCCCAGGTTGAAGGCCCTCCTTGGACAGACCCACGGGTTCCCCTCTCCCCTTCCTGGTTGCCTCCCCTGGCCCCTCTGCCATTTGAGCAGAATTCCCCAGAAGCCACTCCATGGGCAAAGTCACCCTTGGTGATCCATGTGTTGCTGATGTCAAGGGCAGAGAGCAGCAGGCTAGACTCTGAGGGCCAGCCCGTCTCAGCTGTGGGTACTGGGTGCCGCTGCCATCGTGGAGACAGCCCCTGACGTGCACACATGGTCTCCCGGTGCCCAAGAGTCCCCTTCCCGCAGTTCAGGCCCTTGAACCAGGATGTGCGGCCCTGGTCTTGGGTATCATTTAAGCGACTCCACTTCATCCACTCCACGAGATTGCCTGGAAAATCCCATGGATGGAGGAGCCTGGTAGGCTGCAGTCCATGGGGTCGCTGAGAGTCGAACACGACCGAGCAACTTCACTTTCACTTTCACTTGAAACACCCACTTTGGACTAAACGAGACTGAGTTCACTTGCATGGCTGCCCTGAACCCACAGATCCCCAGAGAGGGGCATGAGGGGAGGGTGGGGGGCACTGACCCTCTTCACAGCCTTCAGGACACGCACGATCCTGAAGTTGTACGGGTCCTTGTTCTTCTTGTTGAAGTCCGTGGTCAAAAAGTCCGTGGTGGTCACCACCACGGGGTCTGACACAGGCACCTCGTAGACAAGAATGAAGGTCTTCCGCTTTGATTGATAGCTGAGGGCCACCAGAGCCCCCACAATAGCCAGCAGCAGCCGGGGCCCCTGCCAGGGTCTGGCCATCATGGCTCGCCCTGCCTGGGGCCGTTCTGCCCAGTGGATTCAAGGCAGCTGGGCGCCACCCACACCCACAGCTGTTCTCCTCCTCTTGATCTCGCAGGTGAGAGCCCTCTGGGAGAGCTGGGCAAACTTGCGTCCTCCTCCCAGGCCTGCTCGTCTTAAATACACATACCCACCAAACCCCCTCTCTCTCTGGGGGCTGCTCTCTGGGCAGGCTAGATCCCTCCTGCTAGCCTAGTGTCTCTGAGTGGGAGCCAGCCTGGGGTTTCCATCCACTGAGTTCAGTCAAGCCAGGCCGTGGGAGGCCTGGAGGGGCAGGAAGCGACAGGGACACGGGGGCGCTGGGTCCCAGGGCAGTGGAGCGAGGTGGAGTCCCGAACACCATGTTCTCTCTATGTGATCATCCTCAGACTTTCTCCCGGTTGGTCCCCTCTCCACTTCCCGGGCTGGCCAGGATGCAAGTTTGCCCACGAGCCCAAACCTTGGCATCTTCCTCCTGCTATTTCTTAGCTATGAGAGGTGTCTGGGACTCCCTGGAAAAGCTAAGGTTCCCCAGAAAATGGAGGGTGTGCCTCGTAAGGAAACTTGCGGGTGTGGCCTCGACACAGCTCTGTGTTCACGTCCTGCTGTCCCTGTGGATGGATTAGTGGTGTTTCCTGTCCCTGTGACCCTCTGTGGCACTCATACAGTACACACATAGCCTCCATCCAGTACCACCATCTGGGCAGGGTCTTCAGATGCCCAAAGCTTAGAAGGTGTTTGGAGATGTGGTTCTCCAACCCAGAGGCCTGCTGCGGGAGGGAGAGATGTCTTCCTTCTCCTGTGACTCTCAGTCTGCCCTGCCTCCTGTCTCATCACACATCCTAGACTTTCCTGGTCTGGAGGAAGAGAGTAAGGGGAGAGACCAAGAAGCCCCCGCTGCAGGGCTCCAGCCCCAGCAGGTCCCTTCAGGCTCTCCCCCAGTCTCCAAGGCAGCGCCCTCTCCTCTCTGGGCAGCTGGTTAACTTCTGGAGGCTGCAGTGACAAGCTACCACCAACAATGGCTTAAGACAATGCACATTTATTATCTCACAGCTCTGGACATTGGAGGTGTGGGCTGGGCTGCTGTCCTTCCAGAAGCTCCTGCATCACTCATGTGGAACCCTTTCCTCCACCCTCCCAAACAAAAATACCAACATTCCCCATAGAGATAAGTAAGACAGAGTCTCATAACACAATTTTCATATGCCCAAAATGCAATCCAAGGTTACTCAGCCCATGAAGAACTCAGAAAATTTCTCCCCATTGAAGAATTCTTTTAGCCCTTCTTCCAGAGCATGTCTGCTGGCAATGAGATATCTTAAACCTGTCCTCAGCTGATAACATCTTCATATCATGATTATTCCTAAAATATATTTCCCCTGACTATGGGATTCTGGTTTGGCAGTTCTTATCTCTCAGAATTCAAAGTCTTATTCCACTTCCTTCTAGCTTCTCTGTTCCTGGTGAGAAATTTGCAGTTGTTCAAATCTTTGTTCTTCTGTAAATTATGTCTTTTGTCTAAAGGCTCTTGGTTTTTTTTTCCCTTTGTCTTTAGTTTTTAGCAGTACCTTGATGTGGATTTCTTAGAATTTACTTGTTTTGGGGTTCAATAAGTTTCATAAACCTGTGTCTTTGACAAATTTGGGAAAGTCTCAGCCATTATCTCTTCTTTTTCTTCCTTCGTCTCCCCCTTCTTCTTCTTTTTCTGTAACACTTTCTCATTTCCCTCTGAGAGTCTAACGACATGAAAGACTCCTTTAAATTTTTCCATAGACTGCTGAAGCTCTATTCACGCCTTTAAACATTTTATTCCTCTTGAGTGTTTGTAATGGATAATTTCTATTGATCTGTCCTCAAGTTAATAAGCCCTTTTTGCTGACATCTTCAGTCTGCTCTTGAGTTCACTAATGAGATTTTTATTTTGGTTTTTTTAATTTTCCAGGATATCAGTAAAATTCCCATTTGGTTTTTAAGGCTATCTTCTATTTCTTATTAATAGTTCCTACCTTTCCAATCTTTGAAGAGTGCTTACTCCCACTTGGAACTTTCATTTTTTCTTTTGGCCACACAGCATGTGGGATCTTAGTTTCCCAACCAGGGATCGAACCTGGTCCCCTGCATTGGAAGCACGGAGTCTTAACCATTGGACTGCCAAGGAAGTCCCTGGAAGTTTTGGATAATACCTTCTTTAAAGTCTGTCAGATATTTCCAATACCTGAGTTATCTCAGCACTGGCATCTGTTGATTGGTTCCTCCCATCCCCCAGGAGAGCTGTAATTTTCTTGGTTCTCTGTATACTGAGTAATCTTGGGTCATATCCTGGATGTTCTGAAAATTGTATTAGGAGAGTCTGTATCTTATTTGTGCTTTCTGGGGAATGTTGGTATTTTTGTTTCAGTGGGCGATCCTCCCAGCTGCATTCAGGGCAGAAATTCTGACCAGCGTTCTGTGGGTTGTGGTTTCAGGGTCAGGTCAGCTCTGTGTCCGTCCTCCAGGGCTGTGGTCTGTGCATGTGTGTTTTGCAGGAGCCAGGCTGGCTGGGTGGTGGTCTGTCCCTTCCTTCCGTTCACATCTTCCTTGTGCCATTAGGGTTAGAACCACACTCGTGCCATTCAGGTCCACTTTCTTGAGCTCCCATGATCCATCCAGTCCTTTCTGGTTCCCTGGATCTTCCCTTTCTTGCTCGACTTTGCAAACCCACATCTACACCCAATGCTGGGGCCACAGAGCAGGAGGACAGAGACAGGAAAAAGTAGTGGAGGTCTGTCTCACCACCTTAGACCCACAGTGGCTCTGATAGGAGAGAGATGCTCCACTCCCTCAATATTTATGTGGCTGAAGGTCAGCCTTCCCTTCTCTGCTGTCTATTCTGCTGCCGTAGACCATCTGGGAGCTGGACCGGAAGAGGACCGAGGAGGGAAGAGACAGGATTTCTGCCCCCAACCCTCCCACTCCCCAGACCCCTGGCTTTCAAGCTCCCCGTTTTGGTCCTGGAGGGCTTCTCCCAGAGCTGTCAGTTCAGACCCAGCTACATACACAGGGATGGGCAACTCTGCCCGACTCCTGGCAGCGATGGGGGAGTTGGAGGTGTGTGCTAACAGCCCTCCCCAGAACCCTCCCAGAAAGCCCCCATCCTCCCCACTCTCCGCTCGCAGGGGCTGGAGCCAGGGCATGAGACTGGGCCAGTGCAGCCATCCTGCCCCAAGGCACTGCCAGGTGAGGGACAAGGCCCAACCCCCAGGGGACAGAGCAGCAGAGGGGCTCGACCTGCTCCCCAGGCCTCCCACCATGGGGCCCTAAGCTAGCCTGCACTTCCCTGGCCACAGGCATGTGTGCCAACCGGTGGGACAGGCTAAAGCAGTGGGGAGAGGGAGCAATTTCCACACAGGATAGATGGGAGCTGGGGACTTGATGCCCTGCTCAGGGGACCCCTCACCCCAAGGCATAAGCTCCACACTATCTTCCAGGCACCCCAGTGGAATGGAGCCCCGTTGGCCAGTATCACCTGCTCACTAGCATCCCTGGACTGCCCACCCTTCCCCACAGCGCTGCATGCCCTGGACACCACCAGCACTGTGGGGCCCCCTCTGACGGCCTGGGCACTTCAGCCAGAAATGCCCACATGGAGCTCTGCCCCTCTCTCCAGGTGGTGGTGCTAGGCTACATTTAAGGCATCTCCAGCCGAGACAGCGTGCGGTTCCGTGTCACAACCACCAAGGCTTGTTCCTATTGCCGGATCGGGAGTGCTGGCCCAGGACTCCCAGGGCACATCCCACCCTCCCCCGGTACACTTGGGGTCCCCTGGTGCTGCGCCAGGCCCACTGTGCTGGGCTCACCTCCCCTCTTCTGACCTGTCTTCATGTGCCAAGGCAACTGCTGTGCCCCAATCCTACTGTGTTTTCAAAAGTAGTTTTCATCTCAAAGAATCTCCAATTTAGGGGAATGCTGTAATTACAATGCAAAGAAGTGTTTCCCCTGAGGCATTGGAGAGGAGTTTGCCAACGTGATGCCCATCACCCTCAGCGTGTGAGTGAGAGACACCCACACACAGGTGGGTCTTCCTCTCTAACCACAGTGCAACCAAGGAGTCCAGGGTAGAATGCAGAGGTGTCCCGTGTTGGTGCTCAGACCCATCAGCGGTCAGGGACAGGCAGACACCCTGCTTCACCAGTAGCTGGGCACCAGGACATGGAAGTACCTGTCCTGCCAGGAGCTCCTGGAGAAGGGGGCATCTTCATCTCCTTCCTTCGGGGCCACTCCTCAGACTCTCACTGACCTCATGACTGTGACCTTTCTGCAGGGTCACTATTTTGTAGAGCTTCCTTAAATTTGTGTTTGCCTGATGTGCACAGCAGCCTGGCCGCCTGGCATGTGTCCTTCTGGGAGCAGAGGGCAGTCTGGGCATCTCTCCTGCCTGTGCCCCCGACCCCCAACATCACGGTAGGCCCCCCACCCCACCCCACTGCCCTGAGAAATGGCAACTCTGTTCTCCCAGCAGGTGCCAGGCCAGCCATCCTGGTCCCTCTCGACTTCTGAAATAGCAACAGTCAGACCTGCTAAGGGCTAAGGAGTAGTCATGTCCTGTAGTTGCATGTTTAGTTATGGATCTATTATCCCAGGGTCAAGGTCAGAGGTGTGGGGTGAGGAGGAGGCCTGCTGACCTTGGTCTGCTCCTTGGGCTTTCATATGGCCTTCACCAGCATCCCTGTCTTCTCCAGTCTCCAGGTTCCCTTCCATCAAGGTTCCCTATGACACCCACAGTGGTATTTTTGCCAGATGCTGAGGAGAAATGCCCCTGAAGAAAAGGCATCTTCCCTGTCTCAATTCAGGGAACAAAACCTAGAGTGCGGTATCTGCCAAAGAGGACTGTGATGAATATCCCAGGATCTCAGTGGAGACCATGAAGAGCTGCCTCCTAAGAGTGAAAGTCAACTGGAAATACATCGTTCTCAGAAGCCCTACTTTGAGTGTGCATAGAGATCAAAGAGGAAACAACCTAGCATTCTACAGTCAGCAAAAATATTGCTCAAAAATGAAGACAAAATAAAAACATTTCAGCCAGCCAAAGAGAAAAGAAATCTCACAAATTTCAAAAGATTGACATGGTTCAGAGTATGTTTTCTGCTCACAGTAAACTGCAATAAAAACTTAATGTGATAACCTCTGTATTGTGCTGTGCTTAGTCACTCAGTCGTGTCCAACTCTTTGAGACTCCATGGACTGTAACCTGCCAGGCTCCTCTGTCCATGGAATTTTCCAGGCAAGAAGACTGGCATGGGTTGCCATATCCTACTCTAGGGGATCTTCCCCACTGAAGGATCGAACCCATATCTCTTGTGTCTCCTGCACTGGGAGGCAGATTCTTTACCAGTAGCACCACCTGGGAAGTGATGATCATACAGTCAAGTGATACTCAACGTAAGTAACAGGAGTCATCACAAGTGGGATAAATCCTCTAAATAAAATAATGTTAGACTGATTTTAAAACCTACACGCTGTTTACCAAGACACATACTTAATTATTAAGGCACTATCTGCAAGTAAAAAGATGGATAAAGATACATCATGGAAACGCTAGTGAAAGCATTGCTGGAGTGGCTACTCTGATGTCAGACAAGGCTGACTCCACAGCGAAAGCATCACTGGGATGTAAAGGGATCACTGATGAGAATAAAATGGCCCCACAGCTCTGTTTGTACAAGCAGTTAATGACAGTGTCTCAAATGTACACAGTTATGAGAAAAGGAGACTAGATACATCCACAATTATCATCACAGTGAGAGATTTTTAACACCTCTCTCAGGAACGGGCAGAAAAACAGATCCAAACACAAACCTAAACCAAACAAAAAATAAAGTAAAGAGAGTCCATATGAGAAAAGTTGGGTCACACAGGTGACCTGAGATACATCAGTATCTGCTAGAGCCTGCTGGCGGTGAGATGCGTCAATACCTAACGCTGCGCCTGAAGAATGCAGAGCATACAGTCTTCTCAAGAACCTGTGGCATATTGGTCATAAAACAAACCTCAGTAAGTTTCAAGAAGAGACATAATAGGAAAGATACTCTCTGACTGTAGTGGACATGAGCTGATAGTCAATAAGAGAGAAGACGGCTGGGAGATCAACTACGGTTAGAAGCTCCTATCAGGGCAGTGGGGAGCACAGCTTCACCTAGACACCCCCGCGGCTGGCTGCATACCCCATACTCCCCTGGGCTCGCCTGGGGGCTGTTGCTTCCAGCCAAGGCCACAGGCAGCCTTGGCCACTGCCCAGGAATGAGCTTCCTGGCGCTCCCAGGACTTCACGTGACTCCGGGAGTCCCTGCTTATACGGCCCTGAAGGCAAACGGGGGACTCAGGGCCCAGCAAGCGTGGGACACTCACAGGATGAAGCCCTGGAAATGAGGGGGACAGAGCCTGCTGGGTGCAAGTCCCTACCTTCGAGGTTTACGTGACCAAGGAGAGAATGCGACCCCCCACTTGGCCTCTGTTTGGTGTCCACAGGAGAGACTGGCCGGGGATGCTGCGGAACGGCTGGGCAGAGGCCCCCTCAAAGCAGGAGGCCAGCAGCGCAGGGCTGTAGGGGATACAGGCTGTGGAGGGCGCCCCTGCCCAGAGACCACTCCCACGCCCCTGTCAGCTGTCTTTCGGGCTGAGGTCGAGCAGCATGTTTCTGAAGGCAACTCTGCTTCTGGGGCTTGCTGTCCTGGGCATGCATGTCTGGGCCATTCAAATGGAATTCGTAGACATTAGTAAGGACCTCGATTATTTTGTGGTGTCTGTGGAGTTCGCCGTGGCTTGGTTCAACAGTGGCAATACCGAGGAGCAGGCCTACAAGCTGCTGGAGGTGAGGCGAGCCCAGCAAAAGGTGAGTGACAGTCATGGGCCGGGGCTGTGGAACGGCTCACCACAAGCTGGCCTGGGTGAGCAGGGCTCTGATGGGAGGGTCCCCCGCCGCACACACTCCTGAAGGGACTGGAGGCGGCCGCCCTCTTGCACAGATGACCCTGGCTTCCTTCACATGCCCTCATTTCCTGACTGGCCGGCCCTTCCCTGGGTTGAGTCCAAGCCCTGGACTCGGGGAGGCCAAGGGCCCCTTGAGCATCACTGTGGCCACTCCTGGCCCTGATCTCTCCTAATCCTGTCCTCGCCTGGGGTCTAGCTGCAGTGCAAGGTGCTGGGCATGTGTGTGTGTTTGTGTGTATATGTTTGTGGCTGGTGGCTTCAGCTACGGGCATTTCTGAACCCTTAAGGAATCAGCTTTCTAGACAATTCCAGGTCAGTGCCCTGGAGGTGTGTTCCTCCCTGGTGAGATTGCTGGCCACATCCCTCTTTGTGTCTGAGTTCTTTCAAGTCCTCACCACCTCTCTGTAGGGGACAAGATTCTATCTCATGATGACTTCTTAGAGAAGGTGATGGACACACAGAGCAGCACCCAGGTTAAAAACACCCACCTGGATTAAGGTTTGCCCTTGGGTGCTGAGCCCCAGGGTGCCCCAGGAGAGATGGAGGGTCCAGCCCCCAGGCCTCTGTCCTGGGGCTGGATGTTTCCCCCTGAGGGACAGCACAGCTCTGACAAAGGCTCAGTGGATGCGCATTTCCGGCCCCCTCCCTAGAAGGCGCCGTGCAATGCCCTCTGCGTGTCTGGCTAATACGACTGAGAGCTAGGGGACATCAAGTGTGCTGTGCGTGTACTGTCAGCCCCAGGTCCTCTGTCCCATGACACCCCCCACCCCCCGCCACTGCCGTGGACTGGTGATACGCCTCCCAGGTCCCAGTCATCAGGAGGAGCAAGACAGGGAAGTGTCCAGGGCTGCTGAAGCTGCACTCAGGGGCATCTTTTGGTTGGTATGTTCTTGTAGAGAAATTGCACATAGGTGCGTGTCCTATTCATATGCATAGTCTAGTCCTTCGCCCACTTTTCTACTGGATTCTCTACCCTTCTGTTTTCTAATTTCTCCTTGGCAGAGCTGGACAATGATATATTTAATGGAACTGGACCTGGGCCGCACAATTTGTAAGAAACACGACGAAGACATTGACAACTGCCCCCTGCAAGAAAGCCCAGGAGAGAGAAAGGTTTGAGAATGAAAACAACCTGAGACGGAAAAATCACTTCAAGGAGGGCGTGTTGCCAAAATCTTGGCTCTCTGTGTCCCAGTGCCAAGCAGAATTATGGAGAAAGAAAGAGTGGCTTTATTACCTTGCCAGGCAATGGGGGAACACAGAAGGCTAGTACCTCAAAAACTGTGCCCCCTCTCCCTGGTGAGTAGGGAAAGGTTATATAGTCAAGCAGGAGTGTGTGATAAGGATGAAGGAAGTGACAGTCCTGCATTATTTCTTCTGCAGTTTTCAAAGGGAGGGCTTGCTGTCAAGGTTAGGGTATATGCAGCGTCCCAGGCAGTCATCTCCTAATCTCTATGAGCCTCTGCCTCGGGTGGTTTCGGTGCTGCCTCTCCTTTAATTAGCAACAGTTCTGCCCTTTGGGCTTCCCCGGTGGCTCAGATGGTAAAGAATGTGCCTGCAATGCCAGAGACCTGGGTTTGATCCCTAGGACAGAAAGATCCCCTAGAGAAGGGAATAGCTACCCACTCCAGGATTCTTGCCTGGAGAATCCCACGGACAGGAGAGCCTGGTGGGCTACAGTCCGTGGGGTAGCAGACTCAGACACGACTGAGCAGCTAACACTTTCACTGCCTTTTGGAACTCCTTATTCCCCACACAGAGCACCTTGCTACTGATCCTTCTAGTGACCAAGAAATCCTTCCAGGACACCAGCCACCTACCTGGAGGTGGCATCAGGTTTCACAGGTTAAAGGCTGAAGCCCCTGAGACACCTGTCCCTCATTCAGATGCCAGTTGCTCAGAATTTCTGTCCAATTTGATCACACATCAGGGGTTCCTATCTCCCCCTCTTCAGGCTTGATTAATTTGCTGGAGTGACCTACAGAACTCAGGGAATAATTAGCTTTCCTGTCTTATTAAAAGATATAGTGAAAGGACACAGGTGAGCAGCCAGACACAGAGATACCCAGGACGAGGTGAGGGAGGGTCCCGAGCACAGAAGCTTTGGTGATTGAGGTGCGTCACCCCCCAGTACAAGAACGTGGTCACCCACATGGGTGTTGTGAATCTCAGGTCAGGATTTGGGAGGAGACTTCCTCCGTTGGCATGACTATCTCCAATTCCATCAGTGGGTTTTTCTAGTAACCAGTCCCCATCCAGGAGCTCACTAGAATCACCTCAGTAGAACAGAACATGCTCCTGGAGTTCTTATCACTTAGAAACTTACAAGGGATTCAGATGCTGTGTGCCAGGAATCTGGGCAGAGACCTCTATGTCTATTTTCTTTACCTCACAGAAGGCTTCAAGGAAAGTCATCAGGGTTGACCCAGGGACAGAACGATGAGTCCAGACCCCTCCTCTCCTGGTCCCAGGGCTCGCCCTGCACAAAGATGCTGCCAGCTCAGCAGCAAACTGGGCCCTGTGCTCACAGCCCGGCTGGCTCACCAAAGACCCCCACAGACCGCCCGCTTTGGGCCCTCCCCTCCAGGGTAGAGGAGCCCCAGCCTCCAGCTTCCTACCAACTTGGGTCCAGGCAGAGGCAGTTCTCCCTGTGAGCCTCTCCTTCCTCTGCTCCAATTCTTCTGGACGGGAGGACTGATTAGTTTGCTGGTCGCTCCCACCCTCCTCCTGGTCTCCTGGGCGGCAAGGACAAGTCTCGGTCAATCAGTCCTTACGTCATCACCCTATGGGCTGACGTATGGTCAATTGGACTGCGACCTTGGATATGGGCCTCAGTGGGGCTGGGGTGTCTCTGGACCCAGCCTAGGAGCTGCCTCCGCTGGGGTGGGTTTGCAGCTACTGAGGGGTGAGTGGGTGTCACCTGAACCATCTCCTGGGCAGTCTCCAGGCTCCCCGGGAGCTCACTGGGCAGAGCCCTTCAGGCATCGCATGCCCTGGGGGAGAGGACCCTGAGGGGCAGGTCATGGTCCCGCCAGGCACCCTCTCAGGAGCTCCCAGCCTTGATCATGGAGAGCTGAGCTCCAGAGCCCAGCCCCAGGCTACTGTTTGATTCTGCTTTTCTTTTCTCTTTACTGTTTAATGTCCCTTGAGCTCCTGTTAAGTCCTTTCTGCACCCTCATTGTTACACTGTTCTTATTTTATGTCTTACATAGAATTACTTTTTTTTTTCAGGTGAACTGCACTTTCATTGTGGACTCACGGCCCTGGTTTACCCAGTTTACCCTCCTGAACAGCACCTGACAGCAGATGTAGGGGAACAAGCTCCGGACTCCCACGGCAGGTCCTCTTCCCCTGAAGAGTGAGGGTCTGGAGTCCTAGGTCTGCATGGCACCAGGGCAATTAAAGGCATCTTAGAGCACATTCTGGGTCCCTGTCAGTTTTTCCTTCTCTCTGATGATTTATTTCCATGGATGTTGTTGCCAATGTCGAGCGATGGAGAATTTATCGTTGGTCTCACCTTGGTTGCAAGAGCAGGTACTGAGTTAATCAAACTCCTCTGACCATGAGAGGTTGCCCTTCCTGGTTCCTCCAGGGCCCTTATGGTTAGTGTGCATATCCATTCATTAATCCATATATTCCTCATTTCTCTATCATCTGTCCATCCATGTGTCTATGCATCTATCCCTTCACTCATCCATATAGTCAGGCATCCATTCATCTTTCCATCATCCATGCATCCATCTATCCATCCATCCAGACATACATCCATCCTCCCATCATCCACTCTTCTGTCCATTCACCCTCCCATCCCTCCAGCTTCCATCCATTCTACTCAAAAGGAATCCAGACAGTTTTTCCAGGTGACAGCCACCTGTGTCTCTTCTATGTCCATTTCTGTGGCCAGACTCACAGTGGATAGTCCTTCTGGGGTGGGGTGAGGGAGAATGCCCAGGCACAGGAGTGGGAAGTGGGTGACTAAGATGACAGAAAGCTCTTAGTGGACCCCCATCACGGCATCTGCCCTGGAGCTCATTGACAGATGAGAAAGTCTTCTCAGGGTCTCTGGGGACGGCTCAGAAGATGGCAGCTCCAGTACACCCTCCCCTCCTGCTCCCTAACCCTTGTGTTCCCCCACTGGAACCCAGCCTGTCTTTCAAGCCTATCAACACAGAGTCACTAGCCCTGGGACAGGCCTGGAGGCTCTAAGGGATCGGAGTGTGGGGGCCCAACTGGGACAGACAGGCTGTGGGATGCCATCTGGAGGAGGACTTCAGAGGAAGAGGCTTCAGGGGTCTTCCCTCTGCCTTTTGAGTTTGGGGAATCTGATTTGCATGTCCATGGTCATTGGTCCCTTTCCTGGCTGGCCAATACCCATGATGAGGCCGTAAGCACTGGTGAGACAGACCCCCCTCTGCCCTGTCCCCCAGCTCTGGGCAACTCCATGAGCACAGCTGGCCGGAGTCAGCTTTGGTCCTTTGGTACCTGTGTTTGGGATTTCTACATCTCCCCACAATTTGATAAGGGCAAGTACAAACTGATAGGAGTGGGGATGTGGTCATCTGAGCTTCCTTTGAGGGCACTTGAGCTCAGAGGAATGAAGCCATTTTTCGTGGGCCCTGGGCTGGACAAGTCTAGCCTCATCTCCTGTTTCCCATCAGAGGTTCTTTGTCCTCCTCTTTTCAGCTGTGCTGTGGTCTGAGCTCAGATACACCTGACTACACCGGGGGGCTTTGCACTTGTCCCTGTCTTTGTGTCATGGTGCTTAGCATTCAGACCCAGCTGCAAGGTGACTGTAAGCCCACCACGAGCTTCTGGGGGGACACCAGGGTTCAAGTGAAGGTGGCTAATGTCCACTGCAGCCTACGTCTGCTGGTTGTAGCTCTAAACACGTATGGGATCAGAAACACAGCGTTTGGGAAACCGATGTAACAGCTTTGCTTAGTTAGGGAAGTTACAAGAGGTCTCTCTGATGTAGGGGTCATCCCTTCTCCAAGTCTCCGGAGAAGTAAAGCTACAAGGGACAGAACCAGAGGGAGGACAGCCAGACTCCTGGTCTGGGGAAGAGTGAAAGCACTGTCTCAACGGTTGACAGATAGTCCACCAGGTGAAAGCCAGATGATATATACAAAAGTGTAAGAAATCATTCAACAAATTTGATTTGGAGTATTGTGGAGACTTGAGGCTACTCCATGGGACATCCAGTTTGTGTGGCCAGGTGGCCTGCAGGGACCTTACCCTGACATGAGCCCCCAGTACGAGCACAGGCCCGAGAGGACCAATGAAAGGCCCAGTGCAACTTCCCCCAGAGGCTTCCCTTCCCCTGTAGCCGCCTTAGATAAGACCCCTGTAGAGCTTTCCGGAACCTGCTCTCTTGGTTTGAGTTGACCAATCTGGCCTTAGCCGGGAGTCCAGGGCCTCCGGTGAAGGCGTGCACATCTTGCTCTGTGTTTGGCCCCCAGTCATGACCCTCCCCGCCCTTCACCAACAGCATGGGCCCTGCTGGTACCTCGTCCAGAGCTTGAGAGCAGGAAACGTCTGTTTCAATTTCTCTGTGGTCTCTTTGGAGCCATGGCTTGCTGCCAAGCACCCCAGGCTGCACCTCAGTGTTGATTTGACAAATAAACAACAGTTGCAGACTATCCACCAGTGGCCGCAGAGCACACACTCTTTTTGAGCTGATAAGACATTTATCCAAATTCAGCGTATTCTAATCCTGATGTTTCGCAGCCCTTGACCCCCTCCTGGCTTCCATTCACATCCTTTCCAGCAGGGCCCCTGCCTTGGCTGGCTTCCCCGTTGCTCACAGACATTAGAAGCCCCCTTCCCAGTGCCCAGCACAGCTAGGCCCCAGGGCAAGGAGGTCCGCAGATGTGGGAGGTGGAGAGGACACTATCCCAGCCCACACACTGCCCATCACTGTACATTCCAGACGATTCCTGAGGTCATGGGCTGCAGCCAAGATCCAGTTTGACCCTCAGCTGCCCAGGACTCAGGACCCACCAATATCCCTAAGCGTTCCTATGACTCTGCCCATTCTGGGGTGTACTACCATGAGGGGAATTCCAGAGGGCTCGAGACCCTCACCCAGACCCTACTGAGGCTGGTCTGAAGCTGCTCTAGAGATGAGGGGGAACAGAGCCTGCGGGTCCCTGGTGCCCAAGGCTTATTTGACAAGGGGTGGAAACTGGGACATCCCCCCGCCCCACCCCCAGCTCAATTTCCCATCTGGTGATAATGGGAGGATCAGAGAGGAGGAACTGGGCAGAGGGCCCGGTGGGCAGCAGAGCACTGTGCGGGGCAGGGCGGTGCTGGATGGGGAGCTGAGGAGACGGCCTCCCAAGCACTCAGCCTCCAGGACGACGCTGGACAACATGTTCTGGAAGCTGCCTCTGCTCCTGGGGCTTCTTGCTCTGGGGCCTCATGTCTGCAGCTGGATGTTTGAGGACATCGGGAAGACAGGGCAAGAGTTCAGCATGTGTGTGGAGTTTGCCATCCATCACTTCAATGAGCACCAACCAGACGAGAATGCATACAAGCTGCTGTGGGTCAGGAGGAGTCAGCACAAGGTGAGGGTGAGGGGAGTAGGGGAAGGCATGGAGGTGGGAAGGGAGGAGGCTTGGGGAGGGGGAGAGACCCTCCCTGTGGCCCCACCTTTTCCCTGAAGTCAGGCCCCAGGGTTGGGGTGGCGGGTCCGTGGTCTGCATGAAAGGGTAAGAGACCCTTCATTTGGTCAGTGTTAGTCACTCAGCTGTGTCCGACTCTTTGTGATCCCATGGAGTGTAGCCCACCAGGGTCTCCTGTCCAGGGGACTCTCCAGGCAAGAATACTGGAGTGGGTTGCCACGCCCTCCTCCAGGGGATCTTCCTGACCCACGTCTCCCATGTTGCAGGCAGATTCTTTACTGTCTGAGCCGCCAGGGAAGCCCTCATTTGGTCAAGGATGTTTAAAAATACAAACTTCCATTAGAAGGGCTCCAAGGTTCCAATATATTTGCTGAATGCTTGGAGCAGGGGAGAGAAGGAGAGGGAAGCAGAAGGCTAAGCGAGGAGGGAGATGAACCAGGGGGCAGCACCCCAACTTCAAAGTCCAGGAAGGAGCAGCATCACAGAGTCGACAGCGGGCCTAGGCCGCTGGGCTGATGGCCCAGCTGGTGAGCTGAGGCACCTCGTGGAGCAGACCACCATTGGTCCTGGGTTGGGAAGATCCCCTGGAGGAAGGCATGGTGACCCACTCCAGTACTCTTGCCTGGAGAATCCCATGGACAGAGGAGCCGGGCGGGCTATAGTCCATGGGGTCGCAAAGAGTCAGGCACAAGTGAGCCACTAACACTGACAAGGATCTCTTGTCCTTTCGTCCAGACCACGGATCCGACACCCTCACCCCAGGGCCTGACTTCAGGGTAAAGGTGGGGCCATGGGGAGTCTCTCCCCCTCCCTAAGCCCCCTCCAGGCCTGAAGGAGGCAGTGGAGATAGCAGGGCCTGCTCTCCTGGGGCTGTTACCCTGGTGATGAGAGCAATCAAGCCCCAAGTTCTCGGATGAGACAGTTGAAAAGGCGGACAAGAGCAGTCAGTGCAGGACTGCAGGGCTGTGGGGAGGGTGGTGTGGGGGGCAGAAGAGCCTTTTTAAAGACTGGCACTCCTGGGAGGACCCACATGAAGGTTTGGGGATAAGAAGGATGGGGAAGCCCAGAGAGGGCCTTGGACCAGGAGGAGTCATGAGTGTCTGCAGGGCCAGGCTGCAGTCTGTAGGTCTGTGTTGCAGAGAAGGGGGTGTGGGGGTGGGGGACGGGAGGTGATAGCACGCAGGGTGTGGGTGTGTTGGTGGCCGGTCAGGATATTCCCCTCAGAGTATCAGGGACTCAGAAGAAGAGGTTGCTCAGCTTTGTCCAGCATCTCTCTGGACACTGTGGGAGAAGTGGATGTCTCAGCCTGGGTGCAAGCTGAGACCAGGGTGCAGGAGCCCTGCCCTGGTCTCCGGGTGGCAGAGGAGAGCTGGCTTCTGAGTCTGCTTGGAAATTGATGTGGGGTATGGGTAGGGTGTCAGACGTGGACCCCAGGTCATTGTGCTGAGCAGATGGGCAGACGGCACAGAGAGGGGCGGGGGAGACAGGAAGAAGGTCGGGTATCCCCGAGGCAGCCTGGGAAGGTCAGGAAGACTGTGGTTACAGAGCATCAGGGTGGGGAAGAGGGGAGCATGGTGTCCTGAGCGCTCGGCCGGGCGGCACTTTCCCACTGATGTGCATTGCTCCCCTGCCTGTACACTTCGTCTGGATTAACTGTTGTCCAGCTGTTCTGAGCCCAGACCCAAGCCTGACACTGGATGGCCAGCCCCAAGTCGACCTGAGTCAGCAGGGCTCTGATGGGAGGGTCTTCTCCTACACAGACAGCCCCAGCTTCCCTCACATGCCCTCATTTCCTGACCAGCTGGTCCTTCCCTGGCTTGAGTCCCAGCCCCGGACTTGGCAAGGCCAAGAGCGCCTCAAGCATCCGTGTGGCCACTGCTGCCCCCGATCCATCCCAAACCTGTCCTTGCCCAGGGTCCAGCCGCAGTGCAAGAGACTGGGCATGTGTGTGTGTGTGTGTTGGGGGGGGGGGTGGGCTGCATCAGCTGCAGGCATTCCTGTACCCCTAAGGAAGCCAGTTTTCTAGAAATTTCTAGGTCAGTGCCCCAGAGGCATTTTCCTCCCTGGGGAGGTTTCTGGCTACATCCCTCTCCATGTTTGAGTTCTTCCGAGTTCTCACTGCCTCTCCATAAGAGATGAGATTCTATCTCATGATGACTTCTTAGAGAAGCTGATGAATACACAGAGCAGCACCCAGGTCACAAACATCCACCTGGATGAAGGTTTGCCAGGTGAGCCCTTGGGTGTCACAGCTGCCCCAGGAGAGAGGGAACATCCAGCCCCCGGGCTCCCGTCCTGGTCTGGATGTTGCCCCCTAAAGGGACAGCATGGCTTTGACAGAGGCTCAGCGGATGAGCATTTTTGGCCCCCTCCCTAGAAGGAGCCGTGTGATGCCCTCCGGGTGTCTGGATAATGTGATTGAGAGCTGGGTGATGTCAGGTGTGCTGTGTGTGTACTGTCAATGCCAGGGCCCTTCGTCCTGGAACACCACCCCCCCTGCCCCGCCAATGCCATGTGCTGGTGATGCGGCTCCTGGGTGCCAACCATCAGGAGGAGTGAGGCAGGGGAAATTCCAGGGCTGCGGGAGCTGCAC